>NC_069780.1:53103928-53714464 GCF_027406575.1 Nycticebus coucang
ATACTTGAGTATACTCTTTCATTTTAGGTCAAGCCTCTCCTTTATAGAATCGGATTTTTTTTCCATCTGTAACATTTTTATGCCAATGACACATCTAGTCTTACACTTTTACATAAGTACGTTCAGCCTCCTAGAGGCTATGAATTATCTCTTGATTAAATTTTCCCAAGAGACCTTGATTCAGTTCATCCTTTTCTTCACAGATATGGGATAGCTGAATCTAAGGCAATACTCTGATACCATATCTTCAATTACAAAATGTTATGTGTGCCAGGATATACACCCTGAGCTGCCTTTAAGAAAAAATAAGATTGTGAAGTCTCCTTTAAGCTTCTCTGGAAGATAATTTAAATGGCTGTCATTTCTACTTTTTCAGCTTGTTCATCAAATTATGAAAATATTCAAGTGAGAAAATTAAATCCTTATTTATCTTCATACTTTCAAAACTGCCACAGGCAGTATTAAATGACTTCAAGTTTTTCTTGGAAATATGCACATGGTTATTTTTATCTAAAATTTTATGTTGTTCTTCACAAACTTCAAAATTAAACCATGTATATTTATTTAGACAAGTTTTGATTGTATTCATATCAAATCATGTTAAAGAGATTAAAATAAAAATGAGCATAACTGTGCTTGGCAATGCACATGTTATGAGCAACTCACACATGAGAATTGTGTATATACAAATAACAACTTTCAAAATTCCTTTTACTTCTCTAGTCACTCAAAGGTCATTCTACTTCCAGTCCTGCTGCATCTCGGGACTCTTACAGCACATTGATGCCTCTTTTTTGGCCTGCTTTACAAATTCTTTCTCCAAAGATTTGCCTTATTTTGCTTTCTTTTTTGATCAAAAAAAATACTTGGTATATATTTTTGTGTCTGTGTCACATATATTAGCATATTCTTCTTTAAATATATACAGCATTTAGCATGAACAGTCATATATATTAATTACCTTGAATTTTGTGGTGCATTAGTATAAACACCTACACATTAAGTCAAGAATTTGACTATTCTAAAATCTATACATTAAGTCTCTACTATGTACAGATTTTGAATAAACCATCTGGGTGCAGATATCCCATTTATGACTATGTAACACACAGATATTTTTAAATTTACATAAATCTTATATGATTTGATGGTTAAGTGAGTGTATTCCAAAACAAGATTAACAATGTTTAAATCTTGAATCTTCCAATTCCTAAAAGTATGAAATTAAGCATGTTACTTAATTGCTTTGCCCATCGGTTTCCTCCTCAGTGAAATGTGATAATATTAGTATCTACCTTATAATAAGAGGATTTGAGTAATTTATACAGGGATGTACCTAGAACAGGATCTGGTGGATATTTTATATTTAATAATTGTTTGGACATTATAACCCTTTTTCAGTCCTTAATTCTTTTATTATTATTATTAAATCATAGCTGTGTACATTATGTGATCATGGGGTACCATACACTGGTTTTATAAACAGTTTGACAATTTTCATCACACTGGTTAACATAGACTTCCTGGCATTTTCTTAGTTATTGCATTAAGACATTTATATTCTGCATTTACTAAGTTTCACATGTACCCTTGTAAGATGCACAGCAGGTATAATCCCACCAATCACACTCCCTCCGCCCATCCTCCCCCCTCCCTCCTCTCCCTCTCCTCATTCAATCTATTCTTAGGTTATAACTGGGTTATAGCTTTTATATGAAAGCCATAAATTAGTTTCATAGTACGGCTGAGTACTGTGGGTAATTTTTCTTCCATTCTTGAGATACTTTACTAAGAAGACTATGCTCCAGCTCCGTCCATGTAAACATGAAAGAGGTAAAGTCTCCATTTTTCTTTATGGCTGCATAATATTCCAAGGTGTACATATACCACAATTTATTAATCCATTCGTAGATTGATGGGCACTTGGGCTTCTTCCATGACTTAACAATTATGAATTGGACTGCAATAAATATTCTGGTACAAATATCTTTGTTATAATGTGATTTTTGGTCTTCTGGGTATATACAAATTATAGGATTGAATGGCAGATCTATTTTTAGATCTCTAAGTGTTCTCCAAACATCTTTCCAAAAGGAATGTATTAATTTGCATTCCCACCAGCAGTGTAGAAGTGTTCCCTTTTCTCCACATCCACGCCGACATCTCTGGTCTTGGGATTTTGTGACATGGGCTAATTTTACTGGAGTTAGATGATGTCTCAAAATGATTTGCATTTCTTTGATTATTAAAGATGATGAGCATTTTTTCATATGTCTGTAGGCCGGTGCCTATCTCCTTCAGAGAAGTTTCTCTTCAAGTCTCTTGCCCAGCCTGTGATGGGATCACTTGTTCTTTTCTTGCTTATATGTTTGAGTTCTCCGTAGATTCTGGTTATTAAACCTTTGTCAGAGACATAACCTGCAAATATCTTCTCCCATTTTGAGGGTTGTCTGCTTGCTTTATTTACTGTGTTCTTGGCTGTGCAGAAGCTTGTTTGTTTGATCAGGTCCCGTAGTGTATTTTGAAGCTGCTTCAATTGCCCGTGGGGTCCTCCTCATGAAATACTCGCCCAGACCGATTTCTTCAAGGGTTTTCATTGCACTCTCTTCTAGTATTTTTATAGTTTCATGTCTTAAGTTTAAATCTTTAATCCAGTGAGAGTCTATCTTAGTTAATGGTGAAAGGTGTGGGTCCAGTTTCAGTCTTCTACAGGTGGCCAGCTAGTTCACACAACACCATTTGTTAAACAGGGAATGTTTTCCCCACTGAAAATTTTTAGTTGGCTTGTCAAAGATTAAATAACGGTAAGTAGCTGGATTCATCTCTTGGTTCTCTATTCTGTTCCAGACATCTACTTCTCTGTTTTTGTGCCATTACCATGCTGTTTTGATCACTATCAATTTATAGTATAGTCTGAGGTCAGGTAGCATGATTCCTCCTGCTTTGTTTTAATTTCTGAGTAATATCTTGGCTATTCAAGGTTTTTTCTGATTCCATATAAAACAAAGTATTATTTTTTCAAGATCTTTAAAGAATGACAGTGGAGCTTTAATAGAAATTGCATTTAATTGTATATTGCTTTGGGTAGTATGGACATTTTAACGATGTTGACTCTTCCCAGCCATGAGCATGGTATGTTTTTCCATTTGTTAACATTTTCAGCTATTTCTTTTCTTAGACTTTCATAGTTCTCTTTATAGAGATATTTCACGTCCTTTGTTAGATAAACTCCCAAATATTTCATCTTCTTTGGCAATACTGTGAATGGAATAATGTTCTTAACATTTTTTTCAGCTTGACTATTGTAGAATATTTAGAAATAAACACATCCTACATCAAGCACACAAAGTGAATTCAGTGTGAGTTTAAAATGACTTGCTTTTCTTCCAGAGGCTTAAGGGACTTTGACCCCCCTGGGTTACACGCAGAGTTAGGCTTTTTTAGAGTTGTAAATTCCTCAGGCCTTTTCTTTGAAGCTGTACACCCCGTGAAGTCTGAGAAAAAAAGGCATGCCGCCCTTCCTCAGAGATACGGGCCAGAGGGTTGACATATGTTAACAACATATTGTCAGAGGTCTATAGGTACTCTGCCCTGAAGGAAAGACAAGGTCATTACTTCATACTGAGTAAACTGAGTGAATGCTTGAAGATATTCTTCTATTAACTGTGCCCCTGTGGCTACTTTCTTCTTTGTGATCTTCCTTTAGATACCTTCTCAGAAATTAGTCAGTGTTTAGAAGAGGTTTACTACAAAGGTAATTGTATTGATATGATAACAAAATATTTCCTTTCAAGTTAAATTTCAGATAAAATAAGATAATGATGAAACTAATAGATAATAGATTAAGTGTGTACGTGACTGGAAAAGTATAAAACCAAAACCTGGAATAAAGATTTTCGCTACATGCCATTTCATCTCGTCTAATTGTATGTAGTCTGTTTCTTGACTTAATAATTACAAGAGCGAGTTCACACCCATGGCAAAGCTGCTGTTCATTCGCTTCTATGGTCATGCAACAGACTATTGTTGGTACATATAAAGGCTACAGATTTATGAATGTTGATTTTGTAACCTGAGACGCTGCTGTATTCCTTGATCACTTCTAAGAGTTTTGGAGTAGAATTCCTGGTGTTTTTCAGATATACAATCATATCATCTGTGAAGAGCGAAAGTTTGATCTCTTCTGACCCTGTATGGATAACCTTGATCGCCTTTTCTTCCCTAATTGCGATGGCTAAAACTTCCATTACAATGTTAAAGAGCAGTGGAGACAATGGGCAGCCTTGTCTGGTTCCTGATCTGAGTGGAAATGATTTCAATTTAACTCCAGTCAATACAATATTGGCTGTGAGTTTGCTGTAGATGGACCACATCAGTTTAAGAAATGTCCCTTCTATACCAATTTTCTTAAGTGTTCTGATAATGAAGTGATGCTGGATATTATCAAAAGCGTTTTCTGCATCAATTGAGAGAATCATATGGTCTTTGTTTTTTAATTTGTTTATGTGCTGAATTATACTTATACATTTACGTATATTAAGCCAGCCTTGAGACCCTGGGATAAAACCGACTTGTTTATGATGTATAATTTGTTTGATGTGTTGATAGGATCTTGTTGAATATTTTTGCATCTATATTCATTAGTGATATTGGTCTATAATTTTTTCTTGTTGGGTCTTTTGGGGATCAGGGTGATGTTTGCTTCATAGAATGTGTTGGGTAGTCTTCCTTCTTTTTCTAAATTTGGAACAGGTTGAGTAATATAGGTACTAGTTCCTCTTTAAAAGTTTGGTAGAATTCTGACGTGAAGCCATCTGGTCCCATTCTTTTTATTTTAGTGAGATTTTGTATGGTTGATGCTATTTCAGAACTTGATATTGGCCTATTCAACATTTCCACTTGATTCTGGCTAAGTTTTGGAAGGTGACGTACTTCCAAGTATTGGTCAATTTCCTTTAGATTTTCATATTTATGAGAATAAAGTTTCTTGTAATATTCATTAGATTTTTTGAATTTCTGAGGTGTCTGTTGTTATTTTGTCTTTGTCTTTTTTGATAGATGATATTAGAGATTTTACTCTTTTTTTTTCTGATTAGGTCAGCCAGAGGTTTATCTATTTTATTGACCTTTTCAAAAAACCAACTTTTTGATTTATTGATCTGTTGTATAATTCTATTGTTTTCAATTTCATTTAATTCTGCTCTAGTTTTGGTTATTTCTTTAATTCTACTAGGTTTGGGGTTGGAATGTTCTTCCTTTTCTAGTTGCTTGAGATGTCCCATTAAGTTGTTAACTTCCTCTCTTTCTGTTCTCCTCAGGAAGTCTTGCAGTGGTATAAATTTCCCTCTTAGGAATGCCTTTGCAGTATCCCAGAGGTTCTGATAATTCGTGTCTTCCTTGTTTTGTTCCAGAAATTTGGCAATTTCCTTCTTAATCTCATCTCTGACCCAGCTATCATTCACCATAAGGTTATTTAACTTCCATGTTTTTGTATGAGTGTGCAGCTTCCTGTTGTTACTGAGTTCAACTTTTATTCCATGCTGGTTCGAGAAGATGCAAGGAATAATTTCTATTCCTTTAAATTTACTAAGGTTAGAGTTATGACTTAAGATGTGATCAATTTTGGAATATGTTCTGTGAGCTGATAAGAAGTATGTGTATTCAGTTTTGTTAGGATTAAATGTTCTGTAGATGTCTCCTAAATCCAAATGTTGGATGGTTAGGTTTAAATCTAAAATTTCTTTGCTCAGCTTCTTATTGGATGATCTATCCAGCACTGCCAAAGGACTGTTGAAATCTCCAGCTATTATGGAGCTGGAAGAAATCAAGTTGCTCATGTCTGTTAGAGTTTCTCTTATAAATTGAGGTGCCTTCTGGTTGGGTGCATAAATATTCATAATTGAAATCTCATCATATTGAGTATTACCCTTAACAAATATGAAGTGACCATTCTTATCCTTCCTTACTTTTCTTGGCTTAAAACCTATTGTGTCTGCAAATATAATTGCAACACCTGCTTTTTTCTGATTACCATTTGCCTCTAATATGGATGACCATCCTTTCAAACTGAGTCTATATTTATCTTTTAAGGTAAGTTGTGACTCTTGTATGCAGCAAATATCTTGCCTGAGTTTTTGTATCCAGTCAGCTAACCTGCGCCTCTTTAGAGGACAGTTTATGCCGTTCACAAGAATATTGATAAGTCTGGTAAAATTTTGGGTATTGAGTTTTTCAAAAGTCCAGTGGACATTTTTAATGTTTTCGCCACTGTGGAAGTTGGAGTTTGATGAAAAGTTTCTGAGTGAGTTTACTTTTGTGGTAGAGGATTGGGCTGGTCATTATGGAGGATAGGTCTGAGAATATCCTGAAGAGCTGGTTTGGTTATGGCAAATTTCTTCAACATATGAATGTCATTAAGGTATTTAATTTCTCCATCATAAATGAAAATCAGTTTAGCTGGATACAGGATCTGGGGTTGAATGTTATTTTGCTTTAGGAGATTAAAAGTCGATGACCACCCTGTTCTGGCTTGAAAAGTTTCAGCAGAGAGATCTGCAGTTATTCTAATATTCTTCCCTTTGTAGGTAATGGATTTCTTACATCTGGCTGCTTTCGGAATTTTCTCCTTCATATTAACTTTAGTGAAGTTAATCATGATATGCCTGGGGATATCTTATTTGGATTGAGTCCTCCTGTGGTTCTGAAACTGTGTGCTATCTGAATTTTAGAATCTCTTGGAATGTCTAGAAAATTCTCTTTCATAATTTCATGGAGAAGGGCCTCTGTGCCTTGCGAGGCCACTTCATCAGTTTCAGGGATTCCAATGAGGCAGATATTAGCCTTCTTTGAAGTATCTGAGAGCTCTCTGAGAGAATGATCCGTTTTTGTTCTCCATTTCTCTTCCTCTTTGAGAGTTTTGGAGCATTCTAAAGCTTTGTCTTCAATGTCAGAGATCTTTACTTCTGCTTGCTCCACTCTGTTACTGAGGGATTCTGCTATATTTTTCAGATCTTTGAGGGTTGTAAATTCTTGTTTCAGTGCATCAAAATCTTTGGTGGTTTTGTCTTTAAATTTGTTAAATTCTCGAGACAACTTTTGAATTTTCCTTGAATTTCTAATTCTGACTTTTGAATTGATCTTTGAATTTCTAATTCCAAATTTTCCTCCATTCTATTAATCTTGTTTGCAATCCAAATTCTAAATTCAATTTGTGACATCTCAGCCACCTGTTTATGTATGGGATCTTCAGTTACATCTGCCATATCTTTCCTTGTTGGGAAGTGAGGGGGATGATCTATTCTGGTTATTCATGTTACCAGAGTTTTTCGGCTGATTTGGCCCCATGATTATTTTACACCATTTGACTTTTCCCCTGGAGCTTTGTCGAGGACCTGTACAGTGCTATGGCCTGAGAAACTAGGGACCTGTTTGGTGTGGTGGGGCTAAGTGGTTCTGTCTTATTTTCAGTTGGTCTCTGTCTGACCCTAGTGAAAAAGTTACTCTGGGTTGAAGTCTCAGGTCTGGAGAAATACTATTAAGTCACCCTGCCCCCCACAGGCAACAACTGGAAAAGGAAAATCAAACCTTTCTACAACCACACACCCAGGGCACCAGTTGAATAGTCCTCGGTGATTCGCTCAGTTCAAAAGGTCCAAATCAATTTTCTTAGCACCTGTCTCAGGTTGGAGAGCTTAAAAGATCTCTGGCAACTGGATCGCAGGGGTCTGGTGACAACTCAAATATGACTTCCTCCGGTGCTCCATGAAGTCAGGAGGATCCACCAAGCAAATAGATTAGTCTGGGAAGGTCGATGCCTCCTTCCCCACCTTGCACCTCTGTCACATCCAGTCACTGATAGCCTTGAAGGGCTGTGACTCAGTTGCCTCCAGTGAGCAGAAACTCCAGAAACTTGCACCTGCCTGAATCACAAGGAAATCTATATCTGCTCAGCCAGGCCCCTGCTTTCTGTCTCTATCCAGCTGGGATAGGTGAAGCCTGACAACCTCAGGTGCTTGATGGCAACTGGGGGGCTTGGCTTCACTTAGTTCCAGCCCCACCCTTGATTGATGTTACTGAAAGAACAGAACAACTTTGTACAAATTTGTTTCTGTCCCTGCTAAATTCCCCTGCAGAAGAGAAGCTATTTTGAGTTCTGGAACCTGTGCCTTAGGCCCTATCTTTACTCCTGCAGGTTTGTATTCACAGCATGGTTAGCTGTCAGCTCTAGCCTGCTGCTTGTTCTTGTTGAATGTGAAAATTGGAGTTAGGGAAAATAGCCAACCCGAAGATTTAGCAAATCACCAAACTCATTGAGGCCAAATGAGCAAATAGACAGATAAAAAGGCTACCATACACACAAGCCCACAGATGCACAAACAATCATGAACACATAGATATACAGACAACAACAACAAAAAACAACTATAATAAAAATAATGATCATCATAAGATTATTGAAAAAAGTAAAAAATAAACAAATCGAACAAAGAAAACTCTAAAACATAAAAAATCTTATGTAAGCACTCTTAGAAAACATAAGAAGGGAAGAAGAGGAAGAGAGAAGAGAAAAAGGAGAAAAAAATTGGTGTTCATAAAAAATTTTAAAAAGAAGAAAGAAAAAATTTAAAATAGAAAAAATAAATATATATATATAAAATAATAATAATAATAAAATTAACAATAGCTCCTCCAAGAAAGTAATGAGGAAAAGAAAAGAAAAAAAAAGGCACCAACCACAAACATATTATTCTTGTATATATGTAGAAATATACATCCTTGTGTATGACGTAGGGATTAAGTTTCATAGAAATATATTTATAATGCAATATACTTTCTGGACACTGGGTGGCGCTGTGAGTGGTTCCCAGACTTATACCTGGTTCACAGTTTACACTTTTACCATGGTAACCACCCTACCTGGCCCATCGCCATTTCGGAGTTTCTGTAAAAGTTTATTACCTAATTATTGTCCAATCTCAGGTGCTCTGTTCCAGGCAGCACTCCCATCTGACCTCCTCACTTGGTGCATGAGTCCATACTTCAGAAATCTTTCAACTCTGCTCCCATGTTCTCCTATAAAGTGGAAACTGCAATAGGCTATGGGGAAGGGTACTGGCTACCACTGGCTTTAGCTGCTGCCGGCTCCCATGGCTGCAGTGCAAGGAGACCTTATCCTCAGTTTTTGTGGCTCAGAGTCTCACTTTTGAATTTGGACTTCTGAGTCCAGCTACCCGCCAGTTCACCACACGGCCTGAACTGCCATCCCACACCAATATTCCCCACCAGGAATGGTCCAGTCTACTTAATCACTCCTGTTATTCTGGGGGAAGGTGTCCACCATTTCGGACAATTCAAAATGTCTGTTTCCCACACGGGATCCCTTCCCTTCAATTTTCCATTGGGTTGCCTAGCTCCTTGTGGCTCTAAGTGGAATCCCTTTTGGGTTGGTAAACTCGGCTCAGGAACAAATTTTCATCAATTGGTTTTTGCCAGGAATTGCAAGCTGCTGTCCTCCATGAGGGAGGGGCCTGCCAGCCAGCAAGGCCAAACAGGGAAAATCTCTACAACAGAGTCCGTGGCTTTAAATTACACCTCATATACAGCAATCCGCCAATTCACTGTGTGTCTCCATCTGTCTGTCCATACCAACAATTCACGTGGGGAAAAGGTTCAGACTCCACTTCTTCTCACCTGATGACCTGGGAGAGGTGGGCTACACGTCCATCCCATCCACCATTATGCTCCGCCTCCTCAGTACTTGATTTTTGTCACCTAGATTTTCCAACACTCCTAGTCATCTTAAGAAAAATTCATCATTTTATATTTGAACTAAGCACATCTGTGTGCAAACATGTTCACACATAAATGAAGAAAGAAATGGCCCACACTTTGCTGGAAACAACTATTTAAAAAATTTTGAAGAAACTAGGACATTAACCACTTAAAAGTCTTCATAGACCCCTTTTAGAAGCTTTGCCCTAATATTTTCTGACATGTTTATCTTCCTACATCTTCTGTCAAATTCAAAATAGCATTTCTTATTTCATTCACTGATTTTTGTTTACTTGTATTAAAACACTCTTCTTTTTAAAAATATTTTATTCATATTATGAGCATAGTTGCTAAAATAGTTTTTGATCATTAATGAAAGTTAAAAAAGCTTCATCCCCCTTTGCCCCCCACACAAAGGGCAGCCCAGCTAAGAATCTTAACACAAATCTGATTTCTATACCTCAGTAATTTTTTCCAATTTTTTGGATTTTCCTTTAAAAAGCTGCATATATTCAGAGTCTTTTATCACCAACTGATTGTTCATGATGTTGGTAGAGCAATTCTTTCTAGAATGCTTCTTGTTACTCTACAGATTTCAGTGGTTTTCTATTGCTCTTGGAATAACAGACAAAACCTTTAACATAATTGACATAATTGATGGGATCCTTTACCTGTCTTATCTTGTGGCACTTGTAGCCCTGCCAATTAAAATTTTTTCAAGGATTCCCAAAATACAATAATCTCTCTGATCTCCCCTTCTATTGGTAATACTGTTTGTTTTTCTCTACTTTCTTTTCCATTGAGTCCTTTTTCAAACTACTCATCTTTTACTCATCTTCCCTTTCTTAATTTAAAAGGTTTGTCCACTAAATAGACTTCTCTGACTATGTTGGGTAACTTTGAAGCACTTATATTCCCTCTTTCAGATCACTTGTTGCTCCATCTTGTAATTTTTTGTTTGTTTGTTTTAAATATTGCCTATATCCTTTCCCCCATTGTAAGCAGCATGATGGTAAAACATATTTTAGAAGTAAATAGATAGTTCTGTCTCTTGGCCATTGAGTAGTGTCTGGCACAAGAATAAAGAACAGCAAAGGTCTATCGCACTGAGCACACTTGTTAGCCTCTGAGAACTTCACAGAATAGCAGTATACAACTGCAAAATTAAACTAGAAAATTATGAAAGAGATTTACCTATAAATATAAAATCTCAATATACTTCTGGAAGAAAGTAAACTGAAGTATGGCCTCTGATACAATAAAGAGAAGGAACATGCATCCCAGAACATGCTTTTAGAGAGCTGCATCTGAGGTAAGAGGAAATGTGTTCCTAGAACCTAGAAAATTCCACCTCATAGTTAGCTGATATGATAGAGGGTGGGATTGTCTAAACAGTGGTTCTCAACCTGTGGTTTGCAATACCTTTGGGGGTCGAACAAACCTTTCACAGGGATTGCCTAATATCAGATATTTATGATTCATAACAGTAGCAAAATTACAGTTATAAAGTAGCAATGAAAAAAAAATTTATGGTTGGGTGTTATAACAACATGAGGAACTATATTTAAAGGGTTGTGACATTAGGAAGGTTGAGAACCACTGGTAAAGAACTATTGAATCAGTCACATTTTGTGCTTAGAACATCTAATCAAGTGGTATTTGTTCCAAGGTAAAAAAGCAAAATCCCTCTTATAAATTGATTTTTTAAACATGGGGAAAACTCTGGGCTTTAATACTTTTTTTACGGAAGATTTATATGTTGGGCACATTTATATGAGGCTTTCACCTCATCCTCTTACCCTAAATAGAACTTGATCATGGACTTAATTTTCCGAAGAATATAGGGATCCTCATTAATCATTCTTCTACTCAAGTGTTCTTCTCAGGAAATTGAGAGCCAAAGAACCCCAAAAACATCTAGAAAAATTAATCTCATTCTTTGACCCTTAATATAAATGGACAACAAATATTATCAAATCTGGGAATAATTTCAAACCTAGAGTCAACAATAAACAGATAACTAATCATAGGAAAATTATAACATTTTAAAGAACAAAGAAAATATTTTAAATTCCTTAATGGATTTATCACAGAGATATAAGAAAATATTTCTTTTGTAAGCAAGACAGTGATATTATGGAAAAGAGACACAATGGGGAAAATTACAATCTCTCCAATAAATGCGGTGGAGGAACTAAATATCCACATGCAAAATAATGGATTAGATCCTTACCATGTATAAGAATGAGCTCCAAATAGATTAAAGACTTACCAAAATATATAAAACTACTAGAAGAAAATAGAGAAAAAGCTTTTGAATGTGGCCCCAAAAGTATAGGTAACAAAAGCAAAAATGAACAATTGGATTTACATCAAGCAAAAAAAGTCAAGGAAATAATCAAGAGTAGAAGAGGCAACCTATGGAATGAGAGAAAATATTTTCAAAATATACATCTGATAAGGGGTTAATATCCAAAATATAGAAGAGACTCTAACAACTCAAGTAAAAAGACAAATAATCCAAGTTTTTGTAAATAAGTGAAGAATCTCAATAGACTTTTCTCAAAAGAAAACATAGAAATGACTAACAAGTATGCGAAAAAATACTCAACATCACTAATTCTCCAAGAAATGGAAATTGAAACTACAACAATTAAATATCACTGGATACCTGTTAGACTATCTATTATCAAAAACACAATATAATATGTGATAGAGAGTGTGTGGAGGAAAGAAAGCCCTAGCACACTGTTGATTGAAATGTAAATTTGTATAGCCATTATGATAAACAGTACAAAAATTTCTTTAAAATTTTTTTTTTCCTGGATGCTCTTCCCTATTTAAAAATTTTTTAAATAGAATTCCTATACAATTCAGCAATTTCACCTCCTGGGTATCTATCCAAACAAAATAAAATGAATATATGGAAGACAAATCTACACAACCATGCTCTTTGTAATATTATTCACAATAGCTAAGGTATGGAAACAACCTAAGTGTCCATACCTGGATGAACAGAGAAATATATAAAGACCCACACACACATACACACACATACACACACACAATGAAATACTATGCATCTTGAGAAAAGAAGGAAATCCTGTCATTTGTGAGAATATTGATGAACATAGAGGACACTATATCATATTAAGTGAAATAAGCCATGCACAGAAAGACAAACAATTTATGATCTCACTTATATGGTAATCTAAAAAAGTTGAATTCATAGAAACAGAGAATCAAATGGTGATTACCAGGGCTTGGGGTAGGGAAGGGATTTGGAGAAACATTGGCTGAATGTCACAAAATTTCAGTTCGACAGGAGAAATATGTTTAAGAGATCTAACATACAATATGGTAACTATACTTAAGAGCAATATATTGTACTCTTAAAAATTGCAAATGGAGTAAATTTTAAGTGTTCTCATTTCAAAAATATAACTTATACATGATAATTTATATGTTAATTATCTGGATCTAGTCATTCCATAATATGCATAATCCAAACATGCTACACATGATTATTATATACAGTGTGTCCATAAAGTTTATATGCAATTTAAAATAGTGCAATTTAAAATTGCACATGAACTTTATGGACACTGTGTATAATTACATTAACTAATTTTGGTTACAGAACAAAGAATGAATGTTAAAAATTTTGCTGATGTAAAAATACATGTATAGTTAACAGAGATATAATGGGAAGGGGAAAGAAAATTAACAGAAAAGTTTTCCCTCGTCCTACATAGAAAAGGACTGAGGTTCACATTAAAGCCAGTGGGATGAAATATAGTACATTATTTAAGGTTACAATGGCAAATAATTCAAAATCATAATCTTCAAAGTATCAAACTAGGATAAATGATGAGTTGTAAAGATTAGGATTAATGTTATTCTAATAAATCCTACTGTTTCATAGAATAGAATAATCAATAAATATTGTCTAGATTCTGTAAATCTAGAAATAAATTTAAAAATAATTAGGGAAATATAAGAAAATGAAGAATTAAGACTTTCTTCAAACCTATTTTATATTCATTCATTATTTCTATATCTAATATGCTAATACTTCTATTCAACTGTTTATAACACTATAATTTTTATTTTAAAAATTCCATTTTTACTGCATGTAAATATATGAATTCCATATTTATGTATTTAAAAAAATTTTACATAGCTTTACAGATATTCTGAGCCATATCCAATATCTGAAGTTTTAGAGGCTCTAAATTTATTGCTAATTGTTTCTTTTGATTGTCATTAATAATGGCTTGTCTCCTCAAGAGCTTGATGGTCTTTGTGAGTTCTTTGATAATAAAACTTTGTGGGACTCCTGAAGAACTAGAGTGAAGATGTTTTTTCTGCTTTTGCATATAGCAGGAAGGTGCCATACACCTGGCATAATCTCACTCACCCACACTAGTAGCTAGTACAAAGTACACACCTGGATGCTAGTATTTCTTTGAGCATCTAACTGGAAGCATCCTGTCTCCCATTTCTCAATGCATATTCTTCTCATCTCAGGGCCTGTGCAGTTTGATTGTTTGGTTGGTTTATTGTTTGGGGTTGCAGCAGTAAAGATGTGCCTGCGAAGGGAGAGTCTGATGTATGCAGAATCTAGTTGTTCTACAGGACGAGAGTAGCTAACAGCATATAATCCATCATATAGCCAGGAGTAGATGCTTATCCAACTCAATTCTTGCACAAGTGGATTCCTAAAAGTGTTGTCCCACGTCAATCTGCTGGATGGAATCCTTCCCCTTCTCTTTCCTTACTACCACCAACTTAAGCCAAGACTAAGCAATGGAGAGGATTTCATGTTATAATGTGGGACTATATACAATATAAAATTTAACATTATATAGTGTAAGCCACTGAAGAGTTATGTACCTCTCCAATTTGGACCACCTTCTATGTCATGACCACCTTTGTCAGCTCCCCAAATAGCACTATTCTTTCTATTGCAAATAAACTTATTTTATCTTTTTCTAATTATGTATAGTGGCTCTCAACTTTATAACAAAATATATTTACATATGTATGTATGCATATATGTACATTTTTATCCGAAGACAGTTTCTTCCCTGAGATAAATTCTTCCACATCTCTTTTCTCTTTTTTCTTCTTTTTCACCTCCAGATAAAATATGTTTAGTCATGTGAGACACAGGTGTATTTTATGATATTTTATCAAGTAGAAATAAGCAGGTCTTAAGGTTTTAAAAATTGATTGCTCATTGACCTAGTAAAAAAATTTCATTTAGATCATTTTCATTTTTAAATTAGTATTATTTATGAGATGGAAACTATCCTGGTGTTAAAAAGTAAATCACTTCATTTATTTTCTATCAAAATAATAATAATGATCTGGTATATTTTTAATTATTTTCATAGCCTATTGGCAAAATGACATACTATGAAGAAACATTCAAATCTCCAAAATTTGAGTAACAGATTTCAAAGAATCAGGGGGCCAGATTTCAGTGCCAAATGTGAAGTTGAGAAGATGCTTTAAGATATCTTAAGGGTCAAAAAATACATTGATTATATACAAATGATGCAAAGATTTAGAAACAAAACTTTTTGAGTTTACGTCAGTACCTTTTCTGTTACTATTTTTTTTTTTTTGAGACAGTCTCACTTTGTCACCCTCGGTAGAGTGCAGTGACATCACAGCTCACAGCAACCTCAAGATCTTGGGCTTAAGCAATTCTCTTGCCTCAGCCTCCCAAGAAGCTGGGACTACAGGTTCCCGCCACAACACCCAACTATTTTTTTTTTTTTTTGGTTGCAGTTGTCATTGTTCTTTAGCAGGCCCCGGCTGGGCTCAAACCTACCACCTTGGTGTATGTGGCTGGCTCCCCACTCACTAAGCTATAGGTGCCAAGTCTCTGTTACTATTCTTTAAGAACTAAAATCATAAGCATAGTCTCCTCCTAAATAAGCCATTCATTTCCAAGTATTATCAAATTTCTCTACAAAGATTAAAAAGTCTCTGGGCCCAAATTTCAGAATGGTATCTATCACCACATACTACTATTTCTTTGTTATCACAAGTTTAATAATGCAAATGAATTTTAACAGGTGACAATGAACTTGGAGAAAAGAACTTGATATATTATTAAGCATCTGGTTTTTATGACATATGGGAACAGCAGAGAACATAGAAGGATTTGTATAACCTTAAAAGACTTGTGTGGGTGATATGTATGATTAAAGTGAATGTATTTTTTCTCAAAATATTTTTTAATACCACTTTCAGTATTGTGTTTGCTAAAAGTATTTCACAAATTTATTAAGATTGCATCTAAGTTACAAATCTTGTACACTTTTAAGGTATGTATGATATAAGTGAAACTGTATCAAAGAGATTCATCAGCATTAAGACAAATGGTTTTGTTTTGGAGGAATTCGACAGATTACTAGACAGTTAAAGGTTTTAGTCTATACAGCCTGCAGAGTAAATCATGGCATGTACCTTAAGCTTTTAGTACATTCCATAGTTTTGAGGTTGCATAGCACTTTGATAAAAATTGTCTCATTGAATAAATAAAAGTTAATGGTTTTGCTTTCCTTCTCCCCCAGTATGATATACACATTCTCATGAGTTTTGTGAGTTTTACCCAAACTTGAGAAGAAATAATAAAGATCAAACTACTTTTTGTGAATTAAATTATAATTAAATACTCTAAGAAGACAGACTACTTTGGAACTAAATCCTCAAATAATAATACTATAAAATGAAATGTCACTGTAATACACTATAGACTCCTAAAGCACTGTCCCTCAGACTTCCATACTTCTCTGATTTCCTTTATCATTTTTACATACCTTCACACAATCTGTACTATCATTTACTTAACATTTCTTTTTTTAAATGACTCACTCTATTCATACATCTTTCTAACCCTCATGAAATCAAGATTTGGATGTACTTGTTATATTATTTTAATGCCCATAAAAATAAATATTAATTAAACATAAAAACAAAATTGTTCATGTGCCTTCCTCTAATATTATTTTTCACATTCCATTACTAGCATGCTTACATCACCTTGGGAAATATCAGTTTAACTACATCTTTTGTATGCTTTATGTTTTATTTTGTATCTTCTTAAATAATTATGTGTATCTATCAGTACTTATTAAAGAGAAGGCAGGAATGAGTATAAAAATATAGTTAAAGTACATGGGTCAAGATGTTTTGTCTTTAGGTATAATTACATAAAAATAGCCTTCGAAGATTTATGATATGTCCAAGATGTCGACAAAAAATTAAAATGAGCTAACAGTGCTATCTCTTTTTTTGGGCGGGAGTGGGGAGGGGAGTCTGGCTTATGTTGAATATTTGATTCCGTACAACTTTCAGACTGATAAAACATGTCACCTTTCCAGTTCAGATTTAGAGTGGATCTATTCACATTTTTTTTTTCAGTGAAGATACAGTTTCAAAGCTCAGCTTATTCTAAAAGAAAAATGATATTGTTCTTTTCAGTTACATTGGTTTATTAGAATGCTATCTCTTAACTTGATAAATCAAACTAGATTACTTATGAAAGATATACTAAGAGACATTTAGTCTCTTAGTCTTCCTTCCTTCCTTCCTTTTTTTTTTTGAGACAGAGTCTCACTGTCTTGCCCTTGCTAGAGTGCTATGGTGTTGTAGCTCATAGCAAGCTCAAACTCAGGGACTCAAGCAATCCTCTTGCCTTGACTTCCCTAGGAGCTGGGATTACAGGTGCCTGCCACAACACCCAACTAATTTTTAGAGATGTGGTCTCACTCATGCTCAGGTTGGTCTTAAACTCATGAGGTCAAGCAATCCACCTGCCTCAGCATCCCAGATTGCTGGCATTATAGGCATGAACCAGTGCTCCTGCCAATACATTACTTACAAACATTTGTTTATTTAAGCCAATCACAAAATTGGTATTTCTATCCAATTTCACCAAATTTTACCATGTAAACACAACATCTAACAGCATACAACATAACATATTACAGAGGGATATCAAGAAACCCTCTCAGAGCTACACCAGTCCCTCCCAAACATTGGGGAACTCAAGTTCTCTATCATGGAAAAAAAAGAACATCTCAGCATTTGGTTCACTCACACAAACATCAATAAATAAGTAGGACAACAACAACCAGCCCCTCAAAACATACTTAAACTCAAGCAAACAGGGTGTGCCTGATTCACACTCATAAGTACCATCCACCATTGCCAACCTCAAAGCCCAGAAGCAAAGTATATCAAAGAAAAGGAGGAAAAGAGAGAAGTAAGTAGGGGAAGGAAATAAATAATAAGAAACCACATGAGAGTAGCGGCACCTGTGCCTCAGTGGGTAAGGCTCCAGCCCCCTACACTGAGGGTGGCGGGTTCGAACCCAGTCCCAGCCAGCAAAAAAAAAAGCAGCAGTGATAACTGTAACAAAAATAGCTGGGCATTGTGGTGGGTGCTTGGGAACCTGTCATCCCAGCTACTCGGAGGCTGAGGCAAGACAATCACTTAAGCCCAAGAGTTGGAGGTTGCTGTGAGCTGTGACACCAGGGCACTCTACCAAGGGTGATAAAGTTGAAACTCTGTCTCAAAAGAAAAAAAAAGAAAGAAAGAAAGAAAGAAAGAAAGAAAGAAGAAAGAAAGAAAGAAAGAAAGAAAGAAAGAAAGAAAGAAAGAAAGAAAGAAAGAAAGAAAGAAAGAAAGAAACCACACGAGAAAATGCCAGCAAAAATCACTGAGCATGAAGAGTCAGAACAGATTAACTCTACCAAGGGATCACAAGGTAGCTAATATAGAAGACCCTAATGTTGAAGAAATTATGGAAATGACAGAAATGTATTTTTGAGTATGGATGACAAAAAAAGTTGAGGAGAATTGAAAGAAAAGTGAAAAAAATCAACAAAAGGAAATCCAAAAATTTAATCAAGAATTTAACAAAAGACAAGATAATGTCTCCAAGGATACAGACAAAGTTAGAAAGGATATATAGTGGAGCTTAAAGAAATGAAGGAGTCATTCAAGGAATTTCAAAATGTAATAGATAAAGGAATTTCAAAATGTAATAGACAGTTTCAACAACAGACTAAACCAAGGAAAAGTAAGAAACTCAAAGCTTGAAGACAATACTCTCAAATTTAGTCATTTAAAGAGGCAGAAAAGAAGAAAGTAAAAGCAGAAAAATCTCTAAGAGAATTATGAACTATATGAGGTATACAAACATATAAATATACAAATTGATATCCCAGATGGAGAAGAAAAATATCCAAATAGTATGGAAGCTCTAATTTATTATAACACTGAAAACTTCACCAAGGATCCACACATTCACCTACTAAATGGATATCAAAACCCAGATTGACTTAATTAAAACAGTACAACTCCCAGAAACAGTAATTAAGCTGGCCAAAGACAAAATGAAAGAGAAAATCTTGCAGGCAGCCAGACATAAGTAACATCTGATCTACAATGGTGACATCTGATGTCTCTGCTGAAACTTTATAAACCAGAAGTCAGTGGGCTTCCACCTTCAATTTTCTCAAATAAGACAGCTACCAGCCTGGAATTCTGTATCCTGCAAAACTAAGTTTCATATTCAATGGAGTAATAAAATCTTTACTGACAAGCAAACATTGAGGAAACTTGACAAGACAAGACAAGCTCTGCAGGAAATACTCAGACTAATACAATGGACACATTAAACACATCTGGAAACTAAAGGATAAAGCCTCGCTTCCACAATGGTCCAAGTGATAAGACAACAGACCTTCACACAAGTTGAACAGAAATCCACCCTACCATATCAATTCTCTCAATAAAGGTGAATGGCTTGAATTCCACACAGAAGAGTCACAGGCTGGTTGACTGAATAAAAAAGTACAAGCCAAGTATAGACAGTCTTTAGGAAGCACATCTCACTGCACAGACAAAAATAGGCTCGTGGTAAAGAGCTGGAAAACAATATTCCAGGAAATGGAAATCAGAAGAAAATAGGAGTCACCATCCTATTTGTAAATACATTTGGCTTTAAAACAACAAAAGTAAAGGAAGACAAATATGTTCCCTGGTCAAGGGAACAACACAAGAAGAAGAAATTTCAAAATTTCAATCTTAAATATTTATATACTGAACTTAAGTTCTCCTAGATATATAAAATGAACCCGAATCAGTCTGAACAACATGATATCCTGTGAGACCATAATAACCAGTGATTTCAATACCCCTTTGACAGAACTAAACAGATCCTCCACGCATAAATTAACAAAGACACAATGGACTGAAACATGATCCTAGAACAAATTGGCTTAATAGACATATAGAGAATTGTTCACCCCAGTACATACAGAGTATACATTCTTTTCAGCTCCTGAATCATTCTCCAAAATTGACCATATCCTAGGACACAAATCAATCCTGAAAAAAATATGAAAGAATAGAAATTATACCTTGTATCTTTACAGACCACAAAGTAGAAAAAATATGAAAGAATAGAAATTATACCTTGTATCTTTACAGACCACAAAGTAGAACTCAAATTCCAACAGAAATCTTCGTCTCCACACAAAGTCATGAAAACTAAACAGCCTTAAACTGAATGATAACTGTGTCAAGGAGATAAAGAAGAAAATCATTAGATTCCTTAAACAAATGACAATGAACCAAGAGCTATTAAACCTGTAGGACACTGCAAAAGCAATCTTCACAGGGAAATTTACCACATTAAGTACACACATCAAAAAAGTAGAGTGCAAATCAACAAGTTAATGAATCATCTCAAGAAACTACAAAAGGAAGAGTAATCCAATCTTAAACATAGCAGAAAATAAATAATCAAAATTAGATCAAAACTAAATCAAATTGAGAACAAAAAAAGTATTTAGAAGATTAAATACTTTTAATCGAAACAAAGGTTGGTTCTTTGAAAAGATAAATAAAATCAACAACTCCTTGTCCAGATTAACTAGAAACAAAAAAGCAGGATCTCTACTAACTTCAATTATATTTTTTAAAAAAGGCAATATAGACATTGCCTAAAGAAACCACAGAAATGCAAAAGATCCTCACCAAACACTATAAAAACGCTATGTCCAGAAATTTGAAAATGTGGAGGAAGGGCGGTGCCTGTGGCTCAGTGAGTAGGGCGCCGGCCCCATATGCCGAGGGTGGCGGGTTCAAACCCAGCCTCTGCCAAACTGCAATAAAAAAATAGCTGGGCATTGTGGTGGACGCCTGTAGTCCCAGCTGCTCGGGAGGCTGAGGCAAGAGAATCGCATAAGCCCAAGAGTTAGAGGTTGCTGTGAGCTGTGTGACACCACGGCACTCTACCCGAGGGCAGTACAGTGAGACTCTGTCCCTACAAAAAAAAAAAAAAGAAAGAAAGAAAATGTGGAGGAAATAGACAAATTCTTGGAGTCACACTACCTCCCTAAACTCAGCCTGGAAGAAAGAGAATTCTTGAACAAACCAATATCAAGCTCTGAAATTGTAACAACTATAAAAAATCTTCAAAAGAAAAAAATTCTGGGCCATTCTTTCTTTCTTTTTAAATTTTTTTATTTTTTTGGGATCCATTGAGGATACAAAGAATTAAGTTACACTGATTGCATTTGTAAGGTATATTCCCTCTTAGAATCGTGTCCCACCCCTAACAGGTGTATCATACACTGTGAAACCCATACTCCTCCATCCTCCCCTCTATGGCCAGACTGTTTCACACAATTCTACCAAACCTTCAAAGAACTAACATATTGCAGAACCTATTCCAAAACATTGAGGTGGATGAAATCCTCCCCAATTCATACTATAAAGCAAATATCACCCTGATATCAAAATCAGGAAAGGACATAACAACAACAACAAAAACAAAACTACAGACCAATTTTAT
Organism: Nycticebus coucang; assembly: GCF_027406575.1. Taxonomy (NCBI): domain Eukaryota; kingdom Metazoa; phylum Chordata; class Mammalia; order Primates; family Lorisidae; genus Nycticebus; species Nycticebus coucang. The sequence continues at coordinate 53,125,587 of NC_069780.1, forward strand.
TAATGAATATTGATTCAAAAATATTTGACACAATCTTAGAAAACAGAATTTAGCTATGCATCAAAAAAATCATTCTCTGTGACAAAGTGGACTTCATCCTTGAGATGCAATGCTGTTTCAATGTATTCAAATCCATAAACATAATTCACATCATGAACAGAAGTAAAACAAAAACTTTATGATCCTCTCAATAGATATAGAAAAGCATTTGATAAAATTTAGCATCCTTTTTTCATATGAACATTTAAGAAAATAGGCATAAATGGTACATTTTCTAAATTGATAGATCCACGTACCTTGGAGCCATTTTCTATAAACCCACAGTCCACATCACAAAGAAAAACTAAAAACATTTCCTCTTATAACATGACAAGCATGTCCACAATCACCATTACTATTCAACATAGTGCTGAGAGTCCTACCAAAGGAATCAAGCAAGAGAAGGATATCAAAGGTATCCAAATGGGGGCAGAGAAAGTCAAACTATCACTCTTTGATAATAATATGTTCTTATATTTAGAAAATCCCAAGGAGTCAACCATGAGATTCATGGCAGTTATCAAGCAACTAAAATTGCTGAGATTTTTGCAAGTGTTTTATTTTAAAATAAAATAAAATCTTAAATAATAAATAATATTATTAAAATAATCATAATTTAATAATATTTAATTTAATAATATTAATAATATTTAAATTTAATATTGAAATAATAATTTAATAAAAAATTAAATTTTTTTATTTTGGATGTGGAGAGAAAGGAATACTTTTATACTGCTGGTGGGACTGTAAACTAATACAACCTTTTTGGAAGGAAGTATGGAAAACCTCAAAGAACTCAACCTAGACCTCCCATTTGATCCTGCAATCCCATTACTGGGCATCTACCCAGAAGGAAAAAAAAACCTTTTATTATAAAGACACTTGTACTAGGCTGTTTATCGCAGCCTAATTTATAATTGCCAAAATGTGGAAACAACCTAAATGTCCTCCAACCCAGGAATGGATGGGTAAGCTGTGGTATATGTATACCATGGAATATTGTTCAGTCATTTAAAAAATGGAGATTTTTCAGCATTTGTACTAACCTGGATGGAGGTGGAACACATTATTCTTAGTGAAACATCACAAGAATGGAGAAGTATGAATCCTATGTGTTCAATTTTGATATGAAGACAATTAATGACAATTAATGACACAGTAGGGCATGGGGAAGGGGAGAGCAGACAGAGAAGGAGGGAAAGGGGGAAAGGAAAAGAAGAAAAAGAAAGAAAAAACAAGAAAAGAAAAGAAAATAGTGACAAATTGTCTCATAAATTGGATTTAATTTTGACCCAAGTACAATACTTAAACATTAATTTTTAATTCAACTTGTTAATGTGTTGTTTAGGATATTGCATCCTCATTTATAAGTGACATGTTTGTAATTTCCCCTTTATAATAATATATTTTCTTCAATTTTAATATCAGGTGTACCCAGATCAAGTAGTATGATTTTGAAGTGTTTCTTCTTTTTCTATTGTCTATAAGATTTGGCATGATATGTTTTTCAAAATTATCTTTTACTTTTATTTATAAATATTAGTTGCCTATTTTTTGATACTTAAAAAAATAAGAAGTTAACTGATGATTTCATACTGAATCTCAGAGTCAAAGCATTCTATAATAGACATACTCTTCTTTGACAATGTGAATGTTACTTTCTTTGCTTTATTATTATTATTACTTAATATTTTGATGTAGCCATCGTCTGATTCCTTTTCTGAATGTATTTATGTCCATTCATTCTTTACGAGGTTTTTGTTTCTAGTCCTTATCTTAAACATTGTTATTGTTATTAAATTTTAAGCCTTTTTAATTTTGTGAAGGCAAAAAAATGGAAACCTAATAAACACATGTATATGTAAAAATAAAAAATAAAAATAAATAATAAAAATAAATAAAATTTTTTATTTATACTATGTATTGCAAGTGAGATTGTTTTATTGTTTTCCTATTTTGTTGCTTTTCTTTTTCCAGATTTTGATTTTTAATACATAATTGTAGAATAAATTGAAATATGAATTTGTTTCTAAAAAATAACATAACATATTACATACACATAAATACACCTAAACACATATGTACACACATAGGCAAAAATATTAAACATTTACTTTAGAATTGTAGTCATGAGATTGTATTAGTCATGAAATAGCAGTACAAACTAATCAGTTTATAAAACACATTCATATCCAAATTATTGTGTTGTTGTTTTTTTCTTTATTTCAGGTTAATGTGAAGGTACAAACAACTAGGTTACAATATTTACATATGTTCGGTAAAATCCCTCTTGTAGTTGTGTCCCACACCTAAAAAGTGTGTCAATACCCTTACTTTGTGTCCATTAATTGGGAACACACCATTGCTACTCTCTTCTCTTTTCCTCCTCCCTTATTTCCCATCCCCCCATCTTGAATGGAATTGAATTTTTCTCTCATATGGGCATTTATTTGATCATCTTCATATTAATATTGAGTACATTGGATATTTGCTTTTCCATTCTTGTGACACTTTACTTAAAAGAATGTATTTTGACTACATCCAGGTGAATACAAAAGGTGTTAAGTCATCATCTTTTTATAGCTGAATAGTATTTCACAGTATACAGATACCATAGTTTGTTAATCCATTCCTGGGTTGATGGGTATTTAGGTTGTCTCCACATCTTGGCAATTGTAAACTGAGCTGTGATTAACAATCTAGTGCAAATTTCCTTATGATAAAATGATTTTTTTCTCCTTGGTATACGCCTAGTAAGGGGATTATGGGATCAAATGGGAGGTCTAATTTGAGTTCTTTGAGGCTTCTCCATATTTCTTTCCAAAGAGGCTGTACTAGTTTTCAGTCCTACCAACAGTGTAAAAGTATTCCCTTCTCTTTACATCCATGCCAGCATCTGCAACTTTGGCTCTTTGTAATGTGGGCTATTATCACTGGGGTTAGGTGATATTCCAGGGTGGTTTTGATTTGCATTTCTATGATGATTAAGAATGATGAGCATTTTTTCACGTTTGTTAGCCATTCATCTGTATTCCTGTTCATGGTTCTGTTCATGTCACTTGCCCAGTTCCCATGTTATTTGCTCTTTTTTTGTTGATTAATTTGATTTCCTTGTAGATTCTAGTTATCAACCCTTTGTCAAATTTTTAACATGCACATATCTTTTCCCATTCTCTTGCCCCAATTCTCAACCCATTCCAAAGTTACCTATTTGCTTTACTTGTTGTGTCCTTAACTGTATAGAGGCTTTTCAGCTTAATTAGGTTTCATTTGTTCACTTTTGTTGTTGTTGCAATTGCTATGAAAGTCTTCTTTATAAAATCATCCCCAGGTGAACATCCTCAAGATTTTTTCCCACGCTTTCTTATAAGATTTTTTTGTTTTGTTTTATGTCTTACTTTTAAATCTTTTATTCATCTCGAGTCAATTTTTGTAAGTAGTAAAAGGTGTAGATCCAGTTTCAGTCTTTTCTATGTGATTATCCAGTTCTCCCAGCACCATTTGTTGAATACTGATTGTTTCCCCACTGTACACTTTCATGTGGCTTATCAAAGATCAGATGGTGACCAGAGACTGGTTTCATCTCTTTGTTTACTATTCTGTCCCAAATGTCTATGGCTCTATTTTTGTGCCAATATCATGCTGTTTTGATTACCGTAGACTTGTAATATAACCTAAAGTATGGTGGAGTGATGCCTCCAGCTTTGATTTTATTATTAAGATTTGCCTTGGCTATCCTGGGTTTTTTCTAGTTCCATATGAGATGAAGAACAATTTTTTTCTAGTTCTTCAAAGTTTGATGTTGGTATTTCTATGGAGATTGCACTGAATCTGTAGATTGCTTAGGGTGGTACAGACATGTTAATTATGTTGATTAGTCCCAGCTATGAGCCTGGTATGCTTTTCCATTTGTTAATGTCTTGTGCTATTTCTTTTCTTAGGGTTTCATAATTCTCTTTGTAGAGGTCTTTTACCTCTTTTGCTAGGTATACTCCTAGGAATTTCATTTTTTTGAAGCTAATGTGAAGAGAATTGTGTCTTTGATTAGCTTCTCAATTTGGCTGTTATTGGTGTATACAATTGCTACTGATGTGTGGACACTGATTTCATACCCAGAAATGTTACTGTAATTCTTAATCACATCCAGAAATCTTCCACAGTCTCTGTGGTTCTGTAAGTATAAGATCAGATCATCAGCAAAGAGTGAGAGTTTGACTTCCTCTGCTCCAATTTGGATGCCCTTTTTATCCTTCTCTTGCCTGATCACATTGACTAGAACTTCCAGAACTATGTTGAATAATAGTGGTGATAATGGACATCCATGTCTGGTACCAGTTTTAAGTGGAAAAGTGTTCCACTTTACTCTATTCAGTATAATACCAAATTATATTTTTGAAAAATTCAGAACAATTCACATAATTTAAAGTAATTTGCCCTGATAGCTAAGGTAATAAAGGCTGTGGCCCAACTGCAGTTTTCATAGCTATTGGATTAAAAAAAAAAAAAAATCAAAAAACTCTTTTTATCCTTTTATCTGTTCTAAAAGAGTTTAGGGTTAAATATTCATATTTTAGCCAGGACTGGTTGAATTGAATAAGAAAAATAAAATCTCCAAGCGGCCTTGAATTTTTAGTGATAATTCTTTTCTTTGTCAATCTGGATTGTCTACGCATTACAGGTGGGGATTCCCTTTTCAAAAGCTACTTGCAGGGTTTTGTTTTTTTATTATTTTTGTTTATTTCATTTTCTTTTTCTTTGCTTTTTCTGGCTTCTCTGAGTGGCAGACAAAATAATTTTTATGCTAGCAAGAAATATAATATTGCTCTGAGCTCAAGATTTTGAACTGCTCAATCTGAGAAATTTACTTTTCTAAAAATGTATCCAGTTCCTCTTCTTTTAGAAAATCAATCCTTGAAAAAAAAAAAACTGTTCTATCCCCTAAGCAATTTGTAGGTAGGCAAACCTAAATTTACATTTTTTGAAGGCATCTAGGTTGTTCTAATTCATAAAACCATTAATTTGAAATCCTTTAAAGATTTTTTAAAAATCTTGACTGAAATGCCATAACCAGTGAGTTTTACCACAATACACCATAAGAGTCAACAGATTCAAATTAGGTAGAGAAAATAATACAGAGAACTGACAAGGCTCTATATGTTAACTTTATAATTGCATGAATTTTTAGATAGTTTAAATAATGACAAATTGAGCTCTGAATTACCCTTAAAGTAATTTGGCCATCACTTTAAAAATATGCACAAGAATGGGCCATAATATAGCTGGCTACTGTCCTAGAAAACCTGACATGTGAGAATCCCATTCTGTTTCATATTAATCTCTCAAGAGTAAAAAAAAAAATTAGAAGTTTGAACTGGTGTTTTAGATGGTGATAACCACACGAATGGCTTTTAATTAACCATCCTGCAAACATCATTTTGACTGTTTATTTTTACCCTTGTAGGATATTTAGAAACAAGCAAGAGAACACAGCCAAATCATTTACACATGTATATAACCAAACCAAAATGAAACCAAAATCAGAATGCTCACATAAATGTTAACCCAAGTACACAGATCCAGATCAAACAAAATATTAGATCAATATTCTGGAAAAAAGTAAACTTATCAGAAAAAAAAATGCTGTAGACACATCATGTAAGTTCTGTAGAAACTGGAGTCCTCAAGTCAGAAGCATAATTATCTTTACACAGAAAGGACTTGATAGAAAGACAAAAAGCCTTTTTTCAACCCAAGAAGAAGATAAAATCCTATATTAAAGTGGCCTTATAACCAAAAAAAATTCTCAATAAAATAAAAAGTCTTCTAGCAAAATGAGAGAGGCTTTCATGAAAAAGTCTTATCAAGGCAAAAAAGGAAAATCATGTAAATGGTGAGCTTAAAAGGTCCAAGTGAACATAGTGTACATATACACATATACCACAATTTATTAATCCATTCATGGATCGATGGCACTTGGGTTTTTATGGAATATTATGCAGACTTAAAGAAAGATGACATAATGGATGTCATAATGGATGTAAACATCCATTATGTTTACATGGATGGAGCTGGAACATATTCTTCTTAGTAAGAATGAAAGAAAAAGTATCCAATGTACTCAGCCCTCCTATGAAACTAATTTATGGCTTTCATATGAAAGCTATAACCCAGTTATAACCTAAGAATATGGGTAAGGGGGAGAGGGAGGGGAGGGAGGGGGGAGGATGGGCAAAGGGAGGGTGATTGGTGGGATTACACCTGCGGTGCATCTTACAAGGGTACATGTGAAACTTAGTAAATGTAGAATATAATTGTCTCAACACAATAACTAAGAAAATGCCAGGAAGGCTATGTTAACCAGTGTGATAAAAAGTTGTCAAACTGTTTATAAAACCAGTGTATGGTGCCCCATGATCGCATTGATGTACACAGCTATTATTTAATATTAATAAAAAAAAAGGTCCAAGTGAGACTGTAATCTAGTTCCAAAAATTGCTAATTCTTTCTAGAAGATCAGATCTTGCTATTAGACACAATCATGTCAAATAATAGAGAGAGTTTCTGTGAAATAAAATGATATTTATTCAGGAATAGAATAATTCCAAGGAAATGTATGCCATAGTAAAATATGTGCATTTTTTTGAGACAGGATCTTTCCCTGTTGCCTAGGCTGGAGTGCATCATCATAGTTCACTACAACCTTAAATTCTTAAGAATTCTTCTTAAGAATTTCTTAAGCCCTGGCCTCAGCCTCTCAAGTAGCTGGGACTATGGGTGACCATCTCCACACCCAACTAACTTTTCTAATTCTTGTAGAAACAGAGTCTTACTTATGCTTATATGGTCTCAAACTCCTCGCCTCAAGCATTACTCCTGCCCTGTCCTCACAAAGTGCTAGGAATATAGGCTGGAGCCACCATGCTCAGCCAAAATAAAGACCTTTAAAGGAAAAATGAAGATGTTTACATAATTAGTTTGAGGTAATTATCTCTGGCTATAAGGATAAAGAATAGACATAATGCCAGTCCAAGATTGAATAGACTGTTGCTTCACAGATGCCTCACAAAAATACATTTTCTTGTGAGATTACAATGGCCTTTGTACAACATTATTGTTTCTGCAGAGTTTCTTGTAATAGTTGTTGTTCTCAAACATTTTTTGCATGAGAATCCTTCCTTTATAGATAGGATTCCTAGCTCTACATGTTAAGAGTTTTATATTTTTTATTTTGGGGGGTTTAATATAATTGAATCCATTTTTATTCTGACAACTTTTACACAATCAAAAATGATAATTTTTCAAAATTAATATCAAACACCAAACTACAAGTTCAGGAGGCTTAAAGAAAACAAATGGTATAAAGGCAGAAAAAGCCAGAAAAGAATTGGCACCACGCCATATCATATTCAAACTTCAAGGAACTGAGGATAAAAAGAAATCAAGTAACAAGTCAGAGGAAAAATCCTTACCTATAAAAGAGCAAAGATAAAAATGATATCTGCCTTTTCAGAAATAATGCAAGCAAAAAAAAAGTTGAAAAAAATATTTGAAGTGTTGAGAAATCAAAAACAAATTTTTTAAAAACTGTCAGTCTAGAATTTTATACCCTGTAAAGTTATCCCTTAAAAGTAAGGGATAAATAAATAATCTTAGACAAAGAAAAATTGAGAGAATATATTACCAGTAGATGTTTCCTATAAGAAATGTTAAAAGAGGTTCTTCAGAAACACAGAACTACAGAAAGAGTGGTGAAGAAAGAATAAGTGAAGGTAAATAAGTGAAGGTAAAAATAAAAACTTATATTTCTTGTATTCCTTATTCATCTAACAAGTAACAGGCTGTACAAAATAAAAATAGCAACAATGAGTTTGATTATGTGTGTGTCTATATATATACATAATTTTATATATAAGGGCAATGAATATCAGCAATGATATAATAGGTCAGAGGAAAAAATTAGAAATATTTTGTGATTACAAAGTACGTATACTACCCACAAATCTGTATGTAATTCAAAAGTGGCCCTACAGTCATTGAAAATGTATATTGCATACTATGGGCCTCAGGAAATCACTCAAAAAAAGTAAGAAAAAAGGAAGTAGCATTAGTGATATGCTAAGAAATAATCATATGCAATGCCTAGTTACAGTTAAAAACAGCAGAAATATATGAAAGATAAAAATATGAACAAAGAACCAGGGCAAGAATAAGAAAACAGGAATCAGCATGTAAGCAAGTATTAATCTAACTATATCAATAATCACTTTAAATGTCAATAGTCTAAATATATTAATTAAAAGACAGAGATTTTCAGAGTAGATCAAAAAACTAGACTCAACTGTATATATGTTACCTACAAGAACCACATAAATAAAAAGACACATACAGATTAAAAGTAAAAGGATGGAGAAAAATATACCTCGTTAACACTTTTTAAAGAAAATGGCAGTGTAGGAAGGCACCTGTGGCACAAGGAGTAGAGCACTGGTCCCATATGCCGGAGGTGGCGGGTTCAAACCTAGCCCCGGCCAAAAAGCAAAAAAAGAAAAGAAAAGAAAATGGCAGTGCCTATGTTAATTTTGGACAGAGTAGACGTCACAGCAAAGAAATTTATCAGGGATAAAGAAGGGCATAAATTGAGCTGCAATAAACAGTCTAGTACAAGTGTCCTTATGATAAAAGGATTTTTTTCCTTCTGGGTAGATGCCCAGTAATGGGATTGCAGGATCGAATGGGAAGTCTAGGTTGAGTGCTTTGAGGTTTCTCCATACTTCCTTCCAGAAAGGTTGTACTAGTTTGCAGTCCCACCAGCAGTGTAAAAGTGTTCCCTTCTCTCCACATCCACGCCAGCGTCTGCAGTTTTGAGATTTTGTGATGTGGGCCATTCTCACTGGGGTTAGATGATATCTCAGGGTTGTTTTGATTTGCATTTCTCTAATATATAGAGATGATGAACATTTTTTCATGTGTTTGTTAGCCATTCGTCTGTCATCTTTAGAGAAAGTTCTATTCATGTCTCTTGCCCATTGATACAAGGGATTGTTGGCTTTTTTCATGTGGATTAATTTGAGTTCTCTATAGATCCTGGTTATCAAGCTTTGTCTGATTGAAAATATGCAAATATCCTTTCCCATTGTGTAGGTTGTCTCTTTGCTTTGGTTATTGTGTCCTTAGCTGTACAGAAGCTTTTCAGTTTAATGAAGTCCCATTTGTTTATTTTTGTTGTTGTTGCAATTGCCATGGCAGTCTTCTTCATGAAGTCTTCCCCCAGGCCAATATCTTCCAGTGTTTTTCCTATGCTTTCTTTGAGGATTTTTATTGTTTCATGCCTTAAATTTAAGTCCTTTATCCATCTTGAATCAATTTTTGTGAATGGGGACAGGTGTGGGTCCAGTTTATTGCAGCTCAATTTACCATTGCCAAAATGTGGAAACAGCCTAAATGCCCACCAACCCAGGAATGGATTAACAAGCTGTGGTATATGTATACCATGGAATACTATTCAGCTATTAAAAAAAATGGAGACTTTACATCCTTCGTATTAACCTGGATGGACGTGGAAGACATTATTCTTAGTAAAGCATCACAAAAATGGAGAAGCATGAATCCTATGTACTCAATCTTGATATGAGGACAATTAATGACAATTAAGTTTATGGGGGGGGAAGCAGAAAGAGGGATGGAGGGAGGAGGGTGGGGCCTTAGTGTGTGTCACACTTTATGGGGGCAAGACATGATTGCAAGAGGGACTTTACCTAACAATTGCAATCAGTGTAACTGGCTTATTGTACCCTCAATGAATCCCCAACAATAAAAAAAAAAAAAAGAAGGGCATAAAATCATGATGAGAGGAAAATAGTCCAAGAAGACATAACAATCCTTTGTGTGTATGTACCCAACAAAAGATCATAAAATACATATGGCAAAAATTAACAAATCTACAAAACAAATAAATGAACCAATGACTATATTTGGAAACTTTAATATTCCTCTATAAGAAAAAAATAATTAGTGAGAAAATCAGTAGGTACATAATTGACTGAACAACACCATCAATAAACCATATATAATTGAACTCAACAACACTACCAATCAATTGGATACAACTGACATTGAACAATAGCAGATTGAACATTCTTTTTAAGCTCATGTTGAACATCCATCAAGGCAGACCACATACTGGGTTATAAAACACACCTTAAAAAATTAGACTAAAAATCATACAAATGGCTGCTTTCAGACTACTTTCTTAATTCTACTTAAGAAATTAAGTTAGAAATCAATGACAGAAATATATCTGGAAATTTTTCAAAATACTTATACATTAAACAACATATTTATAAATAATACATGGGTCAAAAAATAAGAGAAATTTTAAAATATTTTTAATAAAATTAAAATGAAAATGTAACTTATCAAAGGGGAATCTATAGTGTAAAATGTATCTATTAGAAAAAAAGGAAAGATCTAAAATCAATAATCTAAGCTTCCTCCCTAGGCAAGTAGTAACAAAAGAAGAAATTAAATCCAAAGTAACCAGTTGAAAAAATTAGAGAAAAACATGAATAATCAAAGTCAGGAAATCAATAGAGCAAATGTACAATTCATACTTGCTAAGTCATGGACAAAGCCCAAGCGCCCATCAATCCACGAATGGATTAATAAATTGTGGTATATGTACACCATGGAATACTATGCAGCCTTAAAGAAAGATGGAGACTTTACCTCTTTCACGTTTACATGGATGGAGCTGGAACATATTCTTCTTAGTAAAGTATCTCAAGAATGGAAGAAAAAGTACCCAATGTACTCAGCCCTACTATGAAACTAATTTAGGGTTTTCACATGAAAGCTATAACCCAGTTACAACGTAAGAATAGGGGGAAGGGAGAAAGGGAGCGGAGGGAAAGGGAGGGGGTAGAGGGAAGGGGATTGGTGGGATTACACCTGCGGTGCATCTTACAAGGGTATATGTGAATCTTAGTAAATGTGGAATGTAAAGGTCTTAGCAAAATAACTAAGAAAATGCTAGGAAAGCTATGTTAACTAGTGTGATGAAAATGTGTCAAACGGTCTATGAACCACGTGTATGGTGCACCATGATCATACTAATGTACACAGCTATGATTTAATAAAAATAAAAAAGAGAGAGAGAGAGAAAATATACAAAACAAAAAGTTTGTTCTTTGAAAAATCTATAATGTACGTAAGTCTCTAGCCAAAATAACTAATAAAAAGGAAAGCCAACATAGGTTGCTAATATCAGAAATGAAAAAGGGAACAACACATACTTACCTGGCAGGGGAGATACCATGATCACAAAGGTGGTTTTCCCAGGGCAAGTCTTATTCATTGCACTACGGATGTGCTGACCCCTGCAATTTCCCCAAATGTGGGAAACTCAAGTGCATAATTTGTGGTAGTGGGGGACTCCATTCGTGCTCTCCCTTATAAAAACAAAACAGGGAGCAACACTACAGAACATGTGGACATTGAAAGGATAATAAAGGATTATTATGAACAACTCTGTGTCTACAAATTTGATAACTGAGATGAACAAATTTCTTAAAACACACAATTATAAAAACTTACACAAGAAGAAATAGATAATCTGGATAGGCCTATATCTGTTAAAAAATTAGTCAATAATCAATAACCTTCAAAAATAGAAAGTACAAGGCCCACATGAGTTCAAATTTGAATTCTAACAAACACTTAAGGGAGAAATACCAATTCTTTACACTCTTTTCCAGAAGATAGCAGCAGAGAGATTACTTCCTAACTCATTCTACCAAGCTTGTCTTACCTAATACCAAACCAGACAAATACAAGAAAATAAATTACGAATCAATATCTTTATGGAACCCACAGCCAATATCATATTGAATGGAGTTAAATTGGAATCATTTCCACTCAGATCAGGAACCAGACAAGGCTGCCCATTGTCTCCAGTGCTCTTTAACATTGTAATGGAAGTTTTAGCCACCGCAATTAGGGAAGAAAAGGTGATCAAGAGTATCCATATAGGGTTAGAAGAGATCAAACTTTCACTCTTCGCAGATGATATGATTGTATATCTGGAAAACACTAGGGATTCTACTACAAAACTCTTAGAAGTGATCAAGGAATACAGCAGCGTCACAGGTTACAAAATCAACATTCATAAATCAGTAGCCTTTATATATACCAAAAATAGTCAAGTTGAAAAAACAGTTAAGGACTCTACCCCATTCACAGTAGTGCAAAAGAAGATGAAATATTTGGGAGTTTATCTAACAAAAGATGTGAAAGATCTCTATAAAGAGAACTATGAAACTCTAAGAAAAGAAATAGCTGAAAATGTTAACAAATGGAAAAACATACCATGCTCATGGCTGGCAAGAATCAACATCGTTAAAATGTCTATACTACCCAAAGCAACATATAATTTTAATGCAATCCCTATTAACGCTCCACTGTCATACTTTAAAGATCTTGAAAAAACAATACTTCGTTTTATATGGAATCAGAAAAAACCTCAAATAGCCAAGACATTACTCAGAAATGAAAACATAGCAGGAGGAATCATGGTACCAGACCTCAGACTATGCTACAAATCGACAGTGATCAAAACAGCATGGTACTGGCACAAAAACAGAGAAGTAGATGTCTGGAACAGAATAGAGAACCAAGAGATGAAATCAGCTACTTACCATTATTTAATCTTTGACAAACCAATTAAAAACATTCAGTGGGGAAAAGATTCCGTATTTAACAAATTGTGCTGTGTGAACTAGCTGGAAACCTATAGAAGACTGAAACTGGACCCGCACCTTTCACCATTAACTAAGATAGACTCTCACTGGATTAAAGATTTAAACTTAAGACATGAAACTATAAAAATACTAGAAGAGAGTGTAGGGAAAACCCTTGAAGAAATCGGCCTGGGCGAGTATTTTATGAGGAGGACCCCCCGGCCAATTGAAGCAGCTTCCAAAATACACTACTGGGACTTGACCAAACTAAAAAGCTTCTGCACAGCCAAGAACACAGTAAGGAAAAAGCAAACAGCCCTCAAAATGGGAGAAGATATTTGCAGGTTATGTCTCTGACAAAGGTTTAATAACCAGAATCCACAGAGAACTCAAACATATAAGCAAGAAAAGAACAAGTGATCCCATCGCAGGCGGGGCAAGGGATTTGAAGAGAAACTTCTCTGAAGAACATAGGCGCGTGGCCTACAGACATATGAAGAAATGCTCATCATCTTTAGTCATCAGAGAAATGCAAATCAAAACTACTTTGAGATATCATCTAACTCCAGTAAGATTAGCCCATATCACAAAATCCCAAGACCAGAGATGCTAGCGTGGATGTGGAGAAAAGGGAACACTTCTACACTGCTAGTGGGAATGCAAATTAATACATTCCTTTTGGAAAGATATATGGAGAATCCTTAGAGATCTAAAAATAGATGTGCCATTCAATCCTATAATTCCTCTACTAGGCATATACTCAGAAGACCAAAAATCACATCATAACAAAGATATTTGTACCAGAATGTTTATTGCAGCCCAATTCATAATTGCTAAGTCATGGAAAAAGCCCAAGTGCCCATCGATCCATGAATGGCTTAATAAATTGTGGTATATGTACACCATGGAATATTATGCAGCCTTACAGAAAGATGGAGACTTTACCTCTTTCATGTTTACGTGGATGGAGCTGGAACATATTCTTCTAAGTAAAGTATCTCAGGAATGGAAGAAAAAGTATCCAATGTACTCAGCCCTACTATGAAACTAATTTAGGGTTTTCACATGAAAGCTATAACCCAGTTACAACTTAAGAATAGGGGGAAGAGGGAAAGGGAGGGAAGGAAGGGGGGAGGTGGGGAGAGGGAGGGGAATCGGTGGGATCACACCCGTGGTGCATCTTACAAGGGTATATGTGAAACTTAGTAAATGTAGAATGTAAATGTCTTAGCACAATAACTAGAAAAATGCCAGGAAGGCTATGTTAACCAGTGTGATGAAAATGTGTCAAATGGTCTGTGAAACTAGTGTATCTTGCCCCATGATCACATTAATGTACACAGCTATGATTTAATAAAAACAAATAGATAAATAAATAAATAAATCCAAAGCAAACAAAAGGAATAATAAAACAGAAATAAATACAGTTGAAAACATAAAATAAATAAATAAATAAAATAAACAATATCTTTATGAATATAATTATAAATCCTCAATAAAATATTAATGAATCTTTGTATAAAAGAATTACACCATGACACGTGAGATTCATCCCAGATATTCAGCTTTTGAAATCAATCACTATAACCCATCATATCAGTAAGCTAAAGAAGAAAAATCACATGACCACATCAATAGATACAGAAAAAACATTTGACAAAAAACCCCAGATCCATTCATTATAAAAACTCATAGAAAAATAGGAAAAAATGGGAACTTTCTCAACTTGATAAAGAACATGCAGAAATAACCTGCAAGTAACAGCAAGTATATTTAATGGTGAGAAACTTGAAGCTTTACTGTTAAGATCAAGAACAAGGCAAGGTTGCCATGTCTCACCACTGCTTTATAACATCATACTAGAAGTTCTAGCTAATGTAATAAGTAAACAATAATAATAATAGGTGTACAGATTAAGAAAGAAGTAATAAAACTGTCTTTGTTCATAGATGGTATAATCATCTGTGTAGAAAATATGAAAGAATCTTCAAAAAAACTTCTGAAACTCATAAGTGATTATAGCAAAGTTGCAGGATACTACCTCAATGTACAAAAGTCAATTGAACCTTAATGCAAACTATGGACTGTGAGTAATAATGATGTGTCAAGGTGGGTTTATTGATCATAACAAATGTACCATCTTGATGCTAAATATCAGTAATTGGAGAAGTTGACAGGGCCAAGGACAGGAGAGATATGAGCAAAGATGTAGGAACTCCATTTACTTTCTACATAATTTTACTATGAACCTGAAACTATTCTAAAAAACAAAATTTATTATTTTTTTAAAAAAGAATATTGCCAATGTTATGAAAATTAGCCAGTGCTTGTCAATGTGCATACAGTTAGAAAATTAAACTTTTTTTTTTGTTGTTTGTTTGCAGTTTTTGTCCAGGGCTCCATTTAAACCTGCCACCTCCAGCATATGGGGCTGGTGCCCTACTCTGCTGAGCCACAGGTGCCACCCAAAACGAACTATTTTTTAAGAAAAAATTGAACAATTATTGGTGAAGCTCAGCAATTTCAAAAGTACTCTTCAATAGAAAGTTTCCATTAGGAAATAATCTTAAGAAATGTTGTCTGTTATATTTCTCTTAGACAGCAATAATGTATATTTGCTAGTATGTCCTGAAGTAATGAAACCTACTTAGTTTTTTATTAGTGCTTATTTATTCAGCAAACTCTTATTGGGCACTCCTTTTGTAAGAGGTATTCTTCAAATATGAACTCTTTTAATCTTTCTAAGAATACTTTCAATGAGCCATTATTATTATTCCCATCTTACAAACTTCGAAACTAAAATTTACTTCACAAAGAGATTAAGTAAATTATGTAAAGTAGACCTCTGATAAATTATGGAGCTGGGATTC
This sequence comes from Nycticebus coucang, assembly GCF_027406575.1. Taxonomy (NCBI): domain Eukaryota; kingdom Metazoa; phylum Chordata; class Mammalia; order Primates; family Lorisidae; genus Nycticebus; species Nycticebus coucang. The sequence continues at coordinate 53,141,230 of NC_069780.1, forward strand.
AGACAAATGTAGATGATCTGGAGCTGGGATTCAGACAAATGTGGATGATCTTGGAACCAATTTTTCATAAAAAATTGAAATGAAACAAAATTAGTGTTTTGACACCTTTCAGCTGCAGTACATTGTATTGAAGCTTTCAAAAAATTTTTCTTATAGATTTTCTCATTTGGAAGTAAATCACTCCATAGATAGATGGCACAGAAACTTTTTCTTTAGGGCAGGGGATTCATTGAGGATACAAAGATCCAGGTTACACTAATTGCATTTTTCAGGCAAGGTCCCTCTTATAAATGTGTTCCTCCCCCAAGAGGTATGCCAAATCCTGTGACTCTCCACCCCTCTCCCTCCTTCCCTCTCTTTGCTCCTCCATTCCCCTACCCCACACCGGTACTAGGTCATCAATTATCCTTACATTGAAATTGAGTACATTGGATTCTTGCTTCTCCATTCTTGTGATGCTTTACTAAGAAGAATGTGTTCTACCTCCATCCAGGTTAATACAAAAGATGTATAGTCTCTATCTTTTTAGTGGCAGAATAATATTCCCTGGTATACATATAACACAGCTTGTTAATACATTCCTGGATAAGCGGGCATTTAGGTTGTTTCCACATTTTGGCGATTGTAAATTAAGCAGTGATAAACAGTCCATTTTATGAATATTAAGTGAGGTCATTCCAAGTTTTCAAAGTTAGTAACTGATAAAGTTGAAATTTCAGTTTTGATCTACTGAACTCCAAAAAGTGTATGATCTGCTATACACTGTATGGGAAAGAGCAAGATTATTATTATTATTATTATTTTTTTTTTTTTGCATTTTTTAGCTGAGGCTGGGCTTGAACTCACCACCTCTGGCATATGGGGCCGGCGCCCTACCCCTTTGAGCCACAGGTGCCACCCAAGAGCAAGACATTTCTAAAGCAGGACATTAGAAGGAGGTCGTGGGAGGATGTCAAGGAGGTTATGGGAGGATGTCAGGCTGTAAGACAGAAAGGGATTGGAGGACATATGTAAAGTTGTAAGAACCTTACTTCCAGGCTAAAGAACCTGGATATGATTGAATAAAAACTGGTGATTCAATGAGAGGCTTTGAGCTGATCAGAGGAACAATCAAATCAGTTGTCTGTTAAGACAAGTCTATGCAGTACAAACAATTCATGGGATGAAGAAAGTATGGAAGCTGGGAGACCCACAAACTATTAAATTAGTAGTATAGTCTAAACTAAAGGTTGAATGGTCTTATGAACTATATGCCTTTAATTATACCAAAGAAATTTCACATATGTAACATTAAAGTTTAAAAGAAACTTACATAAAAATAGAGTAATCTTTTACTTACTCTCTTTATATAGCTCTCTTTTATCTGTAGATAGAGTAAAGATCCTTTCTGGCTTTTCTTCAGGAGGAGAATACTGATTATTCTTTTGGAGGAAAAATTATTGCATCGTTACCCTATTACACGAAATTGGGGAAGCTTGTGCTGTGGATCAATCTGCGAGGAATCTCTTGCCAACTCCTGTATGTCATAATAAGTCCTCCTTTTTCTTAAAGGCACCTGGGCTCTTTTCAACTTAACATTCTAAAGCCAACAAATACAAATGAAAAAGTCTTAAGGCAATTACATAGTACTATTTTCACTTGATTAGGTCAACCTGACAAATACTCAAAACTGAAACATGTTGCTCCCAGGACATAAGCATAGCCTCAGTAGATTTTTCAAGGTTGTGACAAGAATATGATGTAAGTGTCCCTCCCCCAAAAAGGCAAATGGAGGAATAGAAAATCAGCTGTGACCATGAAATATATATACTTATAGTTTCTAATGTCATTTTTAATATTGGATAAGTAACCCTAAATTTCTAGATATGTTTCCATATTTGGGTGTGCATTCAGCCTTAAAGAAAATGACCTCATGAACTGACACACTCACCCTCAGACTTATAAAACCCTGGGACTGTTTTCAGGTAGGCTACTGAAAAAACAGGGTTGAACACTACAAGGATCCCCACTTTGGTTCGAGTGTAAGATGCGCTTTTTTAAGCCCATTTCTGTGGGTGCTGTCAGTATATTATGCTGAGGTTTCTATTCTTGTTTCCATTCTGTTGCTTTCAATGTTTTTGGAATCAGTTGAAGTTGAAACATCTTGGAAGAAAAGTTTGGTTTTTGAATCCCCTGGTTTCAATTATTTCTAAATCTGACGCACAAACACTGCTTTTAAAGATATGTGACTGAAGTGCCAAATAAGGATCTTTTGATTTTTTGAAATACATGTGGTTGAAATTTGAGACCTGGCTGCTGCCAAGCTGCAGTTCAGGGAATAGAATACTGGCATAAGAAAACGAGCCGTTGTTCAGAGGATACTGTTAGAAGGAACTGTCCTACAGAAGGAAAATGTAAATTTTCATGATTTAGCTTATGCTGGCGGGACTATTCCATAATCCTCTGTTAAACATGTAAAAGTCGAAATGCTGACTCGCCTGTTGTTTATTCTGGTTCTAAGCTACAAGATTCTCATATACATAAAGCTGATTTAGATTGAATCCTTATAATAATAATTTTTAAAATGTACTAATATTTTTTAGTGCAACCTAAAAATAATATGTACTGATTTCTCTCAAAGTATAGGAGTTTGACTCTTTTGGTACAACTGGAATTATGATGGAAACATTTAGGACTTCAAATAAATTATACTAAAGAAATCATTGTGAAAGTCACTGTAGTTTATTATCTAACATTTTGGCCAATGATACATATAAAAAGTAAAATCATAGTATTACTGCTTTTGGCTGCTAAGGGTAGATGCCACATCTGACCAATACAACAGGAACTCTTACATCAATGGAAAAGATACACAAATTGAGATTAGCTTATAGTGCCAAGGAGGACCATGAAGAAATGAACAAATCTTACAAGAAAACTAACAAGCAAAAAGAACAAATGGGAAAGATATTAACGATCAAAACAGGAATAGAAAAGATACTTTTTAAATATTTCCTGAATGTATTACCAAATCCCTCAAATTGATCTGATATCGCATGTACATAGATTTGATCTTTACAAGCTAAAATAAATTATCACATTAACTCCAACCTATGTACATCTATTATACAACAATTAAAAAATGAAAAAAAAATTATTATCTCAGATAGGAAGGACCAAAGGAGGAGAGAAAGAACATCAGTACTTTTCACACAATTCTGTATAATTTGAATTACTTGTTCAAGAAATGAGAACATGAATGCAAAAATTTTTAAAAATGATTATTAAAGATTGGTTTTTAAAATTCAGTATAAATTCCTAGAATCACTGTATCTACTTTTCACTCCCATACTTTACCGTAACCAAAAAAAAATGAAGAAAGATAAGTCTCCTTGATAATTTGTGATATAGCTGTCATTATATTACATTAAATCTATAAATTAAATATGAAAACTTATCCAGATAAACATATAAAAGCTTGCTTTTATAAAGGTGGAATGTCCAGATAAATAACCATAACTTTTATTATTCATTAATATTATAAGGCATAACTATAAAAATGTTGTTAATACATTTGAAAGAAGGGAAAAATATGTACATATCATATAGCTTAAGTTTTGAGTATGGCAATCATAGGCAAATAATTTGACAAAATATTTGAAGATAGTAAGAGCATTTTATGAGCATTATATATTTATGGGGAAATCTGGAGTAGAAAGTGTTATGTTTTTTCTAATTTGTCTTAACAATATTCCAGAGAAAACAATTAAGATTTCAAAAGTGTTTAGAAATTAGATAAAGGTTTTGAAATCTTAAAATAATGGTGGATTTCAATTATAGGTTATAAAAGAAACATAGAGGCAGAAATTGATTAATGGTAAAAAAATGATGTGAGGACTGAAAACCTAATGTCTTCCAGATGCCCTTTTTAATATTTTTATGAATACCAGTAATTGCATGAATCATGTTAAAAGTGATTACCTACCACTCCTTTTGACCTATTTTTATTATCTCCATAAATGTACAACTGGATCTGAAAGAACATGAACTTAAGAGTAAAGTGAAAGAAGGCCATGGTAAATGTTTTAATAACTTTCTGAAGTTTAAGGTTTTGATGCGATAGTATAATTTGTAGAATTAAACTTAGTAAAACACCATTTTGTAAGAGTAGTTATTATTCTGTTAATACTATAAAAACTGAATGTCTTTTTTATTTTTTGACTTGGATAATTTTATTACATAAATAAACGAGCCAGATCCCATGCAGATTCATACACAGGACACTTTCTCACATTGAGACCTATAGGCTATGAGTACAGATTTCTTTCTTTCTTTTTTTTTTTTGTAGAGACAGAGTCTCACTTTATGGCCCTTGGTAGAGTGCCGTGTCCTCACACAGCTCACAGCAACCTCCAACTCCTGGGCTTAAGCGATTCTCTTGCCTCAGCCTCCCAAGTAGCTGGGACTACAGGCTCCCGCCACAACACCCGGCTATTTTTTGGTTGCAGTTTGGCTGGGGCCGGGCTTGAACCCACCACCCTCGGTATATGGGGCCGGCGCCTTACCAACTGAGCCACAGGCACTGCCCTAGATTTCTAAGCTATCCTGCATAAAGGTGTTCATGGTTCAGATTAAAATATGTAATTTTTATGAAGCGTATTTAGGTGAAGCTATTGTTCTTATTTACTACACATATATATGCAAATCTTAAAATTTAAGCAGGTTTGCTGTTTTTTATCCAGAGAACACAAATTTATGTGCTGCATCTCTATACTATTGCCTAGAAATGCTTTTGTTCCCTTTGGGGCCTGAAAAAGGATAATTTAGAAATAATTGTGTATTTTATGGGCAAAACCACACACATGTGTATGTGTATATGTAAAGATACATACAACCAGCATGTGTAAGATTGGACAGACAATAAATTAGTAAGTTTGTAAGGGAGCTCATTATCTATAATAGTAGAGAATTTGAACCCTTGGAAATCAAGTTAATACAGTCGTTTGAAAAGATGTGAAGAGAACTATGTTTAAATTTAAATATAAAAATTTCTCAAAGAGCTAAAATATGCTTTTTAGAAAAGAACATGCAATTATGAAATAACAGATGATAAATTAACAAATTAAAAATTTTAGAATTAAGAAATGAGTCACTAGGCAAATTTATAAAATCTTTCAAACTATAGGCAAAACCTTATGCTAAATATAGTTGTAGATAATGAACCATCTTCTATATTTATTAATTTACTGTCTGTCTGACTTTGTCAATGCTGGTAAATATATGTGTGTGTGTATATATACATACCCAGATACACAGACCAATTAAAGACCAAATTAATAAACTGAAAGACATAAAGAAAATAATCTCTCAGGAACTAAGAGAGAGAGAGAGAAATAGATATTAAGAAAAAAAGAGTTTTTGGTGCTTGAATATCTGCTTAATTATGGAAAGAAAACATATAGAAAGGCCACAACAAAGCAATATTTGAATAAATAAGAGCTGAGACTTTCCCCAGAACCAATGACATTAAAAGATTTTTTTAAAGCCACTAAATGCCTAATGCACATATGCACATCATAATGAAATTTGCTTATCTTTTTCAGCAAAGAAAAATCTTAAAATTTCTAGAAAATGAAATAATTTTATGCACAGAAACTGACTAACTACATTAGTGACATTATTCTTACAGAAATATGTGACAGAAACCAATCAATTAATATATTTACATGGAGATTGGAAAATTACTTGGTACCTCATTATATGTCTGATTGGGTTATTATTTTGATTTTTATTTCTTTAAAATATGAACACTGTTACGCAGTTTAATGTGAAGATAGTCTATTTCATTTCTTTTGGGTGGGCTGGTATCCACAGTAAAATACAAATAGATGGTATAGTTTCCTATGTGATATTATATATTTTATATATATAATGTGATTTATACACAAACACACATTTATATACATACACTCTAATGTGATTTATACACACACACACACACACACACACCTGAAAGAAATCTGGAAAGTATCCAGCCATGTAATATGAAAAACAGTATTACCAATGGATGAATACCTTCCGGACAGCCCTTTTTTATATCTAATGTGATTTCATATATGTATGTGTATATAGAAGTATCTTTGTTTTCATGATCACAATTGATTTTCCATTCCTCAGATTTGATTTTTTTGAGGGAAGCTTACATCATGCTGTTGTCGCAACCTCAAAAAATCTATTGAGGCCGTGTTCATGTCTTTGTGACCAACACAATTTGGAGTTCTGTTTCATTTTGAGTATTTGTCGGGTGGGATCCAATCAATGAAAGCGACAGTATATAACTGCCCTAAGACCTGTTCTTTTCTATTTATTGGCTTTAGAATGTTAAGCCCAAAAGAGCCCAGGAGCTTTTCAAAAAGTAGAACTTTTTGTAAAATTCAGAGAAGGAACGCAGAGCCCTTGGCAAGAGATTCCTTGTAGCTTCACAGTACAATTTGCTTCCTAATTTTGGGCAACAAAGCAGCGATACGTAGCAGCTCTCTCTTCCCAGAGAAGGCAAGAAGAAACTTCACTGCCAGTTCATGACTTTCACAATTTTTTTTACCTTACTAGGCTTTTTCTTATTGACTTGTTATATTCATAGTTAATCCATAAGAATGGATAGAAGACTGATAGATACCTAGACATTTAGAGACCTACCTGGCTCACTCTGGGTATGTGTGTGTATGTGTATGTATTTTAATACAGATCTTCTTTGTAATAATTCTTTAAAATTAAAGGTAGGTGAAAGGGAGGAAGAAACAGAAAGAGAAGAGAAAAAGCAAGAGAAGGAAGAGGAGGAGAAAGAAGCCCCTCTCACATGGACTGATTTCTTTCCATTGACTCTCCTAAGTATTAGATTCTTGATTTTTACTGTTCTCTTCAAACTGACTCTTTTGGTAAATTCTCTTTAGAATGGGCATGAAGTTTGATCTCTTGCAACGAAGAAGAATCTTTTATTACTCCCAAATTATTAATCAGTCCATTGATTGTGTGGTCTGACTCTTTCAAAAAAGGAAATTGTTTAAGGACATTGAACAGTTGAGAAATCACTGGTATAAAATAAAAGTCAGAATTAACTACTGTTTTGGAGCTTTTTTATTTACTTAGTTTTTAGATTTGGTAGCCATTAGGTGATATTTAGGGTCAATACTAAAACCAGCCATTGTAAGAAGCATTTTACAACCAATTCTTATTGATTTCATCAGAATTCAGTTCTTCCGAGAATTAAATTTTCCATGGGACTATAGTCCAATTCTTTTAGAGATGGAGGAGTTGACAGGTTATACTTGTATTCAAGGAAGAACACACCAAAGTCTGTTACCTTCATGGCCTTCTTGAGCTATGTCTGAAAGCACATACAAGCCTGCCCTTAGGCCTATACTCTTCTAAATTACACAGCTAGATGACATTATAAGACTTTTTCTTTAATTTCTTGAAATTTTGGAAATTTGCAGTGTACTGATTGTATGGTGTTTTAAATTAATTACACTTCAATTATATAGTTTTAAGCTCTCAAATTGGCATTTTCTACTTGTGCTTTATTAATATTTTAGCAAAATCATGAAAAATCACTTCACTAAAAAATGAGCATAATTGAAATATTATGGTCAAGCAGACTGTCCTGCAAAATTTGCAGTCATTGCAGCATAAATTCAGGAATATTGATCTATAATTGCCATAGAAGGAAACAGGGACTATTCTTCCTTGGTTTTGATCCTGAGGGAGAGTAACAACATGACATTCAGCTAAAGCCAATGTTGCTGCAAACATTTCCTTTACAAGTTGTATTTCTTGTCTGGTAACATACGACAGGGTTAAAAGTTTTTTAATGTACAAAAACTTTTATTGAGTTGTTATAAATAAATTAATACACTTTGAAGAAAAAGTCAAGGAAATTTAATTACAGAATTAACAGATGTTTATTTGAATAAGGTTAGTTCAAAAGGGGAGAAATAATTTCAAAGCAATAGCTCACAGATTTTTATATAAAAACAGTTTTCCGGTCATTAAACTATCCTCACTGAGAATGTGAGCGATAACAAAATTATATCAGAGTCAAATTGCTTAGAAAATATAATTCCCCGAAGGCTTTGATTTAATTCTGTAGCCTGGAATATCTTTGCAAAGAAGTAGCAGAGGATCAGACATATGAGGCACATTTTCTCAGCCACAGTCAAATTAACCACATTTACCACTGAGAAAGTCAACACCTAAGATGCACTCCAACTGGGAAATGAAATTCCATAGTCTGCTTGCTTTTAATAAGTCACTCACATATACAGCAAAGTATAGGCCCTTTGTGGATGTCGGTGTTCAGAAGACAAGTCTGAGCCTTTTACCCCTCTGTCTTTCACTCTCCCCAAATACAGTTCAGCTGGGCTTATGTGATCATTTTACGCAAAGAAATAAGGAGCAACTTAATCACCATGAGAAAGTTGACAGTAGGGATGAAAGAGGTAGTGAATTGCAAATATTTCTTCTGTTATGTGAACGAAGGAAGGGGACTTGAGAAGCTGTCTGCTCCAGGTGCAAGCTACAGGGGAGTGAATTGCAGGTAGAGGAATTAAAATCTATAATAAGAACATCAAAAAATTAGGCAGCATTTTTTGCTATTATATGCTAGCAATTAGAAACAATTTAAATGATAAAATTTGTCTCTTGCCTTCCCCTCCAAAGAAAAATTTTGTTGGGCTAAGACTGGTGTTAGTAAACTTTTCCCATAAGTTACAGATGATAAATATTTTCAACTTTCCAGGCTGTTGTGGGTTGAACTGTGTCCTCCAAAAAAGATATGTTGAATTCCTAACTCCAAGTATTTCATAATATGACCTTATTTGGAAATAGGGTCATTGCAGATATAATTAGTTAAGATGACATTTTGCTGGACTGAGGTGGGTCTTTAATTCACTATGACTGGCATCTTTATAAAATGCTGTGAAGACACAAAGGAAGTACACTATGTGATGCCAGAGGCAGAGATTATGCTGATGCTTCTACAAGGAATGCCAAAGATTGCCAGCAACAACCGGAAGCTAGGAGAGAAGCATGAAGCAGATTATCTCTGGAAGCCTTGAAACATCCTGCTCATACCTTGATTTCAAATTTAATGCTCCATTAATGCTGATACCTTGATTTCAAATTTATTCTCCGGAATGACAAGAGAATGAATTTCTGTTGTTTCTAAGCCACCCAGTTTGTGGGTATTTTGTCATAGTAGCCTTACAATGACATAAACTATACAAAGTCTCTGACACAACTGTCAACTCTGCCATTATAGATGCAAAGGGATGTACACAATGGCTGTTTGTGTTCCAATAAAACTTCTTTTATGGACACTGAAACTTAAATTTCATCTGATTTTCATATGTTATGAAATATTCTTCTTTCAGTGTTTGTCTAACCCTTTAAAAAATATAAAAACATTCTTTAGTTGGCTGGCAGTTCAAAAAACAGGTGCAGGACCAGATTTGGCCCAAGGGCAGCAGTTTGAAACTTCCTGCTTAAAGTCTAAATATTGCCACTGTTACTGGTGAGTTTTAATAATACGTATTATGCTCCAAGTTAGCATATGTTCATTATTTAACAAGAATAGTAATCTACGGGCAAATTAATTTGTGCAACTCTAAGTTACCCAGTCAGGACTGGCACCCACCAAAGCTATGCTTCTTCATTTCAAAAGTAAATTCATAATGGCTTGAAAGAATTTGAGCTCAGTTTGGGTACAGTTCACAACTCCAACCCACATTTTACTGTATCGTACATTCAAAATAAACAATGATAACATAGTGATTGTAAAAATAAACAAATAGTACTTTGGTTACTTTAATATTGTCTTTCTATGCACAAATCATTTTCTGAATCTTGCTGACTTCATTTCCTTGAAGGCATTTCATCATGTGTTTCTTATTTTTTGAAAAATATATCATTGAAATGGAAAAGTATTAATCCATTTTTTCTTTTCTAAGTTTTTACTCACATGATTATATATACAAACTTCAATAACAAAAAAATTTCTTTGTGCATTTCTTTTTATGTTATTACTACTGTTAGTATTTGTTTCATTTCATGTTTATTACTACAAATATTTGTTACATAGAAGTGGAAGTATTCTAAAGTGATCTACCTTGGGGATCATTTCCATTACCATTGTTCCCTGAGTTTATTAAGCAAGTATATACATTTTAAGCATTTATTTACTTTGTTAAAAGTTTAAAGGCTTTAATAAGTCTTAAAAAAGTTAATTTAAGGTTAATCTAAAGAATCAACAAAGAGCTAATAATATCTGTGAGAAAATTCAGTGCACATAAAGATTGAAATTTCACAGGACTACTCATAAAATAACAGTAAATAATAGCAAGGTGCAATCAAGATAAAAGATAGTTTAAGAAAAGTATGTTACATGTGTAACTGTGAGAGCACAATGAAATTAAATGTTGAACTTATCACTATTATAGCTAATATAAAAATGTCTTCCTCAAAATAAGCTGTTTTTCATATATATCTATCCTTTTTCAAACATCACCAGAAAGTCAGGAGGAAGCCTTTGTCAAAATCTTATACATCTCTTATCAATTATAAGGGCTGCCTGGAAAGCATCTAGCCATTGTTTTTCATGTTACATGGCTGGATACTTTCTGGAAAGCTCTCATATATGAATCACTAGACTCATTAAGAACTGTATCTAAGAAAAACAAGATTGTCAATTTGTTAAAAAGGAAACAAAAAAATGAACAATTTAAATGCTTTTAATATCACATTCTTTACTACTTAAGCCTATTTATTATATGGCTTTAGGGAAACTTATAATTTATCATTCCATTAATTCAACAAACCTTCACTAAGAATTTACTAGGAATGAGCAAGAAATATCAACACAAGTTTTCATAAGTGTATTCTTAAACCAAAAGTAAAAAGGGCATAGGTGATGAAATGATAAAGTGAGATGAAAAGAAAAAGAATATTAGATTACCTCACTGGATCTCAATTGCAAAATATGTGGTATGAAGAACTTAATTAAATTCCATTGTTTTGTTGTCAGAATAATATTACTCATTTTTTATGAAACTCTTGGCTTTGCAAGTATGACATCTTTGACAATAAATATCTAAGTTTTCTGATCTTTTTGCTCTTTAACAAGATTTATGAACCTCTTTCACCATTATTAAACAGCTGTCTTACATGTGCTATTTGCTGGTTGAACACTAATCCAAAGAATTGTCATGGCGAGAGGTGTGGGTGTGACCAAGACAGGGCTATTCCAGAGTGTTTTTCCCCAGTGTATCTTTTTATCAAAAATCAGATGAGAGTATGAAGATAACTTTATCTCTGAGTTCTCTGTTCTGACCCATAGATCTATGTCTCTGTTTTTGTGCCAGTACCATGCTGTTTGGTTACTACAGTATTGTAGAATAGCTTGACGTCTGCTACGGTGATGCCTCTTGCTTTGTTCTTATTATTTAAGGTTGCTTTGGCTATTTTGAGGTCTTTTCCGGTTCCATACAATGTGAAGTGTCCAACTATTTTTTCTAGTTCTGCAAAAAATTGCATTGGCATTTTAATGGGAATTGCTTTGCATCTGTCAATGACTTTGAGGAGTATAGCCATTTTAACAATGTTGATTCTGCTGATCCATGAGCATGGTATATTTTTCCATCTGTTTGCATCTTCTGCTATTTCTTTCCTCAGTGTTTTATAATTCTCCCTATAAAGGTCTTTCACTTCCATTGTTAAGTAAATTCCTAGGTATTTTATTTTCTTTGTTGCTACTGCAAAATGTATTGTGTCTTTGATTCTCAGATTAACTGCTATTGGTATATATGAAAGCTACTAATTTGTATATATTGATTTTATGACCTAAGACATTGCTGAATTTATTTATCAATTCCAGTAGACTCTTGGTTAAATTCCTTGGGATTTTCTAGCTATAAGCTCATATCATTAGTAAAGAGCAAGAGTTTGATCTCCTATTTCCCCATTTGGACCCCTTGATTTCTTACTCTTGCCTGATATCTCTGGTGAGAACTTCCAGTACTATGTAGAATAAAAGTGGTGAAAGTGGGCAGTCTTGTCTGGTTCCTGTTCTAAGTGGAATGCTTTCAGTTTCTTCCTATCAATCAGATGTTGGCTGTTGGTTTGTCCTGTATTGCCTTTTTAATTTTGATAAATGTCCCATCTATACCAATTTTTCATAGTGTTTTTATCATGAAGGGATGCTGAATTTTGTCAAATGCTTTTTCTGCATCGAAAGGATCATAAAGTTTTTATTTTGCATCTATTTAGGTGGTGAATAACATTGATAGAGTCCCAAAACAATAGATAGGAGTGGATGAGAGAGAAAAGAACTCTTCTGTTCTGTTTCTGAGACTGTAAACTAGTACAACCTCTATTGAAAACCATATGAAGATATCTCAAAGAATTTAAAGTAGACCTAACATTTGATCCACAATCCCACTGCTGTGTATATAACACCCCCCCAAAAAAAATCACAGGAATCGAGAACCAAATATATGAATTCAATACCATATTGGATCTGATTGATCAACACTTAAGTGTATATAAATCTCAATGAAAATGAAGCTGGGAGGAGCGGAGGAGGGGGAACATAAATTCACACCTATTAAGTATGGTGCACAAGTTCTGGGTGGGGGGCACATTTATAACCTTGACTCAATTAGTGAAAAAACTAAGTATGTAAAGAAAACAGGTCTATCCATTTTTATATTTAAAAAGAAAAAAGATTATTCCAGAGTTCTTTCATCACTGAAAAGAAAATAAATATAAAACATATATATTTCCCCCCCAAATTTTTAAAATTATGTTTGGATAATTTTGAAAAATTCCCACAATCCCCAATCACTGGTACCATGAAAAAAGCACTAAAGCCATCAGGAACATTGAGCCAAAAGTCCAGTAAATCACCTAACCTCATTAAGTCACACTTTCTCAAAATAAGCACATGATACCTATCTACTGAGATTGTTACAAGGAAATGAATCTAAAAGCAAAGAATGATTGGGCAGGAAGAAACTGGTTTGGAAAAATAAAATCTCAATTTAATTAGATTGTATTAATTTAGTATATCTCCAAATGTAATTTAAGAATACAAAAGAGTGTTCTATCCATAACTGGTTGGTAAAGGATTGCTTAAATTTTCACTAGAGTAAACAGGTCAACCTTCTTTCCTCCAAATTGTCAAGTTCTTCAAGACCCCCTGTACTATCATTAGATCTGGTTTGGTTGCTTGGCAGAATTAGCAAGTTTGGCCAAGAAAATGGGGAGCCAAGGGAAATGGGGAGTAAAAGTAAACAGCAAAGATGTTCTAGTACAGCAAAGCAAGTTTTATTGAATTTTAGGCCTTTCCAGAGAGGAAAATGTTTTTCTTCATGAGTGACAGGAGACCCCATCCCAAAGATAGTATATAGATATAAGTATCTTGTCTTAGTTTCCCTTATAATTATCTATAATGTTTTTTAATGATTCCTATAGGTCTGTAAGTATTCTTGTCCACTTTTCATTGGTCACAGACCTCAGTTGCCACATATGCCCTTTCATTTTCTCGTTTTAACTATATTTGCTCCCTGCTAGTTTCCTGATAATTATGTGGTAGTGATTGCTAGTGTTGTGATGTTTGTGGCATCTATCATATCCACTGTCCTGTAACTGTGACCATTACTCTGTGTCACAAGCTAGACACTGCATTTTATACAAAACAAGACACACTTGGCCAACTGAGTCATAACTGCAACTTTCTGGGCCCCTTGTAATTTCCTTATCTGGAAGACCAGACTTTTTTCCTACCCCCTATAGGCCCCCTTCTAGCCTTAATCACAACTTATTAAAACTTAAATAAAAAACATTTATAGTGATGTAGAAAGCTGTCTTTAGGAAGACATTCCATATATGAACCATCCAAATATGAAATTCAGTTATTGTAAATCTGAAATATCACAAGGCAAACAGGATTCACAAAGTAGTATTTCAAGAAAAGTTTTGGAAAGATTTTAAGTCAGTGGAAAAAATATCTTGAATTTTGGGAATTATACTTAAATCTCTTGTGAATGGGAAATATGCATCAGTGGAGAATTCAACAATGATTTAGTAATTCCATCTCAGGAATTGTTTTTAGTGTTGAACATAACATTTTTCTTACTTTTTAAAGAAATAATACATGTGCATATTAGCTTATAAAATTTGCCATGACAATTAACAGCTTCTCACCTCCACCCAACTTTTCCCCTATCTCAACTCTAACAGAAGGCCCAGTCCTACTAGCCAGAGGTAATAATTTTTAAGTACTTTCTGGTCAAGTCTTTCTGTCCACAACTCTAAGTGCTATCTTCCATCCTAATTTTGTTATCTAGGTAATATATATGTAAATCAGTTCCCTAAGAATTAGTGAATAGAATAGTTCTTCCATGTAGATTATTAGCTTGCTGGTTTTTTATCTTTTTGCATTTAAACTCTATTCTCTGCAACTTATTCTCAAACATATATTCTTAGACTTTCTAAATTGAAAAGCTTTATTTTGTTCTCTCAAATGTTTCTTTTCTCCTCATTGATTTTCTTTGTGAATACAATTCTTCTTGTGATTTTTTTTAATTTTTAAGTTCTTTGTCATTCTTGAATTGCCTATTTCAACTGTTATTTTGTGTATCCTGGTCTTTCTCTTTCATTCTGTGGATTCTCTTTACAGAACTAGTGATGTGATTCCCATTTCATGTTTGAGGAAAGGATTGTGTTGATTGCAGAAGGATCTGGCCTGTTTCCTCTCTGGCAGCTAATCATCCCCACCAAGCCTCTCTCTCATCTCGGAAGTTCGCTGGATGTTCTGTGTATGTGATTGAAGAGTACTGCAAGATCTGTTGTTTTTTTTTTTGTTTGTTTGTTTGTTTGTTTCGTTTTATTTTGTTTTTGTTTGTTTTGGCCTGGGGCTGGGTTTGAACCCACTAACTCTGGCATATGGGCGCCCTACTCCTTTGAGCCACAGGCACTGCCCCTGCAAGATCTGTTTTGAGGAGCATATACTGGAGATGCAGCTTTGGTGGAGTCTCCACAATTTTCAGGATGCAGATATCTTTCTTTTGAAGTGTCAATTTCAATTTAGAAGACTTAAATTTCCCCAGGAATATTATTATTAATTTTTTTTTTTTTTTTTGTAGAAGAGCCCTCTGATTTTCTTGCCTGAAAGTAAACAACAAAAAGCTGTTCTGTTCTTGGGCAAGGGACTAGGGGGTGAAAACGTATTGTTTAACACAGAGCTTTATAACAAATTTTCATTAGCTCTTTATCCCAACTTTTCTTGTCACATCTAACCATGGTACCTTCATCTCATATACTTATACACAGAGATGTGCTGTATATAATAACACTCCCTCTCCCTACCTCATATCCATCCTCATACACATGCACACACACATCATACACAGAGAGAGAAAAAGAGAGAGAGTGAAATCTGTACTCTGATTTAAAATAGATGCCAGAAAAAGTATTAGGAACAAGAAAGAACTATATGAAATCTGGAGCAGGAAAGGCAAACCACCTATGATCAAGGAGGAAGGTGAAAATAGGGCTGATTGGATTCTTGTGCTTAAAAAAAAGTGCATCTGAAAGTCTTAAATTTATATTTCCTGGGAGACACGTGTAGGGCTTTCCCAAGAATCTGATATATGTGTGTTACAGCCAGAGTATCCTGAACAGATTTTCATCCTTTCTTGTGCCAAAACCAACCTGAAAAGGGTTGTTAAGCAAATCTTTAGCCTTAATCAGAAGAAAAAGTATTTAGTCAAATACAGTTTAAATTATTCTGGACCTAAAGTGGCTTTCTAAAAATAATCATTCTTTTACTTTTTCTAAATGCATACATAACTTACATAAAATCAGTCATCCAAATTATATTCTAATGACAATTATAATCAATTCAGGCCAGCAGATAAATTTAAAGCATGTATTTAAAACATTTTAGGACATTTGTCTGTGTGTTCATGCTACTGTATATTCTTTTCAGTAGGCTGCCGAAAACAGAGCCAGATACAATCAGATAAGTCAACATATGAAATTGTAGAGGTATTTGTGTGACTTTTCCATACATTGTCATATGACTAGTGATTTTTATTATTTCAAATACTGTATCATAACCTGGGTTTTGTTATATTCTGTCTTTCATTCTTGGTTTAGATATCTATAACATATCCTTACAGAGTGGGAAAATAAGTAATTTAGCATGTATAAGGAATGTAGACCTACAAGGAAAGAAACTGGTTTCAGACTAGATTTACCATTAAGTAGCTAGGGGTATGCACATATTTTCTCTTATCCCTCTATGCCTCTAATAATTGAAAGGGATGAATTAAACAGGAGTGGTACATTAGATTAAATGCAATGGGGCACAAAAGGGCAAGTATTGCATGATTCTACTTTAGGAGCAGCTAGCAATTAAATCCATAGAGACAGAACATACAGTAGTGGCTGCCAGGGTCTGTTGGTAAAGGCATTGGGGAGTTATTACTTAATTGTTTCATTTTCCCAAACTGAAACAGTTCCAATTTGAAAAGATGAAAGAGTTATGGAGATTGTTACATCATTGTAAACCTCACTATACTGTACACTTAGATATTAAAAATGGTAAATTTTATGTTATTTATATTCTACCACAATTTTTTCAAATAAAATTTTTTAAATGGCCATGGGACCAGGGAGATAACATTAGTGAAAGAGGCACTGTGGTCATACAATAAGGGCTGGTGGGTGTCAAATGGGAGATCCCATGCCTTGTTGATTTAAAAAATATTTACTGAAAGTCTATAGGTTGGTGTGTGTGATAAATATTTATTGAGTATCAATAGCCAGGTATTATTCCTGGTGCTCAGGTTGCATCAAGCAACAAAACAGTTCTTCATGAATCTTCATGGAATTTACGATTTTGGCAAATGTGTGTGGACGGTGATCTCTATAGCTTTTGTCAACAATGACCATGGAGGAATGCTTGGTCAGCGTTGCTAGATCTTCCAAGTTGAAGAAAAGTTAGAAATCTGGTACTTTAGGTAAAATCTTCCTATAATTTGAATGTTGGAAATAAACTCAATTGCTTAAAAAAACTGTGTCGGCCAAACATTTGTGGACCATAACTAGCCTTTGGGCCACCACTTGCAATTTCTAAAGGGAATGCTATTCAATAATTTCACTTAAATATAACATGGTATGATTAGTTATAAGTATCTGTGATCTTTTAAGATAATTGTTCAGACAAGCTCTTTTATTAATGTATTAACAATATTTTACTTATTCTATATTAATGTAAAACTATTCCCAAAGTAGTGCTGGGATACCACAAACAACTCTTCCCAACACATAAAGTATTACATCTATATTTCTGGAACAACATAGCATACTTGTGTCTGAAAGCACAAGGACCAAGACCACCCCAGGCATGCTTTATACAATGCTGAGCTGTGTTTGCTCAGAAGAGAAACAGAATAAGATTTATGACCTTCACTTTAGTAATTTCTGGTGATTCATATCAATATATTTCAAACACCAGAGCTCTTTTTCATTTTGCAAGTGGTGCTTTAAAATTTGTATCATAGATTTTAAAATATTCACAAGAATCTTAAGCCCTTAAGACCTTTTAATTAAGCCCATATTATCAAATATTTTAAAACCAATCATTTACCTCCCTGTATGAGCTGAGGAAAATGCCAAATATCATCACCTTAATAAGTTAAGTTTACTCAACAGTTAAGATAGGTATATGTTCAAATTATATTCCGTATGCTGTCAAGGTGATTTGAGTTATGAGAGATTCTTTATTGTGCATTTTAAATAATTACCTTTCTGTGGGGGAATTCATTAATTTCTTTCTGTCATCATCTTCCCCTCTGTTCCCAAGCCACCCACTAATCTAAGGCATCCTTGAACAAGAATTTTAAAAGAAGTGTTTTTCATGCATGTGTAATATATTGGCTAACTAAATGAAGTGCCTCTGGGGAATACGAAGTGGACATTGAAATGACTCATTAGGCAGCTGCACATAGCAGACAAAAGAGAGGGACAGGAAAATCTACCATGAACATGTCTAGGGTCATATTAGCCATCTCTGGTAGATAACTGGAAGCAATATAAAATAAAGCTCTGGGGAAAAAATATAGAGTTTAAAGCCACAACTCTGGACACTAACAGAAATAAACATGCTAAAAATATAGATGTGCAGACCAAACCCTATTGAATTTGAGATTCTGATTAATAGATATAAAACTGAGCATAATTTGAGTTATTAAAACAAAAAAGCTAGTAGTATTTTAGAGAAGCCATTGATCAACAGGGGACATGGGAACACAAATTATTTGTATTTTATTTTGCTTCTTAGTCCTAAAATTAATGAGGAGGTTGGTACAATTTAAGATCCTGAAATATGGAATTGAAACCCTTGGATTTAGAGATTAGCTTATAGGAATAATAACACAGACTATATAATGTTATTTTTTTCAGGATTCAGTTATACATCTTAATTCATGAAGAAGTAGCATTATTTGAAACTAAAACAGTTAGAGTGCTCCCTCTTTCATTCACTAGCTGTCTGGTATATGGAAAATATTTAATGTCTCCAAAATATTTAATGTCTCAATTTATTCTTCTGAGATATGGGTAAGACAGCATATAAGTTGCAAGGCTGCAATTATTAAACAGAATAATATATATAATATGTTAGCATAATTACTGACTGATACACACTAAAAAAGTAAGTTAATTTTCACTGTTAAATGAAAGTACCTGGAGAATAGTTCATGGTCCAAAAGTCGTGGTTGAAAATTAATATGACAAATAAAAAGATAATTTATCTGTGGGGCAGTCAGGTATACTTTTATATCTTCCAATTGTGGCCTACATAAGTATACGAAGAGTTTAATAATAACCACAATGGACAACACAGAAGCTAATGCTATGTGGATATGTAATATAATATATATCACATATATGTTTACTAACATATCATATATATGATATATATAGTGTGTGTATATGATATACATGTGCCATATATATTCATTATATATGGCATATATATAACATATATATTATGTATAATATGGGTACATATCCAAGCTAAGGCATTATTTTGGAACACTCACAATAGCAAAATACTGCCTAAGAAAGAGAGGGAAAATGATAGGTATTATGATATAAATGACCATTAGCAAAACTAAGAGAAAAAGTTTCTAGATTTGCTAGTAAATATGAAAAAGCTATCACATAAGAATACATAAAATAAAAATAATGATAATTTCAGAAACATATTATAGACTATATTTGAATCACCTGGTTTGCATCTTCTGGCAGCCTCAATTTTCCAGGCCTACAGGTGACTTGGTAAAATATTGCCATCCATTTAAGCTTCTTGATTGTTACGCACAATCCCAACCTTGTTTGAAAGCCGATTGGGAAACAATGTTGAAGATATACCAGTTTAACACATAAAGTCTGAGAATGGCTGGAAAAGGCTTACATTATCTCAGGCCAAGCAGGAAGAACAAGAAAATGCAGCCCCTCTCTGGCCTCTTGAGAAAGCTTTTATTTATTTCTAACAAAGGTGCATATGCAAAATGCAAAAATGCTAAAAGATAAGATTGAAGGAATCCCAAGTCCCAGGGAAGACTGGATAGAGAGAGAGGCTGGGTGAAAGGTAGGGGGTTGCTAACAGACAGCCAAGGCATATTTAGAAATGGGGAGGGAGAAACTAGTTCTATCCCCCTGCAGGGGAAGTAAGCCAGGTTTCCTATGCATCAGAAGTTCAAATAATTTAGCCCCTCCCATCTGTTGACTCTGGAAGCACAGGCCTAACCAGGCCTGTCTGGGCACTTTAGGGCTCTTTTCATCTTCCATGGTCTTGATGAGCCCCCAGGGATCACCAGTCTGAGCACTAATCTCCTGGACAATCAAGTATTGAGGTGTCCCCCCCAAAGTCAACCAATCTACCTCCCACACATGTCATCTTTCCAATTCAATCATTTCCAAGGTGTGACCTTTCATAACCATTTAAGTACAAGTATAGAATAGTGTTAAAATCTCTAAAATGAGATGTCAACTCCCACTTCTAGTTTTCAGTTCATTTCTCAACCTTTTCCAACTCCAAGCTATGTGCTATTCTTAGTCACTCTCTGAACTTTATCACCTTGTTTTCCACATTAAGTTCTTTTTCCTGAAATGTCTTCTTTTCTATCTTCACTTGTTCTAATTTCCCACTAATTGAAAGAACCTTGAGAACAAGTAATGTTTACATACTTCTATAGATAACTGTTCCAGCTAACAAAATGCTTCCATCTGCTCACTCCTTCTACAAATGGAGAGTCAACTGAGTGCCAAGTATGTAATAGGCAGTAGGAAAGACACAGCAGGTACAACAGTGAAGTGCTAACAAAAATTTGCTGAATTTAATTAAATCTTCAGCTCCAAAGGTAATGTGCTTTAGTTATTATGCACTTAAAATGAGATTATTGGGATTTTGATCATGTTTGGACACATGTATTTGTTGTAAATGTATAGTTGTATAATATTTAAAATTTCCCAAATGATCTATGATACAGTAATTTCCCTTCAGCAACAGTCAATAGCTGTGTTGAAAAGAAGAGAATATTTTAAAAGTGATATGTAAGGTAATAATACAGGGTCTACATCTTATTACACTGGCTCTCATATGAAATGAGACAATTATTCATTATTCAAAATACACCAAAAAAAGAAAAAAAGAGAGAATGAATATAAAAATTCTAGTATAAGCAATGCTGTATATAAAGACTGCAGTCAAGTAACAGGTAAAATAATCTTTTTAGCTACATGTAAAAGGTAAAATAATCTTTTTAGCTACATGTAAAAGCTTTTTATACATATTTCATAAGAATTCTAGTATTTAAAATAATCTCGATTTTGCCATCATGTTGAATCAATATTTCTTTGCAATGTAATGTTTTTCATCTCTCCATTTAAGTTTTTCCATGTCTAACTTAGAACTTCTTTATCATTAATAAAACATAAACTACCTAATGTACTTGGATTGCTCCCTAAGCTTGTCCCATTGGAAGCCATCTATCATCTGTTTAACACAGGCCTCATGATTGTTTATATGTAACAAAAGGTAAGCAAAAAAATTCATGTAAAAAATACAATGAATATATTATAAAATATATTTCAGGAAGAATGGGGACCAAAGACCCCATTCTTGGCAAGGGAAAACACCCCCAGAAAAAGAGGAAAATTAAAGAGTAAGCTGAGTGAATCAGAACAAATAAAAGTCAGCTTGTTCACCGTTAAGCTAGCCATTGCTAACAAGCTTCCTGCTTTTTCTGAAATTCTAGCCTGTTGGAGATACAGCTTAAAAACATCCCTGCTGGGTCTATGAGCACTCTGAGGAAAATTGGCCATAGAAGAAACTATGGCAAGGACCTAGAAAGATTCATTAACTGGGTCATTTCCTGCCTATTAAACAGACAAAGCAGATACTCATTTTGGAGATTTGCATTTGCCTGGGGCAGAGATCAAAGGAGTAGCTTGAGCCCTGTGATACGGGCAGAAGAGCTTATATCCCTTATCACAGAGGAAGATCCTCTGTGGTGGTGATCTGAGGAAAATTCGTCCCTCCCACAATTCTTCAGAGGATATTAATTCCAGTGGCGTTTTACTCCACAGGGAATTAGTGGAGTTTAAAGCCTCCCTAGAAATCTGTGTGTTATTTCAAGCAGGAAGCTCTCCCAATACAAGCCTCAGATTTCAGATTTTTCAAGGCTACTCAGACTCTTAAATAATAGCAATAGGTGATATGCTCACTCTGAGAAACTTCTGGCATCTTTGTGCCCTCCCTCATGTTACCCTCTGGGCAGATAGATTTCAATAAAAGCAGAGTGGAGCAAACACTCTGAGCCGTTGCCAGAATCCCACAAATGGAAAATGGACCCCTAAGTTCCCACCTTTAATTCTATTCTGTGTCTCATGTCTCTTTGCCATTGTTTCTAACCCTATATCTCTTCATTTGGTCACTGCCAGTTCCACAGGTCTTAGAGGACCCTGGGCCCGAGGTGGGACTCTGGGATAAAGTGACTAAAAAATCTAGAAAAATGGGAAGACCAGTATATATTTGTGTTTTCTTTAGATTAACAATTAAACTCATTGCTTTAAACTTAGATATTCTTTTAAAAAATAAATATTATTTTAAATACTATTATTAGAACAAAAACATATTGTATGTATTATTGGAATTATAATAAATATGTTTTCAAAAACAAGTTTTTGCAATGTTTCCTGACATTGGAAAGTCTTTAAGTATAGATTTAAGATTCAACCAAAGAAAGTGATCCATAAATAAAAGATGATTATTTTTCATGCTCTAGTGAGGTATAAATGATGAATAAAAATTAGATATACTCCGGATATTACCCTTACATTCTTGAGTCAGGTAAATTTTTCTCCTCATTTCACTTAACGTTAGTCCAATAGAATGCTGTCACCCTAAGCAGCAACCAAATGAGTGACTGGCCATGAACACTCCACTCCTTTAAAACATGACCTATTTTGATATGACATGCAAATTTCTAAGACATTGTAGCCTGTCTTTCTTCCCTCCTGGCATAAAGGAAGCAATAATTTCAAAAAATATCTGATAAAAAAAGGCTTTTTGTTTTTTAAAACATTCAAATGTCTAGTGTGCACATTTTATAAACATTATGTGGTAAATAAACAGACAAATTAATTCTTCACTACTGAGAAAAAATGTTTTATTTTTAAATCATATAAAATACTATTATACCAACCACTATATTCTATACATTATTATTATTAAAAAATCTATTTTCCACTATTATATATTAAGTAAGTGGAAAAATAAAAAAACTCTTATTTTCTTTACAGGATAACTACATATTTTCACTAAGGAAACAATAATGAGTTACTAAAATAGAGTTACATTTAACTTAAAAGTTTTGATGTGAACTTATTTATATGGAATAAATGGATGAGTAAACAAGATTCTAGTTGTGTAGTTGATGTTAGTGCCTGGAATCATCAATAGCTAGAAGCTAGAAGTAATACCTATGTAACTAAAATCAGATCAACAAGCTAGTAATAAAGAAATTGATTTAGTACTCAGATTCTTTTGTCCATAATGAATCAAACATATCTTCTTTTATTTTGTCACAGAAGCTTTGGCTCTTATCATAAAGAATCTACTCAGCTATATTGGCAACTATGGAACATTGAGTCCATTCACATGCATAAAATGTAAAACATTTTTCAAATTATTTCTAACATTTTCAGGTGTCTAAATTCTAAAAATTAGTTACCCAAGAGGAGAAGACAAGGCAGGATAAATCATGTAACATTTTTTGTCTCTTAGCTCCATGAGAAACAGTACTATAAAAAATGACCTCTTGGGCGGCACCTGTGGCTCAAAGGAGTAGGCCACTGGCCCCATATGCCAGAGGTGGCAGGTTCAAACCCAGCCCCAGCCATAAACTGCAAAAAAAAAAAAAAAAAAAAAAACAACCTCTTTGATCACTGGCCCCTATATGTAAATCAACCTGGTAATGGATTAAAGATAGGAACCCGTGCAGTTATCAGTCAGGAGCAGGCTGTTTCCTTTCCCTAAGGACAATCTACCTAAATCTGCTGTATGTCTCTACCAGGTTTTGCAAAACCACCTCTCACTTATAGAAATAACTTTGTGGAATAAGAGAGGAACAGAACTTTTTCTAAGAAGCTTTTCTATCTATATCAATAATGAAAACTTCCAGGAGAGAAGATAATAAGTAATGGTGCTTTACTTTCAAAGTATTGTCTCATAATTTTACTTTCTTTGGGATTTTTTTTTTAAATAGAGGGGCCAAGTTATAATTCTACAAAGCTTATGAATTATTTCTGATAATCAGATTTCCACAAGGATCATAGATAAATCTCTTACTTACCCTGATCTCTGTTGCCCTTAGCAAGTGCTTAATATTGGTTGAAAGAAGGACCCAGTAATCAGGAGAAGAACAGGGTTAGAATCTTGCATTTCAGGAACTGGGAAGTAGGGAAGCTGTAAAGAGAAATCCCCATACAAGCAATCAGGATGCCTGAGGTCTAGAACCTACTCAAATACCAATCAGGCTGACGTCCATTTTTTTTAAATCTCCAAAATAACCCATAATGACTCTTCTGACTCAAATTCCATATTTTCAAGATATCACATGGTGACAGTATATAATTGGTGATGTATCCATGTAGTCAGAACATAAGAAGCTAATTAGTCTTTAGCATAGAAAGACCATAGCTAAGGAGCCATTATTGCTAAGATGAATTCTATGTAACCTCAATTCATACAGTTTAAATGATTATCCATTTAGGAGGTGTTTTAATTGTTCTCACTATTATGCTTCAAATGTTCCATTATCTTTGTATAAATTACTTGTATGGAAAGGGTTTATAACTTCTTTGAGAGGAGCAATTTGCCTCAAGATTTTGCTAAATCTATGCTGAAAGCCATTTATACCACTTGGAAACCTTCTGAGCAAACTCAAAATCCCAGATGCCTTTGATCCTCAAGTTTCTGTGAAGACTATGAAAGGGGACTAAGAAAAGGGAAAATGACCTCAGCCCACAGAGCATACTATCCACCAAAAGTGCCAAAGGCATACTGAAGTGCCAAAGTCAGACCATGGTAGAGGCTCACATTGTCACTTTAGCCCTTCCTCAAGTAGGAAAGATCTTTCGAGTTGTATTAATTCATTCAACATATTTTGTGAACTTACTCTATCAAAGATACTAGGTTAGGTGTGTCTTACACACTTTCAAGTATACAGCCCTTATCCTCTAAAAACATATGAACTTTCAAAAAAAAGAACAATAAAACTACTGAACCAGAAGGATATAGTATAAGCATAGTACTCACCACTCAATTTTTAATTCTGTCTTCAAAACACTACTTTTTTCCCCTTCTTAATTTGCTTCAAATAAGCTATGCTTAAGCTCTTTCTCAACTCCTGCAAAATGGAAATATTTACAGAAATGTATCCAGTCACTACAAAACAATGTAGCTGTCTCATGGAAATCATTATAATGATATTTTTACCTGCTCTTGATTATTTCATGACTCCACCCCCTACTTTCTAAATTTTTTTTCCCCCAACATTCTGATGAATTCAACATGAAGTGCCTGCTACACAGCTGTGTATTGATTTATGCATAACTATATGTCTCATTTGGCTCCTTCTTTTGAAATCATTTGCTCTGACCTATAATATCAGAGCAGATCCTCTTTCTCCTCTTTCTACTGATACATTCCTAAAATTCACAGAGCTAGAATTTGTCATTCTTCCAAATTGGCTTGCCCACTTCTAATTATTTAAAAATACTCTGTACTTTGAAACATGACATTTCACTGAATTATGAGCTTTAAAAAACAGATGCTAACTAAGAAAACATCTGATATTAAAATACATATTTTTCAATACTAGATTATGATCTTCTGGGAAACAAATTTATAAGGATCATCTGGTTGCAAAATGTGATTTTAGGTTTAGAACATTGGAAGCATTTAGCATATTTTTGGTATATGCCCTATAAAAATTAACATCAAGAGAGTTCTCAGGACTTCAAGATATATCAAATGTCTGAAAATCAATCATGGCTCTATGGTGTATGAAAAGCTATACAAAAAAATGCCCAAACTTTTCCTGGTAACAGTGATACTATAGCAAAAATCATATCAAAATAGTATTCACTGTTACTCACCATTACTAATCACCAGCAAGTTCACCATAGCTCTTCAACTCTGAGAATTTTACAAATCATTCAAATTATTATATAAATTTCTGAGTTATCACTTCTCTGAAGTGTTAACAGCTTACAGGTGTTTATTCTTTTTTTATTTCATTGTTCAATATTCCTTTAAACATCTTATAAAGGATCATCCAATGGACTATAATACCACTTAATTAACTTTATTATCATTAAAACTAAAATAGACAAATGGAACTTCTCATATAAATAAATTTTCTAAAGTATTTTCAAGACCCAGGTGTGGGATAAGAGATTGTCTGGGGCATAAGTGTACAAGGAAAAGCAATCAGATATAAGAAGAAGAATCAAATAGTAGTCCTAGAGGTGCTAGGTCACAGAGGCATATAAACTTTACAAGACCAAGTCAAAATGACACTATTCTTGTCTATTTTCTGTCATTGCTTCCTTTAAATAAAATAATATTGTTATTGTCAATCAAAAGCCAATTCAGGGAAATAATCACTGAAAATCAAAAGTGGATACCACTCTTTAACTTTGTGAAAGAAAGTTTGCTGGTGCAGGTATACTAAAAGTCAAACAAATTTCTACCATTTTTTTAAGCTAATTAAAAAAAAAAAAAGAAGGAAGGAAACATCCAACTGTTGCAACTGTTGAATGTTTCTATTACACACACACATATTTGTCCGCAAATGCCAAGTTCATACTTGTGAAGTGGTAAACACCTCTAGATTTCAACTTTCTTTAATATAAAATAGCAAAATAGCCCCAAATACCTTTAACTAATAAATTATTTATCTCTGATCAATATTTTTATGTAGCAATCAAGAAATCTTTAGTATATTGAAAAATGATAAAAAGAGAATTTTTATCTTCTGCTTTATTAGAAAAAAATTATCATTCTCATCATATGTATAAGCTTCATTTAGAAACAAAAGTTATTTTTTTAAAGCCAAATATTTCATGGGATTATTGCTCTTTTGTTCTATTTTTAACACTATAAATGTAGTTTTATGTTTCAGTTGACATTTAATCAACATTCAGGTCCTAAGCCAAACATATGTCACATCTGAAAGTGAATTTGTTGACAACAATGCCTTTTTAAAAAGTAATTTAGAGTTCATTAAATAGTATGTGACACTTAGTAAGTGGGAAAATCAGAAATTACCCTATGGAAAACATAAAATTTGTACTGAAATATTTAATAATAGATAATAAAAGAAATTTTAAATACATCACACATATTTACACATAATTACTAACATTCTAAAACAGAACTTGCCAGATGGTATACCATTGTGGGTGTGGTTTCCAACATTAGCTGCCTAGATAGTTAGTCTTTCATGAGGTACTTCATGACCTCTGAAAATTTGACTACTGAACTTAAAACTATCCCCAACAGATAAAAAGTGAAAGGGATTATCTTCAATTTATGGCATCTAAGAAAACTGTCACTAACCAAATGATTCTCCAGCCAATACATGGCCACTTTTGTATACTGTTTACCTTCAGATTCTTCTTAGGACCTGGATTTCTATAGTTTGTCCCTAAGATATTG
Organism: Nycticebus coucang; assembly: GCF_027406575.1. Taxonomy (NCBI): domain Eukaryota; kingdom Metazoa; phylum Chordata; class Mammalia; order Primates; family Lorisidae; genus Nycticebus; species Nycticebus coucang. The sequence continues at coordinate 53,168,561 of NC_069780.1, forward strand.
ATATTTTATCAAAAATCATATGCAGAAAATAGCAACTATACTATAGTTTTATTTTTTGATGTTTTTTTTTTCCTGTGAGAAAATTAATAGCTTACGTAAATAGCATGTAGGAAAGTTTAAATTTCTCAGAGACCTTTAAGAAAAAAATATGCTAAGGCTAGAAGAGTTATTGACATCAATAAAACTCAAACTGTTAACATTCTTTATTCTTACAGATAAAAACAATCCCACACTGTTTAGAAAGCATTATTAACAGAAAAATTTAATTATTAGCCCCATTTTTCCAATTGGTAAATGATCATTCTGAAGTCCACCCCTTTAGAAGTCTTAACATGTTTTTGTTATTCTCATAGTGCCAGGGAGATATTACCAACTCAATAAATACTTGCCAAATGAAAAAATGAATGAATTTAATGAACAAAATTTTGACTTTCATACTGCTCTTCAGGAGTTATTTTCATCACAAAGACCTAAATTTGGGGTAACAATTTTATGGTCTTGGAAGAAACTCTCCGTGGCATTGTATTGCCTCTGAACACAGCCTCTCTTATCATTTGTACTCCAGGGAAGTATTACAATTATCAGGCATGGTGCATCCTACCACTTTCACTGTGGGATATGATGTTATGGGAATCTTTGTAGGCTTCTGAGTCTTGTCTGATCTCTGAGAGAGAATCTATCCCCACCTACAAGCTATCCCCTATCTCATCTAAAGATAGCCTTTAGACTAAAGGACTGGAGTAGTATGTTAAATGCAGATTTAGTTATTATTACTTCTTACAAAGAAAATGAAGCTGACCTCTGAATGACTTAGTAACATTACCCAAAGTCATAGAATTACTAATAAAGGGTAGAATAAGCTTTAAACTCAAGTCTATTTATTCTACTCATGCCATGCTGCTTTATATATATTTTCTAATTAAAAATATAAATGCAAATGGAAAAAATGATTCTCAATACATAATATATAGAGAAATATGTCTATAAAGTCACAGTAAATATCACAAGATAAATTAAAATCAATTTTGAGTTATATTATCATATAACTGTATACACATCACATACACATACATCATGATTATATAAATATAGTGTGATGGTAAGTATTATGTGTTAAGTTGGTGAGGCTACAGCCCCCAATTATTCAATAAATATTAATCTAGGAATTGCTATGAAGATATTTAATATATGTGATTAAAGTTCACAGTTAACTTTAAGTAAGGAGATTACTGTAGATAATCTGGTGAGCCTAATTCTGTTATCTAAAAGGCTTTAAGAGCAGAGATGAGGTTTCCTCAAGAGGAAGAAATATTGCTGTGGATTGAAGCTTCTGCCTGAACCTGAGAATTCAGGCAGGCCATCAGGAAGGACAGCCTCTAGTAAGAATTTTGAACTTGCCTAGTCAGCCATCACAATCATATAAATCAATGCCTTGCACTAAATCTCTCAATATGTAGCTCCTACTGGTTCTGCTTCTCTTGTTGAAGCCTGTTACATTTTCCAAAATATTTATATGTAGGCATGATTATTAATCTCGCCTTTATAATAATTTACTTAAAATACCAGAAATTTTTGTCAGAGACTAGTCAGCTGATCACCAAACTCATTCCTCTTCCTCCTGGACACACATAGAGTCTATATTTCCCAGCATCCTTTGTAGATGTGGCCACATGACTGAGTTTTGGCCAATGGAATCTGAGTAGTCGCAATAACCACACTATTCCAGGCTTTCCCATAAAACTTAATATCTATAATCCCCATGATCTTTCCCTTTTCAACTGTAATTTTAGAAGCCAATGTTGAGATGGGAGAGCCGATAAATAGAGGGCAATAGGATTGCTGAATCACTATTTTCAAGAAAGCTACTTGCCCTTTAGGAATTCCTGTTTTGAACTTTTTTGTAGCATGAATTAAACTTCTGGTGTGTTTAAGTCACTGAAATTGTGGTATTTATATTTTATGTGAGCTCTGTTAATTTAACTAGCACAAGCACTTCCATTTTTTCCATAATACAAAAATTCTAGTTTACTACCAACAAAATTTAAAACATTCATCACCATTTTGTATAACCTTTGACTCAATAACATAAATAATTTCCATGATATCTACCTAATCTTATTACTTACCAAAAATTCAAATAATTCTCAAAGAACAAAAACACACCAAAATGTAACAGAAACCAAGAATATTCAAATAATTTAGATCACTGAAAATACATAATTTTATTCTACACTATTATTCCAAAAGCATTTTTTTAATCAAGTTCAGTTTCTGCCATAAAGAGCTCAGAAAAATAATACAATGGACTTCAGGTAAGTACTTTATAATTTCAAGAATGTCTGCCTGCTGTCCTTATGTATTTTAACTTAATAAAACCAGGATCGATTGTGCCTCAAAAGGCATTAGTGACTTGCTGCTGGAAAATAAAATAATATAGTACATGAAATTTGAACAATGCATTTAGGGAATTTAAGACCATTTCTATCTCTAACCTGCTTGTATATGTGTTCTAACAACAGAAATGCTATTTCTATTTTTTAAAATTATTATTAAATCATAGCCGTGTACATTAATGCAATCATGGGGCACCATACACTGGTTTTATATACAATTTGACATATTTTCATCACACTGGTTAGCATTTTCTTAGTTATTGTGTTAAGACATTTCTATTTCTATATTTTAATTGACACACTGTAGTTGTACATATTTGTGGGGTATAACTTGATGTTTTGATATATATATACACATACACATATATGTTTTATAATGATACAATAATGGCCGTGTATCTATCACCTCATGAATTTATCATTTGTTTGTAGTGAGATCATTCAAAAGCCTCTCTTCTGGCTATTTGGTAATACACAACACTTTGATGTTAACCATAGTCACACTATGCAATAGAATATTAGAAATTACAATTAAATAAGAGGAAGAAATGCTATTTCTGCTGTGGCCCTGCCACCTTGTGTTCTTTTCCTAACATACATGTAATTTTAGCTTTAAAAAGAAATTAGGCATGTTATAAAAGCTTATGCACAAGGATTGTAGATATTTTGGTTTAATAAAAATAAAACTCAAAAATCACTTCTTGCCTTTGGCTGCATCTCAGTATGTACAAAGAAGTGGAAATTTAATGCAAGTGTCAAGACCCAAATAATCCTGTTATTGAAGGGGAAAAATTAGAGATGAAATGATCCAGATTTGCTGTGCATATTGGTCACATTTTTCATATAATTCCTCAACTCTCTACTTTTACTGGCTCCCATTGTTTTACTGTGTAGTCTTTATAAAGTGCCTAGAAACTCAGGAGATAAGTTAACTCAGCACTCTTAAGAACTCTGATTCCAGACAATGTACTTTGGTGGGAAGCCAGGTTTTAAGTCCTTAGGGGAGGCTTTAGGGATTAAATGATAGAAGAAGAGACAGGAAAAAAAGAGGGTTATAATCACTCATACTGTTGCATGACCGGAGATGCGAATGAACAGCAGCTTTGCGGTGGGTGTAAACTCGCTCCTGTAATCATTAAGTCAAGAAACAGACTACACAGTATAGGATGACATGTAGCAAAATTCTTTATTCAGGGTTTTGATTTTATACCTTTCTAGTCACGTACACACTTAATCTATTATCTGTTAGTTTGACCATTACCTCATTTTACCTATCTGAAATTAACTTGAAAGGAAATATCCTGTTACCATATCAACACAATCATTTTTGCAGTAAACATTTTCTTCTAGACACTGACTAATCTCTGGGCAGGTATCTAAATAAAGATCACAAAGAAGAAAATAGCCACAGGGGAACAGAGTTAATAGAAGAGTATCTTCAAGCATTCACTCAGTTTACTCAGTATGAAGTAATGACTGTGTCTTTTCCTCAGGGCAGAGCACCTATAGACCTTTGACAATATGTTGTTAACATACGTCAACCCTCTGGCCTGTATCTCTGAGGAAGGGTGGCATGCCCTTTGATCTCAGGCTTCACAGGGTGCACAGCTTCAGAGAATGAGCTTGTGGAATTTTTAACTCCAAGCAAGCCAACTCTGCATGTGTCCCAGGGGGGCCCAGGTCCCTTAAGCCTCTGGAAAAAAAGCAAGCCATTTTAAACTCACACTGAGTTCATTTGTGTGCTTGATGTAGGATATGTTTATTTATAAATATTATCCTACACATACAAAAAAAGAGAGAGATGGGAGAAGTATTGGCTCTCAAAATAAAAGGTGGATTCAATCAAGTGCATTCATTACCATGGGAAAATGAGCTCTATTAAAGGGAATACAATCAGATCTATATGACAAGTGTTGATTTGAAGAAAACTTTACTTATATCATTTCTTAATAAATAGTATATTGAAAAATTGATTTGAAAAAAAGAAATGGATTCCATCAGGGTCAGTTTTATAACTACCTCACAGAGACAGTCAAATTCCAAAAATACCAAATGTAGCTATAAATAATAAACAATTGACTTATAAATACATAATTGATGTTGGAAGATTCAGTGCTCATTGATCAAAAACATATTCATACCTATCTCTGCAACATTACTATAAACCTCAATCACAAATACAAATACTTTAACTGTCATGTGTAATTTAATCTCAGTAAAATAATCATATTATTAACTCTGAAGGACTATATCTCTCTACAGAAGATTCTGCAAACTAGCTGAATGCCAAACTTAGATTAAAAACATATTTTTGTACCTTGTTGGTAAACCTCAGTAAATGTGTTTCTCATGATCCATCAGTATTTAATTAACATATGATAACTGTCCTATTAAATCTAAATTAAATCCTTATTGCAATGACAGTTAAAATGCTAAATCCTTATTGCAACGACAGTTAAAATGCAACTGCAGCTTCTTTTATGTAAATTATAACTATTGACAAAGAATAAAACATATCTCGAATGCAAACTGTCTGACATGATTATATATGTGTAGTTTGATTTAAGAGCCTGGAAATGTGGAACTCAAAAGAAGGAGAAACTTGGGGAAGGTAGATTGACATGCATCAGTAATTTCTTTTTTCTTTTAATTATTTTCCTTTAATTCACACTTACGCCATGAACTCAGTTGGATTCATTCAGATATCCAAAAAGAATTTGAGATCTAAAAATGCTTATATGCTTCCTCCTCCCTAGCAACCCAACTGCTTTTGACTGCTTCCCAGAAAATGTGCCATTTTTTCCCTCTGTTTATTTCTCCAGTATATCAGCATTCATCTGTTTGAGTCTGCTTTAATGAAAGTCTTTCAGTATGCCAGGCAAGGTTTTGTTGGGGGAAGGAAGGGTTCTGACTGACAATCATGTGTAGTAGACCAAAGCTGAGGGTTTGCAGTGAGAACCAAACATTAGGACTGTCTCTTGTCTGGGAGCTCTAAGAATGTTTACAGTATATTCTGTTAGGAAATGTCTGCAGGAAGGAAAGTCCCCAATAAAGTTTGTTTGGAATTAGTTGTAACCTCCTGGTTTTAGGATATTGGGCAATTTGAGGATGACATCAGGTAGGAATAAAAGACAGAAATAAGACCAAGAATGTGTTTTACTTTCTTTATAGGCAGCCAAAAATAACTTGCTCCACATGATCATGGAACCACTTCAATAAAATGTTTAAATCTCAGAATTTTATGCATAATAAACCCACAGGAGCATTTAAGCCCTGAACAACCTCCTTTTCTTAAGCCAAGAACATAAATCACTACCCTACAAAGCATAGATTATGGGTACCTGAAAAACATGTTCAAACAAGTATTAGCAGGTATGATATACTACATATCATTTATTTTTTTGAATTGGCTTGATAAGAATAACCTAGGTATGAGAAAACCTCATATAATTTCAGATCCCTTTACCAAAGAAATAAATAAGAAGCAAAACTGATTGGCTTGCACAGTGTGGCCTCTTTGATGGTGGTGTTGCATCTTTAAAATAGTAAAATAATCAAAACATTAACAGAAGTTAGCATACTATTCCAAAACTAATTAATTCATTGCTTATAGGGCCACCACATAATAGTGAATGGAACCAATTATTTGATGAGTACAATGTGACAGGGTGATTAAGATGGTCCTACAACAGTACAATCTATACTTCTGCATTCTCATTTCACAAACAATCTCATCAGTTCCACTGAAGAAATATACTAAGCCAATATATACTATGAGAAATAGAAAGAATTTAGCAAACACTTCAGTCAAAGCCAATTCTTATCTTCCAAACAACTAGCATAAGCTGGAGGAATATTTAAGATATATCCATCGATTTCTTGCCATAATATAGTTCAACTCTACTATATACAAAATATAATAATATTGGAGTATATAAAATTTTGCAAGACTCATGCCTCCAGCATGACAAGGCATTATTTGGAAGACAGTTATACCTTATTCAGCCAAACATTGAATTCCATAAGAAAGTAAATAAATGAGATTAGGAGCAGGAGAGGTCACTAAATTCTCAAACATAGTTAGCCAAAAAGGAATAATAGTAGAATTCCCTGGTCATCCAAAAGACTGTCAGAGAACTCTGCCTTGGAAAAAGAAACAATTGAAAGATACAGGGAATCTATGAGAAGGACAAAGATGGATGAAAGGAAAGTTTCTCTCTCACAGTTTAGGCTAGGGCCCATTCTATTCTAGATGAAACTAGTTTTAGGTTATTTCCCACCTCTTCCATTAGTCATTAAATTATTTTTTCCTAAATCACCTTAACCTTTTCCTGCCTCTTTTATAAAGATAGCAGAGTGGGCAGAAGCCAAATCATTTTCAACTCCTTACAATGAAGACGCTAAATAGAGACTATTATTGTCAGTGTTGCTATTATAATTCTATGAATCCTTGTAAGCGTATCTTGAAATTTTCACCTAATTATTGATCATAGAGAAAAATGTGTCATGACTTAGATAGCATCTTCCTGCATAAGCAAACCTTTTTAATTTTTTTCTTCTTCTTCTTCTTCTTTTTTTTTTTTTTTTGTAGAGATAGAGTCTCACTTTACCACCCTTGGTAGAGTGCCATGACGTCACATGGCTCACAGCAACCTCCAGATCTTGGGTTTCCATGATTCTCTTGCCTCAGCCTCCCAAGCATCTGGGACTACAGGCACCCACCACAACGCCCAGATGTTTTTTTTGTTGCAGTTTGGCTGGGGCTGGGTTTGAACCCGCCACCCTCGGAATATGGGGCTGGTGCCCTACTCACTGAGCCACAGGTGCCACCCAACCTTTTTAATTTTTAAAATAAATGCAACTCTTTCAGAAAATCACATCGTTAAGGTAGTCATGGTATCATAACTGGAAATTCATAGATTAAGCCTGATTTCTGAAGTGCACTTATATTTTACCATTGAAAATTTGACCCTGTAAATAATTCTTTCCTCTAGTTACAGCCTAACACAAAGACTTCCTACCCTAACTATGTTTGGAAGTTACCACCCTTCCTCAAGCAGGCATATGCGCATGTTTCCCCGTTGTTGCTATAAACCTAGATTAAAGCATGCAAGAAAGAATCTGGGTGACTAGGCATGTTCCAAATTGAACACCAGGTCAGGGCAAGCTTCTATTCACAGATCTCTAGTAGCTCACTTAGCCAGTTTTTGGAGAGAATTCTCTTGAAAATGAGAGACCCACATTTGTGAGTCATTTTGAAAGTTTTGTGATGCACAAAATTCAAGAAACATACAATCTGTGGGGATGGAAACAAATGAATTCCTCTCAGCAAGCCCAATAAACCCAGCAAGTTGAACTCACATAGGTAAATCAGAAAGGACACCGTTTATGATTGTCTTTCTTGGGAGTGAAATAATGCATGATGGCACAATCTATCTCAAAACTTTTGTAGTGACACACATATTAAAGAAGCAGCTCCCCACCTCCCTCACACCTACCCAAACTAGTACAGACTTCAAGGGCAGTACTTGAAAGACTCATTTCCATCTTCAGATTACTCTATTATTTAAAATGTGCTCCACCCACCCATCAAGACAACACTCACAACAAAAACCTGACAGTAAGAAGTAGGAAAAAGAATCAGACTATTTCTATCCACCTACAATTCACTCTTACTGTTTCTGTAGTTAAAAGGTTTTATTTTTTAAATAGCATTAGAAAACCATTACAACTAAAGACAAAACCTTTTTTTTTTTTTTTTTTTGTAGAGACAGAGTCTCACTTTACCGCCTTCAGTAGAGTGCCATGATGTCACAGGACTCACAGCAACCTCTAGCTCTTGGGCTTTCGCGATTCTCCTGCCTCAGCCTCCCGAGCAGCTGGGACTACAGGCGCCCGCCACAATGCCCGGCTATTTTTTGGTTGCAGTTCAGCCAGGGCTGGGTTTGAACCTGCCACCCTCGGTATATGGGGCTGGCGCCCTACTCACAGAGCCACAGGCACCACCCTAAAGACAAAACTTTTAAAAGCTGGAAGCCCCAATAATAAAATTGTCACTGCATCTTATAAACAGTCACAGTAACAACTCTCAACAGGGACAGAGACCAATCTCATCTCTTGAACATGGTGGTTATCTTTTTCTTAATTAGTTGATATCAGTCTGAGGTGTTTGCTGTCACCATTATTGTTGTTATTACTGATTTTAGGTGAAGTGTCTGAATTATCCCTGTAGACAAAATCCATATGTATATAAAAGCGGAACGATTCTAAGCTAAAAAGATATTAAAATCTTTTGGTTTTGGAAAGACAGTTTGTAATGAAGATGAGAAATGGTTCCTATCTAGGTCAGGCCCAATCCATTAAGTACCAGAGTTATATCTGGTAAGAATTTGGGATTGTAAGAAAAGCAGGAAAAGTGGGAGGAACAGATCAGTAGGTTAAAAAGGAGAGACAAACAGAGAAAGAGAGAGAGAGAGAGAAAGGATAAAAGGAATGGGAAGGAAGGCAGCACTGAGGATATTTTGGAATGAAATATTAAGAATCTTCACAAGAAGGTGGTAAAATAGTTTTAAAAAATAGGCAATTTCTCTCATTTTCTTCTATCTTAAGCACTGCATGTAGTCGAAAATTTTTAACATTTATAACCAAAATATAGCAATATCTGAAATACAATCTATTAGGTCATTGAATTAAGAACAAGCCATTTCACTCTCGGAACAAAATGTGGATTCTTTTATATCTCTTAAATCATTTTAATAGAACCATTATTTAACTAGAAAAATATAATTAAAAACACATTTAAAATGTAGATTTTTATTATTTTACTGTGTCTTTTGTGGTAACTGAAAACTCCTCTTATTTATACAACAGGGCCTATTATACACTTATCAAAGTGAAATTGTTTATATGGCTTACCACAACCAGATTTTGAGCTCTTAAATGACAGATAACATATCCTAATAATGTGCATATACTCTAAACCAGATTAGTGTTATTGAATAAATGATCTCAAAAGATATTAAGTATATCTATACAGAACTTTCATTTCAAAATGGCTTTATTGTGACTATAAAGATCTATAATCATGAGAAAATATATATTCATTAACGCCAATTTTGGGATTATCTAGTGCTATATATCTGCATTTCCATTACGTATGAGAAATTGTGAACCTTATATTCATTCTTTACTTTGAAATATACTAGTACTTTTTTTTAAAGTCAGGAAATAGTGATACAGGGTTCCCCCCCACATTCAAAGCTGGAAAGAGAACCTGCAGTTTTCCTAGGCTTGGTAAGGGAACACCCTGACGTTTTGCCCTGAGCTGGAGGGACTGCATGCATTCCTTTGTCAATAACACTTACTAATAATGAAAACGTGTTTCTATTTGCCAAGTCCTGGCCAAGGGTAATTCTCAAGACCTATTATCTCCAGATAAAAGAGCTCACATAGAGACTCCCTAGTTAGTTCTTTTCCCTCTAGGAGCTCTGGTGCCTTTTAATTCTTCTGTATTCTTTTCTAATTTCCAATAAAAATCCTGTCTTGCTGCTGATATGTGGTTCATGGGTTCATTCCCCGAATCCCCAAGACCAAGGACCTACTAATGAGTGAAAATTTGGTATCAATAGTTAGTGTTTATGCCAAAATAACACCTTACACATTTATGATGTTTCACAATTGTTAATACACTTTCATGCATATTATCTATAATTTTTTTTAATACTTCACCACCTATGAGGAAGTAAATAAAGATGAGGAAATTGAGAATGAAAGATCTTAGAAATTTGGGAGATGTTGCATGTTTAATGGATGGCAGAGTCAGGATGCGGTTTTCTGAATCATGATTTAACATACTACTTACTACCTCAATTTCCCTCTGAATTGGTAGGACAAGTCACAAAATAGCAACTTTCTGTAGTGAATAAAGAAATTCTACATATTTCAACCCAAATGCAATTAATTTGTATTCAGTATGATTAGTCCTCAAGCTTACAGTATGATCCAGCAAATTCTCCTCTGAAAAATAAAAGAAATCCTTATGCAAGATCACATCCAAGAGTGTCATGCTCTATTGTTTTAAAAAGAAGGTCCTTCTGCTATAAACAACATACTAGATAAAAGAATTCAATGTGATTGAAAGGCATTTGGCTTGTCCATGAAGCCGTAGTTAGGATTCTCCAGCATCTTTACAGTTCCATACCAGTGATGCTCAGAGAACTTGCAACCCAAGGAGAGAGTCCCATCAGAACAAGAGATTTCCAGCTAAAATAACAATCTAGAGTTGACTTATCTAAAAAGATAAAGGTGGTGATAGACACTGGCCATTGCACTCTTCCCCACTCGCTTCACCCTACTAGTTTGTCATGTGACACATTTCACAAGAGCAAAGGAATAGAACTAGTATTTTCTTACAGTCTCTTCCAGCTTCCTTACTTCATCACGATAACAATCAATATTTAGACTTCTTCAGTTATACAAAAGGTATGTATGTATCTTGGAGTTATTAAGATAAGGAAGAAAATGAGATAATACTTTGGTTTTTTTTCCTGTCCATATTCAAATACCTCTTTTGTCTTTTAGTAAAATTATCTCAAAATGCTAAAGCTTAAAAATGTCAAGTTTTATATCTGAAGGGTAGGTTGAAGATTATTTAATCAATGTTAAGTCCATATAAGAAAAATGATTTCAGCCTTAATCCATTATGTCCCTAGCATCCACCTACAGGCCTGGAATTGCTTAGTTGTTCAATAAATATGGAAGAAAGAAAGGAATAAAGGAGAGAAGGATGGGAGAGAAAGAACGAATAATTTTACCTAATGAAGAACTCAGCAATTCATTTACTTCAAGCTGTTTGTAGCATGAAGCACACTATGAAATAAAAGCTATTAACAGAATAAAGTACTTTTCTCTTTATTGCATAGTAAAATATTTAGATTTGCCCTCCAAATTTCTGCTCTACTTCCTTCTTTACATGGTGGTCTGTAGTCATTGAATAAAAATTAATTGTACTAAAAATAAAGTCTGGAAAACTAATTTAAGTATTGTCTATTGCATAGCCTAATGGGATAATTCCTGTATTTTTTCTTCTTATCTAAGCTTTTTACACTATTACTAAAAGTCAGAGTATGGTTTCTATTTATTAAGATAATTTAAGTTTATATTATTCTGTGTTTATGACTTCTGTAAGAGTCCAAACCAGGAAGTGATGTGCCTGCAGTGGCAGCACCTAGAAATCATGAGCAAATAAAGGATTTACATAGTAAGTTCACAGTTTTCTTTGGCTGTGCTCTGCATTCTATTTTTGTGTGCTCTATTTAAAATAAATTCTAGCATCTAAAATGCAGATTGTTGCCTTTTCCACCAAATTTAAAGTTTGCTTACCTGAGTAATGTAATTATGAAAGAACAATTTACATGATAAAATATCAATCTTCTAACCATTAGACTCCTTTGGAATACCAAAGAGATAAATTCAAATTATACTTTCAGAAAATCAACCCAAAAGGTTTTAGATTTCCTCTGGTCATCCCTCTTAACACCACCATATCCAATTCTAACAGATTCTTTGATTTCTTATTCTCTCCTTTTTCACAATGGACAATTCTCCTTTTGTGCAACTGACCAGTAATAGCAAATTGCCAAGTCACTTTCCCACAGTCACTTGGGGCTCCTTGCTTTTCACTAGCAGACTAATTAACATGAGCCAGTATGTTACGTGCATCGTATTTAATGATGATACTTTGGCCTGTCCCATCTTCTTTCATGTTAACACTATTCCATGATCCCAATTTGTCCTTTTAGAGACAGCTTCATCTAGAGAAGATTGGGGCCATAAGAAAGACTCACACTCCTAATTCTAAAGGCACTAGTGAAATGTAAAAATCAATATTTCTCTTCTTTCAATATATTAGTGCAAAGACCACAATGTATATTGTGGTCTATATATCCACTATAATTGGATATATCTGTTTCCTGTATTAAAAAGCTGGCATTTTGCTTTCAGCGCTCTTCACTGCATTAATGCCTTTCTCAATTAGGCTGTGAGAGGAGAGGGAAAATATGCACAGACTGTGCTCTGGCATTTCGACAGCAGTGATTCCAGTCAATTTCAGCAAAGCTCCTTGCCTCCGGATTTAATCCCTCTTGTCAGTTGTTCATCATAAACTGTGTAAGTATGTTGCATTTGTTTTCCAATTCAATAATTCTGCAACAGAGAAGGGTATATCTGCTAATGCAGGAACAAAGCTTGAGCTACAAGAAAGAAATTTACATGCCTTTAAAATTTTGAGTCAATGCATGTTCATCCTAATTGCCAAGGTATAATAATTGATATAAATTTTATACTATATATACAGAAATGAAAAAAAAAGACAGAGAGATCAGACATCTCTATGTTTACCCAATGACAACAAAGGTCATGAAAGGAGAACATGAGCAACAGATTTAGAAATATGTTTCCTTGGGATTCCCAACTGTATCCGAGAAAAATGAGTTCTTGCCTTAGCAAATACAGCCTAGTACAATAGAGCTTAGTATGAAAAAAAATGGTATTCTTTCTTTAGTGAAATCACTTCTCTTTCAGGGTAGAAATTAGACAAAAAACTTGGGATAATTGCCCTTTAATACATTTTGTATTTTGCATCTGCTACTTGTCTTTTTTGTTATAATCAATTAAAAATGAACAAAACCGTAAGATTCCATGCAATTAGTCATGTTATGGGCATATGCATCCTGTTATTTAATGTTCCATTTTCACTCACTTTCTCCAACTCCTTCATTCCACTTACCCTGATACAGGACAAGTGGCACCCCAGCCAGCTCAGCCGAGTTGACCTGGAGGACCTGCTGCCTCTGATGTGGTGTTGTTGGTGCGACGGCAACCGGCAGAGGAACCAGCAGGCTGGAGGGTAGGCAATGGGGCGGGGTGGGGTGGGGAGGCCCTCCTGCCTCCCACCTCCTCCACAAGAAAATCACTTAAGCCCAAGAGTTTGAGGTTGCTGTGAGCTGTGATGCCATAGCACTCTACCCAGGGTGACATACTGAGACAAAAGAAAAAGAAAAAGAAAAGAAAAGATAAGATAAGAAAAGAAAAGGAAAGGAAAGGAAAGGAAAGGAAAGAAAAGAGAACATCCTATATTTACAGGAAGGACATCCTTCCTAGCAAAACACACCATTCAGCACATGAGACAAAGCAAGTAAAGAGAGATTTTGTGTACCGCAATTCTAGACATCTTCATGTGCCTTTTGTCAGTGACAGCAACATAGAGAGGAAATAAATACTTTGGATATAAAAACCAAAGCTACAGCTGAGTAGTACTCCATCGCACATATACCGCATTTTGTTAATCCACTCATGTATTAACGGGCACTTGGGTTGTTGCACGTCTTTGAGACTGAGATTGAGATTGCAAACTGTGCTGCAATAAGAATTCAAGTGCAAGTGTCTTTTTGATAAAATGAATTTTTTCTTTTGTGTAGATAACACAATAGTGAAATGGCTGGATCAGATGATAGGTCTACTTTTAGTTCTTTGAGGTATCTCTCTATATGACTTTCCATAGAGGTTCTAGTTTGCAGTCTCACCAGTAGTGTGTAAGTGTTCCTTTATCTCCACATCCATGCGGGCATCTATTGTTTGAGGACATTTTTCTTTTTATAAGAGATATTCTTACTGGGGACATTTTTCTTTTTATAAGAGATATTCTCACTGGAGTTAGGAGATAACTCATTTTGGTTTTGATTCACATATCCTTGATGATTAGAGACACTGAGCATTTTTTCACGTTCTTATTGGTCATTAAGAAGCTTCTTTTGAGAAGCTTCTGTTCATATCTTTTGCTCACTTTTTAATGGGATTGAGTTTTTCTTGCTTTATTTGCTTGATTTCTTTGTAGATTCTAATTATCAGGCCTTTATTGAATATATACCATATAAATATTTTCAGGTCATCTATTCACTTGATTGGTAGTTTCCTTGGCTGTGCAGAAGCTTTTGTTAATTTTTGTTGTTACTGTGCTTGCCTTTGGGATCTTTTTCATAAATTATTTGCCTAGATTGATATCCATAAGTGTTTTTCCAACATTTTCTTCTTGAATTCTTACAGTTTCATGTCTTAGGTTTCAGTCTGTTATTCATCATGAATTAATTTTTGTGGATGGTGAGAGATGTGGATCCTGTTTCAGTCTTCTATATGTGGGTATCCCATTTTCTAAGCACCATTTATTGAATTGAGATTCTTTTCTCCAGTGTATGTTATTGTCTGCTTTTTCAAAGAACAGATGGCAATATTGAGGATAGTTTTATATCTGTGTTTTCTGTTCTTGTGCCAGTACCATGCTTTTTTGGTTACTATAGTCTTGTACTATAGCTTGAAGTCTGGTAACATGATGCCTCTCAATTTTTTTTTGCTTAAGGTTTCTTTGGCTATTCAGGTTCTTTTCTGTACCCTTTGTAACAACCTGGATGGAACTAAAGACCATTCTTCTAAGTGAAGATTTGCAGTAATGGAAAAACAAACACCATGTGTACTCACTGGTGTACTCATTTAGCACATAGTGTACTCACCATGTGTACTCATTTAGCACTCACTGCTAAATGTGAACTAATTATTCAATGCTCATATGCACATTTGATAGTAAAACTCAACAGAAACCAAACAAATTGAAGGGGGCAGGAAGGAAAGGGTAAATTCACATCCTACTGGCACAATGCACACTATCTCAGTAAGGGCACAGTTGTACAGAGGTAATTAATGTAACCAAAACATTTGTACCCACATAATATTCTTAAATTAAAAAGAGCATAAACATAATCTCAAAAATGTTTTAGAAAAAGCTATGACACAGCCTCTGTCATCCAGGAGCCAACAATTTGATGAGGTAATAAAATACACAAAAATTAAAAAAAAACAGAGAAAATATTCTGAAAAGAGACTGAAAATGAGAAACTGCAAGGTAGAGATGGAAAAATATGTGAAGCTTGTGATGTTTCTGACAGGTGAATAAATAAGATGGAAATATATCAAATCTCCCTTTTTTTCCCACCAACAAAAATGTGTCAAACAGAATTGGAACCCCAGAAACCCCAGACAACTGAAAACTTCATGCATGTTCTCTTTGTTTGATCTTTGGCTAAAGCACCATGGTGAGTACTGACTTATTCATTACTTTCACAGGTATTTGTGTCTATTACTCAACAGGCACTTTCCTAGGAACCTTCAAGTTTCCTTTAATGTGTCATGGAAGATGAACACTTAAAGAGAAAATGTTGACATAAATGCTGAGTTCTGTACCTGCAGAAAAAAAAAAAAAACTACATGAAGATTAGGAAAGGATAATCTGAAGGAGAAGGAAAAGATATCCAAAGATCAGCATAACCCAATACACAGTCCTCACAAAGGACAGTGAGGGAATTAGAACATTTGTAACTGATGTCCTAAATGTCATCCCTTCTCCTTTCTCTCTTCATCTGCCCACCACCACCAACTCCCTCATGTATCCCCTGTCTATTTACAAATGCTAAAGTAAGCGAAAGGACTTCTAGACTTAGCCTTAACTCTGTCCTCTAGTGGGATTCAAGAGTGTCTTGGCAGGAATGATGGATTACTGTGGAAATCTACTAGTAGATGTTTAAATGGAAGTTTTAAATTAAGTAAAAAGTAATCTTAGGAAAAAACAGAATTGTGTGTGTCACTGATATTGGTTACTTTGCAAAGGCTTATGGACTCCAACCTGAGCTCAAAGGAGAAAAAGGCAGTAAGTCAAAACTCAAGCATAAAAAAGGATGAATTAATGTTATTGCAGCATTTTAGAAGGCACTGGAGACCATTATCTGAAGTGAAGTATTTCGAGAATGGAAAAAACAAACACCACGTGTTTTCTCTAATAAACTGAAAGTAAACAATAGGTGCACAAGTATACAGAGAAGTAAAAGTCATTCGAAATCAAGCAGGAGGGAGGAGAGCACAGTAAAGGACCAAAAACCTACCTAACAGGTACAATGAATACTATTAGGAGGATGGGCACACTTATAGCCCAGACTCAAGCTACACATCAGCTACATACCAAGAATATCTGTACCCCATTAATATATTTACACTAAAAAACAAAGCTCAAGAAACTCTTTCCTGAAATTCACTAATACTCAGAGGCACACAAGAAGTACTATTCTGGTGCTCAGCTAACACCAAAAGTCACTTAAAGCACTTGAGAACAAGGATATCACTCATAAAGTGATGTCTTCCAATTTTTTCAAAGACAAGAAAGCATTTTTTAAAGCAGTGATTCATATCATCATATTCTGACAGAATTTTGAAAAACAAAGGCCTTTTCTACCTGATGGACTCTCTCTTTCCTGATATTTCTACATCAAGATTTCTGAATCTCAGCATTATTTTTACTCAGCATTATTGAGCCAGATAAATCATCACTGTGAGGACTGCCCTGTGAATTACAAAATGCTACTAAACATTTTACAATGGCTGCCCCCAATAGATGCCAGCAGCACATCCCTGCTAATTGTGACAATAAAAATGTCTCCAGACATTGCCAAATGCCACTGGGAGGCAAAATCACCCCTGTTGAGAACCACGGTTCTACAGTAATATCTGATCATTTGGTACTTTTATATCTGCTATCCTTGTCATACTCTAGTTTTTCCATGTGCCTCCCTAATAAGCTCCCACCCAGTGATGATCACATAGTAAGAACTCAAATACTCACTGATGGAAATGAATAAACCTTCACAGCGATGCATATTTTTACTTTTTCTAAATTCTTTCAAGTTGAGGCAACTGCACGCTTTCCCATGTGGACCTCCCTCTGTGAGCAAACAGAATCGGCCAACAACCAAAGGCAGAATTTGGCTCACAGAAAGAAAATGTGTAGAGCAGAGTTATTTATTAAGAACAATCCAATCTGAGAAACATCCTTAAAGATAATTTATCTTCCCTTCAATTGCATCCATTTTCCTCCAGGGAAGCTTTATAACTGTGTATAAATGTTTGTAAACTCTTGCTTTCTCCATGGTTACAAACTATGAGATCCTATTTATTTATACTAAGAGGTCAAGACTGAGGCTATTACCAACTAGAGACATACTAAGATAATGGTACCCCATTGATATTATTTGGGGCAAATATTTGTCAAAAATATAAATTGAAGCCTCCCTAAATGAGTTGGACTTTATATTTCCTTCCATAACTCTAAATTTTAGGGAAAAAAAAAGAAGTCTTAAAGCAGAAGGAAAACCATAGGCAAAATAACTGATGATATGAAGCTGGGCAGAATAAGAAGTGAATCATGGTACAATGGGTAAAAAGAACCCAAACATTAGGGAATGAGATACTCTGAATGGCATGCAGCACCTGAGAAGGAAAGTCAATCTTTAAAACTTTGTACTCTACAAATCAGGGCCTGACAAATGGCACAACAAACGAGGCTAGTATCCTGTCTTCAAACTAAGTCTATTGCCCAAATGTTTTGCATTTGAAGGTTCTGAGGCATTTATGAGAAGTTGAATGAATGTTCGTGGTTGACTCAGAAATGCTGGTGTCTTGAGGCCAGAATGCTTTCAGTCTCATCATTTCCTAACTTGAAGACAGGAAACTGGAAAAGCTTCATGAAGTATAGGGGAGACAGATTTCATGTTTAAATATAACAGTATGTTTCTCAAAATATTTAAACGAGCTGGGGAATAAGTCTTTTAACTAGAAAGTTAATAAACCAAATGTGTGTGTTTTATCCTCTCAGATTCTGGTATAGTATTTTCCTTACTTTATATCTTTAAAAGGGAAAGAAAAGAATCCAAAAAAATAACAGAAAGAAAGAGTGTCTTTCTTTTAATTTCTTACACTCACATATGGTAGAAATTTCCAGAGGAAAAGAGAAAAGAAAGAGGACCTCACATTTGCTGAGCATTTACTATATAACACCTGTGGGACCCTTTAAAAATAGGGTTTTATTTAATCAGAATAATTTTGTAAGCTAAGTACTGAAACCTCATTATACAGACTTGAAAAATGGATACCCAGCATACATGAGCAAGTACAGAATTTGAACACAGAAAGACTATGCTCTTGTCTCTGTACTATCTCAGTCTTCGAAAAAACTGACCAAGTGTTTTCCAGATTTTTTTTCCTTTTCAAAGTTTTTATTTTCATAGAAGCCCCAAGTAAATCAATACTGTGTGTAACTCTTCAAAGAGTCTAGAATTTCTTTTTAAAAGTGTAACCTAACAGAAATAAACCTCTTTTAATATATTACATTCTTTCTCATATTCTACTCAAATTCAGGGCATGCTAATAAAATATATAAATTTATATTAAAATTATTTAGCAGTTAAGTAGAAAATAAAACTGATCTCATATGTAACTAAACAAAATAACTTCTGGCAGAAGTGTGTACATTTACTACAATTTTGAAGGCTTTATATTTTTAGTTTAATAAGAATAGTTTAAGTAATTTTTCTAAAGTACAAATCAAAATATATTCTTTTCCTTTTTTGCCTGACTATTTTTGACTTTGAGGCTATCATGAGGATACTGAGAAAGGAAAGAAAATTGTATAAACTCTTCTGTGCTGAAATGTAAAGTGGTTGTACACAATTTTCCTATTAGATACCCCCTGACTATCCATATTGATGGACTGATAGGTATACAAAGCTGATGCAAAGTATACTTGACATGTGAGGAGGACAAAAAATGGCAAGTGATCCTATTCCAGTAGGAATAAGAGTCAGCCAATATCATTACTCCAAAAACACTGGCCCATACCCAGAACTTTCATCCATATTCCAAGATTTTCTTTAAGAATTCTCAAAGATGCTCTTTCCCATTCCCTGAGGCCACTGGGGGAGGCTCCACTCCTTAGTGCTTTAGAGTGCTGAAACTTTCATCTTCTCTGGGAAAAAAGGGAAGAGGTGCAACTTTTGCTACTAAAAGATTTTACTTAAAATAAAATCATACATCTCCCCCCCTTACTCATATTAATGTATGGTCCATTAAAACAGTGTCATGAGTCTTCATTATTCAGTTGATTAATCTTATACAAAGTGTGGTAATTTAATTAGAACAAGTCAGATAGGTTAGATATCCCTTGGGATGCAAACATGGGAAAATTATATAATCGTCAGGTTTCCATTGTGAGAATATATTAGACAACGAGACCACAGCAGAAGGAAGTGCTGCTCATTTGCAAAGCAGTAGTCTGGTGCAGATATAACTTGAGTTTAGGAAGCCAAAATATATATTATTCTTTCTGGGACGAGTAGAGTTTGTTCGAAGAGACTGCTACTTCTGCTCTGACAGTGGATAGGAGAATGGTACAAGAAAAGCATTTTCAGAGATAAAAATTCCACTATGCTTAGAATATAATCACTGACAGTTCATTATGACACAGTCCATTGGATGAACTACCAAGACGTACAACCATCTCTTCAGAGCATGATAGGTCATCTATTTAACACATGGTATTATCTTCTTTTATAAGAAATAACATTTAATATTAATATGTTAAAACAAAGTTAATCTCATTTACACCCAAACATCTGATTGCAAGACTGTTGCTACAAATATATAAGTTGCCCTTTTTAAATTCTAAAGTCAAGTATTTCCATAGACAATCTAATTGCCATACCTATGTTGGTTCTGGGAACCTGAAAAAAACAGGTAAAAAGATTAACTTTAGAGTCACAAGGCCCCATTGAAAAAAATAAAAATTAAAAAATTATTTTCTCCGCTATCCTTGCCACAGTAAATAAAATCCCAACATTATTTACTACTTCCTACTCAGACCTAAAAGCATGTGAAAATTTTCAAGATTATTACTGGATGTTTAGGTTAGTGTTAATATTTTTAACCATAATTGAACCTGTACTATATTTTTCCCAATTTTATAGCCCTTGAAAGCTTGCAGTAATGATGTCATCTTTTTACTAGGCAAGGAGGATCAGTGAATTTGCCTGGCATAAGGGACACTCACTTGAAAGAATAGGAATCTCATAACAGCCCAAGGCACATTTCTTGAACTATATTCTATCCTCCACAGACAGTTCTAGAATAAGAAGTCAGTGATTCTTTGAACTCAATAGATGTTATACTATTTTTACCCTGACTAATCCAAACCAAACCAATATAGAAGGGAGAGAACACTGACAATATCAAAATAGTTCAAGACCTAATTTAATTTTATGCCTTTCCTCACTCAATCCAATTTTACCCTGTCAAAGCAATGGCTCTTATACTGAGAAAGGGTCTACTTCATCTCAGATGGTCTCGGTTAGTTTCAGCTTCTACTTCACTTAGCTCACAAAAGGCAAAACCAAGGGAACAGGGGAAGAAATCTTAGAAGCTTAACCAAAAAGATAGGCAGAAACTAGAAGAAATGGCCTAAAGAATTTTAAGAAGAATGGATTGGGCAAGAGTTTCAAATTTCAAAACAAAATAAGATCATGACCCTAAATTGTTTAAGGAATAAGAAATAGTTTAGGAGATGAGGAATCCAACAAGTGGTCAGTTTTAAAATAAAGTCTGAGCTAGTTCATTCATTATTATAAAAGATTAGGAACATGAGCACAAAAGCCAAGACTGATGAATTTGAGAGAAATAATTAAGAGGTTTTTGTTTTCTGATCGCTTTATCAACTGAGAGGAAAGAGTAAGAAATGGACACTGAAGCTTGAAAATAAGGAAAAAGTGTAAAATACATGTCTTGATGCATAGAAAAAGATTTCACTAGAAAAATGAGGTAGAACATTTGTACAGAGCTAAGGAGAAAGATTGCAATCAGAGAAAAATAAGACAAGCTCTCTGTGGTTTTTGTTTATTGGTTGGTTGAGTTTTTCAATGAGTTCATCCGTTGGTTACAATTGTAGAACAGAGGACTTGTGTTTAATCAGAATCAAGGTTTTGGTAAATTTAAATGATACAGAAATGAAAATACAAGCAAGGGAATGATTTTAGTTATGGGCTCTAAATATGTATTGTAAAGGGGAAAATGAGCACATAAAAGGGAATGTGATGGAAACAATAACATTAAATTTCTCAACTGTTCGTAAGAATTGGTCAAACAAGGGTATTAGAGAAAGTAAGCTACAGAGCTGGTAAAGTTATCTAAAAGGAGGATGCTTGACTTGTGTGTCTTGGAAATGGTATAGTCTTTGGTAAAGATAGGGTATATGGTATAACGATAGAAACAAGTGGCTGAAGGAAAGATTACTAGAAGAAGTGTGAAGTCAAGGAACTGAGATCCATTAGCACATGATAAAACATTCTTGAAGAAGCTGATACTCCCAAATCAGTGTGATGGTTTTATAATGAGGCAAAGACAGCACTGCTGGAACTAGAGTGAGGCCAGCAAGTCCTGCAGGGTGCAGAATTTAAGGAGGCATTCCCTTAGGTGCTGATCCTGCATTTGCATTACTTCAGAAATGTTAACCTAGACATTACAAAGAATGGATAGTAACAGAAAATTGATACCTTTCACTGAAATAATAGAATCACAAAATTCTTCATAACTAAGAAGAATTCTTAATTCTTCATAATTCATATTCTCTGAGTGACATAAGTTTGCAGGATCAGTAAAGAATCTGCTTCTAATAATAAATAAACTATCAATATGAAGAATACAACAAACCAGTTACTCCAGCATAACTACATCGTTGTCATGTGGGCTAAAACATTGTCTCATTCCCTTTAACTCTCCCGTTGTTTAGGGAAGGTTAAGTGTTTAGCAGGTAAGTGTTAGGAAAAATGGACATTTTCTCTTCTACCATATAGTACACTTTTTTTTTTCTGCTTCCCATTCCCTGGCAATCTTAACTTTATCAATATCTATTTAGCTAAGACTTAGAATTTGATTCAAGATAACTACAAAAATCACTTTAAATATTTTTTCTTATCAATAATATTCTCTTTTTTGAACCTAATAATTCTCTCAAGATTTCCCTAACCTCACCTGCCCTTAAACACTTACCCACCTTCTCAGATTCATCACAGTATTTCTGTCAAGTACATTAGTATGGGAAGAAATAGGCAATATCTATATCCCTCTAACATGGAGAAAAATATAATATGTATCAACATGATTCATAAATATGTTTAAACATGTTCAGAATTCTTCTGAGAATTCTAAACATTCTAATATAATCACAAACATTATTTTAATTTTCCAACCAAAGAGAAAATATTTTTATTTATAAATAAATCTACCTTAGTCACATCTTATTTCAACTAAATTACATTGGTATCACCTAGTATCCCATTATATACTAGGTTGCCATTATTTTGAAAAGAATAATAAGACCTTCTAGTCAATTCTTTCATTTCAGAGCAATCATCATAAAAGCCTCCTAATACCCTCGCTGCAACATAAAACTGTGTAAACTACAGCGTAGGTAATGGATGAAGATAATGGCTTTAGTAGTTAACCTAAAATGACATTGTTCCCTACTTTTAGAGAAGACATTAAGATCAAAATCTACTATGCTGAGCCGAAACATGTAATCATGAGTGATATTTGCCATCCCAGGAACATAATTAGATTCCTTTATAGAATAAGCAAAGGCTTAAAACTACCACCTGAAATAATTACTTTAAAGGTCAAAGAAATAAAAATACTCAAAAATCCTATTTGTGTTAGACCTTTATGAGACGAGTCTAACTGCAATTTCATTGAAATAAGAAGAAATACTAGCCCATGTTTCCTACAAGCAGATCCATGATGGGATTAAACATGTCAGAATTTTATTAAGGAAAATGTTTGTGTGAGGAAATGGGGAGGGAGCCAGGGAAAGCTGGGAGAGACACCAAGACCTGATGCAAGACTGGCTGCAAGTGCAGAAGAGACAGAAGAAAGGTTGAGCAGAAGTATCTTAGTATGGTGCCCCACGATCATACTAATGTACACAGCTATGGTTTAATAAAAATAAATAAATACAAAAAAAAAAGTATCTTGGACTTCCAAGATGGCTCAAGGAAGCTTCAGCAAGAATAGAAGGGTGTCCTAAAGGCACAGTCCCTCATCAAAGGAGTCCTGTGTCTGCCAGGAGCAGCCTGCCTTCGTGCCCCTGTGGTACTCAGTCACAGTATGGAAGTTGTCCATGAGAAGCTTGTCTCAGGGCAAATATCATGCTAGATTTCAAAGCACGGCAGTTGAGCCCTCCATTTTCTGGAGTTGGACATCTTTGAGGCACGTTTTTGTGGCTGCCAGGGACGAAAAGATGAACAATATTCTAGAATGCATATCATACTTTAATCAGGAATTCAAACTGGCATCTCAGTCTTGATCCTGCCCAAATATAGAAATTTGTTCCTGTTTTAAAGTAATTTATTATATTTCTTCTTTATTTCCTCTCTGTTTTTTAAGATTTCTTTCAACTTTCTTTTGTATTATAATTATATATATAGTTCAGTACTCAGCTCTGTTTTGTTCAACTATCCCATTTACACTTCTCCCTAATGATTTTGGACTAATTTGAGTGCACACTTGTTACTAGGTATAATTAGTAATGCATTCTTCACCATCCTGAAATTAAATTTTACAAAAATTTTTCCATTTTGAAATTAAAGTCATAGATAATATCAACTGTTTAGACCTGATCTCAGAGAAAAAAGTTATATATATATATATATATATAATTTCAAACTTCAATATAAATGGACAATAGAAAGTATTTTTAAGAAATAATTTTATTATATCACCATGAAAAGGTTTGAGAATGATTATACTAGACAGCACCATAAAATAATTATATGCTTGTACTTACTTAAATTGTATAAGTTTAGATTTAACACAAGAAAAAGAGAAGCTATTCCGTACAAAAATCTTGAGAAAATTAAGGAACATTGATATGAACAAACAGTTGAATAAAATCAACATAAAGATAAATATCATGATTCTATTTATTTGTACAGGCATACCTCAAAGATATTGTGGGTTCTGTTCCGCACTGCTGCAATAAAGTGAATATTGCAATAAAGTAAATCACACAAATCCTTTGCTATCCAGTGTATATAAAAATTACATTTATACTATACTAAGTTCTATTAAGTGTGCAATATCATTATGTCCAAAAAATGTACATACCTTAATTTTTAATACTTTAATTAAAAATACTTTATTGCTAAAAAATAATTTATTTCTCAGAAATGATAATGATCATCTGTGTCTTCAGGAAGTCATAATCCTTTTGCTGATAGAGGGTCCTACCTTGAGGTTGATGGCTGCTGACTGATCATGGTGGTGGTTGCTGAAGATTGAGGGAGCTATGAAAATTTCTTAAAATAAGACACCAATAAGCAGGGCATAGTGGTGTATGCTTGCAGTTCCAGCCAGTTAGGAAGAAGAAAGGAGGATTTCTTGAGCCTGGAGTTCAAAGCCGGCCTAGGCAACAGAGCAAGACCTGATCTCAGAGCAAAAGGAGGGTGGACAACACTGCTGAAGTTTGCCACACTGATGGACATTTCCTTTCAGAAGAGATTGCTCTGTAGATTGCCATGCTATTTGATAGCATTTTATCCACAATAAAACTTCTAATTTAGAATCAATTCTGTCAAACCCTACTACTGATTTATCAACTAAGTTTATGTAATATTCTAAATCCTTTGCTGTCATCTCTATAATCTTTACAGCATCGTCACCAGAAGCAGATACCATCTCAGGAAACCACTTACTTAGCTCATTTATAGAGCAAGTTTCTTTCCAAATTCTAATCCATTAAAGTTTTATCACGAGATTGCAACACTACAGTCACATCTTCAGAGTGGTTTCTAAGTCCCTTACTATTTCCATCACATCTGTAAAAACTTTCATTAAAATCTTGAAAGCCTGAAAGTCATCATGAAGGTTAGAAGAAAGTTTTTCCAAAATCCTATTAATGTTGATATTTTAACTTCCCATGAATTATGAATGTTCTTTATAAAAAAAATTTGTATTTTGGGCGGCGCCTGTGGCTCAAGGAGTAGGGCGCCGGTCCCATATGCCGGAGGTGGTAGGTTCAAACCCAGCCTTGGCCAAAAACCAAAAAAAAAAAAATTTTGTATTTTTGTTTCAGGTTAATTTGAGGGTACAAAGAATTAGACTGCAAAGTTTGTATCAGTTAGGTAGAGTCCCTCTTAAAATTGTGTTCCACCCCCAAGAGGTATGCCATACACCTTAACATTTTGCTCTTTAAGTGGGAGCACATCCATCTCCCCCACCCCTGTCCTGACTCCTTTGTTACCCTACTCCCCAGTGACTTCATTTGAGTTATTCTCTTATGTGGGTGCGTATTAGACTGTCTACTGGCTTAATAGTAGTATTGAGAAGATTGGATTCTGGCTTCTCCATTCTTGTGATACTTTACTAAGAAGAATGTGTTTCAGCTCCATCCAGGCTAATACAAAAGATGAAAAGTCACCATCTTTTTTAATGGCAGAATAGTTTTCCATGGTATACATAAAATACAGTTCATTAATCCATTCCTGAGTTGGTGGACATTTAAGTTGTTTCCATTATGTTGATTGTAAATTGAGCAGTGATAAACAATCTAGTGCAAATGTTCTTATGATAAAGTTATTTTTTTTCTTCTGGTAGATGCCTGGTAGTAGGATTGCAAAATCAAATGGGAGATCTAACTTCACTTCCTTGAGGATTCTCCATATTTCCTTCTAAAGAGGTTGTATTAGTTTGCAGACCCACCAACAGTGTAAAAGTATTCCCTTCTATCCACATCCATGCCAGCATCTGCAACTTTGGGACTTTGTGATACGGGCTATTCCCACTGGAGTTAGGTGATATCTCAGGGTAGTTTTGATTTGCATTGCTCTGATAATCAGGGACAATGAACATATTTTCAAATGTTTGTTAGCCATTTATCTGTCCTACAAAGAAAAAACTCTGTTCTTATTTCTTTCTCAGTGGTAAATGGGATTGTTTGCTGTTTCATTTGTTGCTTGATTTGAGTTCCCTATAGATTCTATATCAATTCTTTGTCAGATTCATACCATACAAATATCTCCTCCTATTATGAAGGTTGCATATTTGCTTTAATTGTTGTGTCCTTAGCTATCCAAAAGTTTTTCACTTTAAGTCCCATTTTTTAATTTTGGTTGTTGTTGCGATGGCCACTGGAGTTGTTGTCATAAAATTTTTCATCAGGCCGACATCAAGAGTTTTTCCTACAATTTCTTGTAACATTTTTATCATTTCATGTCTAACATTTAAATATTTTATCCATCTTGAATCAATTTTTGTACAGAGTTAAAGGTTTGGGTACAGTTTCAGTCTTTTACTTGTGGTTATCCAGTTCTCCTAGTAACATTTGTTGAATAGGGATTCTTTTCCCCATGGTATGCTTTTTGTGGGTTTATCAAAGGTCAGATGAAAACTAGAGAGTGGTTTTATCTCTTGGTTTTCTATCCTGTTCCATATATCTATGTCTCTATTTTTGCGCCAATACCATGTTGTTTTGATCACGGTGGACTTGTAATATAACCTAGAGTGTAATAAAATGATGCCTCCAACTTTGTTTTCATTACTAAGCATTTTTCTGATTCCATACAAAATGAAGTTATTTTTTCCAGATCTTCAAACTATGATGTTGGTAATTTAATGGTGATTTGATTAAATCTGTGGATTGCTAAATGTCTACAGAATAGACATTTTAACAACATTAATTCTTCCCCGCCAAAAGCATGGTATATACTTCTATTTCTTAATGTCTTCTGCTATTTCTTTTCTTGGAGTTTTGTAATTCTCTTTATAAAGATCCCTCACCTATTTTGCTAGGCATATTCCCAAGTATTTAATTTTCTTTGATGCTACTGTGAAAGGAATTGTGTCCTTGATTTGCTTCTCAACTTGGCTGGTACTGGCATACGCAAAGCCTACCGATTTGTGGACATTGATTTGATACCCTGATATGTTACTGTATTTCTTGATCACTTCCAGGAGTTCTGTGGTTGTGTCTCTGGAGTTTTCTAAGTATAAGATAGCATCATCAGCTAAAAGCAAGAGTTTGATCTCCTCTGCCCACCCTGGTGCCCTTTATATCCTTCTCTTGCCTGATATCACTGACTAGAACTTCCAGCACAATACTGAATAGTAATGGTGATAGTGGACAACCTTGTCTGGCTCCAGTTCTAAGTAGAAAAGCTTTCAGTATTGCTGCATTCAGTATGATATCAGCTGTGGGCTTATCATAGATGATTTCAATCAGCTTAAGAAATGTGCACCACAGGGCATCTTACAAGGGTACATGTGAAACTTAGTAAATGTAGAATATAAATGTCCTAACCCAATAACTAAGAAAATGCCAGGAAGGCTATGTTAACCAGTGTGATGAAAATGTGTCAAACTATTTATAAAACCAGTGTATGGTGCCCCATGATCACATTAATGTACACAGCTATGACTTAATAATAATAAAAAAAGAAAAAGAAAAAGAAATGTGCAACTTATGCCTATTTTCTTAAGTATTTTTGTTAGAAAAGGATGTTGAATTTTATCAAATGTTTTTTCTTCATCTATTGAGAGGATCATATGGTCTTTGTTTTTGCTTCTATTGATGTGGTGAATTACATTTATGGATTTATATATGTTATACAAATATTTCATCCCTGGGTTGAAACCTACTTGATCATAATTATAATTTTTAATGTGTAGCTGCAATCTATTAACTAAGATTTTGTTAACCACTTTTGCATCTTTATTCATTAGTGAAATTTGTCTATAGTTCTTTTTATAGTTGGGTACTTTCTTTTGGAATCAGAGTGATGTTTGCTTCATAGAATATATTGTGGAAGTTTCCTTCCTTCTCAATGTTTTGAAAAAGTTTCTGGAGTATAGGTACAAGCTCATCTTTCAAGGTTTGCTAGAATTCTGGTGTAAAGCCATCTGGATCAAGGCTCTTTTTGTTGGAAGTTTTTTTTATTATTTCTTTAATCACAGTTCTTGGTATTGGTCTGTTCAAGAGATCTCCTTCTTCCTAGATAAGTCTAGAGAGATGTTGTAATTCCATGTATTAGTCCATTGCCTCCACATTGTAAAATTTCTGGGCGCAGAGTTTTTTGTAGTAGTCAGAAATAATCGCTCATACCTCTGTGATATCAGTTGTTATTTCCCCCATTTTGTTTCTGATTGAAGTTTTTAGAGATTTTGCTTTTCTGTTTCTAGTTAATCTGGCCAACAGTTATCAATTTTATTATTTTTTTAAAGAAACAACTTTTTGTCTCATTAATTTGCTGAATGATTCTTTTGTTTTCAATTTCATATATTTATTTATTTATTTTAAATATATATATATATATATATATATTTTTTTTTTTTTTTTTTTGAGATGGAGTCTCAAGCTGTCACCCTAGGTAGAGTGCCATGGCATCATAGCTCACAGCAGCCTCCAACTTTTGGGCTCAAGCAATCCTTTTGCCTCAGTTTTTCTATTTTTTAGTAGATACAAAGTCTCACATTTTGCTCAGGCTGGTCTCAAACTCACAAGCTCAAGCTATAAACCCACCTTGGACTCCTGGAGTGCTAGGATTACAGGTGTGCCTGGCCTCAATTTCATTTATTTCTGATTTAATTTTGGTTATTTCTTTTCTTCTGCTAGATTTAAGACTGGATTGTTCTTCCTTTTCTATTTCTTTAAGATGATTCACTAGGTAGTTGATGTGCTCTCTTTCTGTTTTGCAAATGTAGCCATCTAACAAAATAAATTTCCCTTGTAGGACTGTTTTTACTGTTTTGGTTTTGGTGGCTTATGCCTTCATTGTTGTTATGTTCAAGGAAGTTAATGATTTCCTCTTTTATCTTTTCCTTGACCCAACCATAAGGTTGTTTATTTTCCTTTCCTTTGTGTGGGGATGAAAATTTTTGTTGGGAGTTCAGTTCTACCTTTCTTACATTGTGATCTGAAAAGACATAAGGTATAGTTTCAATTCTTTAATTTTTCTGAGGTTTGACTTGTGACCAAGGATATAATCTATTTCAGAGAATATTCCACGGGCTTACAAGAAGAACATATATTCCTCATCTTTGGGATGTGCTACATAGGGGTATTAAGCACATTTGTTCTAGGATCACTTTATGTCCTGTACATCTTTGTTTAGTTTCTCTTTAGAGGATCTGTCCAGATCTGTAAGAGGGGTGTTGAAGTCCCCTGCTATTATTATTATAGGATAGAATATCATATTGCTCAGACCAATATAGGTCTGTTTCAAAATTCTGGGAGCATTTAATTTGGGTGCAAAAATATTTAGAATTGAAACATCCTCTTTTTTGTATTGTTCCCTTGACCAGTATGAAGTGTTCACCTTTCTTTTTTTATTTTAGTTGCTTTAAATGCAGCTGAACTGTGAGAACTTCACCAGGTGACTCAATCCTAGCATCTGGGCACTATTCACAATCACTTTTCTGTCTGAAAACTACTGCCAAACTGGCTGGCTTCTGTTGGCATGTAAGTACTTGCCTTTTTTGCCTGTTCTCCACTGCTCCTGACCTCTTCATTGGCTCCTAGAGTCTCCTACAGCCTTCCTGTGCCCCGAAGTCATGTTTCTGGGTATAGTCCCAAGTCAGAGGAGACTAGAGACCTTTCTCCCCAATCACACCTCTAGTGACTGTGAAGGAGATGCCTCTAGTCTGCCATCTTGTTCTGCCCTTGAATTATGGATGTTCTTAATGACATCTAGAATGATGAATCCTTCTGAAAAGTTTTTAATTTACTTTGCCTAGATAAACCAAAGAAATAATTCTGAATCATTTTCTACAGCACCTATAGACTTGAGAAATGAATGTCTGAAATACTAAGACTAGAAAGTCAAAATTACTTCTTGATCTATGGGATATTATGTTAGGCATGAAAATAACATTAATCTCCTTGTACATCTTCATCAGAGCTCTTGCGTGACCTTAAGAATTGACAAGGAGCCAGGCGCGGTGGCTCACGCCTGTAATCCCAGCACTGTGGGAGGCTGAGGAGGGAGAATCGCTTGAGCTCAGGAGTTCGAGACTCGCCTGAGCGACAGTGAGACCCCGACTCGTGAAAAAAATGGAAAAACCCAGCTGGGCGCCTCGGCGAGCGCCTGTAATCCCAGCGGCTTCCGGAGGCTGAGGCAGCGGGGTGCCCGCAGCCCGAGTCTGAGGTTGTGGTGAGCTACCACGCCCACTGCACTCTGCTCAGGGGCATAGGGTGGGACCCTGTCTCAACAAAAAAAAAAAAAAAAAAAAAAAAAGAATTGACAAGGAATAGTAACATTTTGAAAGTAATCATTCCTTCTGAGCACGTCTCAACGGTGGACTTAAAATATTTAGTAAACCAGGCCATAAACAGATCTGCAGATCTGTTGTCACGTAGGCATTGGTATTCCAGTTTTAGATCATAGGCAGAATAGATTTAGCATAATTCTTAAGAACCCTAGGATTTTCAAAAATTGCAAGTGAATACTGGCTTCAACATAAAGTCACCAGCTGCATTAGCCCCTAACAAGAAAGTCAGTCTTCTTTTAAAGTTTTGAATCCAGGCATTGATTTCCCTTCTCTAGCTATGAAAAGACCAGATGGCATATTCTTCCAACAGAAGGTTATTTCATTTATATTGAAAATATGTTGTGTAGTGTGGTTACTTTCATTAATTACCTTAGCTAGATTGCTGCAGATTCTACATCAACACTTGCTGCTTTACCTGGGACTTTTATGTTATAGAGGTGGCTTATTTTCTTAAATCTCATCTATCAACCTCTGCTAGCTTTCAACTTTTCCTCTGGAGATTCCTCACATCTCTCAGCCTTCAAAGAATGGCAGAGAGGTAGGGCCTTGCTCTGAATTAGACTTTGGTTTAAGGAAATGTTGTGGCTTCTTTGATCTTTTATCCACAATGCTAAAACTTACTCCATATCAGCAAGAAGGTTGTTTCTCTTTCTCATCATAACTATTGCATTTACAACTTGGTTAAAAATTTGGTACAAGAGGCCTAGCTTTTGGCCATTCTTAGCTTTCATCACATCTTTCCCACTAAGTTTAGTCATTCCTGGCTTTATATTTGAAGTGAGAGTTGTGCAAATCTTTCTTTTGCCAAAACACTTACAGTCTATTGTAGGCTTATTAACTGGCCTAATATCAATATCACTATGTCTCAGGGAATAAGAATGATCAAGAAAAGGGAAAGAGATGGGAGATCAGCTAGTCAGTGGAGAAGTCAGAAGAATACACACAGCATTTATTTAGTTTGCCATAACGTATGGGCATGTCTAGTGGTGCCCTCAAATAATTATAATAGTAACATCAAAGATCACTGATTATAGGTACCATATCACAGAAATAAACTAAGATAAATGTAACAAGACAAGACATTGAAAATTGTAAAGAAAATATCAAGTTATTGCAAGTCGACTGTGCCTTATGTAATAGTAT
Source organism: Nycticebus coucang (assembly GCF_027406575.1). Lineage (NCBI taxonomy): Eukaryota > Metazoa > Chordata > Mammalia > Primates > Lorisidae > Nycticebus > Nycticebus coucang. The sequence goes on from NC_069780.1 coordinate 53,200,333, forward strand.
TTTTCTATTTAATAACATGTGGTAGATAAAATATGCATTCTACAATAACCCACACCCTTGTATAATCTGCTTCCCGTGAGTATGAATGGGATTTGTAACTTGCTTTTAACCAATAACATATGGTATAGGTGACGGAATATGACCTCATGTTGTGTTGTATGGCAGAAGATATTTTGCAGATGTCATTGATGTCCCCAGTCAGTTGGATATGAGTTAATAAAAAAAGGAAATTATCTTGGGTGGGCATTACCTAATCAGGTAAGCTCTTCCAAAAATAATATATAGGGTGTTCAAAAGTCACCATACATGGGGAAAATGGGAAATCATACAGCTAAATTTACCTTTAATTACAAAATATTAGTTACACAATTCTACAGAAAGACATCCAACATGAGAATATTTTGTTAATATTTTGTAAAACTTCATAAGGAATATTTTACAAATAAATACATTTAGCTATAATTTCCCATATTCCCTATGCATCACAACTTTGCAGTAGAGGTCAGAGATTTTCCTGCTGGTTTTGAAGAAGTAAGTCTCTATGAGTTCTATGAGCTCCAAGGAAATGAATTTTCTAACAACTACATCAAATCACATTATATCATATCCCTGGCCAACACTTCAATTATGGTCTTGTGATACACTAAGCAGAAGACCCAGTTAAGCTGTGCACAGGCTCCTCGACTGTGGAAACTATGGGACAATAGTTTTATCTTAAGCCACTAAGTCTGTTATATAGCAACAGAAAAACCAATATAACATGAGGTAGGGTAGCAATGAAGAATCAGAAAAAACACCTTTATCTTGAAATTTAATCTACATATTCAGTATTTGGCACTTACAAAGACCTTGGAAAATGCCTCCTTTAGTAGATGACAGATAAATAGAGACTGGATTTGAAGAAGAGCAAATAAAAATAGACCTCTGAGACGAGTATCATAGTAAGGTTAAAAGACAATAGGTAAGGTATTATTAAATAAATTATTACCATTTCTAATTTTACAACACGAATTTGTTTTTGTGCTACAAACTAAATATTCTAAACTGGAAAATATATGAAATATTTAAAAAATTACTTTTGTTAATCAAATGCAATGAGATCCCTGTATCCGAATTTAATGATTTTTTTTTTAACCTTTTACATGTTTCTGGTCATTACTTTGTGGGAGTCGCACTGAACAAAACAGAAAATGATCCCTTATCTTATAGATCTTGTAGTCCAGGAAAGAGAGAAAAAAGTCAATCACAAACAGTAAATAATTATATAATGTGTCATGAGGCAATAAATAGATGAAAAATACAACTATACAAGGAATTCAAGGGAGTAATAGATATCGCTATAGTAAATAGAGCAGTGTGGATAGTTCTTATTGACCAAACACTTGATAAAGATGAAACAGTAATTTGAAGATACACATAAAGGAAGATTTTTTTTTCCAGACAAAAGGAAAAGCTAGATCAAAGGCACTAGGTTAAGAGGATATCAGACCTACTGGGGAAACAGCAGGAAGGCTAGGGTGGCTGCACTGGAATAAGCAAGAGATGGGCAAAGGATGGAAGGTATGAGAATTAACACAGAGGCACCAGATCATATGAAGTCATGGAAGGACTTTAATAACTTCTCATTTTTTCTCTGGTTGAAATTGAAAGACATTGCAGAGCTTGGGAAAGAAGAGAGGTATGATCTGATTTATATGACTTACCACAGGGAAATTTTGACTTTGGTGTTGAGGAGAATGAGTCAGGCAACAACTGTAAAAGACCAGTTAGAAGTCAATTATAACAATCTACACACACCAAATTACAATGGTGGTAATTGAGGGGATGAGAACTGCTCAGATTCTGGATATAGAGACAGAGAGATTTAAGTATCAATGGTAAGATGTGAAAGACAAAAAAAAAGGTGTCAAGAATGGCTCCAAAGATTTTGGCTGTCAAGAATGGCTCCAAAGATTTTGGCTTGAGCAACTGGAAGGATAGAGTTGTTACAAATGCCAAGATGTAGATTTGTAAACCTGACCCTGCCTTTTAGAAAAGAATACAAGTGAAAGCAATATATTAGACGTTTGTTAGATAGATACCTTTAAATTTATCCTTATTTAACTGCTACAAATATGGAAGTGGAAAATTCTTCTTTTTTTTTTTTCTTTTCCACTTTTTGGCTGGGGCTGGGTTTGAACCTGCCACCTCTGGTATATGGGGCTGATGCCCTATTCCTTAGAGCCACAGGTGCCACCCAAAGAAATGGAAAATTCTTGGTAAGCAAGTTTGTTTGCTTGCTTGATATAAGTTTATAAACCATAAGATTTTTTTCATTTGGTGAAATAAATCTCACTTCTTTCAGCTCTCCAAACATATTCAAAAGGCCTCACATTGTTTTCACAATTTCACTAATAATATCAATTGCATATATAATGTTCACGTTTTTATCAAAGGAATAAAAATAGAAAATAGTATCAAATTTAAAATGCTTGAACAATTTACTTTGGAGAGCCATCTACTATGTTCAGAATGAGATTGGCTTTGCGCAATGTACAATATAATCTATAAAAAGGGGTTAACTAAATGTTTTAAAAATATAATTAAAAATAGCATTTATTAATTGGCTAAGTCTTTCACTTAGATTCCTTAGATTAAGTGTTGTCAAAGTATAAGGTACTGAATTCCATCTGGTACTACTTTTTTTAATGGACTAAAAATTTATATGATGACCAACCACAGCTTATTCTATGTCTCACTCACATAAGCAATGACTGCAAACAAATAATGTTTTTGTGAAATAACTTCTAAATATTATAAATAGAAACAATCCTTTGTAGTCATTGTCAGCAATTTGAATAGTAACATTTTGTCGGTTTTCCCTCTGAACCTTTTATATGACAAAAATAAATCTTCATTATGATGATGAAAATTTACTTGACTGCAGTTCATCACACACCTGACATTGAACATTATTCTCCATCTTGTCAATATTACTTAAACACCACATATAAATAAAACAGGCAAAACTATTATATTTGGATTTTTGTCATTTAATGGAAAGGTTACTATCACCCAATATTCTGTCAATTACAGAATTTTTCAATTCTTTGAACTATTCTACAAGAGGCATAATATTCATCTTTCTGATTAGAAGATTTTTCATGTATGTCAAAGACTCTCCTTTAAACTTCTCATGAATAAAATATGTTACATATCTTCCAACCTTATCAATATATTTTCTTCTAAAATGTTCGTTTACACCTGACTGTTTCACTTTATGAGGAAAAAACTTTGTGAGCAGAATAAGCACATTGGGAACTGTGTAGTTGTGGCAAAGATTATAAAATCCTGTTTTAATATTCAATTGAAATATTAGCAATACCTTTCTTCTGTATTTGACATGTTGAAGTAATAAATCATTGTAAACAAATGCATATGCAGGTGTATTATGTTAAGGAATATAATATCATAAATGGTGATATGACTTCCAATAAGGTATACAATTATTAGAAAATTCTGAACAGAGAGAACACACTTTTCCCTCGAATCACAAAATAGCTACATTCTGATAACATTAAGTACATGTTAAATCGGTATAAACAATATTTTATGTCCTATTTGTAAAATGGAGTTCAACTCTAGGTTTGAGTTATCATAAATAGATATTTCACCTACTTGAATACATGTTCACAAACATATGGAACAATGGATCACTTTTCTGGACATGTATCATACCTATCCCCTGCTCACTAAATTCCAAGAGCATCTATATAGTAGGAAAAAAATTGTTTTCCCTCCTTTACTCTCAACCCTGCTAGGACGAGATATGTAGGTTCATCACATATAGACAATTCTCCAATTGAATTAAATTACAGTGTCCTGTATAGGTCACTGTAATTTAATTCAATCCCAACACTACCTACCTGGAGATAACAGCAGAATTCACAGGTTCAGAGTTCACTCCCACAAGAACTGTCCCCTACTACAAGAGCCAACCATAAATAGTTGGTGCCCAGGAAACCCACAATTTCTGTCTGACATGACTACAGATCTCAGGTTTGAATGACTTTCTTCCTAGGTTTGATAATTTCCTAGAGTGGCTCACAGAACTCAAGAAAGCATTTTATTTACTATTGCTGATTAATTACAAGGATAACAATTAAGAGCCAGATGAAGAGCTATAAATTATAATGTTTGGATGGGTCCCAAACACAGGAGCTTCTGTCCCCTTGGAGTTGGGGTACACCACCTTCCTAGTATATAAATGTGCTCTTGTTCATCAACCCAGAAGTTCTCCAAACCCTGTAGTGCAGGGATTTTAATGGGGCTTCATCACATAGGCATGACTGATTATTAACTCGATCTTCAGTTGTTCCCCCTTCTGAGAGGATGGGAGCTAAGGCTAAAAGTTCCATGCTCCCTGGGTGGCGCCTCTGGCTCAAGGAGTAGGGCACTGGCCCCATATACTGAGGTGGAGGGTTCAAACCCTGCCCCAGCCAAAAACTTCAAAAAAATTTCTATGCTCCTAAACTTGGCCTGGTCATTTGGTGACCAGCCTCCATCCAGCATCCACCAAGAGTACTACCCTAGTGCTAAAGATGATCCTATTACCCAATAAATTCTAAGTAATTTGGAATTTTGTGTCAAGAACCAGGGTCAAGGACAAAATATTAGGACAAAAAATGTACCTACATGAGTGAGGCTATAATGAAATATAAATGGACAAAAAAGCAAAAGGAAAAGTCAGAAAAAGAAGCAATCATAAGCTAAAGAGAATTATTGATATTTCTTTCCTTCTCTGTATGTTTGAATAGTTCTTGTACTTCAAGGCCCAATTCATAGTAGTTCTCTATCCATGATTCTCCTGATGTAAAATTATTTTTCTCTCTGTATAAATCAGAATAATTTTGTTTTTGTCACTACTGTAATGGTTACTACTTTCTGTTTGCTATTTCTTTATCAGAACATGAATACAAAAATCTACAACATATTGCTTTAAACACTTTTTCCTTCTGCATTTTGCTGTGTTCATAATAGCTACTCAATAGACTTACTTAAATAAAGTCCTATCTTTACATCTTTCATGCTTCTCACTGAAAATACATTTTAAATGATTACATTTCTATGCTTTCCTTATCCATTATTTCCTCAGAACCCAAAACACAGCTATATACTTTTTATAAGTCACATATTAAAGAAATAAGATTTCATTTTTAATCAATTAATCTCTATGTCTATGGCAAGAATATACAGTAAATAAAAGACTTCATTCTTAATTACGTTACATTTTATGCCAAAAATTAAGATATTTGAAGCACACTGACAGGCATACAAAATTATTTGAAGTGCTTCAAAAACAGAGGCTCTGAGAATCCTCTTTTTTAATAAATATATACACAATATATAAGTATGTGTGTGTGTATATATATATATATATTTTTTTTTTAATTACCAACCTTTCTCACCTCTCTCTTCAACTCCTTGTCCCAAGTGATTCTGATGCAAATAGTCCATGAACAACACTTAGAGATATATTGAGAAACACTTTCCTAAAAAAATAAATTAATTTGAAAAGTCAGTTGTCAAGTTAAAACAACAATGGGATACCACTACACATCTTTTAAAATGGCCAAAATCCAGAATACTGACAACATCCAAGGCTGGCAAAGATGTGGAGCAACAGTACCTCTCATTCACCTCTTTGAAAGATAGTTTGGCAATTTTTTTAGAAAATTGAACATATTGGTATCATACTATGCAGAAATCATATCCACAGTATTTACCCAAATGTGTTGAAAACGTATGTGCTATAAACCTGCACAGAGATGTTTAAAGCATCTTTATTCATAATTTTCAGAACTCTTAAGTAACCAAGATATGCTTTATAGCTGAAAGAATAAATAAATTGTGGTACATACAGACAGTGGAATACTATTCAGTGCTTAAAAAAATGAGCTATCAAGCTATAAAAAGACAAAGGAAATTTAAATGCATCATACTAAATTAAGGAAATTTAAATGCATGGTACTAAATTAAGGAAGCCAATCTGAAAGGATTACTCATAATTGCCAAAATTTGAAAGCAACTAAGATGTTCTTCAATACGTGAATGAATAAATAAACCTTTGCACATTCAGACGAAGGAATATTACTAAACACCAAAAGTAAATGAGCTATCATGCTATGAGAAGACATGGAGCAAACTTAAATTCAAAATGGTAAATGAAAGAAGTTAATCTGAAAATGTTGAATACTGAATGATTCCAACTTTATGATATTCTTAAAATGGTAAAACTATGGAGACAGTAAAAAATACATGGTTTGGGGGAGCGGGGCGAGGATTTTTGAGAGGATAGAACACAAATGATTTTTAGGGAAGTGAAAATACTCCATATGATACTATGCTGATGGATATAGACATTTTTCTAGACCCTTATAATATAAAAGTGTGAACTCTAATGCAATTTTGGACTTCGGTTGGTAGTAATGTGTCAGTGTAGGTTCATCAATTGCAACAAATGTAGCACTCTGGTAAAAGACTTTGATAATGGGGGAGGCTATTGTGAAGGCGATGTATGAGAAATCTTTGTACCTTCCTCTCCACTTTGCTGCGACCTCAAACTGCTCTAAAAAAAATTACATTTTTAAAAGAGGTCAGTTGAATGTCAACATGGCCCTAAACCTGCATTTTAACTACTTCTCAAATTCTGAAAAAATCTATATTTCTAGTATTAAAAAAATTTTGTCTCCTACCACTTCAACTTCAATTATCATCGGCTCAAGTGACCAGGGCATATCAAACCATAATGATCAAACGTATATAAGCATAATTACCACATATCTCTGCAACCTACATTTCTCAAGTAACATAAAACAATGCAAGAAGGATATCCTCCATCCAGGTTAACAGATACAGATCAAATTCACTAGTTTTTGTTTGTTTCTTTGTTTTATGATAACTCCAGAATATTTCTCTATTGAAGAATATTCAAATTACTTCCAGTTTTTGTATACTTCAAATTATAGTAAACACTCTTATCACATAATATCCTCATAATTTCCTTTATTTTTTATTTAGAAGAAAGATTCTCAAAGTCAGATTGCTGGATCAAAGACCCTGTGTAATTGTAATTTAAATAGTCTTTAGAAGTTTACTTCTCGAAATAGTTTTCAACAATTCATATTTGTACCCAAAAATTAATTAGGAAGCCCATTTCCCCACATTCTGCCTGACAAGATTCTTTTAAGTTTCGCCAACCAGACAAATGATAAACAGTACCACACTATTTTTTTTAATTAAATTTTTCTGATTATTAGTGTGGACAATCACATTTTTGTATGCTTTTTAACCTTTGTATTTCCTTTCTCTAAATTGCATGTTACATACCCCTTTCCTAAATTATGATTTTTATATTTTTAATTTAAAACAGTCCCCTGACATATAAGAAATATTAACCATCAAACTGTCATAAATAATGTAATTTGTCCAAAATAATAGTTTGTCTTTTGATTTTACTTATAGTCTTCCCATTCAGATATTTTTTACTCTTTTTTTCTCAATTTGTATTTATCTTTTATGTCACCAAGTTTCTATTTTGCTTAAAAATATTTCTTCTAATTGAAGTAATAGTTATGCAATTTATTATTCTATTAGATTTTACCTTTAATCCTTCAAAAATCTCACCTTTGCAAGATAGATAACAAAATATCAGCCCTTTTTATTAGGAAAACTATTCTTTTTCTACTAAATTGCAATATAACTTTGTCATTATTTTAACTCTCCTTGTATCCTGATTTTATGTCTGCATTCTTTTCATGTTAAACTAATCTTGTACAGTGTCATGCTATTTTTATTATGATGGTTCGGTAGTAAGTTTTATTTTATTTTATTTTAATTTTTTTGTGGTTTTTGGCCAGGTCTAGGGTTTGAACCCGCCACCTCCAGCATATGGGACCGGCACCCTACTTCTTGAGCCACAGGCACCACCCAGTAGTAAGTTTTAATACTGGGTCAGGGAAGTCTCCCTTGTTCTTTCTCATTTCTTTCTAGAATAGTCCAGGACAGTTGTTCTTTCATGTAAATTTCAAAACAGTTCTATTCAATTTTTGAAATTATTGACATTCTTACTGGAATTAAACTAAATATATAAATAAGTTAAAAGGATTGCTACTTTTATGATATTAATTCTTCCTGCCCCATACTATTAGCATCTTTCAGTTTGTCTGGTTATTGTTTTATGTCCTTCAATAAAATTAAATTTCTTACTTAATTTTTTAGATTAAGAACTGTTATACATTAAGACAAAAGTAAACCATATATAAATGTATAACACAGTGAGTAACTAAAACTTGATCACCTTTGTAACTACTATTTAGGTAAAGAAACAGTACATTAACCTCACCTAAAAATTCATGTGACTCTTCCCAATCACATTTCACTTTCCTCCCTGAGAAGTTACTTAGAGATAACAACTACTTTAAATTTTGATTAACTTTCAGTGACAATTTGTTGAATATGGGCAATTCTCTCATTTTCATTATCATAAACCAATTTCAATATTAGAAAGTGAACTTTACTATTTTTTATTTCAAAATTTCCCAAACAACTGTGATAAAAGAAGATACTTGATATAATTTCAGTCTTCTTAAATTTATTAAGTCGTTTTGTAGCCCAACATATTATCTACCAGGGAGAATATTAGTGTGTACTTAAGAAGAATATGTATTCTTCAGCAGAAGAATATACTGCCACTGATAGTATGTTCCATATATGTCTGATAAGTATATTTGGTCTAAAGTATAGTTTAAGTCAGATGTTTCCTTATTAATTTTCTGTCTTGTTCATCTATCCATTGCTGAAAGTAGGGTATGTAAGTCCCCTACTATTATTGTATGATGGTCTATCTTTTTCTTCTGATCTATTAAGAGCTGCTTTATATATTTGGGGGCTATGATGAAAGATGCTTACATATTTCCAACTGTGAATTGAGTCCAGTATCATAATAAAATCATATTCTTGGTTTTGTTGTACAGTTCTTGACTTAAAATCTGTTTAATGTAATATAAGTATAGCTACTACTATTTTATTTTGTTCCCATTGGCATGAAATCTCATTTCCCATTCTTTTCATTTTAGTTTTTGTGTCCTTAGGAGTGAAGTGTGTCTCTTGTAGGCAGCATATAATTGGGTCTTTTTTTTTTTTTTTTAATACATTCAGCTATTCTGTCTTTTGGTTGCAGAATTTACTTCATTCACATTCAAGGTAGTTGTTGCTAGATAATTACTTATCTATCATTATTTTACTGTCATTGTTTTAATTTATTTGTGACTATTTTGTAGATCCTTTGTTCATTTCTCCCTCTCTTGATGTCATGTTTTGTGATTATGTTATTTTCTCTAGTGGCATGCTTTCAATACTGGTCTGATTCCTCAGTATATATTTTTTTGTATCTAGTATAGGTTTTTGCTTTTTGGTTACCAGAAAGTGTACAAAACATAGCTATAATGAGCCATTTTAAGCTGATAACAACTTAACTTTATTTGCTTAAAAATTATGCTTTTATATGAGCCCCAGAAAACCACTTTATAGTTTTAATGTCAAAATTAAAATTTAATTTAATTTAATTTTGACATTAAAAATTTATCTTTTTAAGGGGACAGGATAAGATGGACAATTAGAGGTAGCTCTCATCAGACTATCCCAGCTATAAGGAGGAAGATTGGACTGAAATGAATGTAGAGCAACTGAAATTGGGTGGTAAATTTCAGAGAGAAGAAAAAAAGGTGTGCAAATCCAACTTAAAGGAACTACAAGGACAAGGATGAGAAAGAGGAAGAGAGAGAGTAGAGGACCATCTCAGAGTGGACAAAATTTGGAGGAGCACAGAGCCAAATAGGTGAGTAAGGGGGACCCTTTCCCCCAACTCAGGGGCTCTTCATGAGCAGCAAACCATTGGAACTGTCACCCTTTGGAAAAGTACCACAAAGAACAAGAGACAGCTTTCCTACACCTAGACATTTCTCCCTCTGAATTTCCCCTTTGCCCAGAAAAATGGAAAGTAATTTCAGCTCCAGCCAGCTTGTCAATGCAGCTCATCAACCCCTTTCTTAGAAACTGGACAGAGAGACACTTCCCAAGACCTGTTTCCTTCCCTCTGCATGGGAATGTCAGGAACACTAGCTTGGCTCAGATAGCCTGGCATGGCTGTCCTACCCCCAGGTGCTAGAGAAGTGAAGGAAATTTTTACCTGCCCCTCCCCCATAACAAATGCAGAAGCAAGCTTTGCAGAGGCCAGCTTCCCTCACCAGCATCAGGAGAAAATGACTGCTTGCAGAGGAGGCAGGGCATAGAAATAATGAAGGGAAATGTGCCCTACCTCCCCACCTTATCTGGCAGGAACTCAGGGAGAGCTTTACATAGCATGAACCTGAGACTCAAGGGAGCCTAGGCTGGGAAATCCAGAGAGGCAGAGCACTAGCTCCAGATTCCCTTTCTCCAGCCACAAGAGAAAACTGTGGTATTTTTAATCTGGTGCTGACAGGACAACTCTTTAGCAGGGACTGGTGTTCACCTGGCTGGTTCTTACTCAACCCTCAGGGACAATTTGCCTTGCCTTCTGCACACTTCTCCCTGCCTAAACTTTTCACCTGAAGGGCTGCTCCCAGCCCCTCCATGCCTGTGTAGCCCTGACAGGTGCTTTGGCAGGCTGTAAAGCAGGAATAGCCACAGGAGAAAACAGTGGCTCATTAATATGAACTGCCTAATTGAGCCAAACCAGAATATCTCCCAACAACATCTTAGAGACCCCTATATATATTTCTCTCTCTCTCTCTCTCTCTCTCTATATATATATATATATGTGTGTGTGTGTGTGTGTGTGTGTGTGTATGTATATGTGTGTGTGTGTGTGTGTGTGTGTGTGTGTGTGTGTGTATATATATATATATATAGAGAGAGAGAGAGAGAGAGAGATCTCCCCAGGACTTGAGCTGGTTGTTGGGGGGACACAATGGGGAGGTTTGGGAGCTGGACTCAGGAGGCAAGGGAGCCCATGTGGGAAAAACTGATGGGAAAATACTGTCAGGGTCTGAACTGCAGCAATCTGAGAAAGCATACATTTCCCTCCTCCCCTATCCCCCCAACAGTAAATCCATGATGTTGGACTTAGGCTAGGTCCTTTGGCAGGGAATATCCCAGTCCATGGTACCATAGCAAGCAAGTGCAGTGCATTCAAAGACCCAGGTTTTGTGGGGGAATTGTAGCCCCTTCTTCAAAAGCAGCCTCACCATCTGGGGAACATGCTTTCACTCTATTCTCAATGGATACCTCAGAAACTGGGAAACCAACCTATGACTCCTGCCTAGGCTTTAGTATTCCCCGTGCCCATCTGGTGACTGTAGTGACATTCAGTGAATGGAAGAAGCCATGTGGATAAGAATCAGAGAACAAATAATTTTAGTTTAAGAGACTAAGATAATTCCTTTCCCTGTTCTTTGTTATTGAAAAATTATTGGTATTTAAAATTCATTGACATGAAAATGATCTTAAAGTATGTTACTTCACTGTATTATGTAGCAGGATAAAAATATTTGTATCAAAATTTTAAATGAAAATAGTAAGCAACATAAGATGCAGGTATACATATATAAAGAAGAATATATATAAAGAAGTATATATATATATAAAGAAGTATTTCTTTATGAAAGTACTAATCAGCTACAATGCACCTATGATACTAAATACATGGCTTAAAAGTCAGTTTTCACAGGTCCTCCACAAATCTCCCCTCACTTAAGACCCAGGCTTCAAGCTCCAGAGTTAAAGACTACTTGCACTTCTGACCAACTAGTTAAAGATCTTGGGGTTCCAAATACCCTCTCAGGTTCAATAATCTTCTGAATTGACTTGAAGAACTTAGGGAAGCACTATACTAATTACTACAGTTTTATCATAAAGAATATGAATCAGAACCAGCTAAAGGAATTGATGCACAGTGTGAGATCTGGGAGGATCCCAAATACAAAACTTCATAGTCTTCAGGACACACATCAGCCTCCTGGAACACCAATGTATTTATCATCAACCAGAAAGCTGACCTAAGCTTCAGATGTTCAGAATTTTACATGAGTGTCATTATGTAGACATAACTGATTCAATCATTTGCCACGTGATTGAACTCAATCTCCAGCTCTCCTTTCCTTCCCTTCTTGGAGTTCAGGATGTCAGATGTACAGTACATGATTCAATGTCAAAATCTTCTACTCATATGGTTGGTCTTTTTAGTATGTACAGCCCCTATGCTGATATTATTTAGGACCCACCGTGAATCACCTCATTAGGTGACCAAATGCAGGTGTTGTCTAAAGCATCTACTATTAACAACAAAGACATTCCTATTGGGGAAATTCCAGACCAGGGAAAAGGTCAGCCAAATACTTTATTGTACAAAACTGGTATTAAATAAAATTGCTTAATATAACTTTTAAAATCATTTAAATTATGTAAATTATTGACATCTCAAGAAGTAGAATTTCCTAGCCATTAATAAACTGTGATCATTTTTTACACATAAATCATAACATGAACCAATTCTCACTGAGTTATAAATCTATCCATGAACATATGAGTAATGAATCTGTCTTTTTAAGGTTTCTCTCTCTTTTGTCAGATATAAAAGAAAGGCGGGTGTCTTATTTGACTAAAATTTAGTGCCAATTTTAAAAGCTTGCCATATAACCTTAAGTACACAAAGTCACAGCTGCAAGTCACTACCGGGTGGTTAACCTTTGGTCTAGTAACGCCATTTGATGTTACTCCTGGAAGAAAACTAATCAACTACTATGAAGGGTTAATAACTAGAGAACATATGGTTGTATGATGTTGGCCTGTTTTCCAGCTGTGCCAGCTTACTCACTCTTGCCTGAATCCGAATGAGGTTCTTGTTTATCAGCTACAGACTTTGGTAAAATTCATGTGACAATGTTCCCAGGAATATTTCCAAGAAATAAAATCTTTCTAGTCTTAATAAAATTGCTTTCAGCATTCCTGCTGAGAGGGACCCAGGAAAGGAAGGATGAAAGCTATCATTGCCACAGTGAAATTGGGAGATCACTACTATAGTGGGTTAGATGTCATGAAAATAGCAGTGTACCAAAATAATCCCAAATAAGGCAAATTTAAGTTTATGAACAAAAAAAGAAAACAATGTAAGTTTTAAAAATCAGTTTGTCAATGAACAAGATCAAAGAGTCAGAATTTCTTTTAGACCAACTCTTTCTAGTTGTAGAAAATAATGCAATCCTTCTACCATATTAAGTCTTCCAAGAGAGAATTTTAATCTTATCTAGAGTATGTGCAGCATTGCTGCCATTTCATAGATTAAAAAGATCATAATAACAAGTTCCTTAGGCACAACCATGAACTCAAGAAATAGAGTTGAAATTTTGTTTATTTAACAAATCAGGCCACACTAATTCTAAAGGAAATTTTAATGAGATTACACTGAAAATGCGTGCCTGTCACTATTTGGGTTTAGAAATCTGCCATGTGTAGGATCTGAAGGATCTTCTGGGAAAGAAAACAAACAAATTTGTGAATCCTAAAGAAAAGAAAGAGTGTAATCATGTCCTTTTTATTCTTAACTTTCTTTTAACATGATTCTTCATTTTTAATGTCAAGAAAATCATTCACTTTCACTTACAACTTAAAATGTTGTATACCCATTTCTAATATGTATAGGTTTCCTGTTGCTGCTATAACAAATTGCCTTAAACTTGATGGCCTAAAACAACACAGTTTTAGTATCTTAAACCTCTGGAGGTCAGAGGTCTGAAACAAGTTTCTGCCAGATGGCATTCTTTTTTAGGGTCTGGGAAGCACCTCTTTTTCTTGTTTTTTCCAGCTTCTAGAATGGTATTTTTCAATCTTTTTTAAATCTCTTTGCACACTTGAACCTACTGTTAAAGTTTTATGGAACACTCAAATTATATTGGTAAAAAAAAAAAAAAAAGTAAAAAAAGGAATATACTTACTATGCTTTAAACTTGCTTCAAAAATAATTTAATCAATGATCCTTAATTTTTCATGACATGACACACCTAAGATCCTCTCACAGCAGGCCAGTTGAAATCATGGTTCTTGAGGCTGCCTGCATTTATTGGCTCACTGCCCTTTCAACTATATTCAAAAGCAGCAATGACCAATAGAATCTTTTTCACCTGCAATCCCTTTGACTCTGAGTCTTCTGTTTCCCTATTTCACATTTAAGGACTCATAATTACATTGGGTACACCTGGATAAACTATGGTACTCTCCCTATTTTAAGTTCTACTGATCAGCAAACTTAATTTCGTTTGCAACCTTAATTTCCTTTTGCCTTGTAACCTAATATATTCAAAGGGTCTTATATTGGGTTATAGGCATCTTGGAGGGAGAAGCCACGTTTATATACATTAAAGCACTATAGTTAAATAAGGTGTGAGGACATAACAGTAGGAGTGTATTTTGTTTCTGCCCTGCAATAAACTATATGCTGTTTGATCAAATAAACTATGTAGCTTCTCTGGGTTATAGTTTATTCATGCGGTAATGATTTTAATAGTCATTAATTCTGAAAACTATTAATTAAATTGAATTCATTTGAGTTATTTGTACCATCCAATAATAAATTTTTAATGAATCATAGGAAATTAATTTTTCAAAAGGGGACTCATGTTCACAGTTTTATATGCAAGCCCTCCTAAAATAATTTCACGATTTTTTTATTTCTGAGACACAGCCTCACTATGTTGCCCACACTAGAGTGCTATGACATCACAGCTCACAACAACCTCAAACTCTTTGGACTTAAGTGATTCTCTTACCTCAGCCTCCTAAGTAGCTGGCACAACAGGCACCATCACAATGTCTGGCTATTTTTTGGTTGTAGTTGTCATTGTTGTATAGCAGGTATAGGCCAGCTCTAACCCACCAGCCAAGGTGTATGTGGCTGGCACCCTATTACTGAGCTACAAGCACTAACCCTAATTTCACTATTTTCTTAATGTTTATCATCACTGAAAACTTTCTGATTGTCAATAAACAAACTCTAGTTATGGAATCTTTCCAAATATACCTAGAAGTTATTATTCAGCATAAATTTCTAAAATTAATGTTATCAAGCACAAGAAACCTCTATTTGTTAATATATTAATCATATTTTTAAACTATTTGACTTTCAAAAGTTTAATTTCTAAGTCAATACATTAAAATTTTGTCTACATTGAATCAGATCATCCAGAAAAATAAATAATCGAATTTTACAAATAATGTTATAGCTAAAATGTAGGTGTACATGTATATATTCCACTTGATACATATTGAAACAGTTAATTATATATGTAATTTCAAGTGATAGAGAGTGTCTAAAACACTAAAAGAATTTTAACAGAATCAAATACATTGTCTTGGTCTTAGAAATAAATTTTCTATCTTTCTTGTCAATATTTTTTGGAAAGAAAAACTGGAGAGTTTCTTCTACTAAGAAAGTAAACAACAGGTAATGAGACATTGGTGTTTTAGTCAAAGTATTAGTCTGTCCAGAAAACAAGTGTCAAATTTTGGCCCAAGAATAATTCTAAATAGTATGTTCTGGATGGAATATAACATACCTAGTATAAGAAAATAGGGAAAAATGTAAATGTTCATGTCTCTTGGCAAGAAAATAAAGTTTAGTTTTCTATCTACATACATATTGTACCTTTATATTCAGTTATATTAAAATATTATTTTCTATTTACATTTGTATCTTCTGTTTACAGTTTTGAAAAGAAAGTTTCTCTTTTTCAAAAACATCTGTGAATGTACAAAAAAAAAAGAGGGAGAATGTGGCAATTCAGTTGAACCAACATTCTTCAAATAAGTAGGACATACTATTGACCCATTTGAGGGAGCAAGCCTAGAAAGACATCTCTTATCTTTTAATAAATAATTCATCACCTTCATAATTTCTTACAGATCAGTACAGAGAAAAATTTTAAGAATAAAGAAAGTCACTTCTCTAGAATTAAAATATAAGAATCTACTTGTAGCCAAAGACTCCTACTGATATTTTTTAAAATGATAGAATATTGAGATACTGAAGGAAGCAAACTAAAACTAATGTGAAAAAGCTAAACTTATGAAATAACTAAAAATTTGGAGTCATAAGAATATCATGTAAAACCTGGTAGAAGAAAGATGGCTGACTAGAAGCAACTTTTGTCAGAGGCTCCTGTCCAGACGGAGAAAAACCAGACAGAATAGGACTCTATAAAGCCAAAAGTGGGGAGCTGAGCTAAAAAAGAAGTTAGGCAAGCTGTGACTCCGAGGAAGAACATTAAAGAAAACAAATCACAGGTAAAAAGCCCATCTCCAAGAGGACAGGAGACCCCTCCCCCAAGCGGGAGGCTTGTCATGGACTCTGTGCAAGTGAGCAGGGGACAAAAGATCTCTCATTTTACCCCATGGGAGACAGCCACTAAACACCAGGTCTCCTTCTCCAGGGAGGTCCAACTTGAGAATCTTAACACCACCCTGCCCAGCATAAATTTGAAAAAATATTTTCCCCGCAATTCTGAACTCCCAGTCCACCCTTCCCCCCTCACATGGTGGGTTGAAGTTCTGCCCCCTGTGGACCCCAGAGTGTTTGGCCATTCCCTCAGAAATCTGGGCATAATGTGGGACACTGGTCAGCAACACAGAAACTGTGACTCACAGGGAAGCAGAGGGAAGAAAGGGATGTGCAGGGGAGTGAGAAGTCCACCATGACAGTGAGTGGTAGAGGAGGATGCAGACTCCTGGTCTTGAATGTGCCCAGCGGGTGGGGTGGAGACCCCCAGTTCTGAGTGTTCCTGGAGAGCAAAGATGCTGATTCCCAGTTTGGACTATGCCCCACAGGCAGGGGCACAGACCCCTCATTCTGATTGTGCCCTGTGGGCTGGGGTACTCATGATAGTTGGGACTTTCACGGGCTATTGGCAGCTCAACGAATGGGTACTATCCTCTCAGGTTTGCGGAATAGAACTGCCTGTGGAATTCTATCTTCCACTGGAGACCCTTTGATCTCTCTTTTGAGCAGTGTTTGCTGCATGAGACGATCTGATTGGAACTCTTAACTGGGGCTGTCCACCCAGGTACCCTCCAAGGTTGAGCTCTAGAAAAACATACCATGGTTGTGGCTGGAAAGAATCAACATTGTTAAATTGTCCATACTACCCAAAGCAATCTACATATTTACTGCAATCCCTATTAAAGCACCAAGTTCATATTGTAAAGATCTTGAAAAAATAGTACTTCTTTTTATATGGTGTCAGAAAAAGATCTCGAATAACCAATACATTACTTAGAAATAAAAACAAATCAGTAGGTATCATGTTATCAGACTTCAGGCTATACTATAGATCTATAGTGATCAAAACACCATGGGTGCTGACACAAAAATAGAGAAGTAGATATACGAAACAGAATAGAGAACCAAGAGATGAACCCAACCACTTATTGTCATTGTTTTTCTTGGTTTCTTTTTTTGTTTGTTTGTTTGCTTTTTTGCGGTTTTGGGCCGGGACCGGGTTTGAACCCACCACCTCTGGTATATGGGGCCAGCACCCTACACCTTTGAGCCATAGGCAGCACCCTGTCACTTGATCTTTGATAAGCCTATCAAAAACATTCACCAGAGAAAAGATTCCCTATTTAACAAATGGTGCTGGAGGAACTGGCCAGCAGCCCATAAAAAACTGAAACTGGACCCTCACCTTTCACCACTAACAAAAATAGACTCTCACTGGATAAAAGCTTTAAACTTAAGACATGAAACTACATAAATACTAGAAGACAGCGCAGGGAAATTGCTTGAATAAATTGGCCTGGGAAAATATTTTATGAGGAGGAACCCTGTGGCAAATAAAGCAGCACCAAAATGATATTACTGGGATCTGATCAAGCTAAAAAACATCTGCACAGCCAAGAGCACTAAAATTAAAACAAACAAACAACCTTCAGAATGAGAGATGATTTTTTCAGGTTATGTTTCTGACAAAGGTATGATAACTAGAATCCATAGAATACTCAAACCAATCAACAAGAAAAAAACAAATAACCCCACCTCTATGTGGGCAAAAGACTTGAACAGAAACTTCTCTGAAGATGACAGGTGTGTGGCCAACAAACACAGGAAAAAGTGCTCCACATCTTTAATCATCATAGAAATGCAAATCAAAATTACTTTGACATATCATCTAATTCCAGTAAGATTAGCCCACATTGCAAAATTCCTAAACTGCAGATGTTGGTAGGGAACACTTCTACACTGCTGGTGGGACTGCAAACTAATATGGAAAGAAGTTTGGAAATAAGTTTGGAGAATTCTCAAGGAACTAAAAGTTGACCTCCTGGTCAATCCTGCAATTCCTCTACTAGGTATATACCCAGCTGATCAAAAATCATTTTACAACAAAGGCATTTGCACCAGAATGTTTACTTCAGGCCAATTCATAATCCCCAAATCATGGAAGCAGCCCAAATGCCCATCAATCCATGAATGGATTAATAAATTGTGATATATTTATACCATGGAATACTAGGCAGCCATAAAAAGGATGGAAACTTTACAACTTTTATGTTTACCTGGATGGAACTGAAACATTATTTTTATTAAAGTATCTCAAGAATGGGAAAAAAAATGTATCCAATGTACTCAGTAATATTATGAAAACAATATATCATCACCTACACATTCACACACAATGATAAAACACAACTATAATCCAGAAAGGAGAGGAGAAGAAAGTGAGGGGATGTGCAGGGGAAGGATGGGAGGAGATAGGGTATTTGGTGGGATCTCACCTATTGTGCACAATGAAATGGTACAATTCAAAACTACTGAGAGTATAGCATAAATGTCTTATCACAACAAATAAGTAAGTGAGATGATGGCTATGTTAATTAGTTTGATTTAAGCATTCCACATTGCATATCAAATCAGCACTTTGTATCCCATAATTGTACACAGTTATCATTTAATAAAAAAGAATAAGATGTAAAATTTTTTTTTTTTTTTGTAGAGACAGAGTCTCACTTTATGGCCCTCGGTAGAGTGCCATGGCATCACACAGCTCACAGCAACCTCCAGCTCCTGGACTTAAGCCATTCTCTTGCCTCAGCCTCCCAAGTAGCTGGGACTACAGGCACCCACCACAACGCCCGGCTATTTTTTTGTTGCAGTTTGGCCGGGGCTGGGTTTGAAGCCGCCACCCTCGGTATATGGGGCCGGCGCCTTACCGACTGAACCACAAGTGCTGCCCTGTAAATTTTATAAATTTTATAATAATTTAAAATTATTAGAGATAATATTATTAGAGATATTATATGCAAAAATTAGAGATAAAATTATTAGAGATATTATATGCAAAAATACATTTATAAGTTGAAGCTATTCTAGAAAATTTGCATGAAGGAATTGCTTTAGCTATTAACAGTGATAATAGTTCTGGTTTTTCCTTTAAATATTGAAATTTTCATTGCCTTTGCATTTATATTTACTTATTAACTCTTTAAAAAAAATAGAGAACACAATACCAATGACTTAATGTTGAATTGCAATTTTTAGTGGTTCTTTGGTTAATGCAGCTGATGGACCAAAATTCAACCACTAAAAAACAACCTAAATGCCATCAACAAAGGAATAGATTAACAAATTGTAGTATGTGTATACCATGGAATACTATTCAGCCATAAAAAAATGGTGACTTTACATCTTTTGTATTAACCTGGATGGAGTTGAAACACATTCTTCTTAGTAAAGTATCACAAGAATGGAAAAGCAATTATCCAATGTACTCAATACTAATATGAAGCCAGTAGACAGCTTAATGCATGCCCACATAGGAGAAAAATTTCAATTCAAGTTGTGGGGGGAAGAAAAAGGATGGGGTTTGGGTCCTCCCACTGAATGGGCTTGGTGTGGGGGTGTTTCGCACACCTTCTGAGTGCAGGACATAACTACAAGAGGAACTCTGCCTAACAAATTCAAATATTTTGACCTGGTTGTTTTTACCCTCACATTAACCTGAAATAAAAAATAAAAACTAAACAAATGACTGCGTTAGCCATGGAGCAGATACAGCTCCTGAAATGCCTCTGGAAATCTTCATTGACCTCCTTCGATTCAACTTGAGTATGCTGGTCATTAGGGTTAATGTAATGAGTGAAGACTTTTATTTCCATCTGTTTGCAGTGTGTTCTCAGTTTTCTTAGCTCCCAATCCTACAGAATCTTTCTGATACACTTCCAGATTTTTGTAACCTTATAGTTTTTCTAAATAGTGGGAAGGCTTTTTAAGCAAACAAAAATTGTCCAATTCTATTTCAAAACACTAAATATTCAAAGTAAAAATATATGTATCTGTACATACATATGTATATTTCAAAAGATTTTCAAACAGACATTAATTAATGATTTAGAAAATTTTATTTGAGTACACCAGTACTCATGTTAAATTTTGTTTTGTTTTATCTGTATTAGTTGTAAAAACTACATAACAAAAATTAGGTCAGATTAAATAACTAATGTTATGAATTTATTTAAAACATTATTGGTTATTTACTTAATATTTTGTTTTCCACACTTAACAAAATCTTTCTCTCTTAAACTTTTTATAGTTTAGAAAAATTTGGTAGTGGGCATGGTAATTTGCTTTTTCTCCCTACTAATCCCTCTAAAATTCAAAAACTCATCCATGAGTATTCTCATTTTTATAACAATATGGTTATTTACATACTTTCAATAAATATATGCTCTTTTGGTAACAATCAATCAAAAACATTGGTTAAAATTACCAAAGTTATAACTAAAATATCGTATGTTAAATTCTACATAAAATGCTCGGCTTGAAAGGCTCCATATTCCCTAGTATAGGGACTTGATGTGCTACTTTGGCACACCCTGTATAATTAAAATTTCACAATCAGTAGCTTCTGCTGGTAATTTGACAAAAACCTAACCTAAGAGATCTTTTAATCCACCTAATTGAGAATGGCAACATCTCTACTATAATTATTGTTCACTCTCTGCTATCTCAATCATGAGATACCAGATGATAACATTACTCTATATTATCTGTTGGCTAAATAAGAAAATTTGTTGTTCCTATTACTACATAACATGCTTGGATAAATTCTTCTGGGAAAATTAAGACACACACACACACACACACGCACGCACATGCACACACAAAATCTAGACCATATCGTTTCAAGTCTCAATTCCCTGTGGTTATTTAATTTATTCACTTGGTTGACTTTATGCCTAGGTTCACAGCTCAAAACAGTTATGCAGACTGAAATTATTATTTTGGTTAGTATATCCCTTTTAGAACTTTACACTGGTTACTTGTTAAATTTGTACAAATTTATAGCTCCTAACAAACTTCAACACTTTTAAATGATAGCCAATACCTACAAGACAAATTAAACATAATAATAGAGTCCATATAGACTTAGCACGACAGCCACTCCAAGCCTTCCTTGTTGTTCAAATATGTCTAGAAGAGTTTTGACCCTAGTCATCAATCACTTCCCTCCAATGTGAGACCAGATTAGAACAAACTGAGGCAGGTGTATCTGACACCCAGGGATAATCAAAACATAACTACGAGAGATAATTTATCAGTGATGCTTTTGAGAAATATCTTATCAGAAGGGGTAAATGGGAACATCAAAATAGAGTCACTTAAGTTAAAAACAAATAGAGCTGATAAATAGAGCAAGGGCAGACCATAAAGGAGGAGTTCTCATGCACAAATGCCTAATAACCGGAACTATTAGAAAAGACTGCAGAAACCACAACCTTGCACAAAAGCCTCCACAACCTTACACACATACAACATATGCAAAAGTACTTCTGCAATGACAACCTCCCAGCAACTGCGTGTCCAACTTTGGACTGGCACCGCCTTTGTTACTAATTGTAACCAAGGGTAATTATCTCAAGCTAATTATGTAATCCTCCTGTTTTTCCTTTAAAAATCCTCATCTTCCTTTACTGCCCTAAATATGCACGTTAGTTTCCTATGGCAAGCATATTCCCACTGCAGTGCTGATTCCTGAATAAATGTCACTTTCTTTTAGAGATTCTTCTTCTCTGTTACATGTTGACTGTCATGATAGCAAATAAATTTCAGCAAGAATTTTAGAGGGGACATTCAAACCATAGCAGAGACTAACTCACACTCACCATATTTTTTTAATGGCATGGTGGTGGATCTGATCAGAGAGGTTTAGCTGATATTCAAGATAATGTTTGTTTTACCCTGGAAATGCAAGTAGGAACAGAAACAGGATTTCATGAATTCAAACAAGAATTTTATATGTTAGAAAGTATCTCAGACTAGAGTATGAATTTTAATATGTTAGAAAGTATCACAGACTAGTTCTGAAACACGTTTTAGGTTTCAGTGCAAGGTATGAACAACACCTTGTGATGCAAAGATACTAATTTAAAAGGCACTTTTAAAAATTTTTTTCAGATTAACACGAGGGTACAAACACATAAGTCATATTGTTTTCATTTCTAAGGTAAAGTTCAAGTCGTAGTGGAGCCCTTCACCCAGGGACCTGCTGAACAGTCTCACATTGTGCACATTAGATGAGATTCCTCCAGTCATCCCCCCTTCCCTCTTTCTCCTCTCCCCACTCCTTTGCTAGACTAGTATTTTTTCTTTCATGTGGGCACGTAGTTGTTTATATATTGGTTTCATATTAGTATTGAGTACATTGGATATTTTTTCGCCATTCTTGTGATATTTTACTAAGAAAGATGTGTTTAAACTCCATCCAGGAAAACGCAAAAGATACAAATTCTCCATCTTTTCTTATGGCTGAATAGTACTCCATATACATATACCACAGTTGGTTAATTCATTAATGGGTTGATAAGCACTTGGGTTGCTTCCCCATCTTGACGATTATGAACTGAGCTGCAATAAACATTCTGGTACAAATGTCCTTGTGGTAAAATGAATTTTGTTTCTTTGGGTAAATATCTAGTAATGGAACTGCAAGATCAAATGGAAGGTCAACTTTTAGTTCTTTGAGAATTCTCTATACTTCTTTCCCTAGAGGTTGTTTTCGTTTTCAATCTCACCAGCAGTGTAAAAGTGTTCTCCTCTCTCCACATCTCTAGCATCTGCACATTTGAGACTTTGTAATGTGGGCTAATCTTACTGGAGTTAGTTGATATCTTAGAATGGTTTTGATTTGCATTTCTCTGATCATAAGAGATGATGGGCATTTTTTTTCATGTTTGTTGGTCATTCATCTTTTGTCTTCAGAGAAGTTTCTGTTCAAGTTTCTTGCCCACTTGTAAATAGACTTGTTTGCCCTTCTTTTTTTTTCTATTAATTTGAGTTACCTGTAGATTCTAGTTATCAGCCTTTGTCAGATTCATAATATGCAAATATGTTCTCCTGTTCTGAAGGCTGTCTGTTTGCTTTAGCTGTGGTCCTCTTAGCTATGCAGAAGCTTTTTAGCTTGATCAAATCTCAATTATTGATATTTGGTATTGCTGCAATTGCCGAGGGGTTCTTCTTCATGAAATCTTTCCTCAGACCAATTTTGTCAGGCGTTTTACCCACATACTTTTCTAGAACTTTTATTATTTTGTGTCTTCAATTTAAATATTTTATCCAATGAGAGTCAATTTTTGTCAAAAGTGAGAGGCCTGGGTTCGGTTTCAATCTTCTATGTGTTGCTAACCAGTTCTCCCAGCATCATTTATTAAATAGGGATTCTTTCCCCAGTGTGTGCTTTTGTTTGGTTTATCGAAGATCAGATGGTGATATGTGGCAGGGTTCATCTCTAGGTTCTCTCTGGAAGGTTCTATGCTGAATAGCAGTGGTGATAGTGGGCATGTTTGTCTAATTTTGTTCTGAATGGCAATGCTTTCACTTTTACTCTAATGAATATGATATCGGCTGTGGGTTTGTTATAGATGGCCTCTATCAGTTTAGGAAATGTCCCTCCTGTGCCAATTTTCTTAAAGTGTTCTTGTCAGGAAAAGATTCTGGATTTTGTCAAAAGTCTTTTCTGCATCAATTGACAGAATCACATGGTCTTTGGTTTTTGTTTTATTTATGTGGTGGATTATATTTATGGGTTTAGGTATGTTGAAACAATATTGCATCCCTGGAATAAAACCCATTTGATTAAGATGTCTTATTTTTTTAATGTGTTGCTGTACTCTGTTTGCTAGAATCTTATTGAAAAAAAAAAATTTTTTTTTAAACAGAGTCTCACTAAGTAGCCCTTGGTAGAATGCTGTGGCGTCACAGCTCACAGCAACCTCAAACTCTTGGGCTTAAGTGCTTCTCTTGTCTCAACCTCCCAAGTAGCTGGGACTACAGGTGTCTGCCACAATGCCCGGCTATTTTTTTGTTGTACTTGTCATTGTTGTTGGTGGTGGGCTGGGTTCAAACCCACCAGCCTCTGTGTATGTGGCCGGCACCGTAACCACTGAGCTATGGATACAATCCCTCATGAGTATTTCTGCATTTATATTCATTAATGATACAGGTTTGTAGTTTTCCTTTGTTGTTGTGTCCTTTCCTGGTTTTAGAATTTGGGTGATATTTGCTTCATAGAACATGTTGAGGAGGATGCAAATATAAAAATTTCCCTCTTAGGACTGCCTTTGCAGTTTCCCACAGGTTTTGTTAGCTTGTGGCTTCATTATCATTTTGTTCAAGAAATCTAATGAGGCTCGGTGCCTAGGTTATTTATTTTCCATGACTTTATGTGAGTATGAAGATTTCTATTGGCATTTAGTTCAGCTTTTATTCCATGATGGTCTGCGAAGATACAAGGAATAATTTCTACTTCTTTTAATTTGTTGAGGTTAGATTTGTACCCTAAGACATAGCACTTATTTTTTAAAAGGGACTCTCGTAATATAATCTGAATTCCAGCTGGATAGCTTTTATCTTTCTTTCCAACTCTCATTCAATATTAGATTAAACAGATAAAAGTAACTTACAATTAAAAATAGGCTTGATTTAGAAAAACAGTATTTGTACTACTAATAATAATTCAGGTATATTTGAACCTGGTAATCTCGTGAATGAATACTTCATGAGGAAAAAATTGTGCTATAGAGAAATGGTTTTGTCCTATGTAATTAGGAATACAGAATCCTTCTATAAATGTGAATTCCCCTTTCCTTTTTGTAAATTGAGGAAATAAGTTAAAAGAATCTTAAAATTTTTTGAATGAAAAATATTAATTCAGTTATTAAAGTGAAAAATTTTTAAAGGCTAAGACTATTTGAACAGCTCATGAACAATTTTATCTTAAAGCAACATATGCATGGTCTTAATGTTACGCTATTTATTTTCTGAGAATAACACCACCATTTCCTCTATTAAATAATTTGGTATACTTCAAATTTAAATTTTTAGTCTCTTCCAAAATACTTCAAATAACTAATTTATGAAATAAATCTTAACAATTAAATAATTAATTGGAAGGATACAATTTTAAAAACTATTTTTTTATCACAAATAACAATTGTTTTTCAGATCAAACTGAATGCAAAAGGTATTTTAATTTGGAAGATGTTTTACTCATCAATGCATACCTAAGACAGAGCATGAAATGTAGCAAGCACTCAAAAATTTTTATTAACTTAATAAATAAAACAGATAAAATGTTTACGTGTGTACATACACTCATTAGCCTAAGTTTCATCAGATTGAAATATGATTATTCCCCTGAAAAAAAATTCAAATCATCACCCCAAAATGTATTATATTCCTCATTCACTATGTTGATGGAATGTGAAGTTGAAAACACTGTTTCTGCAAAACAGATTTCTGATTTGCAAAAACACATTATTACAAGTTCAGGTTTTATTTTTGGTGCCCATGAGGGAAATTGCCACTAGTAGTTTACAACTAAGTTTTGTCTTGTTCATCTGAATTAAATTATATTTTTCTCAGTTTCAAATGAACAAACTCATTCTACAATGGCATTGCCCCAGGAGAATAATGCACCTGGAAAATGTTAATTTTCTTAATGACATCACGATGTTTTCCTAATAGGCTAATTATATCCAGACAGTGAAATTAGCATGATTCGTATATGTAGAAAAAAGTACTTTATTCTAACTTAATTATCACTGAAATTCATATCCTGACTAATTAATTTAAAAGTAAAAATTTTGTATAACAATTTTTTCTCCGAATCTTATAATGGTTCCATATTTTCTGATACTATTTAATCACCAACTTGATTCGACATACACTCTTAAAATAAACTTTAGAATTCTATGCCTGCACTGGAAATATTGGAGGATAGGACCTATATGCATGTTCAGTAATTTAAGTCAAGCTAATGGGCCCACATATGTTTTCTGTTATGATAGGGTTACAATTTCACATGTAGAATATGTAGAATACACATTTTTTTCAACTCTGTTTATCCACATCCTCTAAAGTTTATACCCCTTATGTAATCTTATACTTAGCACTACCTGGAGAATTGAGCCAAAACAATCAATTCTCTTATTTTTTCCCATCATAACCACCAGATTTCCCTATATCCATAAATAAATTAGAATTTGTTTTACCTATATAAGGCAGAAAATAGAATATCCACTCCCTGATACTTTATTTCTTTTCACCCAACTTACTTTATATTATTGTAAGTAAAAAATTTATAATTATATTTCCTGCGATCATAATTATTTGACATACATATGCAAAAAGGAATGTAATTAAAATAGTTCAGGATTATAATTCTATAGATGTATCCATTTTGATGCCTAAGTTGTGATACATGCAAATTGCATCTTATTTCAAATATTTATAAAATAATTTAAAATTACTTACAGGTATAAATAAATTAGCCAAGTTAAAGCCATATTACTTAACAGGAAAAATAGTGACAAAAATGACAATCCACAGATTTTATCCCTGAAAATTTTGCAGTTTTCAGAAAAGTTTATTTCATTTTCAGCTTATTAAACAAATTCAACAACTTTAGCAAAAGAACTACAGCATGCCAAATATTTTTATAAATTTGAAGTTCTTTGTAGCTGCTAATTTTTCTCCAAAGTTAGTGCAAGTACTAGAATAACAATAATGGCTCTAGCAGGAGTTGGCCATTATAAGGAATCCAAAGGAGCTAAAAATGAAGGATATTGACAGGCTAAGAAGTCATATTGACTATCCGTTCAGCATTCCACTGGGGCCTATAATAAATTCAGAAACTTGTTAACTGACTTACTTGTGTTCTATCATCCTTGCTTTCATATCATTCTCTACTGACTTTGTCTTATAATAGTATTAGCTTTAGGAGAAAGTATTAGTTAGACAAGAAATTACAAGGGAAGTAAGCATTTTCTCACATTTGCTACAGGAACAGGACGCATGGCAGACAAAATTGAGAGTGCTTTTAGCCTTTTTTTCTGTCAAACTTTGTTGGTTTCTTGAAAGGAAGATGACTTTGGTATTTCACTTTCACCTTATACAGAAGGGATTATAGTAGACCTACTTAACGTCATCTTTACACATTTAGTTAATAAGCTTCTACGAGTATTTGATAATTTTTAAGAAAGATCCTAGTGCTATTTTCAAAAAAACAACCCACAAATCTCAAGTAGATTTATTTGAAGTCACCATATGTCTTGATGTAGTATAGTAGGCAGCATAGTTTAGTATAAAAACATGGGCTTTGGCACTCTGCAGACCTACATCCAAATGCTAGTTCTGCCACTTATACTGATTTCTAATTGCAGGCAAGCTATTTAATCACACAAAATTTAATTTTCTCATTTGTAAAATGAGAAGTGAAAAGAACAATATGAGACAATCAATGTCTCTCTTGGAACATAGGGCAGTATTTTCTTCTGTGTTGCCAATATTCTACTTTCTGAAATTTAAATGCTATTTGGGTATGTGAACCTAGGATAAAGCCTGAATCACAGGAGGTATTCAATTATTTTACTTCCCTTTCCTGACAAGCCATTAATATTGATGACTTAATTATATCATTATATCATTACATATTTAGAACATCAATACTAAATCAATCAAGTTTTTTAACTTGTCACACTAGGTATAATAAGTTTAAAATATATTCATTTAAAGACAATCAGTGACTTTGTAAAATACATTAGAATATTTTCAAATATCTTAATTTTCTCAAGACTCATAAATGATCCGGTTATATAAGAGAAAAAAATGAATTCCACCTTTACCATTGCGTTGAGAGGTTATATATTTAACTACCTCAAGGCCAGGAATTAGTATGCTTTCTCTGCAAAGACTAGATAATACTTATTTTAGGCTGTACATGACATAACACCTTTGTTGAAATTATTCAATTCTGCCTTCATCATATACATCAACTTTCCAGAAAAGATAAGCAATAATATGCACTATGTTACAATAAAAATTTATCTTTAAAAAATGGTGGTAAACCAGACGTGAGCCTCAGGCTATAGTTTTCCGATTCCTGCTGATTTCATACTCTATCAATTATGCTTACATGATTTCCTCTGTGCATGATATTTCCCATCAGTTAACAAGATGACCAGGGCTATATGTAGAGGTATAGAGAATATGTATAAGGAATAATTACATATCAAAATTATATATAAATCTAATCATATTCTACTTCTTTAAAAAGTTTAATAGAAAAATGTAGGAGAGTGGCCTCAGAGAGCAAGGTGCCTAATTTATAAGCAATCGCATGATTCTGCAGTAACAGAAAAGCCTAATATAATGCATCTTCCAACTACAAAGACCATAGCTTAAAGCTCTAGTCAACCGGTAGAGCATTTCAAATTATTTAACACCTCTGTCATTAACTGGTATGCTAGTTACAATTTATGCCAATAACCAGTCAAGAACAACAGAAAATTGTCACTAGCTAACTACAGTAGCTGAAGACAATGTGAAAAACCAAAACAAAATATTTTAAATTATCCACCCACTTGCAACAAGATTAAGCTCAAGAATTATAAATCACTGGCTCTACAAATGCAAAAAAATGTTAACACGTTTGAACAAATGGAGAGAAGAATAACAATATTTCAAAACAGTTGGTAAGCCTCCTCCACAAAGCATGTTATGAACCACAGAACTTGAAAACAGAGTTAAAAGCAGTATAAAAGTTTGTTATGTGAAGATGACTGAATAGTTTTCCTGCACTTTGCTAAAAGTCATTCTAAAGATCAACACTAAAATAATCAACTCACTTTTTTCTGATTGGTCAATTAAATCTCTCTCATTAGATTATACACTCTGAGGGATGAACAATGTTATTCATCATCTTTTTAAGTGTAAGATATGAATAACATAGGCATACTGTTCAAAATTAGTAGGTCCTAAGTAAATTATTATTCAATTGCATTAAATTATCTACTTACAAGCTCTGAGTAAAGAAATTACAAAGTTGTTTATTGTTACCTCAAAACGCACTTATCCAAATGGTAGGATATTCGCCGAAAGGGTAAAACTCTATTTTCTATCCCTAAATGATAGAAAATGATGTGTTACATAGACCAGAGTTAATGAAAAGACTGGAGAATTCAGAACTGCACCCTTAAGCAATTCAAAGCAGGCTCCTGTCCCTCTTTAATTAAATGAATCCCTCAGCACTGCATGAGTAGGCTGCTTTCCAGGATAGAAGAGATGTCACACATATGTTTCCAGCAAAACTTCCAAATGGTTTACCTTGCTGGGAAAGAATGACT
Source organism: Nycticebus coucang (assembly GCF_027406575.1). Classification (NCBI taxonomy): domain Eukaryota; kingdom Metazoa; phylum Chordata; class Mammalia; order Primates; family Lorisidae; genus Nycticebus; species Nycticebus coucang. Next base: position 53,230,081 of record NC_069780.1, read on the forward strand.
CCACTCAAAGTAAAACTTTACCAATTTTGTAAGAATGAACAAGAGCAAAAGGACTGGAATTTCTCTCTTTTTAAAGGCACAGTGTACACAACATACAACCAGACACATAGTCAGAATGTCCAGATGTCTTCACCATGTAAGGGAATATTTAAAACACCACAGAAATAAGAAAAGGCACTGAGAGAATGATGAGAGGGTGTTGCAAATCTGAGAAGTGAGAATACACAGACCTCTCTTGGATTGCCAATTTGATTAGCTCTTCTTCATGGAAAGATGCTTTAGCCATTGACATGCCAAAAGAAGGACCCTGATTTCAGGTCAAAGGTGAGAGAGAGAAATGCCAAGAAGACAAATGCTTACAGAAGAAATCTGCAAAACAAGGCAGTAAATGACAGGTTTTATAGATCTGCAATACAGAAGAAGAAATCGGTATGGAATAGATCATGTCTGCTTTTGAATTTTAATGCAGATGATGGAACAAGAGGGCATACATAAAAATTAGGGAAAATCTGATTTGAAACAGATGTTAGGCAGCCCTTCATTGCAAAGAGCCATAACATGTATGGAATATCAGGCAGGATAAACTGTACTTGTGAATATTGAACCTGCTTAAAAAAAACAATTTCATATCATCCCTTATTAGAAGAGATTATAAAACACTGTTAAACTTTATTGGATGATTAAAGTTTTTCCAATTTTGAATATTAATTAATTTTTATTTTTATCACTTTATAACAACATAAAATGTGTTCACTAGAATTAAATAACGAAAATAAAGTGGACAATTAACATGTGGACAGCATTTATGGTTTCTCATCAAGAGTTTTCTGTCATTCTACCACCTTGGCATTACAGTCTTACATGGTGAATTTGATGACTTCCAAGTTACAAAAAATTAGATTATTTTGAAGACTAGAGTTCTGTAGCATATTGTGTTTTAGGAAACAAATAATATAAGGAAGAACAAATAGTACCTCCATTTTTGCTATAAGTCTAATAACATTGTAACTATCCGGAACAATTTTCTTTTATTTATTTGATGGACACTTGAAATTGAGAAAGTGATCTTTTCTTAGTGGCAAGTAGGAATTTGGAATCATATTTAGCATTCAATACAAGAAAATGAGTAACTTTGACGTAATAATTTCTGCACTATTCCTACACTTCATTATATCACTCCCTGAATTTGCTTTGTTTCCTTCTTTTGAAAACATTTTTAATGTAACCTAATTTCCTCAATTTTACATTACCTTCAAAGAACCTTATTTATATGGAACAAAAGGAGGCATAGTTAATTGCATGTACTTGGATCCTTCCTATAGAATTGTACCATACAACATAAAAGCCCTAATCAATCTTTTAGTTTATCTCAATTGAACTATTACAGATCTTACATAAGTGTTCCAGAAAACACAATTTCCTGGGGAGCCAACACTGTCCTCATTTCAAATAAGAATAAGCAAAGAGGTTCAATGAAACATCAAAACAAAGCAAACACTGAATCTATAGAAGGAATACAGGAACTGACAATTACCTGAAAATCCCATTTTATAAAATGTCCATGGATTATCTGGATTTAGAGCTACCAGCTCAATGTCTTAACAATGAATCCTGCTTGCAAGATCATGACACTGAACCCACAGCCTCATAAGAACACTTGATCATTGCAACTGGCCTCGGTATACAGCATGCCATTTATCGTAGAATGAAGAAGAAAGAAAACCTCTGGCTCTTGCCCCATAATGCTGTTTCTTCTTTCATTTTTATTCTTCCAATTCCAGAAGCCCTATTATAAAACTCACAATCATGCTGACTCCCTGTATCCTCAAAGGGATGATTATAGGCAGATCCCATCAGCCAGAGATGCCTGGAGTCTTATCTCCCCAGACTCACAGTGCCCAGATGCAAGGAAGCTGTTAAGAGACATGAATAGAAGCTTCTCTAAAGAAGACAGACAAATGGCTAACAAACAGATGAAAAAATGTTCATCATCCCTATATGTTAGAGAAATGCAAATCAAAACCACCCTGAGATACCATCTAACCCCAGTGAGAATGGCCCACATCAGAAAATCTCAAAACCACAGATGCTGGCGTGGATGTGGAGAGAAGGGAACACTTTTACACTGCTCGTGGGACTGCAAACTAGTACAACCTTTCTGGAAGGAAGTATGGAAAAACCTCAAAGCACTCAAGCTAGACCTCCCATTTGATCCTGCAATCCCATTACTGGGCATCTACCCAGAAGGAAAGAAATCCTTTTATCATAAGGACACTTGTACTAGACTGTTTATTGCAGCTCAATTTACAATGGCCAAAATGTGGAAACAGCCTAAATGCCCACCAACCCAGGAATGGATTAACAAGCTGTGGTATATGTATACCGTGGAATACTACTCAGCCATTAAAAAAAATGGAGACTTTACATCCTTCGTATTAACCTGGATGGACGTGGAAGACATTATTCTTAGTAAAGCATCTCAAGAATGGAGAAGCATGAATCCTATGTACTCAATTTTGATATGAGGACAATTAATGACAATTAAGGTTATGGGGGGGAGAAAAAGCAGAGAGAGGGAAGGAGGGAGGGGGATGGGGCCTTGGTGCATGCCACACCTTCTGGGGGCAAGACATGATTGCAAGAGGGACTTTACCTAAAAAATGCTATCAGTGTAACCTGGCTTATTATACCCTCAATGAATCCCCAACAATAAAAAAAAAAAAAAAAAAACTTAGCCCACAAGATCCTGATGGTACACAATGAACTCCCTGCTAATATACTTCTTGCTTTTTGATTGCAGTGTTTGGGAATGGAAGGAAATAAAAAAAGGCACACTGGGATTTCATGGATTCTGAAGCTGCCATACACAATCTGCTGATAAAACTCATATTTCATGTTTTTAATAATCTTCCTTAATAGTCCTGACATTAACATTTTCATATTTAAATTCAGATCAGCAAAACAAAAGCTATAAATACAAACATAGTTAATTAGAAGAAGCATATTTACCTGCTATGCATTTCTGTATTAAACTAAGTGTTCAACAGTTTTTAGTTTATTAAATACATGTTTAACGTCTCATTTTTCCTAACTAAAGAATGTTATTATCTAATGATAAAAATTTACTTTTATAGACTTCTTGCTAAAAGTAAACCAGTGAGCAAGTAACTTATTAAAAACCACTCAATTTTGGACTAACCTTTCAATTCATAACATTCTTAATCTAAGAGATAGGAATTCAACGCCAAGAACAATATATATACACATTATGTAGCATGTTATGTCATATATACTTTAAGGTAGATAGTTTCATATGGTCCTTGCAAAAATCCACTTTATTATCTCAAGTTACAGATAAGAAATATGAAGTTTAGAGAGATTAGATGACTTTCCCTGGGTTATTAACTAATACTGCCAGGTCTCTGATTCCTAGTCTAGAATTCTTTGTTCTACCTCATGCTGGAAATTAATGTTAATTTCATTAAGTCAATATAATATAAACAAGATGACTCTGGCAACTTGCAGTAAGGCTTAGTTTTATTCACCTAAAAATTGCCTTTCTCCTGATACCTTTTGGCAATAAATTACTCGAATAACTTTAAAGTCATTGTTAGGCTGCACATAAAAACTTGCACAAGTGATGTGGGAGTCACAAAGTATGTCCTGAGGATGGTGTGCGTTGGGCTCCTGAGTCTCAGAAAGAAATGCTGGAACTCTTACGAAAAAAAGAGGAATTGAAAAATGCTTTTATGGTTTGCATCTAAATTAACTCAAGCTATGTCTGCACTGCCAAAATGAAATTATTGCATACTCTTAAACCTGACACACAATAAAATATTTTCTAAATATCATTAGGGGCTAAAAAGAAAAATATATGACCAATATTGTAATAGTGTAAAAAACAGAGACCCAGATGTAAGGTAGATCAGATGCTAAGTTACAGACTTTGCAGAGCCCTGAACTAGTGTATTCTCCTTACAAACATCAACACTGTATTTTTAAAAGCAGTTTTTTACCAGAGGGCCAAGCATTATTAAACAAACATAAAGCTCTTGAAGGGGCTTCTTCTCTGGTACATGCTATATTCATCCTCAGAAGTGGTGCTTTAAATCTATAAAATTCAACTTCAAAATTTATCAACTTATATTCAAATTAATATAATTTCTTCTAGAAGATAAAAGTGTTTGTGCTTACCCTGTAGTAATTTGACATAAGCTAAGTTTTTGATGTTATTTTAACTTCCTATGCACTTAGAACTGCAAAGCCAGTATCATCTTGCTCTTGATAAAAATGAAGTAATTAGCCATTAAAAATTTAAAATAGTTGCTCAAATTGGTGTTAATCAAAACTAGCATCAAAATTAAAGACAGAACATTAGTGGCCAATGCCTTAAATAAGTTTTCTATAAAGAAAAAAAAGGAAGAAGGAAAAGAAAGGAGAAGGAAGAAGGGGAAGGGGGGAGGAAAAGGAGAAAGGAAGGAAGGGAAGACAGGAGGGACCTAAGACTACCACCTAATAAGCTACATCTTTCTATTAATAACTCATTAGTAAACAATTATTCACAGAATGAAAGGGACTGTTTAGGAAAAATAACAATAGCTCTTCAACCACAAAACAATAGTATATGTCTATAGACTATTTGTTATTAATAACTCAGCTATTATTACCAAATTTGCTCAATGATTTCAAGTGTGAAACTCAAAAAAAAAATGTCATTTCAGTTCATTCTTAGCATGTCATTTTGGCAGTCAATGGAGAGAATTACAGGATTAAGTGGTCTGGCTATATATAAAACAAATGCAGAAACATAAAAACCACTTCTTCAAATGCTTGACTGATGTAACGATTTTAATGACTTGCATACTATCGTTCTTCATTCTCAGGAATGGATTATATTTCTGGAAACTGACTTGACTGATTAAGTTTCATCCAGTCTCACTCTAGATTTTGCTGCTGAATGTGATCATTTCAACCACATGAACAGCAGGAGCCAAGCATCTGCCTCTTTATTGTCGCTTCCATGGTATTATTGTTGAATGTGTGAGCCAGTGAGGCCTTGCTGAATGAAGTCCACAATTCGAATCATAAAATTTTTCGTACACCAGAGAACACTTTGGAGGCAACCCAAAGGTGAAATACAATTTCTATCCCAATGAGCTATTTATTACAGATCCATGAGGCACAATTGAAGTAAGCTTCAAGAGCAGTGTTCCTCAAAGGGATGTCTTTGAAACAACTGCCTTGGATACCTGCAGTGATGAATAAAAGATAAAGATTCCTGGGCACCTCCTGAGATTTACAAAATCATAATTTCTAGAGGCAAGTCACAAGCACCTGCACAAGCTCACCTGGTGATTTCTACAAACCCTGAAATTTTAAAAGCCACCATTTTACTTCTTTTCTCACTTGTGCAGTTTTGAGTCCACAGAACTTTAAGATTCCAGTGAAGTTCCCCAGAAGAAGACTTACAAAACTTTTTATTTTTTTTTTAAAGCAGTGCGGTTTCTGTCATGGAACCCAAATGGGTAGGGTAGGGAGTGGGTAAGGGCTGAAAAAATGTCCTGCCAGATTGCCTGACAGATTTCCAGATAAAACTGAAAAATAGTTCAATTTGTGTTGCATCAAGAAAAATCATGGAATAGTGTTTTTCAAAAATGTGTTATAATAAAAATAGACATTTAGTTTAAGAATTATCATTGATCTTTTTTCCAAAGTAGATAATAGCGCTGATGATGCAGTACTGATGCATATACATACACGTACAGCACATTGTTGGAAGCATATGGCAGAAAAACAGCTTCTTTCTTTGCCACATCCACGTTTGCCACATACGCTGGAAGTTATTAACATTTTGTTGAAGTGGTCAGACGGTTCTTAGTGTGCTTGCTTTGTCTTGAAGAAATCTATCGCCCTCTCAATAAGGAAGCTTTCAGTTAGCAAGCTATTGCTGGTTTAAAACTAATTTGCAAACTTAGCCTTGTAAACACTTACAGATATACCCCAAATGTCCCTAGAGTTAATTTGGAATTGGCCCAAATTTATCTCAAGTATCTTGCTCATGTAAAATAAATATTGAAACCATTATTGCAGGGAATTTGTTGCTTTTCAAATAGAAAGTCAGGGACATTGCCTTGGAAGTTGGAATTGCAAAGGCATGTTTGGTGAGATCACCAGTGCTGAATAAGAATTCCAGGCACACTTTCTTTCTCTCCTTCCAACTCACACAGTCTCTGCTGCTTACCTTCACCTGTCCTTTATGAAAGGAGAAAAATGACAGGAAATAATAGAGTAGAGCTCTAATTCAGGTTTATTTTCATAGGCTTTCCATCTCTTTTCAATATTTCCACTATAGTTGGCATTGGCAAACTCTGGTCCATGGCCCAATATAACCTTCAGCTAGTTTTTGTAAACAGATTTTCATTGGAACCCAGCTGCACCCACTTGCTTACATAGTGTTTATGTCTGCTTTCCCACTGCAAAGTCAAAGTTGAGTAGCAATGAAAGGACCCTGGGACCCGCAAAACTTGACTTAGAGTTTGCCTACTGCTAATCTAGATAATATCCACAGTTGCCTCAACAGTAAACCTTATCAAACAAAGGTATGTAAAAGGAGAGGTGGTAAATATTCAGTATGTTAAAGGAGGAAAATTGGCATCGATGTTCTTACGGGAAAAATGGATATCTTGATCTTCAAACATGAAAAACATCCATTTTTCTTCAGCAAAAAATTTCTTTCTAAAGTGAGTATTTCACTGAATTGCTATTTTGAGAAGGAGACCAACAATAATGGAGATAAAGACTGTGAAAGCACTATATACCCAAACTTTTCTTCATATATTTCACCTGCCTTTTTTGCTGTATGCTTTATTCTGATAATTATGTAATAATCCCCTAATTTTCCCAGGTAAATACCAACAATTACTTCTTCTTACTGTCCTACAGTCTCTCATACCTTTACCCTCTCAATAATTATTTCATAAGTACCTGAGATAGGCACGTGGTATACGATAATAAACAAATGGAAATGGATCTATTTTCACAGAAAGCTTTTCAAGTGCAAATTTTAAACTTATATTTCAATTTATAAATAAAGAGAAAAAAATAGACCATAAAAATGGTTTCCTCCAGATTAAGTAAATTATATTATGGTACAGAATTGGGCAATGCATTATGATGCAAAATATTGATTATGATCTAGATTACTATCAATGAATTTTCCATAGCGTGACCTTTTTTATAGTAATCTAAACCATATTGTTACTATTTTTGTTAAAAACTTTAGTAACCCAACTCACAGAGCTAAATAAAGAGGAGATTCAGACAGGTAAACTTGTAACTACAACAGAGTATAATGAATTCTAGGAAGAATAATATGTAACATGCTAGAGAAGCAACGTGGTATGGGATGGTAGGGAGGGAGGACTGCCTCATTGAAAACCTTCCAGATAAAGTGATATCTATGCTTTGATCTTAAGAATATTATATGAAATTTTAAAAAGAGAATACAAAGAGGGGCATGATGCCAGAGCGTATGTGGCTATATCGGCCTTGTAAAAAAGTTTAGTTCCTGTTTTTATTTCTTTGGGATAAATGGGATGCAATCAGAAGTTTTAAATAAGGACTAGTTGATAACATTTTTCTTCATAAAGACTACTCTGGCTACACAGAGGAAACGTGAACAGAAGAAGAATGAAATCGGGTGACACTAGGACCACTTTGGAAGCGCAAGGAAGAGAATGATGCTATGAAATGAAATTAGGTAGAGAGATCTAAAAGGGATAAAAATCACTAAAACATAATTTATCATAATTGGGGATTTAAGGGAAGAAGGGGACAAATCTGAGATTAATTTTAGATTTTTTGTTGTTGTTGTTTGGGCAACTGCCTGGGTTGTGGTGGCATTTACCATGTTTGGGACCACAGAGAGGTAATGGGTTAGGAAGGAAAAAATGAAGAGTTCAGTTTGGAACACATTGAATGTCTGGTACCTAAGGGACATTCAGGTGGCATGCAGAATTTGCAGGTAAATAGCATACCTGAGGCTCAGGAGACCAGAGAATGAGTTATTAGTCTATCAATAATAATTGATAGCACTGGAGTGGATGAGATTATCCCAGTTGCACATTTAAAATGAAAGAGGAAGAGCCCAGAACAGCATCAGGTAGAGCATGAGAATTCTGGGGGAAAAAAGTTAAGGTGCAGCTAAGGAGGTGCACTCAACAACTCAAAATCTGTTGAGTGTCAGATCATAAGAATCCAAAGCAAGGTTTCCATAGAGAGAAAATGAACAATTATCATATATTATATCTGATATTATATTACTTCTGCAAAATAATTATGATATGACATTAAATGTGTTCCTTAGATTTATTTTTATTGCCGATTGTAGTGTCAGAAGTTGGGGTAGGAACAGAAGACATACTGTAGAAGATTGAGTAATCAGTGAAGAATCAAAGTGTTGTAACGAATGTAGATAATGCTTTCCATATGTTTAACTATGAAGGAGAAGAGAGATGAGGTAGTAGCTAGGGAGAAATGTCAGGTGGAAGTTATGTCCAAGAAAGCAGATGAATAAGGCATCTAGAAAGTGATACGTGTTCCACATTTTTTAAAATTAAAAAAAAAAATGGACACAGGTCTCTGTTGCTCAGCTAGAATGCAGGGGCACAATCATAACTCACTGCAATCTCAAACTCATGGGCTCATGTGAAGTGATTCATTTGCTTGAGCCTCCCAAGCAACTGTGATTACTGGTGTGTGGCACCATGCCCAGATAATTATTTTTATTTATTTATTTTTAGTTTTTGTACAGATGGGGTCTCACTAGGTGGCTCAGATTGATACCAAATTCCTAGGCTCAAGGGATCACCCTACATCAGCCACCCAAAGTGCTAGGATTATACCGGGTCTAATATTCTAATTTTCTAACCTGGTGGATAATCAAATGGTTGTTGGTACTTCAAATAAGAAACTGAATCTTCCAAATCATAAAGTTGAACTTTGTTTTATGTATGTTTTGTTTGTTCATAATATTTTGAATTTAAAAAATATGTATAAACGTATCATTTTAAAGCCACAAAAGAAATGTAAAAGAATAAATCTAACAAAGAATCTGTGTGAAGAATCTTAAAAAAATTATAAATTCTCTTAAAAGACATTTTTTATAGTCCTCTCTATTTAGAAAGGCAGCACACTTTTGTATAGGTACACCAAGAATCACTTATTCACACATTCTCTCAAATTGACCAATAGATTAAATGCCATTCCAGTCAAAATCCAAATAGGGCTTTTTTAATGGAACATAAGAGGTTAATTCTAAAGTCCACATGACATTCTAAAAGTTTAAAAACAACAGAAACATGCCTAAAAACTAAAAAATGAGATGACTTGCTTTGCCAAATATCAAGACTCATTATAATGTAGCACAAATACAACAGTATGAGCTACAGAGATAAATAAATAACATTAGTGAATAGAGATAGAATAGAAATAAACTCAAGTATATACAAATAAGTTACAACTGAGCTGACATTGCAGATTGGTGCAAAATGGACTGACTATTCAATATAAATGAGAGTTAATATTCATATGAAAAAGGGAGGAAAATGAGACCTTTACCTCACAGTCTATATAAAACTTAAATTCAAGATATATTAAATACTTTCTTTTTATTAAGTAAAAATCTGTAACATTTAAGTTCACAATTAGAATAGTGCCTTAACAAGCTTCAAATAAGAAAAGATTTGTTAACAAGACACAAAAGGTGCAAGATTGATAAATTCAGCTACATTAAAATTAAAAACTTCCGTTCCTTAAAATATACCAAGAAGAGGATAAAAAGACAACGGACCACCTGAAAGAAAACATTTGCAGTATCCGTAAAGAAGGATTAGAACTTAGAATACATCAAGGTCATTAGTCAATAAGAAAAAGACAACTCAAAGTATAAATTGCAATAAATATAATGAAGCATTTAATCACAGAGGAAAACCCAATTGACCATAAGCATGTTAAAGCATGCATCTTCACCAGTAATTAGGAAATGCAATTGAAAACCTCAGTGAGATACAATTTCATGCAAAAATTTAAAGTTAGTCAAGGTCAATTTTAGAAAATATATGGTACAAGAGTAACTCTTAGCCACTGATGGAACAAGTGTAAATTGGTACAACCACTTTGAAAAATATTTGACATTTAAAGTTAAACATGTACATATGCTGCAGACTTGTAATTCTGCTAAGAGAAAATTTTCCATCCTTGTACTGGGAAACATATAAGAACATGCAGGGCAGCATTATTCCTAATAACGACAATCACAAATATTTATCAAAACAAATGCTCAGTGTATTTAAAGGTGTATTAGGCTACTGGTTTCATAAGTTAGTTATGTGTGATGTGTGTGGGGGAATAAATTGTAGTAGATTCATATATAACTCAGCCCTACTATGAAACTAATTTGGGGCTCTCACATAAAAGCTATAACCCAGTTACAACTTAACAATAGGGGGAAGTGGGAAAGGGAGGGGGGTGGGTAGAGGGAGGGGGATCGGTGGGATCACACCTGTGGTGCATCTTACAGGGGTATTTGCGAAACTTGGTAAATGTAGAATGTAAAGGTTTTGGCACAGTAACTGAGATAACGCCGGAAAGGCTATGTTAACCACTGTGATAAAAATGTGTCAAATGGTCTATGAAGCGAGTGTATGATGCCCCATGATCATATCAATGTATACAGTTATGATTTAATAAAAAAAAATTCTCTAGGGCAATGAAAATGAATGATTAGTACTATGCACATCAATAAAAATGAATCTCAAATAATATTGAGCAAAAGATGCTAGACAGAGAACATATAAAACATATGTTATCATTCTACTTTAATAAAGTTCAATACCAATAAATTGAACATACTCTTAGGGTACATACAAAATACAGAAAAGAAAAGGAATATATTCTGGGAGGGATACACAGATCTGGGAATGATACTTTATTTCTTAAGCTGGATAGTAGGTACAAGGGTGTTGATTTTAACTGGTTATACTTTTTAAAATTTTTATTTATTTATTTATTGTTGTTGTTGTTGCAGTTTTGGCCAAGGCTGAGTTCGAACCTGCCACCCTCAATATATGGGACCGGTGCCCTACTCCCTGAGCCACAAGTGCCACCCAACTGGTTATATTTTTATAGATAATGAATTTTATATTCTTCTGTGTATGTATAATAACTTTTCCACAACTCTTTAAGGGGGAAAAAACATATATCTTAAAAGGCATGGATGATGTCTTTGATGAAAAAAGTAACCAAGAAATTTTATCTGTTACTTTGAACGTTTTGGTTTTTTTTTCTGTTTTTTTTTATTATTATTATTATTATTAAATCATAGCTGTGTACATTGATATGATCATGGGGCATCATTCACTAGCTTCACAGACCATTTACCAACTTTCACATATACCCTTGTAAGATGCACCGCTGGTGTAATCCCTCCAATCCCCTTCCCTCTACCCACCTTCCACCCTCCCTCCCCTCCCTTTCCCCCTTCCCCCTATTCTTAGGTTGTAACTGGGTTGTAGCTTTCATGTGAAAGCCCTAAATTAGTTTCATAGTAGGGCTGAGTATATTGGGTACTTTTTCTTCCATTCTTGAGACACTTTACTAAGAATATGTTCCAGCTCCATCCATTTAAACATGAAAGAGGTAAAGTCTCCATCTTTCTTTCAGGCTGCATAATATTCCATGGTGTACATGTACCACAATTTATTAATCCACTCGTGGATCGATGGGCACTTGGCTTCTTCCATGACTTAGCAATTATGAATTGAGCTGCAGTAAACATTCTGGTACAAATATCTTTGTTATGATGTGCTTTTTGGTCTTCTGGGTATATGCCTAGTAGAGGAATTACAGGATTGAATGGCAGATCTATTTTTAGATCTCTAAGTGTTCTCCATATCTCTTTCCAAAAGGAATGCATTAATTTGCATTCCCACCAGCAGTGCAAAAGTGTTCCCTTTTCTCCACATCCGTGCCAACATCTCTGGTCTTGGGATTTTGTGACGTTTTGAAAAATTTTTTTAAATCCCTCAACATAAGGTAGGGAAGTAGTAAATGATCGTTAAGCTAGAAAGAAAAGAAAAAAAGTCTAACAAAATGGTTATAAGGGCAAAAGGTAGAAAAACTCCCCCACATAAATGGGTTAAAAGTAGTGGAGGAAGGTGAAGAAGGATGAGAAAATACTGGACAGTGTTAAAGAAAATTAACATACAGCTTTCTGCAGGCTACTTTATTTATGTTGCATCCAAAAATACATTGAATTAAAGATTCAAAAGCCACAAAGAAGGGAAAAGAGCTATTTTTCTAGAAAAAGCAAAGAAGAATTATACTTTTACTCTGTAAACTTTCTTGAGAGAAAAAAGTTTATCTTCTGTTTTTATAAGTCGTGTTTCATTGTGTGAAAAATATAGGAGAGAAGACAATCTTCCAACATGAATGCACTTCAAAAATTTACTCAATGTTTTATACGCTAATGTAACAAACATATACATAGAGGTTTGCCTTAGTAAAAGAGTAATTCTTTATGTGCCCATGGACAATAATCAACCAGAAAAATACCAAAAACTTCCAGAAGGTTTAAGTATTATTTTTTGATGGTATGTATTTTATTCAGGGGAGGTAGCTGAATACTTGACAGAATAAGAAATGAGATATAAAGTCTTTTTCACTTAAGTTTTCCCACTTTGAACCTTGTCCAAATGGTGAATGAGTCATGACCAAATAATTTCACAACCTACTAGACATTCGGTGATCTTTGAGCCGTGAGATGACGGTCTGCCATCATTCTTTGGTGGGCAGGTGTCACCACTACTAATTAGGTTTTTGCTTAAAATCTGCTAGGGGGTCAGAAAGTAAAGAGGACTGAAAACTGAACAGCCTATTCATGGCTTGCGGTAGCCCTGCCCAGGGAGGTGTGGAGGCACCAAGCCAAGCCCAGCTGGTAACTGTAGTTACGTCCCATGTAATAAAGAGGGGGTTTATATATTGTAGAAATGTCAGTCTGGCTTCTATATCAGCATTCAGTTGGCAGAGCCAAATTTCAAAAATGTAGTTGCTTTGATGAACAAGCCTTTTTATCAATCAGTCAATTTGAAAACCTCGGTCTTAGAAACTTTATAACTGACATTTCACATGATATGCCCTGTACACTCTAGTCAAAAATCTATCAGCCATGGTTCATAAGAATCTTAGGATAAGATTTAAATTTTTAATTTAAAATACTGACTTATACAGATTACTTATCAGTTTTCAAAGTTGAAATGCTCATGTTTTTCTCTCATTAACTGGAACATACCTATATTGATTTTATATACATATACAAAATTAGAGATATAATTATATATGTATATAATGCATATGATAACATTATAAAATATATTTTAAATATGTATTTACATATAAATGTATATATGAAGTTAAATATAAAATTATATAATGATTATGTATAATCAATTATAAAATGTATATTTTTAACTATATAAAATTATGACAATAAAATAAATTATAAAATATAATAATATTAAGGTTATATTGATTTTATATACATATACAAAATTAGAGATATAATTATATATGCATAATATACATACATAATTTTATGTTTATATAATTTTATATTTAACTTCATATATACACATATATTTAAATATATAAAATATATTTTATAATGTTACTATGTGCATAATATACATATATAATTATATCTCTAATTTTTTACATGTATATAAAATCAATATAGTTATGTTCCAGTTAAAGAGAGCAAAACATGGGCATTCAAACTTAGAAAACCGATAGGTAATTTTTATTATATGTTTATATCATGCATATATTATTAATTATGTTATATAACATTAATTTTATAATATTTTATAATTTTATTGTTATAATTGTATATATTTTAAAATATACATTTTATAATTTATTATACATAATTATTATATAATTTTATATAATTTTACATTTGACTTCATATACATGTTAACATTTAAATATATATTTACATTTGACTTCATATACATGTTAACATTTAAATATATATATTTAAAATATATGTTATAATGTTATTATATTTAATTATAATTACCTTATTATATATCTTGTTTCATATGTTCATGAAATGAGCTACAAGAACAATATAACAGGTTAACAGTTGATCATTTTACTAAACTTTCAAAAAAAAAATTGCAAGACCAATATTGAAAACTAAAATTTATCATAGCCATTATTTTTATTTTATTTTTTACCCTTAATATCAGGGGAAAAAATGTTTGGTTAACAGTGAAAGTAGGCAAACTCTATGTTAAAAGTGTTATCTGCATACTTATAAGTCATTTGACAAAATCCCACGTAATTACCCTCAAAGGTTCTATTTATCAGACATTTATTGAAAGTCTGTATATTAAGGAAACGGGAGCTGTGCAGAAGTGACACCAGGCAGTATACTTAAGGACTTGTTTATCTACCAAGAAGAATAAAAACACACAAATAGAAGATAATGAGAACTGGCCAAAATCAAATATTTGTTTTCTTTGCGTTCTTCTAAAGAGAAAAATGAGTATATTTAAAATTAAGATAAAATAATATGTTTAAATTAATATTTCAGCAATGGTAATCCTCTAAGTCCTCTAAAGTCAACTGAAAATCAATTCAGAATGGCTTAAAATTATTAAGTCACAAAAACTGATTTATTTCAGTACAATCATATTGGTTTATGTCACTGCCAGAAAAATTTTTGTTCTTCTGTTTCTTTCAATACAAAAGCCTGCAAAAATGCAGGAAAAGGCAATATTCATAAACTACAATCTTTAGTTTCAAATATACTATCTACAAAGAAGAATGCTGAATAACTAGGCCTTATAAATATTCCCATTGCTCATTTCCTTCTCACCCTCCCTCTGTCTTCCTGATGGGTTACACATACCCACACACGTACACACACCTGAACCAGTGATTTTCATATACAACACCCAGATTCTGTATCCAATATTTTTAAGTCCACTTTTAGTTTAACCTAAACCAGAACATTATTACTGATAAATAGACTATAACTCATGATAATTTAGTATGAATCCTTTTAATAATGACCTCATATGCTAGAGAAGCAAATAAAACAGTATGATGCAGATTTCTGAATCTCTTTTTAGCTCAGAAATATTATCATGCAGTAATTAGAGGCACAGTAAAAATCCAAATAAAGAATCCACTTGCTGCATAGATCTATAAACTGGATATTGGTGTTACAGATGCCAAAACACAGTCAGAAAGATTAGCTTTCAGCTCTAGTCCTGCTGAGGAAGTTCCCCAAAGGATGAAAGAGCCCTGGAACAAAGTGAGATGCTTTAGCTGATCAAGCCCTATTTGGTCACTTTCATCTCTGCAATGCATGGAAAAGGAGCAGCTTTCCTGCCAGTTCTTGGCACTGTGACCAGGGAGAGACATAAAGGGAGGCAAGGCAAGGCCAGCACAAAAGGGGAAGTGGTTAAAGGTAGCAGCCTGTTTCAAAGAAACAAAGGTGCTGGCAGGAGACGTTAACAAGGAAAAGGCCTGAGCCTCCATGGTAAATAGAACGGCAATGGCCTAATAATAAACCAAAAGACACAAGTGAGGATGGCTGCATGCAAAGTGAGGAGAAACCTTCCAATTACTGCTCTAGACAGCCCTATTAATCCTTAGGAGCACTCCCAACAAAAAGTCTATTCAATTTTCCCTCGATGTGTTCCATCTAATGGGAGCAGTATTATGTCTGACACTGAGGGTAATTACCTCATGAGAATTTCACATACAGAGAAGTAAAGTCTTTAATTTTCTGCAGGTGTCTTGGACACATTCTGCATAATTCTTTGCCCCCAGATGAGGTGCACATTCCTCTTCTGTAGAGCTGCTTTCTAACTGAGATGGTTTGCTTTTAAGGACTATAAGTAATAGTCATTTATTTTCAGCTATTATTAAAATCAGTACTTTGTATGTGTTCCCTTCATCACATCACAAGTATCATTAATACCCACAGCAAAGCTGAAATATATATATATATATATAAATATACACACACATACATATATACGTTCATACGTATACATACAAATCTCATTGTAACACTCCTCCGGAGCACAACCATTAGCAGCAGAAAAATAGTTAGGAGGCTTTCTTCACACATTGGTTATGAGAGTTCCAAAAAGACCACATACCTGCAGGGAGGCACTTAGCTATTTACCCCCGCCAGTTCATGAAACTTAGAAACAACTGAGATTGTACAGGAAAGAGAATAAATGAAGAGGACAGTATTCAATGCTGCTTTACTTCTTGAAACAATTACCCCTGTAGCATGTCTTGTTGATATATTCTAAAATCAATATTCTTTTAGCCAAACACAAATGGATTCCTTTTGCTGAATTACATGAGGCAGTTTATTTATTTTAGCATCATATCCCCTTTGTGTAATAAAGAAAGTATCACCTCACAGCAGAGATATGACAAAGGGGATATTTAATATACTTGGTAAAATTTGCACAGGGAAGGAAAACTGTTTTTCTAAAAAACCGTTCTTCAATGGTAAAGTGGTCAAGACTATAGGAATAGGCTGATAATGTGTAAACCTTCATTCAAATTAATGAAAAAAACAATTAAACATGTCTTGAAGTTGATAGCTTCATTAGTAAGACTTTCTTATATAATGCAGGAGCAAAGGTCGTCTTATTTTTTTTTTTCCACTAGGGAGTAGACTACATGAACAAGACCATACACCATTTGGTGTCATATATGTTCCTTATGATTCTGTGTTTTCTTAAAAATCCACGTTAGGAAATAATGGTACTTAAGATATCACAATATGGTTTATGGAAACAGAGCCAGCTGAACATTTTTTTTTTTTCTAAATTGGTTCTATCTCTAAAATGCAATAAGTTTATGATATAGAGGCTATGCCTGCCTGGGGCAATCAGATTGTTGTCCAAAGTACTCCTTCCTCCAGTACTATCTCCTATCTCGGGGCTTATAACACTTACTGTTCAGATTTCTTTCTTGTCCTGGTGTTTTAAACATTGTAGAACATTTTGACTGTATTCTGAAGAGTCTCAGTAAATGACCATATGAAAGAAAAATTTTTTATTACAGTTAGATTTTAGCAAAAATTAACATGTCATTCAGAGTATGTTATTTTTAATTTTCTTTCTGAAATTGAGATATAAAGTTTTACTAAATTATTTTGAGGAAGTGTCAGCTTCTATTTAGAAAGCCCAAGGCATCCTTTCAGAGAGAGAAGATTAAAGACTTGCTCATGTTCTTCTCCTGCTTCTCCCCCCATAAAAGTCCCAAGACATGTAACAATCAGCACGTCTGGTGATTGCAAAGGGCATGCTTGCTTGGATTCCATTATTTCCCAATTTACTCAGGCAGGGCCAAGATATCCATCAAGTCTTCAATCCACAAACTTACGGGCATCCTGTAAAACTTCCCCAAAGTCTCCTGGGGCTGAGCAGACTGTAAGAAGCCAACCTGGAAACTTCCATAACTAGAGTGCTAACTTGCAACTCAGTAAGAAGTATAGACTTGCTGGACTTGCTATGTAAATTGACTGCTTATTTCCAGTTATGTTGCTTGTTCATGGCTAATTACTAAAATTGGCCTCACTTCTTATTACAAATACCACAACCAAAGGTGAAAAAGCTATCAGTTACCTATTGCTCCTCTCTGCTTTCAAGAAGATACCACAATGTACTGTGCTTTTCTGTCATAAGAGTGAAGAAACACCTTTATTATCAGCATATTTTCCCCTTAACATATATAAAATGGTTCTTTATAAACTTCTGTGTATATGTTCCAAATTTCCCTCTATGAACTCACTGTGGCTATCAAATACTGCAATCATATATTTTCTTAAAGAGATATTTACTTTTAAATTAGATCAATGTTCATAAATACTACTAAGTCAGCATAAAATATTCAAAGTAGAATAAATTTAACTAATACCTATACTGCTCAATTTATTATTATTATTATTATTTTGCATAAGAGGTTTTCCAAACACCCCAACCCCTGGCAATTCAGAACAGACTCAAGAAAGAACATGACTTCTTACTCAAAAATTAGTTCCAAACTAATACAAATGATGGAACAAGAAAGCATACATGAGAAATAAAATTTGAAACAGATGGCAGGAAGTACTATATGAAGAATTATACATACATAGATGATTCAGCCAAAGAAAATTATTCTGGTATAAACACTGGATCCATTCAAAGATGATCATGAAGAAGGATGAAGTAAAATAGTATGACCAATAAGTGGTTATCATGAGGCAAAAAATATTTTTTAAAATGTACCATTTGTGATGCAATTCATGCTAAGCTATGCTGACCTGATAGGTCCTTAGCAAGAGATGGAAACACAGCATGCATTACCCACCCTTATTTGCATACAGTAATTTCCGTAAAAATGTACTGAAAAAGACGCATCCAGAAGCTGTGAGCATCCTGACATGCTGCGAACAAAAGCTTTATGGCCTAGCTTCATGGATCATGGGTTTATGACAACAGTAGGAAAGGATGAATGAAGGTTCAGAATATAGTGTGAGTTGAGTAAACAGAGGAACGCCCAGATTTATTGATTTACACCCAGTTTATGTTTCTATCTCCAAATGTATTTATTTTTAATGTCTCTGAGTTCCAATGCATTCTGAGGATTGTGGTTAATCTCCTTAAGTCTTTTTTGTGGAAGCTCTGTATACTTTGCCTTTTACAAACAAAATAACAACACAGGTTAAAATCCCAGAACTGAATTATAAAGCTTCAATTGTTTATAAAAATCAGATTTAGGGTTTAATGAAGAGAGATTTATACCCTTTTGACACTTCCATTTCTAAATCTAGACAACTGGAGTATGCCACACATTTTTGAAATACTCAGACTAAATTAAAATGACTCCTACCCAGCCTTTAAACAATTTTGTATGAAGATGAAAGGAGAATCATTAGAGTACATACTATGGGCTAGTCACTATTCCATAGACTTCACGTATAGTAACTCCGTTAATCCTCAGACTCCTCTAAGTAAACTCACTGTATTCATACAGTCAAGTAGCAGAGTTGGAATCAAAACCTCACCCTAGGGGGTAGAGACAAGATGGCTGACTTAAGCCAGCTTTCCACAGAGGCTCCTGTCCAGAAGGAGAGTTAAATGACAGAAATTTAGCAAGTAACCTGGTGGATTTGAGCTGCACCAAGAGAGAAGGTTGAAGAACACACATCAATCCTGCTGAGGCAAGCTGCGACCCCAGGGATACAAACAAAAGGTACAAAATCCATCACCAAGTGGACAGGAGTCCCCTCCCCCATGAGAAAGGCTCAGAGTGCCCCACAAACAAATGAGCAGAGTTCAAAGGTCCTCCCACTACACTCCACGGGAGAGACCCTCTAAAAACTGGATCTACCTCCCCTACTAGAGTGCCACAGCGTTCTCCTGTCAGGCATAAAATTGTATAAAACTGTATATATTCTATAACTACAACTCTGAGCTCCCAGCATCCCCTCCACTCTCACTCTGAGGTCTGGAGGCCTGTCCCCCAGGAGTTCAGATTCTTGGGTGATTTCTTGAGGGGTGTGGACAGTGCCTAAACTGCAGCTGGTCAGTATGCCTCTGGTGCACGGGAGTGAGGAGAGGATGGTCGAGAGGGAACCACACCGGAGCAGCAGTGCTCTGAGGCACAGAGCAGCAGCCGTCTTTTAGCAAAAATAAGGCTCACTCCCGGATATTCTGAAGCCACACACCTTGTCTCCCTGTGCAACCAGAGGAGGCTGAGCATCTACTCAGGTGGCAACCACCATGGAACAGATCTGGGATGGAAACGCAGGCCCCGTGAGTAAAGGCTTTGCCTGAGGCGGTACCAACCTGGGTGGAGTGCAGGGACTAGAAACACACTTGCAGACCTGGGAAGTTCCCAGGGTGGGGCTGACCCAGAGGACCGCTTTACTGAGCCTAAGATGCACCCGGCCCACAGGGGATCGTCAGCCTATAGACAAAGGAAGACAGGATGCTAGAACTGACAGGTAACTGAATACAAAACCTGCAGGAGTGAAGACAGGGCCTGAGGCACAGGCTCTGGGAACTCGACACAGCTTCTCTTCTGCAGGGGAATTTAGCAGGGACAGAAACAAATTCCTGCAAAGTTGTTCTGTTCTGTTCTGTCAGTAACATCAATCAGGGGCGGGGCTGGAACGGAGTGAACACCCCCTGGCCTCCATCAAGCACCCAAGGTTGTCAGGCCTCACCTCCCCCTGCTAGATAGAGGCAGTGGCCTGGCTGAGCAGAAATAGATTCCCTTGTGATTCAGGCAGGTGCAAACCCCTGAGGTATCTGTTCACTACAGGCAACTAGTTCAGCCAACTGTGGGGCTATCAGTAACTGGGTGTGACAGAGGTGCAAGGTGGGGAAGGAGGCATAAACCTTCCCAGACTGATGTATTTGCTGGTGGCTCCTCCTAACTCCACGCAGCCCTGGAGCAAGCCATATCAAAGTAGTCACCAGACCCCTGTGATCCAGTTGCCAGAGACCTTTTAAACTCTCCCACCTGAGACAGGTGCTGACTTAGACAATTGATTTGGACCTTTTGAACTGAGCCAATCACCCGAAGACTATTCAGGTGGTGCCCAGAGTGTGTGTTTGTACAAAGATTTGATTTTCCTTTTCCAATTATTGCCTATGGGGGGCAGGGTGACTTAATTGCTGGTATTTCTCCACAGCTGAGACTTCAACCAGAGTAACTGTTTCACTAGGGTCAAATACAAACCAGCTGAAAACAAGACAGAACCATGTAGCCCCATCACACCAAACAGGGAGCAGTTTCTCAGGCCATAGCACTGTACGGGTCCTCAAAAAAGCTCCAGGGAAAAAAATCAAACAGTGTAAAACACTCATGGGGTGGAATCAGCAGAAAAACTCTGGTAATATGAATAACAGGAATAGATCAAACCCACCCCCACCACCAAGGAAAGATTTGGCAGATGTAACTGAAGATCCCATTCATAAACAGCTGGCCGAGATGTCAGAAATCGAATTCAGAATTTGGATTGCAAACAAGATTAATCAAATGGAGTAAAATTTGGAATTAGACATTTGAGCAGCAATTCAAAAGTTGGAATTAGAAATTTGAGGAGAAATTCAAAAGTTGTCTAAAGAATTTAACGAATTTAAAGACAAAACCACCAAAGATTTTGATGCACTGAAGCAAGAATTTGCACCCTCAAAGATCTGAAAAATACAGTAGAATCCCTCAGTAACAGAGTGGAGCAAGCAGAAGAAAGGATTTCTGACATTGAAGACAAAGCCTTTAAACGCTCCCAAACTCTCAAAGATGAAGAGAAATGGACAGCAAAAAATGGATCATTCTCTCAGAGAACTCTGGGATAATTCGAAGAAGGCTAATATCCGCCTCATTGGAATCCCTGAAACTGATGAAGTGGCCTCGCTAGGCACAGATGCCCTTCTCAATGAAATTATGAAAGATAATTTTCCAGACATGCCAAGAGATTCTGAAATTCAGATAGCAGACAGTTTCCGAATCCCAGTATGACTTAATCCCAATAAGACATCCCCCAGGCATATCATAATTAATTTCACTAAAGTTAATATGAAGGAGAAAATTCTCAAAGCAGCCAGACGTAAGAAATCATTATCTACAAAGGGAAGAATATTAGAATGACTGCAGACTTCTCTGCTGAAACTTTTCAAGCCAGAAGAGGGTAATCATCAACTTTTAATCTTCTAAAGCAAAATAACTTTCAACCCCCGATCCTGTATCCAGCTATACTGAGTTTCATTTATGATGGAGAAATTAAATACTTTTAATGACATTCATATGTTGAAGAAATCTGCCATAACCAAACCAGCTCTTCAGGATATTCTCAGACCTATCCTTCATAATGACCAGCCCAATCCTCTACCACAAAAGTAGACTCACTCAGAAACTTTTCGTCAAACTCCAACTTCCATGGTGGCGAAAGGACTAAAAATGTCCACTGGACTTTTAAAAAACTCGATACCCAAAATTTTACCAGATTTATCAATATGCTCCATTAAAGTGAACGGCTTAAAGTGTCCTCTAAAGAGGCACATGTTAGCTGACTAGAAAAAAAAACTCAAGCCAGATATTTGCTGCATACAAGAGTCACATCTTACACTAAAAGATAAATATAGATAGGGTTAAAGGATGATGGTCCATATTTCAGACAAAGGGTAATCAGAAAAAACCAGGTGTTGCAATTCTATTTGTAGACACAACAGGCTTTAAACCAACAAAAATAAGAAAGGATAAGAATGGTCACTACATATTTGTTAAGGGTAATACTCAATATGATGAGATTTCAATTATTATTATCTATGCACCCAACAAGAATGCACCTCAATTTATAAGAGAAACTCTAACAGACACGAGCAACTTCATTTCCTCCAGCTCCATAACAGTTGGAGATTTCAACACTCCTTTGGCAGTATTGGATCAATCCTCCAATAAGCAGCTGAGCAAAGAAATTTTAGATTTAAACCTAACCATCCAACATTTGGATTTAGCAGACATCTTAGAACATCTCAACCCAACAAAACTGAATACACATACTTGTCATCAGCCCACGGAACATACTCCAAAATCGATCACATCTTAGGTCACAAGTCTAACCTCAGTAAATTTAAAGGAATAGAAATTATCCCTTGCATCTTTTCGGACCACCATGAAATAAAAGTTGAGCTCAGTAACAGGAATCTGCATACTCATACAAAAACATGGAAGTTAAATAACCTTTTGCTGAATGATAGCTGGGTCAGAGATGAGATTAAGAAGGAAATTGCCAATTTTTTGGAACAAAATGACAATGAAGACACGAATTATCAGAACCTCTAGGATACCGCAAAGCAGTCCTAAGAGGGAAATTCATAGCACTGCAAGCCTTCCCCAAGAGAACAGAAAGAGAGGAAGTTAACAATTTAATGGGACATCTCAAGAAATTGGAAAATTAAGAACTTACCAACCCCAAACCCAGTAGAAGAAAAGAATTAAATGAGCAGAATTAAATGAAATTGAAAACAAAAGAATTATACAACAGATCAATAAATCAGTAAGTTGTTTTTTTGAAAAGGTCAATAAAATAGATAAACCTTTGGCTAACCTAATGGAAAAAAGAGTAAAATCTCTAATTTCATCAATCAGAAACGAAAAAGATGGAATAACAACAGACTCCTCAGAAATTCAAAAAATCCTTAATGAATATTATAAGAAACTTTATTCTCCCAAATATAAAAATCTGGAGGAAATTGACCAATACTTGGAAACACGTCACCTTTCAAGACTTAACCAGAATCAAGTGGAAATGCTAAACAGGCCCATATCAAGTTCTGAAATAGCATAAACCATACAAAACCTCCCTAAAAAGAAAAGCCCGGTACCACATGGCTTTTAAGATTTTACCTTAAGGACAGAATTCTACCAAACCTTTAAAGAGGAACTAGTACCTATATTACTCAACCTGTTCCAAAATGTAGAAAAAGAAGGAAGACTACCCAACACATTCTATGAAGCAAACATCACCCTGATCCCCAAACCAGGAAAAGACCCAACAAGAAAAGAAAATTATAGACCAATATCATTAATCAATACAGGTGCAAAAATATTCAACAAGATCCTAACAAACAGAATCCAGCAACACATCAAACAAATTATTCAGTTTTATCCCAGGGTCTCAAGGCTGGTTCGATACACGTAAATCTATAAGTACAATTCAGCACATAAACAAATTAAAAAACAAAGACCATGTGATTCTCTCAATTGATGCAGAAAAACTTTTGATAATATCCAGCATCCCTTCATGATCAGAACACTTAAGAAAATTGGTATAGAAGGGACATTTCTTAAACTGATAGAGGCCATCTACAGCAAACCCACAGCCAATATCGTCTTGAATGGAGTTAAATTGAAATCATTTCCACTCAGATCAGGAACCAGACAAGGCTGCCCATTGTCTCTACTGCTCTTTAACACTGTAATGGAAGTTTTAGCCACCACAATTAGGGAAGAAAAGGCGATCAAAGGTATCCATATAGGGTCAGAAGAGATCAAACTTTCGCTCTTCACAGATGATATGATTGTATATCTGGAAAACACCAGGGATTCTACTCAAAAACTCTTAGAAGTGATCAAGGAATACAGCAGCGTCTCAGATTACAAAATCAACATCCATAAATCAGTACCCTTTATATATACCAACAATAATCAAGCTGACAAAACAGTTAAGGACTCTATTCCATTCACAGTAGTGCCAAAGAAGATGAAATATTTGGGAGTTTATCTAACAAAGGACGTGAAAGATCTCTATAAAGAGAACTATGAAACTCTAAGAAAAGAAATAGCTGAAAATGTTAACAAATGGAAAAACATACCATGCTCATGGCTGGGAAGAATCAACATTGTTAAAATGTCCATACTACACAAAGCAATATACAATTTTAATGCAATCCCTATTAAAGCTCCACTGTCATACTTTAAAGATATTGAAAAAAAACAATACTTCGTTTTATATGGAATCAGAAAAAACCCTGAGTAGCCAAGACATTACTCAGAAATAAAAACAAAGCAGGAGGAATCATGCTACCAGACCTCAGACTATACTACAAATCGATAGTGATGCAAACAGCATGGTACTGGCACAAAAACAGAGAAGTAGATGTCTGGAACAGAATAAAGAACCAAGAGATGAATCCAGCTATTTGATCTTTGACAAGTCGATTAAAAACATTTAGTGGGGAAAGATTCCCTAGTTAACAAATGGTGTTTGGTCAACTGGCTGGCAACCTGTAGAAGACTGAAACTGGACCCACACCCTTCACCATTAACTAAGGTAGACTCTCACTGGATTAAAGATTTAAACTTAAGACATGAAACTATAAAAATACTAGAAGAGAGTGCAGGGAAAACCCTTGAAGAAATCGGTCTCGGGGAGTATTTTATGTGGAGGACCCCCCGGGAAAATTGAAGCAGCTTCAAAAATACACTACTGGGACCTGATCAAACTAAAAAGCTTCTGCACAGCCAAGAACACAGTAAGTAAAGCAAGCAAACAGCCCTCAGAATGGGAGAAGATATTTGCAGGTTATGTCTCTGACAAAGGTTTAATAACCAGAATCCACAGAGAACTCAAACACATAAAGAAAAGAACAAGTGATCACATCGCAGGCTGGGCAAGGAACTTGAAGAGAACTTCTCTGAAGAAGACAGGCGCATGGCCTACAGACATATGAAAAAATGCTCATTATCTTTAATCATCAAAGAAATAACATTGTTATCTTTGAGATAGCATCTAACTCCAGCAAGATTAGCCTATATCACAAAATCTGAAGACCAGAGATCTTGGCATGGATGTGGAGAAAAGGGAACACTTCTACACTGCTGCTGGGAATGCAAATTAATACTTTTGGAGAGATGTTTGGAGAACTTAGAGATCTAAAAATAGATCTGCCATTCAATCCTATAATTCCTCTACTAGGGTTATACCCAGAAGACCAAAAATCACATTATTACAAAGATATTTGTACCAGAATGTTTATTGCAGCCCAATTCACAGTTAAATCATGGAAAAAGCCCAAGTGCCCATCGATCCACGAATAGATTAATAAATTGTGGTATATGTACACCATGGAATACTATGCAGCCTTAAAGACAGATGGAGACTTTACCTCTTTCATGTTTACATGGATGGAGCTGGAACATATTCTTCTTAGTAAAGTATCTCAAGAATGGAAGAAAAAGTATCCAATGTACTCAGCCCTACTATGAAACTAATTTATGGCTTTCACATGAAAGCTATAACCCAGTTATAGGGGTAAGGGGGAAAGAGAGGGGAGGGAGGGGGGATGTGGGCAGAGGGAGGGTGATTGGTGGGATTATACCTGCAGTGCATCTTACAAGGATATATGTGAAACTTAGTAAATGTAGAATGTGTCTTAACACAATAACTAAGAAAATGCCAGGAAGGCTATGTTAACCAGTGTAATGAAAATGTGTCAAATGGTCTATAAAACCAGTGTATGGTGCCCCATGATCGCATTAATGTACACAGCTATGATTTAATTAAAAAAATAAATAAAATAAAAAAAAGAAAACACCAAAAAAATAAAATAAAATAAAAAAAACCTCACCCTAAATTTCACTCACTTAACTGCTAGGCTATAATATCTTCCTATATCTGACATATCCATGAACAATTCATTCACCTGTTTTCACTTGTTATTCTCTACTATCTAAAAATAAAATATTTTCTTACAAAATGTTTTTCTTACTATACCTAAATGAGTAAACTCTATGTAATTATCCCACAGAACTATTTTTTAAATTTATACACACTAATGAATAAATGCATATGTGTATGTCTCTGTGTGTGTCTCTGTGTGTTACTTACATTTCTGGCTGAAATCAATAAGAATTGTTTTGGAAACAAACTGATACTTAATTCCCTCATTACACCTATAAAGAAAATTTATAACATTTTATAGTAGTATCATGCAATGTCATTTTATTGACAGATATTGTAATAGTTAACTCTCTGACCAATTCATATTATTTTCCTTTATGTATTTTTCAAAAATTTTAGCCTGACTGTGTTACCCAGTCAAAATAATAAATTAAAATGTATACATTTAATAAATATAATTTTGAAAGTTCCAGGTATTTTAAAGGCCTGTGTTCTTCAATCTTCTTCACAAGTTTTCTCATGTTAGTCTATCTTCTGTATGATTATATATTCAGTATTTTTAATCAATTGTATTTTTTCTACTATTAAAATATATTTTTAAGAAGAAATTTTCTTTTTTTTTTTCTTTTTTTTATTGTTGGGGATTCATTGAGGGTACAAGAAACCAGGTTACACTGGTTGCATTTGTTAGGTAAATGCCCTCTTACAATTGTGTCTTGCCCCCAAAAGGTGTGTCACACACCAAGATCCCACACCCCTCCCTCCTTCCCTCTCTCTGCTCAAGAAGAAACTTTCATTTTTTTATTATTTTTCATTTTTACATATACATGTATTAATTAGGTTTCCTTTTTTTTGCTTTTCATAAGTTAAAAACTAATATCACTTGTTATAAATACAAAATCACCATAACTATGTTTACTTTGTTAAAAAAAAATGCCTTCAATTGCTAAGTGAATATTTTCACACATTCCAATGACTCTGAAGTAGACACCTGGTTTCCTACAATAAAAGGAGGCTGTCATGGTAAGGACATATCAAATAGTAATGTGTTTTCATACTTAAAACACTCCTTTTTAAAGCAAAGTTGTACAAATAACATTTATGGAATACTGTCTGAAGTTTGCCCTTTCCTCCACAATGCTTATTTTTTCCTTTGGATCAAGCCAAACAAAAAGCAACTTGAACAAATTTTTGTGGCTCTTGTAGACATGCAATTGATAATGATGCTAATAATTTCCACTCACGGTACTCTTAAACGGTAAATATCTTCATCATGCTGTTGCATGTCTAGCTGTAGTCTAGGATGTTGTCCACTCCATTACATAATTTTTTCTTTAAGATGACTTATCAAAAAAACAATTTCAGTCCTCAGTGGCAGGAGAATTTTGTGTCTCCTAAGCAATTGGCTTGTGTGTGAGAGCTTTTACTCAGAGACACTTGTGTATGATCATATTTTCCCCTCTGCATTGGTTGCTGAGGGATCAAAGTTGACCCCCTTCAATCTGTATAGGAACATATAATGTGACATTTTAGGTGTTAACCTTGACTGTGATTTTAAAACATTGCTATTTTATTTTCCTTTGGTTCAGTGTTCTCAATTATTTATATTTATAATTTTGTGTTTTATGTACTATTGTACCATATGTTTCATTTATAGCATCCTTCAAAGTGTCCATGAAAAATAAGCAAGTGAATAGTCATTCTACCTAATATGGAACAACTACCCTGCCCTGTGCTTTCCACCTTACCCTAATTGGTGAATTCTCTGTTAGCTGCTGTCTTATTCAGGTATTCCAAAGGGCAGTCTTCTTCAAACTTCTTCACAAGTTTTCCCATATTTGTATGTCTTCACATTTCTCTGGAGAAAAAGAACAAAGAGAGGAGAGAGAAATTTTTTAAATAATTTGCTTAAATGATTGTGGTCTGGCAAGTTGAAATCTGCAGGTCAGGCCAGGGCTGGAGACACGAGGAAAAGTCTCTAGGCCCAGGGGTCCTCAAACTGCAGACCGCGGGCCACATGAGGCGGTGTGATTATATTTTATATTTGTTCCTGTTTTGTTTTTTTACTTCAAAATAAGATATGTGCAGTGTGCATAGGAATTTTTTTATAGTTTTTCTAAAAAAACTATAGTCCGGCCCTCCAACGGTCTGAGGGACAGTGAACTGGCCCCCTGTTTAAAAAGTTTGAGGACCCCTGCAAGGCAGCATGAAGTCAGAATTCCATTCTTCCCAGGAGAACCTCAGATTTTTCTGTTAGGGCATTCAACTGATTATAAAAGGCCCACTCATTTTATGGAGTGTAATCTGTTTTACTCAAAGTCTACTGATTTCAGTGTAAATCACATCTAAAAACTACCTGCATAATGACACCTACTGCATAGACAACTGGGTACCATAACCTACCCAAGTTAACACAATGAAGTTAATCATCACAGCTGCTCACATATAAACTCCAAATTTTGGAAACCATAAACATCATAGAAGACCAATATTAGTGACCTGGTTTTGTTTCTTAAATGCTAAGTAGAATATCTTACAGTTTCAATGATTTTGTAAAGCTGAGCATATAGAATCTTGAACAATTGTAAACAAAACACTTGTTCCATAACAAACACAATTCTACTGAGAAATACCACTACTAACATAAAGACGTTTGAAACTTGAATTTGAATTTGCAGCACACAAAAAATAGTTGAGCAACTGGGAAGAAAGCCTTGATCTGACATCATGGTGCTGGGATGGCTTCATTCCAACAGACCAAGGAATAGGAAAAGTCACTACTGTACCCAGAAACAACATATTAATGTCAAATATAAATCTGATAGTACTGCATCCATTACATCAGTCATCACATTCACACCTAATTTCATTACAAAATTAAGGTTGGAAACTGCTAGCATTCTGGCAGGTAGTTTAAGGGCACAATCAAAATCTCATGCCACCTGAGGTATTCTGAGCAAAATTCCAGACTGCCAAGAGTACCACCTAATTTGCCTATATAGTTGTACATTTTTGCTACAAAGATAAAGAGTGCAGAAGTGATATCATTTGCATTTGAATGTTACCTGATAAGTGGATTCAAATGGCTTTTTCTTTTTCAGGCTTCACACAATAAAGTTCTAAGATATCAGTTCTGTGTATCCTTTCTGGTCTGAAGGAGAATTTTAGTATTTAAGTGCTCTGCCTGTCAGAACTTAATGCCTATTTTCAGCATATATACTTTTCTTCAAATACTTTCTGTGGCATATCAATCCAAAATATTACCACCAAAACATTTAAAACAAGTGTAGTACAATACCCATTGCCCTATCTTTGCTGTGTAGCAACTTAAATGCAAAAAGATTTGCAATCAACCCTTTAATAATTACAGAATGAACAATATCAAGATTAAATAATTATCCTTTAAGTTTTCTTATATTTGCATGGCCTTTCCTCACATTTCGTCAGTCATGCTTTGCTTATGCATTCACTCAGCCATGCTGTCATTGAACAGAAATTAGTAAGCATCACTTTGCCATGTGCGTGCAAGACACACAGAGATAAACTGGACATAGCCCCTTAAGAAACTCACAGTCTGGGCGGTCCCTGTGGCTCAGTGAGTAGGGCGCTGGCCCCATATACTGAGGGTGGTGTGTTCGAACTCGACCCCAGCCAAACTGCAAGAACAAAAAAATATATATATATATATATAGAGAGAGAGAGAGAGAGAGAGCCAGGTGTTGTGGCAGGCACCTGTAGTCCCTAAGAATCGCCTAAGCCAAGAGATTGCTGTGAGCTGTGATGCCACAGCACTCTACCAAGGGCAACAAAGTGAGACTCTGTCTAAAAAAAAAAAAACAGAAAGAAAAGAAACTCAGTCTTTTAAGGGAAAAAAGAGAAGTTATCAATTAAAATATAACGTACTCAAACCATATGTATACCATGGAATACTACTCAGTCATAAAAAGGATAAATTAATGCCTTTTACAGCTATTTGGGTGGAACTAGAGACCATTATCCAAGTGGTATACCTAAAGAATGGGGAAAAAAAACACCACATGTACTCTTCAATAAATTGGAACCAATTGAGGGGCACACACCTGCACAGAGGGAAGTAAAAGTCGCTGGAAATCAAGCAGCGAGGAGGGAGGAAGCAGGGAGAGGAAAAAATCCACCTAATGGGTACAGTGAAAACTGTTCAAGTATCAGGCACACTTATAACCCTGACTCAAGCATTACAAAAGCTATCTGTGCAACACAAACATTTGTACCCCCTTAATATTTTGAAATAAAATAAAGTATAAATGTTTCATTGAAACATTATAAAATACAAAAGAATAAAGATGACATGTTGTGATAAAAAAATAAAATACACACACTAAGGGCTAGCTGAGAACCATGGAGTTCAGAAAATTTCAAATCTCTTAATAAACTAGACACAGGGTTTGACATGAGATGAAATTAGAGGTGTCTATTATATGGTATGGGTCATTACAGAAGTTTTGAGATATAGAAAAATCAAGAAACATAAAATCTGTATGGATAGAAACAAATGCAGCCCTCCCAGCTAAGTTCTCTAGCAATACTGATAAGCACAAGTTTCACCCATGTTGAAACTTGAATGGGTGAATCAGAAAGGACACTGTCAACTGTGTTTCTTGGAAGTGAAATAATGGACCATAACAGTCTGTCTCAAAACTTTCATAGAGACCTACGTATGTATAAATACTAAGAAGCACTATGGAAAGCCCAATTCTAAAACATGATTTTGTAAAGATGCAAATCAACTGTATAGATAGTTGATATAAACTGTTCTTGTTATGCCTCATCATGGTCATATCATTCTGATTGTAACCATTCTGAGTGTAATAGATAATGTAACTGGAGCTTAGAGACATTTTTTCTCTAGCCAACTCTGTTGAGTATTGTGGTAGACAGAATAATGGCTCCACAAATATATCCACATCATAATCCTTGGAACCTGTTTATACGTAGTCTCACAGGGCAAACTTTGTATATGTGATATAAGTAAAGATCTTAAAATGGGGAAAATATCCAGGTAGGCTAAGTAAGAGGGAGGCATGAGAATCAGAGTCAGAGAAGGAAGTGTGACAGGAGAAGCAGAGTTCAGTGTTGCAAGGAAGGGCTCCAAGGTAAGGAATGTAGGCAGCCTCTAGGGAAGCTGGAAGAATCAAGGAAATAAATTCTTTCCTAGAACTTCCAAAAGGAAGACAGTCTTTTGGACACTTAGGTCTCCTACCATAAGATAATAAATGTTCATTACTTTAAGTCACAAATGTACCATCATTATGATAAGTATTTTGCATGATTGAAATTATATTTACCTCACTACATGAGTCAAGTACTGCTTAAGGCTTTATGTCACATTTAGTTCTCATAACAACCCTTATCAGGGGTCCTCAAACTGCGGCCCGCGGGCCACATGAGGTGGTGTGATTGTATTTGTTCCCATTTTGTTTTTTTACTTCAAAATAAGATATGTGCAGTGTGCATAGGGATTTGTTCATAGTTGTTTGTTTGTTTTTTTTAACCTATAGTCCGGCCCTCCAACAGTCTGAGGGACAGTGAACTGGCCCCCTGTTTAAAAAGTTTGAGGACCCCTGAATAACTTTATGTCCATTTTGGAAGTGTGGAAACCAAGTCACAAAAAGTTAATGCAATTTGCCTACAATCATACATTTAATCACTGACAAAGCTTGAGCATGAGCCTATGCAATCCAGAGTGTTTATTTGAAATACCTTTTTTCATGTTTCATTTTCAAGTAAATGTCAAAAACAGTGTCTTTATGTTCTTCAAAAAAACTAGAAAAAGGTTTATGTGCAAATAGTTAATTTTGACTATTGATCCAAGAAGCAGGAATATCTGAGGAAAGAAGGGAAATTCAGTCCAAAGATCTGTTATCAAGCTTGTCTCACTGCTAACAACTAGACAGCCCACTGGAGAACCTGGGAAGAGTGTGAAGAAGGCACCTCAGAATCATCTACTCAAGGAATCAGAGAGGGAAATATTTATCAACCACCTCTCATCACCCACTGATCAAAAGTTCCCCACTCAACTGTAGCTTTTTACACATTCAGGGCCATGCATACACCAGAATAGAAGAGTGGATTTCTACAGGTCCCCAAGTTAGAGGCAGCTAATACGCATCATGGCTTCAGATACCAAATTCAGGCAAGGCAAGGTTCTATCAGGCCACACCTGCCGTAGTTGATTGCTATAGCAACACTGTAGGAATGAATCTGAGCAGAAAGAAGGTAAGGTTGAGCATAAGAGCAGTCTAACATAGCTGGTCTTTTGATTCCAAATTCCAGATTCTTTCCATTGCATCATGATGCATCCCTTAAGTAATCACTCGTTCTCACATTGATAAGATCTGATGTTTTGAAAGATTAGGTTCCTATGAGAATAGCTGACCAATAAAATGCATTATTCATATATATTCAGTGAAAGGTGGATTATGCTTTTTTATATGGATCATGTTTTCTTCAGTAAATAAGTACGTATTAAATTCCTAGAAAGTGAATGTAGTGGAACATTTTTGGTTTTTTCTGCAATATCTAATTCAACAATGGACACAAAATGAAAACTCAGAAAAACATGGACTAATTAATGTTCATTTGAGTTTCAACCACTCATATATTAGTTCCTGCCAGAATTAAATAGCCCCACTAGGAATTTTTATAAAATACTTTATGTTTCCATGCTCCTTTTAAATCTGTTCCCATTCTTTCTTCTTTTTTTAATTTTTCTTCTTTTAATTTTAATAGTTTAATGTTTTCATCCAAATACAATACATAATTTGACTTCTGTAATTTGATGAAACAAAGAAACACCAAGGATCAAACCTAAAAATCCTGAAAAATTTTTTTCCAATAGATCACAAATCAAATTGAATAAAGTGAACCTCAAACGATCCCTGAGTTAGTTGTATTTTTACATTTTTTTCATTTTTATAAGAAATACTTTTCTCAGTTGGACAGTATGTACCTACCATGTAGATAATGACAGTATTAAAATGTAGGTTAATATAGTCAATGACTATCAGTTATTAAACTGAGGCCATTATAATATGTATAGATTTAATGGAAACTCAATAGGTTATGATATATTATTATATCTGGTCATTAAGTAAAAGACAAATATTTTCTATATTAATAGTATAGAAAATATTCTCAAGGCATAAGAACTTGTACCTTATTTCCAATGGAAAAAAAATCTATACTTAAATAATCAAAGAAATACAAAAAATAAGCTTTGTTTGACATAATTATTCTTAATTTTCTTGAGATTTTTTTCATTCTTTTCTCTACTTTTACATCTGTGAAAAAAGTACTTGAGTTTTAGGATAAAATAAGGTAAAAACATTCCACTGGGCAAAATTCTCATTTAAAATTTAACATCATTGTCAAATTAAAATCAAGTTACAGACTAAAGAATTTTATCATTTGGAAGACACTATTCTACATAAGTGGCTAAAGCCACTTTGAAACTTTATTCTTGAGTATGATTTCATTAAATAATAGCTGCAAATAAGTAATTTTTTAATTACGGATTAATTTTGATAAGTATCATTTTAAAATAATTTAAATTTACTGACATAAAGAAAGGATATTAGTTTTTTTTTTTTTTTTTTTTATTGTTGGGGATTCATTGAGGGTACAATAAGCCAGTTACACTGATTGCAATTGTTAGGTAAAGTCCCTCATGCAATCATGTCTTTCCCCCATAAAGTGTGACACACACTAAGGCCCCACCCTCCTCCCTCCATCCCTCTTTCTGCTTCCCCCCCCATAAACTTAATTGTCATTAATTGTCCTCATATCAAGATTGAGTACATAGGATTCATGCTTCTCCATTTTTGTGATGCTTTACTAAGAATAATGTCTTCCACTTCCATCCAGGTTAATACGAAGGATGTAAAGTCTCCATTTTTTTTAATGGCTGAATAGTATTCCATGGTATACATATACCACAGCTTCTTAATCCATTCCTGGGTTGGTGGGCATTTAGGCTGTTTCCACATTTTGGCAATG
This sequence comes from Nycticebus coucang, assembly GCF_027406575.1. Lineage (NCBI taxonomy): Eukaryota > Metazoa > Chordata > Mammalia > Primates > Lorisidae > Nycticebus > Nycticebus coucang. The sequence continues at coordinate 53,264,393 of NC_069780.1, forward strand.
GGAAATTGAGCTGCGATAAACAGTCTAGTACAAGTGTCCTTATGATAAAAGGATTTTTTTCCTTCTCGGTAGATGCCCAGTAATGGGATTGCAGGATCGAATGGGAGGTCTAGGTTGAGTGCTTTGAGGTTTCTCCATACTTCCTTCCAGAAAGGTTGTACTAGTTTGCAGTCCCACCAGCAGTGTAAAAGGGTTCCCTTCTCTCCACATCCACGCCAGCATCTGCAGTTTTGAGATTTTGTGGCCCCACATTCTCACTGGGGTTAGATGATATCTCAGGGTTGTTTTGATTTGCATTTCTCTAATATATAGAGATGATGAACATTTTTTCATGTGTTCATTAGCCATTCGTCTGCCATCTTTAGAGAAAGTTCTATTCATGTCTCTTGCCCATTGATATAAGGGATTGTTGGCTTTTTTCATGTGGATTAATTTGAGTTCTCTATAGATCCTGGTTATCAAGCTTTTGTCTCATTGAAAATATGCAAATATCCTTTCCCATTGTGTAGGTTGTCTCTTTGCTTTGGTTATTGTGTCCTTAGCTGTACAGAAGCTTTTCAGTTTAATGAAGTCCCATTTGTTTATTTTTGATGTTGTTGCAATTGCCATGGCAGTCTTCTTCATGAAGTCTTCCCCCAGGCCAATATCTTCCAGTGTTTTTCCTATGCTTTCTTTGAGGATTTTTATTGTTTCATGCCTTAAATTTAAGTGCTTTATCCATCTTGAATCAATTTTTGTGAGTGGGGAAAGGTGTGGGTCCAGTTTCAGTCTTTTACATGTAGACATCCAGTTCTCCCAACACCATTTATTGAATAGGGAGTCTTTCCCCCAAGGTAAGTTCTTGTTTGGTTTATCAAAGATTAGGTGGTTGTAAGATGTTAGTTTCATTTCTTGGTGTTCAATTCGATTCCAAGTGTCTATGTCATTGTTTTTGTGCCAGTACCATGCTGTCTTGAGCACTATGGCTTTGTAGTACAGACTAAAATCTGGTATGCTGATGCCCCCAGCTTTATTTTTGTTACAGAGAACTGCCTTAGCTATACGGGTTTTTTTCCGGTTCCATACAAAACGCAGAATCATTTTTTCCAAATCTTGAAAGTACGATGTAGGTACTTTGATAAGAATGGCATTGAATAGGTAGATAGCTTTGGGAAGTATAGACATTTTAACAATGTTGATTCTTCCCATCCATGAGCATGGTATGTTCTTCCATTTGTTAATATCCTCTGCTATTTCCTTTCTGAGGATTTCATAGTTTTCTTTATAGAGGTCCTTCACCTCCTTCGTTAGGTATATTCCTAGGTATTTCATTTTCTTTGAAACTATGGTGAAGGGAGTTGTGTCCTTAATTAGCTTCTCATCTTGACTGCTATTGGTGTACACAAAGGCTACTGACTTGTGGACATTGATTTTATATCCTGAAACATTACTGTATTTTTTGATGACTTCTAGGAGTCTTGTGGTTGAGCCTTTGGGGTTCTCTAAGTATAAGATCATGTCATCAGCAAAGAGGGAGAGGTTGACCTCCTCTGCTCCCATTTGGATTCCCTTTATTTCCTTGTCTTGCCTAATTGTATTGGCTAGAACTTCCAGCACTATGTTGAATAGTAAAGGTGACAGAGGACAACCTTGTCTGCTTCCAGTTCTAAGAGGAAAAGCTTTCAGTTTTATTCCATTCAGTAAAATATTGGCTGTGGGTTTGTCATAGATAGCTTCAATCAGTTTTAGAAATGTGCCACCTATGCCTATACTCTTCAGTGTTCTAATTAGAAAAGGATGCTGGATTTTATCAAATGCTTTTTCTGCATCTATTGAGAGGATCATGTGATCTTTATTTTTGCCTCTGTTAATATGGTGGATAACGTTTATGGACTTGCGTATGTTAAACCAGCCTTGCATCCCTGGGATGAAGCCTACTTGATCATGATGAATGACTTTTTTGATGATAAGCTGTAATCTATTGGCTAGGATTTTGTTGAGAATTTTTGCGTCTATGTTCATGAGTGAGATTGGTCTGAAATTCTCCTTTTTGTTTGGGTCTTTTCCTGGTTTTGGTATCAGGGTGATGTTTGCTTCATAGAATGTGTTGGGGAAGATTCCTTCTTCCTCAGTTTTTTGGAATAATTTCTGCAGTACAGGAATAAGCTCTTCCTTGAAGGTTTGATAGAATTCTGGAGTGAAGCCATCTGGACCAGGGCATTTTTTAGTTGGAAGCTTTTTTATTGTTTCTTTGATCTCAGTGCTTGAAATTGGTCTGTTCAGGAGGTCTATTTCATCCTGGCTAAGTCTAGGGAGAGGGTGTGATTCCAAATATTGATCCATTTCCTTCACATTGTCAAATTTCTGGGCATAGAGTTTCTGGTAGTATTCAGAGATGATCTCTTGTATCTCTGTGGGATCAGTTGTTATTTCCCCTTTATCGTTTCTGATTGAGGTTATTAGAGATTTTACTTTTCTATTTCTAGTTAGTCTGGCTAATGGTTTATCTATTTTATTTATTTTTTCAAAAAACCAACTCCTTGTTTCATTAATTTTCTGAATGATTCTTTTGTTTTCAATTTCATTGATCTCTGATTTGATTTTGGATATTTCTTTTCTTCTACTGAGTTTAGGCTTAGATTGTTCTTCTTTTTCCAATTCCATAAGATCTCTTGTGAGATTGTTGATGTGCTCTCTTTCTGTTTTTCGAATGTAGGCATCTAAAGTGATGAATTTTCCTCTCAAAACTGCTTTTGCAGTATCCCACAGGTTTTGGTAGCTTGTGTCTTCATTGTTGTTATGCTCAAGGAAGTTAGTGATTTCCTGTTTTATTTCTTCCTTCACCCATCTGTTATTCAACAGAAGATTGTTTAATTTCCATGCCTTTGGGTGGGCTTGAGCATTTTTGTTAGAGTTGAGTTCCACCTTTAGTGCCTTATGGTCTGAAAAGATACAAGGTAAAATTTCAATTCTTTTGATTCTGTTGATATTTGTTTTGTGTCCCAGAATATGATCAATTTTGGAGAATGTTCCATGGGGTGATGAGAAGAATGTATATTCTTTATCTTTGGGGTGGAGTGTTCTATATACGTCTATCAAGCATAGTTGTTCTAGGGTCTCATTTAAATCTCTTACATCTTTGTTTAATTTCTGTTTAGAGGATCTGTCCAGCTCTGTAAGAGGTGTGTTAAAGTCCCCTGTTATGATGGTATTATCAGATATCATATTGCTCAGACTGAGTAAGGTGTGCTTCAAGAATCTGGGAGCATTTAAATTGGGTGCATAAATATTTAGAATGGAAATGTCTTCTTGTTGTAGTTTTCCCTTGACCAATATAAAGTGACCATCTTTGTCTTTTTTGACTTTAGTTGCTTTAAATCCACATGTATCTGAAAATAAGATTGCAACTCCTCTTTTCTTCTGAATTCCGTTTGCCTGAAAAATTGTCTTCCAACCCTTGACTCAGAGCTTTAATTTGTCTTTTGAGGCCAGGTGTGTTTCTTGCAGACAGCAAATGGATGGGTTGTGTTTTTTAATCCAGTCAGCCAATCTATGTCTCTTCAGTGGGGAATTCAAGCCATTAACATTTATTGAGATAATTGATAAGTGTGGTAGTATTCTATTCGTCTTATTTTGTGAGAGTCCATTGCTTAGTTTTATCTTTTGCATCAGTGTGGAGGTTAGGTTTTGTGCTTTGATTTCTGAGTTCTTACTTTGCTGCTGATCCATTGTGGTGGTCAGTGTGCAGAACAGGTTGAAGTATTTCCTGTAGAGCTGGTCTTGTTGTGGCGAATTTCCTCAATGTTTGTATATCCGTAAATGATTTGATTTCTCCATCAATTTTGAAGCTTAGCTTAGCAGGGTACAGAATTCTGGGCTGAAAATTGTTCTGTTTAAGTAGATTAAAGGTAGATGACCATTGTCTTCTTGCTTGGAAAGTTTCATTAGAGAAGTCTGCGGTCACTCTGATGGATTTGCCCCTGTAGGTCAACTGGCGCTTACTCCTGGCAGCTTGCAGAATCTTTTCTTTTGTTTTGACTTTGGACAGGTTCATCACAATGTGTCTTGGAGAAGCTCGGTTAGAGTTGAGGCGACCTGGGGTCCGATATCCCTCTGAAAGCAGTGTGTCAGACTCTTTGGTGATGTTTGGGAAATTTTCTTTTATAATATTCTCTAGTATGGCTTCCATTCTTCTGGGGCATTCTTCTTCCCCTTCTGGAATTCCTATAACTCGTATGTTGGAACGCTTCATAAAGTCCCATAATTCTGACAGTGAACGTTCTGCTTTCTCTCTCTTCTTTTCTGCCTCTTTTACTGTCTGAGTTATCTCAAGAACTTTGTCTTCTACATCTGAAATTCTTTCTTCTGCATGGTCTAACCTCTTGCTGATACTTTCCATTGTATCTTTAAGTTCCCTAATTGACTGTTTCAGTTCCTTCAGGTCTGCTATATCCTTTTTATATTCTTCATATGGTTCATCTCTTATTTGATTCTGTTTTTGGATTTCCTTTTGTTTATTTTCCACTTTATTAGCAATTTCCTTCATTGTTTCCATCATTTCTTTCATTGTTTTCAACATGTGTATTCTAAATTCCCTTTCTGTCATTCCTAACATTTCTATACTGGTGGAATCATCTGCAGTAGCTACCTCATGGTCCCTTGGTGGGGTTGTTCTAGACTGGTTCTTCATGTTGCCTGGAGTTTTCTGCTGATTCTTCCTCATGAGTGATTTCTTTTATCTGTTTCCTTGCCCTAATTTTCCTTTCACTTCCTCTTGCTCTTTAAGTTCTTGTGCCTGTGGACTAAGGGTTACAGGACCAGAAGGGTGAGAAGGTTGAAGAGCAAAAAAGGGGATGAAAGAAAGGAGGACCGAGTGATAAGAAAAAAAGAAAGATAGAGAAAGGAGAGGGGGTGGGTATAAGGAATATTGACAAAAAGAAGAGAGGCACAGAAAGAGGGAGACAGGGCAATATAGGTGTACAGTAGGGTACTTTGACACAATCTTAAAAAACCCCACCTTCTGGGGGTGCCCAGTTGCGTGGTTCCCTTGAGGTCAGCAGCTCTTTGCTAACCTGATCAGACACAGTACCTCACCTCCACCAAGTAGAGAGGAAAGACAAAAATGCTATAAATCAAACCAAAAGAAGCAAACAGAAAACTTTATGGGGATAAAATTGGGTGAAAAACCAAATTATATCGGTAGAAACACTAGCAAAAATGAAGTTGAAGTTATTAAAAAAGGCAGCAATGGGAAATTATAATTAAACTAGGAAAATTGAGAAAGAAAAAGGGATCTGTGTGGAAAAGATTGAAATTAAAAAAACAAAAGAACATCAGCAACGTCAAAATAAACAAACAAAAAAAACAACCAAACCAAAAAAAAAAAAAAGAAGAAAAAAATACACAACCAAAAACAAAGCAGTTTGTATATGTTATTGAATATTGTCTGGGCAATACGTGGTCTTCTGGGGTATGAGATGTTAGTCCCAGTTCTGATACGACTGGAGGCTGCTGATTTCTCAAACCCCAGCAGGTAGACACCCTAAATCTCTCTTCAGCCTACTTAAGGCACTTTGAACTTGTAAACTTGCTGAGCAGAAGCTTTCCCAGCTTTCTCGCTGGAATCGCTGCTGAAGTGGCTATCCACTGACTCAGTGTGCCAAAACCGGTCTCACTCTGCCCCTGAGGGTTAGGGCTGCAAGGCGGCTCAAACCCCACCCTTAGGCTACTTGGTTGCTGGATTACCAGCTCCCACCCGTTTCTAGCTCTGCGACCCTGAGGGCGGAGCTTGCCGGGGCAGGTCACTGACAATGGATCCGTGTGACCCACCGCCAAACACTATTAGCTCCGTCTGGCTCAGCGGCTCAGACTGGGGCCCTAGACAAAGGCCAAAGTTCTCCGCACTCCCGCTCAGGCCTTCCCCAAGGCAGTTCAACTCAGTGCCAAGTCCAAGGACATCAAAACAGTTCACAGGTAAGGCCTTTCTGGTTTGCAGTCTCGCTGCTACTGAACTTACAGTTGTGGGCGGGTTTAGACGGATTGAACACATGCGACCACTTGCCGGTTTTCCACTGTTTTAGTCCTCCTCTTGGGGTCCAGAAGTCTCTCGTTGACTCCCTGTATCTTCATAGGAGTGATGATAGGCAGTTCCCACCAGCCAGAGATGCCTGGAGTCCTATCTCCCCAGACTCACGGTGCCCAGATGCAAGGAAGCTGTTACTCGGCTGCCATCTTGCTCCGCCTCTCAGGATATTAGTTTTAACTTTATTTGCATTTAACAGAAATGTTTACTAGAGCATAATTCTGGAAAAGTATTAAAAGTTAAAGTTCATTAATTTTTTACATAATTAACACGTGTTAAGGATAAATCACATACTTAGGATTTTGGAGGCTCTAGGATTTTGTGAGACTCATTAATCACGATCAAGTACACCTTAAAAAAAACATGCTATGCCAATGAAAGGAACTATTCAACTATGTTAATAAATCATCAATTCACACGGAAATGTAAGGCCTCAGCTTTTATGGGCTCGTCAGAAAGACTTGCATACCATAAACATACACAACTGGCGTTTCTGTTACTGCTTTTAAATATGTGGAAAGGACCAAAAAAAAATCCTGCCTACCAAATCAAAAAGCTAATCCAAGATTTCAGTTTTTTAAAATCATAGATTCATAAGTTTCTTGAGAATAGGCATGAATCTTTAAGGAAGGATCTTTGGAGGACTAATACAAATGGCAGAGAACAGAAATTTAAAAACTATTTTCAAAGGTAACAATCCTATATTTGAAAAGTGATATATTTAAAAATTAAAGCAATTTTTTAATGTTTTGTTAAAAAATAAAAAGCTATCACTTGCAGTTTCAAGCTGTAATTTTATATCCAGAGGTTTTCTAGTCATTCTATGCAATTTTTCTTCCCTCATTTTTTAGCATCTGATATGGTTTCAATGTGTTCCTCAAAAAGCCTGTATTAGAAACTGAATTTCCCATAAATAGTGTTGGGAGGTGAGGCCTAATAAGAGGTGATTAAGCCATGAGGGCTCTGCCCTTCTTAATGGATTAATGCTGTTACAGCAGGAGTGCGTTTGGGCCTCCATTCTCTTTCTTGCCCTCTCACCTTTTCTGATGGATGATGCACCAAGAAGGCCTTTGGCACATGCACCTTTTCTATTATAATGACATTTGTGTTCTCACCTGCGTTATATACTGAATTAACAGAAGGGAAAAAGGAGGAAAATAGGGACCAAGCTAAGTGTATAAACTCTATTTTAATGCTAAGCTCAAACTTGCTCAAATTTCACTGGCTTCTAAGAAACATAATAGCAAGAATCAATAAGCTATATTTGTTTAACCTTCTCTCCTTTATAGGCAAGTAACTCAGATCGTGGGGAAATGGAATGGATGGCATTACTCAGGGAACAGTGTAAAAGCCCACATCAACAATGGTCTTTGCAAGGACAGGTTTCAGGGTCAAGTCCATAATGGGTTTGTGTGTAATGCTCAAGATGAAGAGTGGAAATTAACCATCTAATTCTAGATGAAAGGTCTAAAATTTTGGTTAAGCCTGAAGAGTGAACAAGGCTTACCATTTCTTAGAGAAAAAGCCTCTTAGGCCACTGTATGCTCAGAGTGTTTTGTGGAATATGTCAACCTGAAGGGGAAGAACCTTCCAGATCAAATTCACAGTTGATTTTAGTTGTAGAAATAAAGGAAAAGTGATAAAGATCCAGAAGCAGGTTTACTAGGGTTTACCTTGAATCTTATGACTTTTGGAGCACCTTCATCTGCATAGACCCCCTTCTACAGATGTGGCAAGGAGCCTAGAAATGTGTTCCTACAATCATACATTTCTGGGATTTTTGCCACTATACAATGAAATTATTCTAAAATCCAAAAAAAATCAGAAAGACTCCTAGTTAGGAATGTCTAAATAAATCATGAGAGGAAAAAAGACTCCGGACCTGATATGAAGAGTAGCTGTTTTTTCATCCCTAAATTTACTTTTAAAAACGATTCTATTTTGTTGTAAGTATAAACTTATGATACAGATTTACCTGGTTTGGCAGTGATCTTAAATATTGATGAACGATAATAAATAATGAGGTGTAAAAATAAAAGAAGTTTTTCTAAACTAGGAAATATTGAATTACCCTTCTATTTTTTCTGTGACAAACATTACAAAATTGTTTTCATTTCAAGCATATATAGGCAAAAAAAAATGTATGAAATAGTAAATAGAGATATGTCAGGAAGTCAATTTATAAAATATGTCATATTTATGAATTTTGTGATGATTATAATATTTGTCAATTTTTTGTGATTTCTTTTTTATTCTAAATAATCACTTTATACATAATTTTTAAGTTTGTAATTTAGAGGCGGAGCAAGATGGCAGCCGAGTAACAGCTTCCTTGCATCTGGGCACCGTGAGTCTGGGGATATAGGACTCCAGGCATCTCTGGCTGGTGGGATCTGCCTATCATCACCCCTGAGAGGATACAGGGAGTCAGCGAGAGACTTCTGGACCCCAAGAGGAGGACTAAAACAGTGGAAAACCGGTAAGTGGTCGCATGTGTTCAATCCGTCTAAACCCGCCTGCAACTGTAAGTTAAGTAGCAGCGAGACTGCAAACCAGAAAGGCCTTACCTGTGAACTGTTTTGGTGTCCTTGGACTTGGCACTCAGCTCAACTGCCTTGGGGAGAGCCTGAGCGGGAGTGCGGAGAACTTTGGCCTTTGTCTAGGGCCCCAGTCTGAGCCGCTGAGCCAGACGGAGCTAATAGTGTTTGGCTCTGGGTCACAGGCAGACATTGTGAGCGATCTGCCCCGGCAAGCTCCGCCCTCAGGGTCGCAGATCTGGAATTGGGTGGGAGCTGGTAACGTAGCGACCAAGTAGCCTAAGGGCGGGGTCTGAGCCCCTTGCAGCCCTAACCCTCGGGGGCAGAGGGAGACCACTTTTGACACACAGGGTAAGTGGATAGCCACTTCAGCAGTGATTCCAGTGCCAAGCACTTCCCTGAGAAAGCTTCTGCTCAGTAAGTGAACAAGTTCAAAGTGCCTTTTAAGTGGGCTGAAGAGAGATTTAGGGTGTCTACCTGCTGGGGTTTGAGAAACTAGCAGCCTCCAGTCGAATCAGAACTGTGATTAACATCTCATACCCCAGAAGACCACGTGTTGCCCAGACAATATTCAATAACATATACATACTGCTTTGTTTTTGGTTGTGTGTTTTTTTTTTGTTTGTTTGTTTTTTTTTTTTGGTTTGGTTGTTTTTTTTGTTTATTTTGATGTTGTAGATTGTTGTTTTCTTTTTTAAGTTCAACCTTTTCCACACAATCCTTTTTCTTTCTCAATTTTTCTAGTTTAATTGTAATTTCCCATTGCTGCCTCTTTCAATAATTAGAACTTCATTTTTGTGTTTCTACCGCTATTATTTGGTTTTTCCAGCCAATTTTATCCCATAAAGTTTTCTGTTTGCTTATTTTGGTTTGATTTATAGCATTTGTGTCTTTCCTCTCTACTTGGTGGAGGAGGGCTACTGTGTCTGATCAGGTTAGCAAAGAGCTGCTGACCTCAAGGGAACCACCCAACTGGGCACCCCCAGAAGGTGGGTTTTTTTTTTAAGGTTGTATCAAAGTACCCTACTATACACCTATATTGCTCTGTCTCCCTCTTTCTGTGCCTCTCTTCTTTTTGTCAATATTCCTTTTACCCACCCCCACTCCTTTCTCTATTTTTCTTTTTTTTCCTTATCACTCGGTCCTCCTTTCTTTCATCCCTTTTTTGCTCTTCAACCTTCTCACCCTTCTGGTCCTGTAACCCTTAGTCCACAGGCATGAGAACTTAAAGAGCAAGAGGAAGTGAAAGGAAAATTAGGCCAAGGAAAAAGATAAAAGAAATCACCCATGAGGAAGAATCAGCAGAAAACTCCAGGCAACATGAAGAACCAGTCCAGAACAACCCCACCAAGGGACCATGAGGTAGCTACTGCAGAGGATTCCACCTATACAGAATGTTAGGAATGACAGAAAGGGAATTTAGAATACACATGTTGAAAACAATGAAAGAAATGATGGAAACAGTGAAGGAAACTGCTAATAAAGTGGAAAATAACCAAAAGGAAATCCAAAAACAGAATCAAATAAGAGATGAACCATATGAAGAATATAAAAAGGATATAGCAGAGCTGAAGGAAATGAAACAGTCAATCAGGGAACTTAAAGATGCAATGAAAAGTATCAGCAACAGGTTAGACCATGCAGAAGAAAGAATTTCAGAGGTAGAAGACAAAGTTGTTGAGATAACTCAGATAGTAAAAGAGGCAGAAAAGAAGAGAGAGAAAGGAGAACGTTCACTGTCAGAATTATGGGACTTTATGAAGCGTTCCAACATACGAGTTATAGGAATGCCAGAAGGGGAAGAAGAATGCCCCAGAGGAATGGAAGCCATACTAGAGAATATTATAAAAGAAAATTTCCCAAATATCACCAAAGATTCTGACACACTGCTTTCAGAGGGCTATCGGACCCCAGTTTGCCTCAACTCTAACCGAGCTTCTCCAAGACACATTGTGATGAACCTGTCCAAAGTCAAGACAAAAGAAAAGATTCTGCAAGCTGCCAGGAGTAAGCGCCAGTTGACCTACAGGGGCAAATCCATCAGAGTGACCACAGACTTCTCTAATGAAACTTTCCAAGCAAGAAGACAATGGTCATCTACCTTTAATCTACTTAAACAGAACAATTTCCAGCCCAGAATTCTGTACCCTGCTAAGCTAAGCTTCAAAATTGATGGAGAAATCAAATCATTTACAGCTATACAAACATTGAGGAAATTCACCACAACAAGAACAGCGCTACAGGAAATACTTCAACCTGTTCTGCACACTGACCACCACAATGGATCAGCAGCAAAGTAAGAACTCAGAAATCAAAGGACAGAACCTAACCTCCCCACTGATGCAAAAGATAAAACTAAGCAATGGACTCTCACAAAATAAGACGAATAGAATACTACCACACTTATCAATTATCTCAATAAATGTCAATGGCTTGAGTTCCCCACTGAAGAGACATAGATTGGTTGACTGGATTAAAAAACACAAGCCATCCATTTGCTGTCTGCAAGAAACACACCTGGCTTCAAAAGACAAATTAAAGCTCCGAGTCAAGGGTTGGAAGACAATTTTTCAGGCAAATGGAATTCAGAAGAAAAGAGGAGTTGCAATCTTATTTTCAGATACATGTGGATTTAAAGCAACTAAAGTAAAAAAAGACAAAGATGGTCACTTTATATTGGTCAAGGGAAAAATACAACAAGAAGACAATTCAATTCTAAATATCTATGCACCCAATTTAAATGCTCCCAGATTCTTGAAACAGACCTTACTCAGTCTGAGCAATATGATATCTGATAATACCATCATAACAGGGGACCTTAACACTCCTCTTACAGAGCTGGACAGATCCTCTAAACAGAAATTAAACAAGGATATAAGAGACTTAAATGAGACCCTAGAACAACTGTGCTTGATAGACGCATATAGAACACTCCATCCCAAAAATAAAGAGTATACATTCTTCTCATCACCCCATGGAACATTCTCCAAAATTGATCATATCCTGGGACACAAAACAAATATCAACAGAATCAAAAGAATTGAAATTTTACCTTGTATCTTCTCAGACCATAAGGCACTAAAGGTGGAACTCAACTCTAACAAAAATGCTCGACCCCACCCAAAGGCATGGAAACTAAACAATCTTCTGTTGAATAACAGATGGGTGAAGGAAGAAATAAAACAGGAAATCATTAACTTCCTTGAGCATAACAACAATGAAGACACAAGCTACCAAAACCTCTGGGATACTGCAAAAGCAGTTTTGAGAGGAAAATTCATCGCTTTAGATGCTTACATTCGAAAAACAGAAAGAGAGCACATCAACAATCTCACAAGAGATCTTATGGAATTGGAAAAAGAAGAACAATCTAAGCCTAAACTCAGTAGAAGAAACGAAATATCCAAAAACAAATCAGAGATCAATGAAACTGAAAACAAAAGAATCATTCAGAAAATTAATGAAACAAGGAGTTGGTTTTTGAGAAAATAAATAAAATAGATAAACCATTGGCCAGACTAACGAGGAATAGAAAAGTAAAATCTCTAGTAACCTCAATCAGAAACGATAAAGGGGAAATAACAACTGATCCCACAGAGATACAAGAGATCATCTCTGAATACTACCAGAAACTCTATGCCCAGAAATTTGACAATGTGAAAGAAATGGATCAATATTTGGAATCACACCCTCTCCCTAGACTCAGCCAGGAAGAAATAGAACTCCTGAACAGACCAATTTCAAGCACTGAGATCAAGGAAACAATAAAAAAGCTTCCAACCAAAAAATGCCCTGATCCAGATGGCTTCACTCCAGAATTCTATCAAACCTTCAAGGAAGAGCTTATTCCTGTACTGCAGAAATTATTCCAAAAAACTGAGGAAGAAGGAATCTTTCCCAACACATTCTATGAAGCAAACATCACCCTGATACCAAAACCAGGAAAAGACCCAAACAAAAAGGAGAATTTCAGACAAATCTCACTCATGAACATAGACGCAAAAATTCTCAACAAAATCCTAGCCAATAGATTACAGCTTATCATCAAAAAAGTCATTCATCATGATCAAGTAGGCTTCATCCCAGGGATGCAAGGCTGGTTTAACATACGCAAGTCCATAAACGTTATCCACCATATTAACAGAGGCAAAAATAAAGATCACATGATCCTCTCAATAGATGCAGAAAAAGCATTTGATAAAATCCAGCATCCTTTTCTAATTAGAACACTGAAGAGTATAGGCATAGGTGGCACATTTCTAAAACTGATTGAAGCTATCTATGACAAACCCACAGCCAATATTTTACTGAATGGAGTCAAACTGAAAGCTTTTCCTCTTAGAACTGGAAGCAGACAAGGTTGTCCTCTGTCACCTTTACTATTCAACGTAGTGCTGGAAGTTCTAGCCAATACAATTAGGCAAGACAAGGAAATAAAGGGAATCCAAATGGGAGCAGAAGAGGTCAAACTCTCCCTCTTTGCTGACGACATGATCTTATACTTAGAGAACCCCAAAGACTCAACCACAAGACTCCTAGAAGTCATCAAAAAATACAGTAATGTTTCAGGATATAAAATCAATGTCCACAAGTCAGTAGCCTTTGTGTACACCAACAACAGTCAAGATGAGAAGCTAATTAAGGACACAACTCCCTTCACCATAGTTTCAAAGAAAATGAAATACCTAGGAATATACCTAACGAAGGAGGTGAAGGACCTCTATAAAGAAAACTATGAAATCCTCAGAAAGGAAATAGCAGAGGATATTAACAAATGGAAGAACATACCATGCTCATGGATGGGAAGAATCAACATTGTTAAAATGTCTATACTTCCCAAAGCAATCTACCTATTCAATGCCATTCCTATCAAAATACCAACATCGTACTTTCAAGATTTGGAAAAAATGATTCTGCATTTTGTATGGAACCGGAAAAAAACCCGTATAGCTAAGGCAGTTCTCTGTAACAAAAATAAAGCTGGGGGCATCAGCATACCAGATTTTAGTCTGTACTACAAAGCCATAGTGCTCAAGACAGCATGGTACTGGCACAAAAACAGAGACATAGACACTTGGAATCGAATTGAAAACCAAGAAATGAAACTAACATCTCACAACCACCTAATCTTTGATAAACCAAACAAGAACATACCTTGGGGGAAAGACTCCCTATTCAATAAATGGTGTTGGGAGAACTGGATGTCTACATGTAAAAGACTGAAACTGGACCCACACCTTTCCCCACTCACAAAAATTGATTCAAGATGGATAAAGGACTTAAACTTAAGGCACGAAACAATAAAAATCCTCCAAGAAAGCATAGGAAAAACACTAGAAGATATTGGCCTGGGGAAAGACTTCATGAAGAAGGCTGCCATGGCAATTGCAACAACAACAAAAATAAACAAATGGGACTTCATTAAACTGAAAAGCTTCTGTACAGCTAAGGAGACAATAACCAAAGCAAAGAGACAACCTACACAATGGGAAAGGATATTTGCATATTCTCAATCAGACAAAAGCTTGATAACTAGGATCTATAGAGAACTCAAATTAATCCACATGAAAAAAGCCAACAATCCCTTATATCAATGGGCAAGAGACATGAATAGAACTTTCTCTAAAGACGACAGACGAATGGCTAACAAACACATGAAAAAATGTTCATCATCTGTATATATTAGAGAAATGCAAATCAAAACAACCCTGAGATATCATCTAACCCCAGTGAGAATGGCCCACATCACAAAATCTCAAAACTGCAGATGCTGGCGTGGATGTGGAGAGAAGGGAACACTTTTACACTGCTGGTGGGACTGCAAACTAGTACAACCTTTCTGGAAGGAAGTATGGAGAAACCTCAAAGCACTCAAGCTAGACCTCCCATTTGATCCTGCAATCCCATTACTGTGCATCTACCCAGAAGGAAAGAAATCCTTTTATCATAAGGACACTTGTACTAGACTGTTTATCGCAGCTCAATTTACAATCGCCAAAATGTGGAAACAGCCTAAATGCCCACCAACCCAGGAATGGATTAACAAGCTGTGGTATATGTATACCATGGAATACTATTCAGCCATTAAAAAAAATGGAGACTTTACATCCTTCGTATTAACCTGGATGGAAGTGGAAGACATTATTCTTAGTAAAGCATCACAAGAATGGAGAAGCATGAATCCTATGTACTCAATTTTGATATGAGGACAATTAATGACAATTATGGTTATGGGGGGGAAACAGAAAGAGGGAGGGGGGTGGGGCCTTGGTGTGTGTCACACTTTATGGGGGCAAGACATGATTGCAAGAGGGACTTTACCTAACAATTTCAATCAGTGTAACCTGGCTTATTGTACCCTCAATGAATCCCCAACAATAAAAAAAGAAATTTGTAATTTAATTTTTTAGAGAGAGAGAATTAGCTAAATTGTATAAACTTTAGGCTCCATAGAATCTGGAACTACACGCACTTTGAAACTGAACATCAATCAGTAACTAGGAAGGAAGAAAAAAGGGCACAACACAGGAAGAAGCAGTCAACAAAGCAGTAAGATTTACCAGGCTTTAGCCATGATTGATGCTTAGAATGATAGACAGCTGGAAAGTGATGCTTTCCAGATCTCTGACTGTTCTTTAATGCACAGAGATGGCATAATGCTATTGTATAAAGGTGCCTAAGTCACCCCCGCAAAAAATACACATGTCCTGTTTTTAGGGTAGGAAGATCAATTCCAAACTCTTCCAAAGGTCTAGAGATGAATCTAGATGAGTCTTAGCACTGTAGAAGCCCTTTTCCTTTCATCAAGATTATACGTAGCAGTTGGTTGGTTAATAAGAAAAAAATTAAGTGGTGACTCATAAATGTGAGACAGTTTTTCAACATGTCATTCCAGCTTAAAATGTCTATGTATACATTCCTTGACTAGTTCTTTAATGTGGTATCAAAGGATTTCCTCTCAATGTAAGTCACTGATTGATAATCTTTTTGAAAAACAACCACACCCCAAACCCTAAGTCTACAATTTCCATTTTATAAGTGAAATGAAAATTGGAAGATTCTTACAAAACAACTTGCATCCAGAATCCTCCATTTGTTTGCTTTTCAACCATTTATAACAGTGAGTTCCATATGAAATTGACAATTTTCAACCACTTGTGACCTATAAAGATGGGAATTTCATAAAGTTCACGTGAGAAGTATGAAAACAGCAATTTATTTATACATCTTGCATCTAATTTATTTATTTTGTAGAGACAGTCTTACTTTATTGCCGTCGGCAGAGTGCTGTGGCATCACACAGCTCACAGCAACCTCCAACTCCTGGGATTAGGCGATTCTCTTCCCTCAGTCTCCCAAGTAGCTGGGATGACAGGTGCCTGCCACAAAGCCTGGCTATTTTTTTGTTGCACTTTGGCCAGGGCTGGGTTTGAACCCACCACCTTCAGTATGGAGCCGGCACCCTACCCACTGAGCCACAGGTGCTGCTCCCTAATTTAATTCTTAACACCTTGATTTTTAAAACAGAAAAAAATTACTTTTCCTGGTAAAACTGATTTCTTTCTGAATGTCTCATCTATAGATTTAAATACGGTTTAATTAAACAAATGTATTGACAATAAGTACAAGCTTTACAAACCAGGCTTAGTAGAACCCATTTGCGCCTTCCAGAACTGTCTAAAGACTTCCTCCTGTAGTTGCTCAGAGGGCTGCATAGACAGCTTTGCCCACTAGTGCTTCATGCAAATTGCTTCTGCTGAGGAGAAAGCCACTTCTTGGGGGATCCCACAGCCAGTGACTGGTCAACATGTGGGAATAAAGATCCAGCCACCACCTCCATTTGGGACATCCCTAAAGGTCATCCTAGAATTAGAGATTTTGGTGGAGATGGACCAAAGCTTTTTTAATACTGCTTTCTCCCCCTATGCCACGACTGCATCCTTCCTTCATTCTGTACAGGTGTGTACTGATGCAAGAACACTCCCTAATAAATTTTCAGAAGGCTAATTCCCACCTCAGAATATGCTTCCCAAGGAATTTAACTGTTAATAAAACAACTGATGCTTTATAAGTGCATAACTTAAAAAATTATAGGAGAAAAGGTATAAAAAGTATCAAATAAGGAGCCATCTTACAAGAAGCTTTCATGTGCTCTGGGCTGTAATCAGTATGTTTTACAGAAAACATTTATTAATAGACAAATTAGTTAAGAGATCTGTGACAAGATCTTCTGCCAGCCTTGGTCAGGATTATCTCTAGTACTGAAGGCGATGGAGCACAGGTGGCAGAGGTCTTTCATTTACAATTTATCTGGAATAAGGAAGGCAGGAATGAGCAGTTTCACATGAACACAATAGCCAAACAATGGAATCAATTCATTTGACTTCCTCATTGAGTGAGTCAAATCATCTACATAGTAATCTAGTTCACTATTGATGTGTGTCCCCTATATGTGGGAGAAATTTCTAAGTGGCCCAAAGATCACTTATCTCATTATGATATGAATCTCATCATAAGTTATGTGAGCAAAAAATATTTCAAATTTACTGTATCTTTTATCCTTTTATTTTCCATAGAGCTTCTCTTTATAAATGAAGAACTGAAAAATATAAGGCATGTATTATGGTGGAAAATCATTATGATATAGTACAAAAAATACAGGAAGTTCAGGACACTTATAGATGTATATATCATATTTAAGAAGAAATGTACACATATTCATAAGTGATTCATTTAACTATGTGTGTGTACTAAGTTCTCTCAGTAAAAGGAAACCAGGGTTAAGGCATAGATTGTCACTTCCATCTATTTCTAAGCCCATCCCCATCCCCATGCTCTTTGAAGAGACATAACAACCCCAACAGAATATGCCGGGTGTTTTCCTGTGGGTGCCAGGGACTCTTAAGGCTGAATTGTCTTATAACATACACTATGGAAAGCATAAATCAATTCAATACATATTTTGTGGTAGGATCAAAGTTGGAAGTCTCTGCCAGCCAAAGCCTCACATCAGGCCATTCTGTTCTTACCAGCAAGTAGATATATAATTAGAGTCAAGCCCCTGAGGTGTGAGCACATCAAAATAAAGAAATCTATCATAATCTCTATTTTTCATTAATATAAAATAAGCCTCAGAAACTAAATTGATATCCCAATAATGTTATATCATATATTTGACTTTGGTACAGACTGCAGGCATCACCATCCATTTCTATGTCAATTAAATTAATAAAATAGGAATCTTACCTATCTTTATTTTGATGAACAAGACATATCAAAGCCTACATATCAAAATAATGAGATGCATAATAACTATGTATTTTGTAAAGAAATTCCCCGGGGTTTGACTAATTACTACTTTAAAACAACTACGTATATTCAGATGCCAATCAAAAGATTAAACCAGTGGCTATGGCCATATTATTTGCCTCTTAACACTACAGACAATATGTCTGCAGTTACTGTATTCACAGGAGGGTACCAGGCTTCCTGTGGAGCATTCTGTGGTGATTGATGCTTTAAGGGTACACAGCTGCTTTCAGGGGAAGAAAAATTGCAGACTAAAATTTCAGAAGGATTTGGAGGACATCCTTCTAAGTAAAGTTCACAAGACTGGAAAAGCAAGCATCCAAAGCACTCAATACTAATATGAGAATAGTACATGAACAACTACATATCCACATGAGAGAAAAACACAGTTAAATTCACGAAAGGGATAGAGGGGAAGGGGGTTTGGTAATCGCTCACCTAATGGGTACAATGTAGGGATATATGATACACCTCCTGGGTGAAGGGCTCAGCTACAACTTGGACTTTACCTGACAAACACACACAATGCAATCTAATTGTATGTATCCTTATGTTAATATGAAATTAAAAAAAAATCAGTATGTTTTCCTTTGGGACATTTCACCCTTGCAACCAGAAAGTTCACTCTCTTGTCCCTTCTCTATTGACAGACACATACACACACACTTCATACTGATGCAATCATTATCAAACAATGATGAGTAATTAATAGCTGCAACTCAGATGTTGTCTTGAGTCATGATTAATTCAAATGTCTAAAATAAATTCAGACAATCCCTTTACCCTGTAAAGGAGAATAAGCCTTTATATATTACCTATTTATCCACTATGCAGGCACAAGCACAAGTGTATGTATGGAACATGCATAGCTCATATTTTTCTACATAGTGGCATTTAATATTCACTTATTTCAAAACAAGAACAAGATTTGTTCATGAGGAGAAAGGGGGAAAGACATGAAACAGACAGAATAAGCAATGCAATGCACAGAAATGCAAAGCATCAATGCACATTTAGGGAACAGCAAATCAGCTTGCCCAAAGGGCTACAGCCCTGATGGAGAAGCCACATGCGTCTTCCTTCACCTTATATAGTCCATGATAGAAAGCAGCCACAGGCACCCCTGCATCTGTCATGTGCCCCTGGAAACACCCACATCTATCTTTCACCGAGACCAACATATCACCCATGGCAGCTCAAAACTGATACAGGATTCCAAAAACACCTTCTCAGAGCGGAGTTTTATAGGTCACCCAACTAATCTAAATCAGTGAGCATTCTAAACATAGGCCATAACAAAATGAGACAGCATTTTTACGTTCTGTATTTCCCCATTTGCAGTTTCCCAACAAATCTGTCATACTTTGATGTCTTTCTATTTCCCATTCCCACTGGAGGAATATTCCTCTTCATGCTTCTATCCACACAGGTCCTAACGTCTTTGTGTTACCTAGTTTATTAAAATCTTTCTTCATTTCTGCTCTTTAATCCTTGAGCAAGCTAGACATACCACTGTTTATGTGGCATTGTAATTCTACTATTAGTTTTTAATTTTCCCCAGATCTTGCCCTCCAGATAATGAAGTTTTAAAGAACAGAGACAGGTATTTATTCTTTTTTCTACCCCAGACCTTGGTACAGTACCAGGCAGATGACAGATTCCCAGTAGACGTACAATAGATGAAAAATCTCCACGTTCTTCTGGTTGTTTTTTGTTTCTTCTTCTTCTTTTTAATTTTGATTTGGTAAAACAGGTATCTCACTTGATGAGGATGGTGGCACTTACTGACATCCTTAGGTCCTGCTATTTCTGCTCCAACAAGGGTTAATTTTTAAGAGACTAGATTCTATTCTCTAGTGTAAAGCCTGAAGGGAAGAAGGAGAGGCCTCCCAGGGAGAGTAGATTTCTTGGGCAGTAACTGTGCATGCACAGATATGTGCTTATTGACCAATATGAGTATGAAGTTAAAGGAGACACTGAGGGAACTGGTGGTATTGAGTGCACATTGAGGCCCTGAAATTGAGGTTAGATTTTATGTTCCTCCATGTGTCTCTTCAAGTTGGAAATGGATTTTCCCTATATAAAAAGGGGAAAGAGATGCTTTGATAGATGACACTCTTAAAGAGATGTCAAGGCTTCATGGAACAACCTCAAATACCATCCAGTTCTCTTGATATCTTGTGCCCTGGTTTCTTTTCTTCCTCCTTGTTAAATTACTGTGGACATTTGCATGAAAAGGGGATCTTTGTTTCTCAGACTTCATCTGCTCCAGTAGCCATTTATTCCTCACTTCATTGTCACTCATCTTCTCAGCAAAGAGAGGTTGACAACTCCAAGGAGAGTTGCAGCAGGAGCAGACAAGCTCCCAGGGACCAGAGACTTTGTTGTCATGTAAATCAGCACAGAAATAAAAGGGGAGAGAAGTACAGAGAATAGGTTTTAGAAGCAACTAAATAAAATGATTTCCATGGGGGCAACGGTGGCTCTTTAATATTTATCCGTGCCACTGAGTTCTTTTTGCAACAGTAATTCATCATCATAAAGCCCATTTCCCACATTGCAATCATGAGGGTAACCCACCCCGCCAAAAGAAAAACACTGCTATTGGCTATCCTGGCTTAAAAGTGCTAGAGTCATGCTAATGGAGAAGATGAGTTAAACAAAAGAGAATAGATGCTATCAGAAGCATCACAATTTCACAAAACTTAAGTTGAGCTATGGATCATGGGAAGGACTTTCAATCTTTAAAATGGAAACTTACCATCACACTACCTCTATATATTATTGATTTATGAGGACCCATTTTGCCATGTATGTTCAAAATGGCAAAGAATAAAATATGATTCATTTTACCAGAATTCTTTTTGCACAACATGAATTTCATTATATTGAAATGAGCAGCAAGGAAGCACATACAACAGACTGTGAGAAAACTTTTGCCTATATGTTTTCAAAGTGTTTAATGTGTTATGGTTAAGAGAAAAGAGTCTTTAAAAGTTGCTGTCAGCAGCAACTCATTTGACTGACAGGTTCCTAGCAAAAGCTAAAGGAGTGAGTGACCCTGGAAGCAATTCATGCATGCATGCAACATCGGTTTTAAGTGAGCCCTGGGTAAATTTCACCCAATGAACTTTTTCCAGTAGTAAACAACTTTGCCATTGTATAGTAAAAGAAACACTAAAGGAACCTAGAAACTACTAAAGGATCAAAAGAAACTAAGGCAGAGTGGGAGCTTGAAATTTATATAGTATAAGCCACTCTTTGCTTTGGAATCCAGCTTAACTTCTCCCCGAGACAAAGAATCTAGACAAAATGGAAAACAAAGAACGTTATCTTACCTTTGGAGTCAGTGAGAAAGCAACAAGAGGAAATAAAAATCAAAGAGAAGTTTTGTTTGTTGTTATTTTGGTTTGGAGTCACCCCTTTCCCTCCTCCACTATAGTACAGCTTTACACAGTGCCTGATGGCATCCGTTAGGGAGATGTAGCTTACAATGGGTGTGCCCCAACCAGCTATCTCCCACAAAACTTGAAGGCAAAGGACATCAAAATCAGTAGGGTCATACATCATAATTTAGACCTAGAAATAAAAGGATGATCACACATCTTTGTGCCTCAAATCCAAAGAACTGAAATTGAACATATTCTCAATTCTCATCTCCATTCAAATTTTTCTCTCCCATGTTCTCATGTTCAAGAATTGTTACTTTTATCTGCCCATTAACCCAGACTAGAAATCCTGGGAATCATTTCTGAGACTTTCCTCACAGCCAATAAGTTAGAAATATTGTTCATTCTAGTGCCTGACAATCTGTGTTATCATTACACCACATGCACATACACACTGCTTCTGCATTAGGTTATCCCCTAATAGTTCACCTGCACTATTTTAGTGACCCACTAACTTATCTTTTGCTCTCTAGATATAATTCTATTTTTTTCAGAAATACATAGTATTTCTATATGGAAAACTTCTAGTTATTATTGAAAATATAAAAAGATACATGCCTCTATATATATTGCAAATTTGTTATTAATGATTTTTTTTTATTTGTTTAGGTATTCCTTGTGTTAAACTTGAGTTATTGTCTTTCTAGGGATATCAGCATACCACATAGCAAGTTCAGTGTGCTCTGGGGGTTCAGAAGGATTGTAGCAAGCAGCTGGCCCACTAGGGGGCACACATATCTGGTATTGGGCATTATTATATATGCAAGTACTTTCAGGCTTTCCTGTATATTCACAACAAGAATAAACCAATAACACAATTTTGACATTTGTCTAGTTTGGGTTACCTTTTGGATACATTTTTCACAACCTTCATCCTGTCTTACACCTAAGATTAAAGAAGAAAGGTGAAAAAGTCCAAAGCAAAGAATAGGTAATCAGTCCCATGCTGCTGCTGCTGATCCTCAAGCTTCAGCCTTGGGTAGATCAGTCAGCTCCTGGTATGTGACTGGGGCAGGGCCATAGTCTGTTTTTTCAGGGTAAGACCATGGGAATACTCTGGGTGTCACTGGACTATCCACTCCCCATGGCTGGCTGGTTTCACATGTGAGTGATGTATCTAGACAAGAATGCCATTCACCTTCTCTGCTATTTTGGGGGACAGGATCACCAAGTAGGGGCTTTTTCACAATGGTTTCAATTGGCTAAGGCTCCAATCTTCAATCCACACCTGTAATTACCCCCCCACACACACACACACGCGCATGCGTTGCTTCTGCATTAGGTTATAATAGTTCTGCATAGCTCCTAATAGTTCACCTGCACTATTGTAGTGACCCACTAACTGTTGTTCTCTAGATATAATTCTATATAATAAATTTTCCACACTCATGCCAAAGTACTTGCTTGAAAATTCTCACAGTTGGTCCTCTTGACCCATGGTACAAAAGGCAAAATCATTATCTGGTCATTATTGGGCATTCCATCTTCATCTCTAAGCCCTCCCACACAGCTCCTCTGCACCAGCCATGCTAACCAACTGTTTATTCCGTGAAGGTGGCTTGTTCTCTCTTGCCCCCTTACACTTGCACAATTGGTTCCCTGTCCTCTCCTTGGCCTACCCTACATGTCCTTCAAGTCTTAGGTGGAGCACATTCTCCTCTCTGATGCAGCCAGGACTCTCTCTTTCATTATCTCATAGGACCTTCATGTTTGTCACTTGACATTCCCCCCTAACAGAAACTCACACAGGTTACAGATAAGTGGGCATTGTTGTAAGGTCAGAAGCATAAATGAGAAAGAGAGGCTCCAAGCAAATGTTAGAACACTCACCCTGTCAGACACCCAGAAGATGTAGAATGATTCAGAATATAGAACAAACAGCGATTGGAACCCAGAGAAGCTCTCACAGTTTATCTTACCATCCTTGTCACGAGGAAGAATATGTTAAGCCCTTTTCTCATGCCCTGTCATGTTATCCCACAACTTCTTCCAGCTTTTGTTCCCATTCTACATTGCCTGACCTTATACAGAGAGTTTGAACGATTTGAAAGAGGAGATTTTACCAATGAAGTTAGGGTCGATGAACTCTTGAGGTGTTCTATCTCTCTTCAGGTGTTCTTTCCTACCCCACTCCTCCCAGGACTCTGTCTAACTTGTAGATGTGCCACATGCAGGCAGATCAAGTCAGCAGTGGCCAGAGTGCCTAGTCGATTGGGTGGCAGCTTGGTGATCCATGGTGAAGGAATCCCATAAAGGGGTTTTGGGGTGGCAGCATGCTGAGACTTGACACATTTAATAAAACTTGTGTATAACTTACAAAGAAATTATCACACTGTGCAATACTTACTTGCTTGATTACATGACTATTTTCTAAACAGTCTCTGACCTCTTTTTGCAAAATGTTATCCCCAGAGCTCCAGATCTATAGTGTAAGTATATAGCAGTTATGCAATAAATATTTGCTGAAATAATGAATGAATATAAATGAATGTATTGAAAGTAGACATGCATACGTTAAATAATTTTATTCTGATATCAAAGAATTTACATTATTAGTAAAAGTGCTCTGTATCTTATTTTTATATACCATTTAGTAAAGCACATCATCTAAATTTGAACTGTGATTCTCCTGGAGAACTATTGAATGGAAACTTCCTTAAACCATACACATAGAAATTCTGATTTCTAAAACAGCAGTTCTGGTATGCCTAGAAGATTATGAAACCATAGAATATTGGGGCTGGAAGGGATCTGAGGATCTTGACCTGCCCTGACTCTCCTTTCTCCCCACCCCAACCCCTGAAAGTGCAAGAGGACAAGAGAAACCTGTGTCCATCAGATCACACACAAAAAGTACTGACATTAGTAACTTACATTAGTAACTCTGATAGTAACACACTTCTCCAGAGGAAAAAGGGACCCTAGGCTCAGTTCAGTTAGATACACAAAGCAATTTGACTTTTTCTTTTCCCATAGATCTATTTCTCAGTTAAGATATGTAAGATACTTGATACTATATAGATGAGGAAACCTAAGCCTTTCAGATAAATTGCTTGTGCAAGGTCACATAGCTCCCAAACAACAAAGCCAGATTCCAGGCCTTCTGATCCGTCCAGTGTTCTTTTCAAATACTCTGTTTAGCATTCCCCAGTCTGCAAAGGCCCAAACTAATATATATTAACCTAATATTGTAAACTAAAAGTTTGCTTTAACCATTTTTTCCACCAGAGACAACAGTGAGAATAAGTCTGCATAAACAGAATTTAGTAAACTCTATTTAAGGGAAATACCTGTTTGCATATAATGTGGTATAGGCAAAGGCAAGCACAGAGACATAGAAAAAAACTAAAAGTTTAAGAAAGTCTTCTGCAGTTCAGTGAACTGGACATTCAATAAACTGACTCTTGGTAAATTAATTTTTTGTACATTGGCTTTGGCATATAGACTTAAAACTAGCACGTAAATACATAACTATATAAACATAAAGTTGTGAGCTATCTCAGAAGTTTCATGTAAGTTATTACCTATTCATGTGAAATAGTGCATGATATAAAGTAGAAAAATTGCTCTTCTCGGCCTAGTAAACGTTTGGTTGTTTTGTAATTTAAAAAATACTAGATACTGAATTAGTTTAAGCCCATTGTTTTCCAGTGTTGTAAGTTACAAATTAGCAAGTTTCTACTTTACATACACTTAGCATATCTTTGATAATTTAGAACAGAATTTGGAGGCTTACTACTCACAAGCACATGAAGGAGAATATGGAATGCTGATTACTGTCATGGATTAAGACAAAAGTTTGTAGCGTATGAAGTGTTTGATATTTAAACTAAGAGCTGATGAAGATCAACATCAGCAGAAAATTTTAATTAATTACTGCAGATTATATATTTGTAGGAGGAAGAGTAAGAGAATAAGGAAATGCAACTGAAAAATTAAAATGACCAAGATGGAGCCCTGTGCTCCATTTAAAGTGCATACTGCATTCTCCACTAGTCTTACAGTTAAAAGTCACTAACAATCAAATTTATACTGCTTATCCCTATATGAGTATACATATGCATTACGCATAAATGTACAAGATTGAAAATAAAATAATTAAATCAAGAAAAAGAAAAAAGAAACCCAGACTCTCTTCCATTCACATTTACTTACTAAGTCTTGGGAAATCCAGTCCTGTCTATATCTCCCTGTTTCTCCTGGAAAACCAATGGGATAGAGGATAAAGAAAGGGACTGAGTGAAAACCCACCTGGTTATTTTAACTATTTCTGCTTCATTCTTTCACTTCAGGTTATCACTCTTAAAATCCTCTGACTTTTGTTGTTGTTCTTTCCCTTGTAAAACTGTCATTTCAAAGAAGCAGCTTTTATTTTTCTGCTTCTTCTAAACCAATGACTTGTCTCTCAAGAGAATCCAGAGTAACTTATTCATACTTCAAACACCAGGGTACTTGGCCTCATTCATACTCCTCCCCAGGATGGAGGTGATATTTTCTTAAATTTGTCCCAACACTACCACAGTATTCTGGATCTTGCATTTGACTTTCCAGAGAAATCCACTTATACTCTGCCTCTTAAGAGGAAACAATCCAGGAAGCATGCCTACTTGTACTAGGATTTCCAGATGTTTCCTATAAAATTTGAATTTCAGATAAACAGTAAATAAATTTTAAGCATAAGCATGTCTTATGCAATATTACTTGTATTTTTAAAACTTTTATTTATTTGTAGTTAAAATTTAACTGGAAAACTTGTGTTTTTTATTTGGTAAATATGGAATTTCTAACTTACAGACTTCCATCCTGAAAACTTTCATTTCATCTTCTCTAGGCTTTTGTAACTGTTAATAGATCAGCCCTATGCTTCCATTGTTTTATTCTTTTTTTTTTTGAGGGGTGTCCTGTGCCAGATACAAATGTATACATATGAGAACATGTGTATACACCTGTATACACATGAGTACAGATGAGTACGCACCTGTACTCAGAAAAGTTTAATGTCAATAATCACAATAACATAAGGCTTAAGGATAAGGTTGCCAGGCTTCATTTGAAGATCATCTGATAATTTTCCATGTCATTTCTGTCCAGCAGAAATTCTTCCAAAATGATTATTCATTCTCTAATTTATGTCAACATAGCTCTTGAGAAGATGAAGCTAGAGAGAATGCCTTCTTTGGCAAAGCTTACTGGGCAATCTAAACTGGTAGCTAGATCCAAACATACCTTGTCATCTATTAAATAGAAAATGCCCAGATTTCAACTTGGCATAAAATATTCCCAAACTCAAACTCCGTTATAAACATTTTGACCTGTCTAAAACTGTACACACTTTATAAACACTAATTGTAAGGAATAAGGGAAGCCAATAATTCTTATCTCTCTCAATCATCTTCATTTGTTACTTACATTTTCTCCATTGGCATTGAAGCCAAAAGAACAGAGAAAAACAAAGTAAAAATATTCTGTGTCATGCTTGTGCACACACACACAAAAAAAAATCATTTCAGCCTTTAAGGAAAATAATTACATATATTTATGTATGTATGTATATATACACACAGAGAGAGAGGGTGTCAAATTGTAATAATTAATATATACTGATAACAAAAGATGAGTACAAGTCATGTTTGATTACCTCTTGTTTTTGAAAAAGTCAAATTTGACTATAGTATTATAATTTTAATACAGTTTTTTCTTTACTTAAAATGTGTATACATTTTTGGCACCCTCTTCATACACCCCCACACACACACACACATATTTATATGAAAGGACACATTTAAATGTCAATTCACACAAAATAATTAGTAAATCATGAGCTGTCTTAGTGAATGTTTAGATAGAAATGATTCCGTCTAAAATAAATTGTATTTCTCCATCATTCGGATGACACATCCAAAAGCCAGAAGCCAAAATAGCCTAGAAATAATGTCTGAATCATTCTTTTTTCTAATGACCCTAGATGCTCTGATAATGGAAGTTGAATCCATTGCTCAGTTTCCTATGGTCAGAATTGTGGGGAAATTATTCTAGAAAGGAAGGAAAGGTGGCTTTTTATTCTCTTTTTTTTCCCCCCTAAAGAAAACTAAAATATCTAAGTGCTTAATGTGTAAAGAGGACACACTTGCAACTCAAACTTTGTCTCAGAGAGTAATGCTCTGTAAGACTTTAGGACTTGCATTTATTAGATTAAAGGGAGGATATTACCAAGATGATGGAATAAAAGATAATCTACTCATATCCCCTCACAACAATAAGAATTCTGTTCCCATCCACAGTCAAAAGTCCCTCTGTAGGATCATCAGGATCTAAGTATGATTTTGGAAATGCTGGTTGAGACCAAGGCCTAGGAAGATTGTTTTGAGAATAAAGATCAACATCTAGGTGGGTAATCTGTTCTGCCAAGTTTGCTTTCAGGTTCAAGCCCAGAAATATCTCAATTCCCCAAGGGGTTTGTCTACAGCCCTGTTTGGCCTTGAAACTGCACTCAAAACAATCTGTCAATGGGCCCAGAAGGAACAGCATACACTTGCACCTTGGTGGAAAGGCTGACATTGGTTTCACTAGTAAACTCAAAAGTTGCCCTGTGGTACTGTACTAGCAACCTCAGCTAAGGTTCCACCAGAGTTACTCACACAAAGATCTACAGAGAGACTCATCCATATGTTCCAGCCTAGGAGTCTTAGCCTCTCTGTGAGCTTGCTAACCACCATCTCACAGAAGATCTTGAGATACCCCAGTCTCAGATCCAGTCTCTTTCATAACAGTTAGGGAACTATACTATCTGTGATGAGTCCTGCTATGATACATGCATCTGCCTGGACCAACAAGAAAGGCTCTCCAGCCTCCATCTCACAAGAAATCTCAAAGGACACCAGTCCCAGCTCTGGTCCCTCTTGCTGTAATCAAAAAACTATTCCATTTGTTCAGGGACGTGATGCATGCCCATTTGAGCCAACATGATAGGCCAATCATCTTCCTTTCCACAGCAGATGTTAGAGGGGTACAGCTCAACTCCACCCACTCTCACTATTGATCAGGGGTATGTCACAACTCTGCAGAGACTTACTGGAAGGCATTCCCACATAGGCCACCAAAATAGTCTTTTGGGCTCAGGACCCTGAACAGTGTTTCAATACAGCCTCTGTACCCTTTTGAGGCCTTCTCCAGGTCCATTTGGGCCAGAAAGCTATGTCAATCTTAGAGGCCTTATGAGACTTGCAGCAAGGGCATCCTCCAGTGCTGAGATAGCTTTAGTAATCAGTAATCACAGGCTCAGGGAACACAATGGTCTGTCTACTTAAAATCCCTGAACAAAAACAGGCTCAAACAAAGATATCCTGTGAAGACTAAAATGAGGAATGAATACTAATCCTTCAATGTTCAGACATGTCACACTTCTACAAACATCAAGAATATTCAGAAAACTATTACCTCACCAAACAGACAAAATAAGTTATAAGAGACCAAATCTGACATGACAGAAATAAGTGATCTCTCAGACAAAGAATTCAAAATAGTTATTTTGAAGGTGCTCAATAAGCTTAAGGAAAACACAGACAATTCAAGAATTTATCAACAAAATTTAACATAGATCAAAATTAAAAAAAAAAAAACAGAAATCTAAAGATGAAAAATTACAACGAATAAAATGAAATACAAATCTCACACAACAATGGATCAAACAAAAAAAAAGAATGAGTAAGCTCAGGGAGAACTTCTTTGAAAACACACAGAGGAGAAAAATGAATGAAAAGGAATGGATAAAACTTATAGAATTTGGGCGATGCCTGTGGTTCAAAGGAGTAGGGCACCAGCCCCATATGCCAGAGGTGGCAGGTTCAAACCCAGGCCTGGCCAAAAACTGCAAAAAAAAAAAAAAACCTTATAGAATTAATGGAACAATAATGAAAGAGCAAATGATCATTACTAGAGTTAAAGAGAGAACTGAGAAAGCTAAAGGGTAGAAAAATTATCCAAAGAAATAATAATAATAAACTTTCTAAATGTAAAGAAAGGAAGGTACAAATATTCAGGTTTATCAATTGGCATCAACCCACATAAGGATACCCAAAGAAATATTGTGTTATAATAAAACTTTCACATTTCAAAGACAAAGAGGATCTTTAAAGCAGTGGGGAAAAAAACAAAAAGGAAGAAGCAGCAGCAAGTGACAAACAAGGGAAATCCAAAACTTCCAGCAGCAAACTTCTCAGAAGAAACTTTACAAACAAGGAGGAAATAGGACCATATATTAAGAGTAATGAAGAAAGTAAAAAATATTTCACTTAATAGAGCTGTACTCAGCAAACATATACTTCAGACTTCCCCAGATAAAAGGTGAGTAAATTTATTGCTACCAAACCTGTTCTGTAAGAAAAGCTAAAGGGATTTCTTCAAACCAAAAGAAAAAACACCAGCATGATTGTTCCGCTAATATTATAATCATCCACTTGCTTCAGAATACACATTATTTTCATCAGTATATAAAACATTCAGGATATACAATATGTTAGCACACAAAACAAATCTGAATGAATTCAAAACTGTTGAAATCATGTCAGGTATTTTTTCTAACCACAATGGAATAAAACTAGAAATCAATAACCAGAGATCCTTTGGTAACTATAAAACGACATGAACTTAAATAAAACTACATGAACAGCCAATGTTTCAATAAAGAAACTAAGAAAAAACTTAAAAATTTCTTGAAACAAATGAAAATGGAAACACAAAATACCAGAAGCTATGGACTACAGAAAAAGCAGTACTAAGAGGAATGTTTACAGCAATAAATGCCTACATAAACACACACACACACACACACACACACACACAAAGACTCCAAATAAACAACCTTATGACTCATCTCAAGAAACTAGAAAGTAAGAACAGATCAAACTCAAAGCTATTAGAAGGAAAGATAGAACATAGATCAGAGCATTAATAAATTTTATCAAAATGTTAGTATTTTTTTAAGATAAACAAAATTAAAAAATCTTTAGCTGGAATAACTAAGAAAAAAAGAGAGAAGACCTAAATAAATATTATAAAATGGGAGAAGAATAAGTAAACACTACAGTAGATACGACAGAAATACAGAGAATTATTAGAGATTATTATTCCTGGAAACATAAAACAAATAAGATTGAACCCTGAACAAGTAGATAAATCTGAATGAATCATTAATTAGTAATGAGATTGAATCAGTAATAAACAGTCTCCCATCAAAGAAAAGTCCATGACTTGATGGCCTCACTTATGAATTCTATCAAACATTTAAAGAATAATACCATATCTCTTTCCAAAAGGAATGTATTAATTTGCATTCCCACCAGCAGTGCAAAAGCGTTCCCTTTTCTCCACATCTGTGCCAACATCTCTGGTCTTGGGATTTTGTGATATAGGCTAGTCTCACTGAAGTTAGATGATATCTCAAAGTAGTTTTGATTTGCATTTCTCTGATGATTAAAGATGATGAGCATTTTTTCATATGTCTGAAGGCTACGCGCCTGTCTTCTTCAGAGAATTTTCTCTTCAAATCCCTTGCCCAGGCTGTGATGGGATCCCTTGTTCTATTCCTGCTAATGCGTTTGAGTTCTCTGTGGATTCTGGTTATTCAACCTTTGTTGGAGACATAACCTGCAAATATCTTCTCCCATTCTGAGGGCTGTTTGCTTGCTTTACTTACTGCATTCTTGGCTGTGCAGAAGCTTTTTAGTTTGATCAAGTCCCAGTAGTGTATTTTTGAAGCTGCTTCAACTGCCCGGGGGGGTCCTCCTCATAAAATACTCGCCCAGACCAATTTCTTCAAGGGTTTTCCATGAGCTCTCCTCTAGTATTTTTATAGTTTCATGTCTTAAGTTTAAATCTTTAATCTAGTGAGAGTCTATCTTAGTTAATGGTGGAAGGTGTGGGCAGTTTCAGTCTTCTGCTGGTTGCCAGCCAGTTCACCCAGAGAACTAAAAATAGATCTGCCATTCAATCCTGGAATCCCTCTACTGGGCATATACCCAGAATACCAAAAATCACATCATAATAAAGATATCTGTACCAGAATGTTTATTGCAGCCCAATTCATAATTGCTAAGTCATGGAAAAAGCCCAAGTGCCCATCGATCCACGAATGGATTAATAAATTGTGGTATATGTACACCATGGAATATTATGCAGATTTAATATTATCTTAAAGAAAGATGGAGACATTACCTCTTTCATATTTACATGGATACATATTCTTCTTAGTAAAGTATCTCAAGAATGGAAGAAAAAGTACCCAATGTACTCAGCCCTACTATGAAACTAATTTAGGGTTTTCACATGAAAGCTATAACCCAGTTACAAGCTAAGAATAGGGGGAAGGGGGAAAGGGAGGGGAGGGAGGGGAGAGAAGGGTAGAGGGAAGGGGATTGGTGGGATTACACCAGCGGTGCATCTTACAAGGGTATATGTGAAACTTGGTAAATGTTGAATGTAAGTGTCTTGGCACAGTAACTGAGAGAATGCCAGGAAGGCTATGTTAACTAGTGTGATGAAAGTGTGTCAAACGGTGTGTGAAGTTAGTGTATGATGCCCCATGATCATATCAATGTACACAGCTATGATTTAATAATAAATAAATAAATAAATGAAGAATAATACCAATTTTTCTCAAACTATTTCAAAAACTTTAGGATACCAAAATTAGATAAAGAAACAACAAAAAAGAAAATCACAGGGCAATATCCCCGTTGAAACTAGATGCAAAATACCTCAACAGAATACTAGCAAAATGAATTGAACAACTTATTAAAAAGGTAATTTACCATGATAATTTGGGATTCATCCCAGGGATGCAAGACTGGTTCAACATAAGCAAATCAATAAACATGATACATCACATTAACAGAATCCAGAACAAAAACCATATTCATTTCAATAGATGCTAAAAAAAAAGCATTTGATAAAATCCAAAATCTCTTCACTATAAAAATCATCAACAAATTGGGCATAGAAGGAGTATACCTCAACATAATAAATGTCCTATATTAGAAGTCCATGCTAACATCATCCTGAATGAGGAAAAATTGAAAGTCTTTCCACTAAGATCTGAAACAAGAAAAGGATATGATGACTTTCACTACTTTTCAACAACATAATATTGAAAGTTCTAGCTAGAGCAATTAGACTATAGAAAGAAAAAGGGCATCCAAATCGGGAAGGAAGAAGTCAAATTATTCTTTTTTGCAGATGATATGATCTTATATTCTGAAAAAGAAAAGATAAATGAATTTAGTAAAGGTGTAGGTATAAAATCAACATAGATTTAATCTAATTCTTCTACCAGGAGTAATAATTTAGAAGAAAACTATTCATATGATGAGAATACAGATCTCAGTCACAAACCAAGCACATGAGAAATAACCAGCACTTCTACAAAGCAACCTAATTTACATTTCAAGCTGTCATCCTATGAGCCAATAGGAAACTTATGATAAAGTAGTTCCCCTTAGTCCATGTCAACATTCAGGGATGTTTTAGGCTGCACCAATGTGCAGGGACTATTGTTGCCTATACAGTTGACCCTTGAAAAACATGGGTTTAAGCTGGACAGTCCACTTACATGTGGATTTTTTTCCATCAAATATGTATTGAAAATGTATTATTCCTGGGGTTCCAAATCTGCACCAATATGAAGGACTTACATTTTGTATATACAGGTTTCTTAAAGCCTACTTCAGAAGTATGGGCCAATTTATGTATTGGAGAGATCATGGATCAAATGGAGGTCATGGATCCCTCCATATATACTGAGGGACTGCTGTATCAATTGAATGATAGAAATTGCTTAGTCAAGCAGTGGCGTCCAACCTTTTCTCTTCTCTGCCACACATTGGAAGAAAAGAGATGTCTTGGGCCACACAGTAAATACACAAACACTAACAAAAGCTGATGATCAAAAAAAAAAAAAAAGAAGAAAAAAAGTCAGTGCATACTTTTTGTGATATCGAACACCATAGATACAAAAAAAAGAGTCCTGTGAAATCAGCATGTTGCCCATGGGACACAGGTTGGACACCCTTGGTTTATTGTTCTGGAGCACATAAATTACAACTGAGATGTCTAGTTACCTCTCAGCCTAACTTTGCCATGTCCAGTTGGCCTTTGGTGATTTCTTCCATGGGTAGAAAACTTGGACAGGATTTTGTATAGTCCTATCAACCTATTGCCCCATGAAGCCCCTGTTTTCTGAGATTTAACCAACATGCTGTGAAGAATCAGAGGCAAGTCCAGTATGCTCTTGAAAGCATTTAGCCCAACCTCCTTTCCTTCTATAAGTAAATACTAAAAATATGTCTGAGGGAAATCCTTTCTATTTCATGATTCTGTAAAACAATTATTTTATAGCTAGTAATTTTCATACCTTAAACCCTTAAGACTTGCAGACTATTTCCATCTTCTGTCCCACAAAGTCACCCTGAGATTAGGCATTATAAAACCACTGTCTACTGGAAGAAACAGAGAATGGGAGAAGGGAAGGGAACACAGAGGAAAAACATTTACAGACTATAATCTCAAAGTATCATGGAAATACATATCTAAAATCAAACTCAGTAAGAATTTCTGTTTTAAAATACAAAAAAACAGATTTGGGACAGAATTAAGGTGGGTGGCACTGAGCTGGAGCCTGGGGCTCTTCCTTGTCTTCCAACCCAGAAGAACCTTTCCTAACTAATTACCTAACACTACTCCTATTTGATTTAAGGCCCTCTGTTTCTGCAAAATATTTAGTTTTCACTCTGCCAATAGAAATTTCAAGGGGGCAGAGCAAGATGGCAGACTAGAAGGACCATTCAACTGAGCTTTCCTAGAACAACTGGGGAAAAAGAGAAAACACAGCCATACCTGGCATGGGGTATCATAGCTCAGGGAGTCCAGCAAGTAGGTGGTGAACTGGATACAGTGTATGATCCAGACAAGTGGAAATCTGATTAATTAAGCAAGTGATTGCAACTGGCTGGGATGGGCTGGCCCCCACATAGGTCCAAGATGGGAGGAAGCCTCTCCAGAGTTTTCAGTTGATAGGAGAAGCTGTGCATTGAGTGGAAATCTTGGAAGAGTGGGCAGACTCACAAAGTATACAGCAACCAGAATTGAATGCCAATTGGTGTGGATTAGCCATACATTTGGTGGCTGGCAAGCCAGCCATACTGAAAAGGTCTCGGCAGCCAGGGGGCTACAATTGGGGGAAGGTTGTGAGAAGGTCTAAAGCTTGGTCATCTTAATTCTACCTGCTGGGGATCAAAACTTCACTCTTGGGACAGGCTGAGGGAATCCCAGCCACTATAGGAACTGGAGTCTAGGGGAACTATGAGACCTGCTGCTAAGGCAGTTGTTCTCAACCTGTGGGTCACAACCCACAGGAATTGTTTTAAAGGGCCAATGGCATTAGAAAGGTTGAGAACCACTGTGCTAAGGGATTCTTGTGAGGTTTTTAGATCCCAACTTGGTGGTGTCTGAATGCTGAGGAAACAATCAGGTGAGTTTGGAATAAATACCACAGAAGTCACTGGCTGTGCTCCATGTCTCCTAAAAAAGAAAACACAATGCCACCTGGTCTCCTGGTAACTGCAACGGACCGCCCTGTCGGTGGCCTTCAGTCCGAGGGAGTGTAGGGAGAAGGAACGAGGAAAGTTGAGAGGTCGGCGCAGGAAAGACAGTTTGACACACTACGGGTTGGAGTATGCAGCTGTGTATTTATTGGGTATACATGTTGGTATTTATACATTTTTACAGAGTTTACATAATGCAATCTTTTTGCTTACGTGTGTGGGTTATCTTTGCGTTTACAAGTGTGATTTATCATGCATTGTTATGTTTTAACGTTCCGCTTCCGGAGGGTGGCGGTTATTAGTCAACTCTGCCCGCTTTCTCCTATCTCAGTTTCTTATTATCTTTTTAGAACAGCTTGACATCTTCTTTATGTTAATGCTTGACTAATTCTACATTTACTATTTGATCTTATTGTTATTGATAATTATAATTTTGATTTAGAGTAAATTTCTTGACAAGTATTATTTTTCCTATTGATTTTTATTATGCGTGACAATTGGTGAAACAAGATGTTCTGAACAGGACTTTATGGTGGGTGGATGTGTTTCAGTGACTTTGTAACTTATGTAGATAATTTGTATTTCATGTCCTTGGGCTTATCGTCTTAGCTCACTGGTGGGAAAACATCTTTATGTGCTCATTGTTGGTGCCACTGAGTTTAGTAGCTCACAAGGCTGTGCTCTATCTGGATTAGTAGTGCATTGTGCTCATTCTTAGGAAAGTACATATTGACAATTTATCAGAACAAACAGACTTCTGGTACAGGATGACAAACACATGAGTAGACGCCACAATCTTTAAACTTAAGCGGGTAACTGAGCATGCTAGGCAACATTTCTGATGCTGTGCATACTGGGGGCGCTGGGGGCAAAGCTCCGGGGAGCACAAACCACCTTCCCGTCGTTCTATAACGCGGACAGCACTGCCTCACTACGGCTATATGCCGTGGGCGCGGCATTTCCCCCTTTTTTGTTTTTAAACCGTAGTTCAAAGACTTCTTGGCGTATAGAGTTAATAGAGGAAAACAGATACCGTAACAACAACACAACACAAAATGACAGACAACTAATAATGGTTATGAGCACAATATACTGGATCCAGTTAAGAGGATTGAGTGCTCTAAACCCATTAGTTAAAGATTGAGCTAATGTGTTAAGAGAAGTTATTGGTAAATGAGCTTGACTCATGGCTGTAATATCTTGTTGTAAGCTGTGTAAATTATGTGTTATATTATTGTCTCTCTAGACACCTTGAAGATGTGCTTGTACTTTGTTCCATGAGTTAGATACATTATATGGTAAAGGTGTAATGCAAATGGCTTGAAATGTTGAGTGACATTTTGTTTGTAGTTTCTGTTGTATGTACTTAATGTTCTGATCTAAAGTTAAGACTACCTTTTTTAACACATTTAATTTAGTTTTAAGCTTATCCATATTAGCTTGTGTCATTAATGTTAAAGTTATATTATTGCTAAGAGTATTGACATAGTATGTTGTATGTATTTGTTGCACTAAAGCTGTAGTAGTTATAGCAAAAGTAGTGATTATAGAAATTAACGTTGCAATGCCTAAAATTAAAGCTGTCACAAATTTCTTAGGTCTAATTAATTCATTAAGTGTTTTTAACACTTGTAATGCTGTATTATCATACTATGGATTGCTTTGTAGATTTATAGGTAATATTACATAAGAAGGTTTTTTTATAATTAACATAACATTTACTTGTTTATCATGTTGAATATTAAAGGACGCAATACAATTAGTTATTTTTACAAGTTAAAAGATTTTAAAGGAAATACATAGTCAACTGGATCACATGTAAATTCTTTCATAAATTCTCTTTTATGAGTTTCATTTAACCTGCACAGACCATCTACAAACATTCTAAACTTTCTTGAACTTTTGCCCTGCCTTTTACTTTCTTACATAACTATTCTGTTTCAGGACAAAATTTATCACACAAGATTCTTTCTTTACACAATGTCATTCTCCTTTCTGTTTAATTTCTCTTACTCTCAAAAACTTACTTTTCACCAAACAGGATTCCAGTTTACTATGAAGTCACTTATTCACTCAGCTAAACTGATAATTAGAAGGTTTAAAAGGCAAGAATTTTATTCGTTGACAAAGATTCAGTTTGTAAAAATATTTTTCTTATTTATACAAATTACTAGTGGCAAAGGGCCAATAATAAAGGTTCTAAATCTCACCCTTGGGATTCTGCCAGTGCTGCTGTCTGGGGGCTGTAACACTTGGGAGGCAGGCCCGCCCCACGAAGGGCAGGGGGGGCCCCCAGCTTCCTTCTCTACTGGGCTTTTTCAGCTGTCTTGGAGTCAGTGGAAATGCGCCCGGTGGTTTTGTTTGCTATCGGCGAGTGTACTTTCATTTTCTTCAAGCGGCGGGTGAGATCTTGTAGTAGCTGCTGGCGCCTCCTTCTGCGTTGTCTTTTCCGAATCTGAGTTAACTACTCCTGGAATAACTTCAAAGTTTTTAGTATAATTTGAACTTCTACTAATTGTAATTCCAACCGTTCTAGGTAAAAGTTGCCTTTTCATTGTAGTGGGGATTAAAGTAACACCGTCCCATTTGGATAATAAGACATTCTTTTCATTTGCTAAATTTAAACCTGCACTTCCAGGAGTGCCCCGTGAAAGGTCATGAATAGTAAATTCAGGGGCTTGAGGATTCAATGTAGATAAAGGCTGTGTGTTACAAGCTACAGCCTGCTCTCCCTTGGGGCCTGGGCTGGGAGAATGCCCCTTATCTAGTTTTTTAATCTCTGTACGTCCTGATCCTCAGGATCAGTGTCTCCCTTGTCATTTAAGGGGGTTCCATCCTTATGAAATTTTGATTTACATTCATTTCTCTAATGTCGCCCCTTCTTACAACGAGGGTATAAGCCGGGCGGTTCCCCCCTCGGCTTATTGGCATGGGACTGTTTACAGTCCTTCTGCATGTGACCTGGCTTGCCACAATTGTAGCAAGTGTCAGCAGGAGCTCTCGGCCCCTTACCTCCCTTATTGAAGGTATTTTTAATATAGGCGCTGAATTTCTGTCCTTGCATTGCTGTAGCATAGGCCATACCTTGGACTATCGCTGGTGAGGCATCCATGCATGTTTTAATATCCTTGGTTAATGCGTGCCCCATGGTACCTGCTGATTGCTCACACTTAACCGGTCAGCCTTTACCGGCGGGACTGCAGCTCCCTGGTGAGAGCCGCCCTCAACCTTGAAAAAGAAAGAAAGAGAGAGAAGATTACCTGTCCTTCAGGTCCCTGTTCGAGGCGCCACCTGCTCTCCCTTGTCATTTTGCAACATACTCTCATCAAAAGCAAGAACTTCTGTTTGAAACAAAGGAGGCAATGAGAAGTAAACAGGAGGACAAGGAGATGAACAAGAAGAAAGAACACATGAGGAAGAACAAACAGAAAAATTTAGGCAACATGAAAAACCAAAACAGAAGAATTCCCCCCAAGGGACCATGAGGTAATTACTGCAGAAGACTCTACCTATAAATAATCAATGGACTTGACAGAAAGGGAATTTAAAATAAGAATGATAAATACAATAAAAAGAATGGAAGATAAAATGGAAAGACAGACAAAAAGTCAGACAAGAAATATGTAGAATACAGAAAGGATACGGCAGAGCATGGAAATGAAGGACGGAGTGAAGGAGATAATCGGGAAATGTAAAGATGCAGTAGACAGTATCAAAAATAGGTTAGACCATGGTGAAGAAAAATCCTCAGAACTAGAGGATAAAGCTTTTGAGTTAACCCAGGTAACTAAAGAGGCAGAATAGAAGAGAGAGAGAGAAGAATGAACAGGCACTTAGAGAAAGGCAAGACTCCATGAAGCATTCAAACATATAAATAATAGGGATTCCTGAAGGGGAAGAAGATTGTCCCAAAGGAATGGAAACCCTAAGGCAGACTATCATAAATGAAAACTTCCCAAGTTTTACTAAAGACCCTAACACTATCCTTTTAGATGAATATAAAACCCTGGGTCATCTCAACTCAAACAAACCCTCTCCAAGACACATTGCAATGATCTGTTCCAAAGTCCAGATGAAAGAAAAAATTCTGCAAGCAGCCAGGAGTAAGCACCAACTGACTGACGGAGACAGAGCTGTTAGGATGACAGCAGATTTTTCAACTGAAATTTTCCAAGACAGAAGAGCATGGTCATCCACCTTCAACATGGTAAAACAAAACAATTTTCAGTCCCAAATTCTGTATCCTGCTAAACTAAGCTTCAAAATTCATGGAGAAATCAAATCTTTTGTGAATATACAAGCACCGAGGAAATTCACAACAAGACCAGCTTTACAGGAAATACTTATACCTATTCTCACCACTGATCACCAAATGGAACACCAGAAAAGTAAAAATTCAGAAGCTAAATGCCAAAACTTAGTTTCACAATGACACAAAGCATAAAGAATGAACTCCACAAAATAAGATAAATAGAACTCCACTATGCTTATCAATTTTCTCAATAAATGTCAATGGACGGAATTCATCACTGAAGAAGCATAGTGACTGATTGGATTAAAAAGCATAAGCCATCCATGTCCTCTTTCCAAGACACACATCTAGACTTGAAGGACAAATCAAGACTCACTCACTTGAAAGACAAATCAAGACTCACAGATGGCAAACAATATTTCAAGCAAATGGAAATCAACATAAAGGAGGGGTTGCAATCTTATTTGCAGAGATAAGTGGATTTAAAGCAAATAAAGTGAAGAAAGACAAAAATGGACACTTTCTATTGGTCAAAGGAATAATACAAAAAAAGACATTTCAATTTTAAATATTTATGCACTCAACTTAAATGTTCCCAGATTAATGAAATAGACCTTGATGGGTCTGAGCAATATGATATCCCAATAGGTGGGGACTTTAACATCCCTCTGACAGAAATGGACAGATTCTCTAAACAGAAACTAAACAAAGATGCAAAGGACTTAAATGTGACCCTAGAAAAAATGGGATTAACAGACATATACAGAACACACCATCCCAAAGCTAAGGAATACACATTTTTCTCATCAGCCCACAGTATATACACCAAAATCGACCACATTCTAGGATACAAATCAAACCTCAGCAAAATTAAAAGAATAAAAATTATATTTTCAGATCATAAGGCAATAATAGTAGAACTCAACTCCAACAAAAACATTCATCTCCACACAAAGACTTGGGAATTAAACAATCTTATAATGAATGATAGTTGGGTTTACGAAGAAATAAAAGAAGAAATTGTTAAATTCCGCAACATAGCAATAATGAAGACACAAGTTACCAAAACCTGTGTGCTACAGCAAAAGCAGTCTTAAGAGGGAAATTCATTGTATTAGATGCCTACATTTAAAAAAGAAAAAAAAAGAAAAAAAAAAAAACAGAAAGAGAACACATGAACAAACTCATGAACCATCTTATAGAATTGGAAAAAGAAGAACAACTTAATCCCAAATCCAGCAGAAGAAAAGAAATAATCAAAATCAAGCCAGAGATTAATGAAATTGAAAACAAAAAAAAATCATTCAGAAAATTAATAAAACAAAAAGTATGTTTTTTGAAAAAATGAATAAACCTTTGGCTAGATTAACTAGAAATAGAAAAGTAAAGTCTCTAATAACCTCAATCAGAAATACCAAAGGGAAAATAACAACAGATGCCACAGAGATATAGGAGATCATCTTTGAGTACTACAAGAAACTCTATGCCCATAAATTTGACAATGTGGAGGAAATGGATCAATACCTGAAATCATACCCTCTCCCCAGTCTTAAACAGGAAAAAAAGATCTCTTGAACAGACCTATTTCAAGAACTGAGATCAAAGAAATAATACAAAATCTCCCAACGAAAAAAAAAGCCCTGGTCCTGGGCGGCACCTGTAGCTCAAAGGAGTAGGGTGTCGGCTCCATATGCCAGAGGCAGCAGGTTCAAACCCAGCCCCAACCAAAAACTGCAAAAAATAAAAATAAAAATAAAGCCCTGGTCCAGATGGCTTCACACCAGAACTCTATTAAACCTTCAAAGAAGAGCTTATACCCACTCTGCAGAAACTATTCCAAAAAATCGAGAAGGAAGGAATCTTCTATAACATGTTTTATGAAGTAATCATCTCCTTGATACCAAAACAAGGAAAAGACACAACTAAAAAGGAGAACTTCAGACCTATTTCACTAATGAATATACATGCAAAAATTCTCAATAAAATCCTAGCCAACAGATAACAGTTTCTCATTAAAAAAGTTATACATCACGATCAAGTAGGTTTCATCCCAGGGATGCAAGGTTGGTTTAACATACACAAGTCCATAAACATTATTCACCATATGAACAGAAGCAAAAACAAAGACCATATGATCTTTTTCATAGATGCAGAAAAAGCATTTGATAAAATCCAACATTCTTTTCTACTAGTACACTAAGAATTTAGGCATAGGTGCCACATTTCTTAATCTAATCAAAGCCATCTATGACAAACCTATAGTGAATATCATACTGAATGAAGTAAAACCAAAAACTTTCCCACTTAGAACTGGAACCAAACAAGGTCGTCCTCTAATGCCTCTAACGTGCAACATAGTACTGTAAGTTCTAGCCAGTGCAATCAGGCAAGAGAAGCTAATACGGGTCATCCAAATGGGTACAGAGGAGGTCAAATGATACAATCTTATACTTAATGAACCCAAAAGACTCAACCACAAGACTCCTGGAAGTGATCAAAAAAATACAGCAATGTCTCAGGGTATAATATCAATGT
The DNA here is from genome assembly GCF_027406575.1 of Nycticebus coucang. Taxonomy (NCBI): domain Eukaryota; kingdom Metazoa; phylum Chordata; class Mammalia; order Primates; family Lorisidae; genus Nycticebus; species Nycticebus coucang. The sequence continues at coordinate 53,306,131 of NC_069780.1, forward strand.
CCACAAATCAGCAGCTTTTGTATATGCTAATAATATCAGTCAAGATGAGAAGCTAATCAAGGACACAATTCCCTTCATAGTAGCTTCAAAAACAATGAAATACCTAGGAATATACATAACAAAAGAGGTGAAGGACCTCTGCACTAAGCAAAGAAATAGCAGAAGATATTAACAAATAGAAGACATACCACACTCATGGCTGGGAAGAATCAATATTGTAAAGATTTCTAAACTACCTAAAGCCATCTACATATTCAATGCAAACCCCATTCAAATGCCATCATCATACTTTCAAGATTTGGAAAAAATAATTCTTCATTTTGCATGGTACCAGGAGATACCCTATATAGTCAAGGCAATTCTTTGTAATAAAAACAAAGTGGGTGGTATCACCCTACTAGACTTTAGGCTATACTACAAGGCCATAGTGATCAAAACAGCTTACAGGTACCTTATCTTTGATAAACCAAGCAAGAACATAAACACTGGGGGAAAGAATCCCATTCAATAAATAGTGTTGAAAGAACTGGATAACCACATGTAAAAGACAACTGAACTCACACCTCTCACCACTTATAAAAATTGATTCAAGATGGATAAAAGATTTAAATCTATGGCAAGAAAGAGTAAAAATCCTCAAAAAAAATTGTGGGGAAAGCATTTGAATATATCAGCCTGGGGAAAATTTTTATGAAGAAAACTTCTGTGGCAATTGCAGCATCAACGAAAATTAAAAAATGGGTCTTAATTAAACTAAATAGCTCTGTACAGCTAAGGAGCCAACAACCAAAGCAAATAGATGACCTTCAGAATGGGGAAAGATACATGCATGATATGAATCAGACAAAACGTTGATAACTAGGTTCTATAGAGAAATCAAATTAATCAACAAAAAAAATCCAACAATTTCATATATCATTAGGCAAGAGAGATGAATAGAACCTTCTCTAAAGAAGACAGATAAATGGCTAACAAACATATGAAAAAATTCTCATTGTCCCTAATGATCAGAAAAATGCAAATCCTAATCATCAGAAAAATGCAAATCAAAACTACCCTGAGATATCACCTAATCCCAGTGAGAATGACCCACATTACAAAGTCTCAACCTTTTTGGAAGGAAGTATTCCTAATCCTCAAAGAACTCAAATAAGATATCCCATTTGATCCTGCAATTTCATTCATTTATCCAGAAGAAAAAAAAAATTTTACCATAAGAACATTCCAGAGGTCCTCAAACTTTTTAAACAGGGGGCCAGTTCACCATCCCTCAGACTGTTGGAGGGCCAGACTATAGTTTAAAAACAAACTATGAACAAATTCCTATGCACACTGCACATATCTTATTTTGAAGTAAAAAAACAAAACGGGAACAAATACAATCACACTGCCGCATGTGGCCCGCGGGCCGTAGTTTGAGGACCCCTGCTAGACTGTTTATCATAGCTCAATTTACAATCACCAAAATGTGGAAATAGCCTAAATGCCCACCAACCCAAGAATGAATTAATAATCCGTGGTATATGTATACCATGGAATACTATTCAGCCACTAAGAAAGGCAGAGACTTTACATCTTTTGTATTAACCTGGATGGAGGTAGAACACATTCTTCTTAGTAAAGTATCACAAGAATGGAGAAGCAAGAATCCGAACTACTCTATTCTAATATAAAGGCAGTAGATGAGCTAATACAAGGGGTGGGAGGTGAGGAATGTGCAAGTGGGGAGGGAGAGGGATAGGGGTCACAGTGTATGGCACATCTCTTAGGGGAGGGAAAGAAGGGACACATTATAAGAGAGAGTTTATCTAACAAATGCATTCAGTGTAACCTAATTCTTTGTACCCTCAATGAATCTCAAACAATAAAAATGATAAAAAAAATTAAAAAATGAAAAAATACACAAAATAATCCATTAATACTCCAATGTCAAGTCTTTAGTTTCTATGCCTTTTTAAAAGGTATGTCCTCAAAACATTCTACAGTAGTCCCCACTTGGCTGAAGGGGATATGTTCTAAGACTCCCAGTGGATATTTGAAACCACAGTGAGTACTGCACCCTATATATACAGTTTCATTCCTGTACATACATACCTATGATAAAGTTTAATTTATAAATGAGTTCCAGCACAAGACTAACAATAATAACTATTAATAAAATAGAACAGTTATGACAATACTCAAGCATCTGTAGCCTTGCCTTTTGGAGCCATTATTAAGTGAAATAAGGGCTACCTGAACATGCGCACCATGATTCCATGACATTTTATCTGACAAGCAAGATAACTACTCAGCAACTAATGGGGAGGGTAGCATATATGGTATATATCAACATGTACACAAAGAGATGATTCAAGTACTGGGTGGGATACAGCAGGCTGGTATGAGACTTCATCCCACTACTCAGAATGGGGTGAATTTCAAAAATATGAGCTATTTCTGGAATTTTCCATTTAATATTTCATACCATGGTTGACTATGGGTAACTGAAATTGAATAAAGAGAAACAACAGGTAAGGGAGGACTACTATACGATAAATGTGACTTTAGCATCTAAGAGATATTTTCAGAGATACTGTAGTGGACCAAAGGATAAGTGTGAGGAATACATAAGAAAAGAAAGTCTATATTATTTTCGTAAACTGATCATTTAAGTGTAAAAGATTCATATATCAAAATACAGCCATATGCAATTAGTCAAAATTAAATATGGAACTGCCTGTTATAGGCACTGGTGTGTAGAACTAGAATTTTACTTTCTGTTAAGAATAGAAATGGCAGATTTACAATCTAATAAACATCACACAGTGTTCCTTTTAGAGCACACATGTACTGGCGGATTTTAATTCCAAGAGACATATCTCTTTTGAATCTAATATAAAAATTGTCCAAGCAAATCAAATTAGGGCATGCTGAAGCTGTAGAATTTTGAAGTGTGAGGTGAAGTGTTTTACACTTATATAAAAATAGAGAAGTAGATCCAACTTTATAAATAGCTTTATTTTGGCTACCCATGATAGAACAGCTTTCCAAAGAGTCGTTCCATGGGACACATTTTCAGAGGAAGGAATATGGCCACATAGTTCTGTTCTAGGTGTGCAGGTGGAGAACAGGGATACTGAAGGTTTCAAAGTGGCCCTGAAGACTATCTAGTGCAGTCTACCACCTCAGTGGGGCAATGGTCTCTGATCACTTAGAAAATGGAACATTTCTCTTTTTTAAATTCTACTGTCTATTTAATTATTTATTTAAAATAGCACAAAAATTTGTCTTTTCTCTTCATTAGTGAGATAAATTTATTTTTCACCTGTGAACAATTCTGGACCTGCACACTCATGGGGGCAGTGCACATGAAAGGATTTCCTAGCAATCTTTAGCTATAGTTACGTAGGCAGGGAGAGATATTCTTACCCATCCATTGCCTCTCCTATACAGACTGGGTGGCTTGATCAACAGAAATTTATTTTCTCACAGTTCTGAAGTCTAGATGTCCAACATCAAATAGTCAACATGTTTGGTCCTTCTGACAGCCCTCGAAGAAGGATTTGTTCCTGGTCTCTTTCCTTGCTTTGCGGATAGCTGTTTTCTTCTTCCTATTATCTTCCCTTTGAGAATTCTTGTCAGGGCTATTTCTCAGTCTCTCCCCCTTGTCATTACTATGTGTGGTATCTGCCCCATTAGAGAATTAAGCATTCTTTGCTTTCCTCCAATCAAGCCTTCAGCTAGAAAAGGAGGATGTGAGGTGGACAAGGATATCAATCATCTCTAAGCATAGTAACTCTTCCCCTGTATTGCTTCATCCATTCTCTGAAATCCATTGGAAGCTTGATTCATCAACTATGCTGTTTTTTTCTTGTATCTTCATTATCTCTCTTTGAGAACATATTCCACCTGGTACATATTGAGATTTCCTGAATCCTACTTCACAGTTAGCATTTCATTGCTTCCCACTGGTGAGTAAAATTGTGTGAGCATGCTTCATTCACTTACACCTGACTTCACTTCCTCAGCATCTACATTCTTCTCAAACCATTTCCACTCTCCTATGCCTCCAAATCTCTTATCTTTAAGGCCACCATATCCTTCTTAACTTAGAAATTCAAGGCCAATTTTTAAAGCCTCTTTGTAAATAAACATTCTGTATTGTTTCACATTGTTTTTTCTGCTGTTGTTTCCTCAGAAGTTCTTTCTCTTGGGTTGCGTCCTTCTCCTCTGAATTATCCTCTTCTGTGTGTTTTTATTTTAATACTTGTTCCCAAATTGCTTTCAAACAAGCAAAAAAGCACCAGCATATATGAGTGTAACCTTTTCTAATAGTCTTGCCTGTAAGGGTGTTACAGAAAAGCTTGAGATCATCACCAGTCTGTTGGGTATACAAGGGCGAAAATGGAACATTTCAAAGGCAAATTGCCTTGACCTACTTTGTTGAAAATATCAACAGCTTGTTTCTACCTAAATTTCAGACATGCCATGAGATTAAATTCTACATAAGGAGTAGGAAAATGAAAATTGAAAAAGAAAAATCTCAAAAACACAAAGAATTGAGTTTTTTTAATAAAATTTCAGGGACTTCAAGTAAGATGAAGAATAAGCTTGAAAGAAGGGAAGAGCTTTTTAGTATGAACTGTTTAAATCTCAACTGAGCAATGAGTTTAAAGCAGGTGTCCTCAAAGTGTGGCCCGCGGGCCACATGAAGCAGTGTGAATTGTATTTGTTCCTGTTTTATTTTTTACTTCAAAATAAGATATGTGCAGTGTGCATAGGAATTTGTTCATAGGTTTTTTTTTAAACTATAATCTGGCCCTCCAACGGTCTGAGGGACAGTGAATTGGCCCCCTGTTGAAAAAGTTTGAGGACGCCTGGTTTAGAGCAACCCTGGCAGCAGCTTGGGATGACCTAATGGGCCTCTCAGATTACTCTGTAATTCAAAAGTCCTGTGTGTCTGTGTCTGTCCGCCAGGACTGGAGCATATGTGATGGGACAACTCAGCATGGCATAGCTTGGTCCCACATGGGTGTGAGGAAAAACATGTTAAAGATATTGAATCTCCCTCTCTAAAGTGTGACATTTACTCTTTGATTCATAACCCTAGTTTAGAAGTCTGCTTCTTTATTCTAACCAACATTTTAATTTTAATTCTGCATATATTTTAGAAATATAACATTATTCTAATGGAATAAAGAGGGAGAAGATTGAGTAATAAGAGTCACTGAAGTTTCTGGAGAGGAAAATGGAAACATAGTTAGTGATTAGGCATATATTACATGATTAGAATAAAACCGGGGCTTTCTCCCAAATATTATCAAGATGCCTTTTGTATTGGGGTACTTGACAGGGCAATTTGTCATTTTTTTAGCAGCCTGGGATTAATTCAGACTTCTCTCCATCACAGAAGAGGAGGATCAAGGAGGCACTGTGCTTTGTCTTTCTACGCAATCCCCTACATACCTATAGCATTCAACTCTGTTTTTACAACCAGTTTTTATCATCCTCCAATCATTGCTTCACATTACAACCACATTGCTTTTTTAAAAATGCACAGCTAAACAGATTACCCACTGCTAGCTAAAGAAACTGCCTTTTCCATGACTCAGTATGAAATCTACTATCCTGTAACATGAATCTGGCCAAGCCTACCTCCCCATCCTCATGTCAGCTTCTCTTTTCACTGTGCCTCAAATGCACCTTCTTTTAGTGCTTCAAATCTCATCATAATTTTAATATGTATTTATCTGAGAATGTATTATTTTAAAACATATGTTTGCTACTGGTGTTACGATCAATAACAGTAAAATCCTGTATGCTTTATTCATTAAGCTATATTGGGAGACAAATAAAACTTTGATCCTAGGTCTGTCTTCAACAGCATTGCACCCCTTCACTCCTTTTTTCCTTCTCCTTCAGGTTCCCTAAATCAATTCTGAACCCTATGTAACTTTCAAGACATACTATCCAGATGAATTTCCCCTCTATTCTAGTGACCCTCATCTGCTCAGTTTTTTACAGAGCAGACTCTTCCCCAATGCCTTATCTTTACTTACGATTTTCTCATAACTTGTAACATTGTGGATTGTTAAAGACTAAATTGATATTTCATCTCTTTTGCAATCCTTCATTTTTCTCTTCTGTGAATTTTTATAGCACACTTGCTCAATTTAACAAAATGTTACATCATAGTTTTGCATAAATACTTATTATTCCAACTTCTTATCTAAATTGGAACCTAAGTCCCTGAGGTTTTATCTGTATTCTACAAGTCTCCTAGCACAGTGCTAAGTATCATATAATTGGCTGATTTCATGAGAAGCCTTTCCATACGTGATCAAGCTTCTGTTATTTCTAATCCCAAGAATCAAGGCCTCATATATTTCAGGCAAATCTGCCCTCCCAAAAAGTAGACATTTCTTTTTACATTGCATTACCCATGTGAATCTCCCCCTGAATTCAAAGACAATAACATATTTTTTAGGATCTGCGCTTTCAGGAGTTTCCTTTAAGCAAAACCATTTTGGGTTTTGAGTTCCAGGATATACCTTGCCTCGAGTTCAAATAATAAAAAATAAAGAAGAAACACCATGTTAAGGAATCTGACAAAATTTTACATAGGTCAGCTGTAAAAGCAAAACGTGCTGCTTTCTAAGGGATGCATATTTGAGTGCATGTCTAAGAATGATGCTGCGTAATTCTGAAAACCATAATCTCATGACTGATCTGAATATATCTAAAGGGTCTATTCTACAGATTTTTTAAAATACAAATTCAGGTTTCTCTAACTCTCATCAACAACAATAATGTATCTTCCAAATAATTGTGTCTTATGTGTATAAGAATTGCTCTGGTTGGGAAGTATTTTAAATGGCTTTCTTTACTCCCAACAATAAATGGATTGACAGTTCAAGACCTCACATGTCAGACTGTTACTATTTGGGCTTTGGGTGCTACTGTACTAAAGAAGATTCATGTTACTGTTGTCTGTTTGAATAACATGTATACTGTAACTACATTTCTTGTACAGGAACAATAAGAGATGCAACAGCAGTAGCAGCTTCCACTTGCAGAGAGCAATCCTATATGGAGCTGGTTTAAGTAAAATGCCTTTTTAATCCTCACAAATATGTGAACAATTAAAGATATTATTCTCCCCATTTTACTGATTAAAAAAAAGTTTCAAAGAGGTCAAATAACAGGAATAAGAAGTTGGATTTTAAATACTCAAAAAACAAGTACACTTTCTATCCTTATAAACAAGAAACTGATCACTCCTGAGTATTCAGAAAACTTTGTAAAGCCACACTTTCTTAGGGTGGCAACAGTCTTGGTTTCAATCACTAAAGTTTTCTTATGAGTCTGGCTTTTAATCACCAGAAGTTTCACATAATGTGGAACATGCCACAATGTAATATTGCAATTACATGAAGGATCCTGAAAGTTGAAGTTGTTTCACTGCAAGACATTATTTTCTCTTTTAATCACAATAATAACTAACATATTTTTATACCAAGTGACAGAATCTATGCAGAAGCAAATAAAATGCATTTAGCATAGCAATCTAGGTTTTTAAATTTTTATTGTTCATCTGTTATTGCAGATCTTACTGTGGGAAATGTATACATTTTCACCTAATTGACCCTAGGAGCAACTATATAACTTCCTATGGCGAGTAACTATATAACTTACTATGGTAATGAAATACAATTGGCCATAATCTTAACAGGATATTGGGGAAAATGTTATATCTAGTTGATGAGTGACTTCCTCTCAGACCTGTTTTGAGCTAGAGAAATTTGAAAAATTAAAATATCCTTTTTAAGTCTTAGACTGTTATTCTTTCAATTCATGCTGATAATATTTTGCAGCCCTCTCAATAAAAACTGTCTTGGCTTTTATGTATCATATTATACTAAATTCCATCTGGCAAAGCCACACAATTTTCTTTGAGAAATGTGCATTCTCACTCTAGACTTAACAAAGGCTATGGTTGTGATTCCATACAGAGGTAAGTAGTGTATTTAGAAGGAAGGAAACAATTGAGGGACTGTGAAGAAGTTTACATGGCTTGAGTTAGATACATCAAATAATCTGATCTGTTCATTTAACTTAATCTGGACTCCTTGCCTGTTCATGAAAGAATTTAATCCCTTTATATTTAATATGATTATGACTTTAGTATGATTATGTCTATATATTAATATTTTAATAAATGTGAGTTTATCTGACTAATCTTGTTTTATTATAATTTTATAGTAAGTCATGACCCTGATTACTTCTCATGCTTTTCTTGCTTCTATTGTATTGATCAAATACTTTCATTTAGTTCTTTTTATTTGGTGGTTTGGGAGATAAACATATTATGTTTAGCTCCTCAATGTGTCTCCATATATTTATAATATCATTGTTTAAACATTTGATCAATGGATAGTTCAAACAGTACATGAAAAATATGTGCTAAATAAATCATTTTCTATGTAATTAACTACAACTATAATCTTAACATAGTTTAAGTAATTTGTTAATATCATTATGTCTTGGGCAGCGCCTGTGGCTCAAGGAGTAGGGCGCCAGTCCCATATGCCGGAGGTGGCGGGTTCAAACCCAGCCCCGGCCAAAAACCAAAATATATATATATATATATCATTATGTCTTACGTCCACATCTTTCCTTTGTCCTTGTTTTTCCTTTCATTTTATTTAAACAATCTTATAGTACTTCTTTTAAAATGTGTATGTGGTTAGAAAAATTTGGAGCTTTGGAAAATCTGAAATAAATACATAAAATTTGAAACCACTATTCCATACATAGTAAGCAAGCTGGAGTGCAGTGGTGCAATTATAGCTCCTTGAAGACTCCCTCAAACTCCTGGCCTCAAGCGATCTTCCTGACTTGGCCTCCTGAGTAATTGAGACTAAAGGCAGAACCAGTGTGTCTAGCTATTAATTGCATGTGTGTCATTTTTCATTCACCTACCTCATCACTTACAGGCCTTCTGAAAGCTGATGTCTAATTTCATCTCTGAATTTTTCTTTATATCATATCTTTGATTTTTTCTAATTCTCATAAACTTCTATAGCATTGGTAATAACACTTTAATCTCAACTTTTATACTTTACATCTATTTGTGCTTTTGTGCTATATTATAAAGAATTATTTCACTTAATCTTGCAGCTAGCTTATTAATTCACACTTGAGTACTATCAATCTGACATTAAATCTATTACTCAATCTTTACCAATTATATCATTTTTATCCCTAAGATTTTTTGTTTCATGGATGAGATCTAATTTCTCATCCTATTGGGAATATTACTTATGACTTATTTTATAGCCCTTTTTTTGCATTCTCTATTGGCTTTCTTTTTTTTAAATGATGTTGTTTCAGTTCACTGTTTCTAATGCATAATGATTCTCAGTTATGTGCTTATAATTATATTTTATAATTCTTATTCACCTATTTATGAATATGGTTTCTATTAACAATTGTCTGTATCTTACCATCACGAGAAAGGGACTGGACGATGGACAACAAATAAGTTCCAGCAAATCATCTTACAGGAGGGAAGGCTTTCTATCCCACCTGGCTATCATAAGCCACCACAGGCCAGCAGTTCCCTCTAACCCAAATTCTCACACTCACTATTATAAAAAAAAAAAAAAAAAATCAGTGGCTTGGGAAATTTGGAACTGATCTCAATGCAATCCACCTGTTTGTTTCAGAGTGCTACGTCAATTAACTGCTCAGACTTTGCCCCAGGGATTTCTTTTGTTACTTGGCTCTATAGTCCTATCCTTTAAAGGTTCCCTAAAAGTCTTTTCATATATTTTCCACTATCCTACTTTTCATTTTTAGAGCTACATTTCCTCAATCAACTGATTCCATATATTTTATTACGGTCATTCTTTTTACAATGTTATCATGAATGTACAATTATTAAACATAAAAATATTTTCTGTTTAAGAATTTGTAGTGGAAAGTAGAGTTGTGTACTCATTTCTCCATCTTGATCCAATCTCCTCTACAGTTTACACTATTGGCATACTAATTTTATTAATTATCTTTAACAGATTGTACTAAGGTAAACTTTAGATTGACCCTAGTCAAAATAACACAAAATTATGAATCAGTAGTTTAAATGAATGAGGTTTCACCGCTGATAAATGAAGCTTTGTCTATATAACACCCAAACAAACCTGTCAACTTAAGGAAAAAACAAAACCAGCTGAACCGATTTTAAGAGACAACAATGCTTAGATTTTAAATAGTTGTAATGGTGCCATGTAGACATGGACTGAGTTGAATTTGACCTATGAAGTAACTGAAGCAGTTAGAAATTATATGATGTTCTTTAGATAAGACAGCCAAGTAGCCATTTGGTCAAAAATAGCCCCAGTAAGTACTTGCCCTCTACAAATCCTTTGGATTTCTTTTTCAGCTCATTCAGTCAATTTATGACTTTGTGAGGAAAGCCAAGTAAATACATCATGCATCACCCTCTGAATTAAGGAACATTTAGTTCACGTACCCTCCAGCTCTTGCACTAACAAGCAATAGTAACAACTGTAGCACAAATTATCTGCAATCGCATTAATTCTTAATACATAACATGTGTCCGGGCAATGTGATGCTTCCAAAGATGTGTATTCTAGAATACTGTACATAGTAAACTCTCTTCTAAGAATTTATTATGAGTAACCAAAGACAATGTGCTTTGTAACCCTTCAAAAATGCTCAAAATACAGAATACCATCTTAACCAGAAAAGCCTCATTTTTAAACTATTACACAAAAAAATCAGATGTTATTATCTATGATTATATTTTCAGTTTTGACACTAGAAGTTAAGAAACTATTCAAGAAATAATGTTTCTGGTCCACTGTGACAGACATCTGAGATTGCCACATCTGCACTGGAGGTAGAATCTCAGTGTAGACAGAAAGGTAATATCCTCAGAGTCAGTTAGATGTATCAGGGTTTTTGATGGAAAGAAGTGATTCCCTCAATAAGAAAGGCTGTTATACTTCTTTCAAATAACAGCATGAAAGCAACTCTTTTCACAGAAAATCTGGCCACATTTCTTTCATATTCACAAAATCTATTATTATCCGGTATCCAAATAAGAGAGCTCCTTCCTTATCAAAAAGTAAAATGATATATGGATTTGTTTCTCAAAGATTCCCAAATGAGAAATGATTTCCTCGGAGGAAACACAGGAAGTACTTTGGAATTCAAAAAGGAAGGAAGGAAGGAAGGAAGGAAGGAAGGAAGGAAGGAAGGAAGGAAGGAAGGAAGGAAGGAGAAAAACACTTTTCAAAGAAAAGAAACTGCTCTATACACATGAGAAGAATCTCATGGCACTAACAGCATCATGCTTGTTTGCTGTAGAGGGAGGACATTGCCACCTAACAAGGCAGCAAAGCCAGGGGAAAATGTCAGAATGCATTTTAATTTTTTAAAATTGTAAATATAATGAAATTGTAATCAACTCTTATAGCCTGATTTTCTCATTTATTTACCTGCACCACAATAGAAAACATGTGTGAACTAAACCTTTTTTTGGTATATACTGGCATTATAAGTTTGCACACATTCATGCCCCTTCTTGAAATTGTTTTCCTTTTGAGAATGAATAAAATTACCATATGTAATTGAGAGGTGAACTGCATTCTCTATATTGATATATGACACCAAAAGAAGAGGAAAAAAATGTTAACTAAAGTCTCCCAACACCTATGTTAACCCATATGTTAAGGAACCTTGTAAGTTCAACTTCACAGAGATAGTTTCCATTATGTACTAGATCAACTAGAAAAATATCAAGATTTTGAAGGATTTATATCTTCATAAGTATCCTACTGACTAGGATAGCACCGGAAGAGTCTATATCAGTAAATAGTATTCAACATTCAGGTACCCAGAAATTTTAACTTTAAATTCTGCTTTTTTATTTTTAAACATATCTTAACACTCCCTCATGGAAGGTGAAATAGTGGTACATTACTTTCCGTTCTTAAACCCAGTCTTCCCTGGTCTCTCACTTTTCTGTTCATTCACATTGCTTCATTACACGAAAGCTGATTTTGAAGTTCATATTTCTTTCTATGTATAGATTGATGAAATCTAACGGCATGGCTTCTGGACCTAAAAGTGCTTACAGTTGATATAACTTGTACTTTATAGAGCCTGGGAATATTCTCAACTAAAATCAAATAACCGCAATAATCTATAAAAAATAACCTCTACTGACCAATATGTACCTATATTACATTTATGTTTTGATATCAAATTCATATATCAGTTTCCATTCTATTTTCCCAAATGCTTCAGATAGTTAATACATCTGAAGCATTTGATGTAGTTAATACATGATTTTAGCTTTAAGTTATTTATTAATGAGACTTCTTGCTATTGTTAAGCCACTCTTAGAGAGCAAGAAATCTGGTGCATAGGAGTTTCAGGACAAATTTTCTAAATGTTATAATACCTTAATGTTCCTAAATCTACCCAAATACATGAAAATCAAATTGAATATCAAAAGAGAACAAATAAATATATCAAGTAAAATATGTATATACGATATCTACAGCTCACTTTCTGAAAGAGCTTTATATGATAGGAGGTAAAAATAACACTTTGTCAATTAGGCCTAAGAAGAGTGAGATTTATAAGTAGGTCTTAATAAAAAATGATGCAAAAAATAAAATTCTGAGAGATCAAAGATCAAAAGGAATAAGAAGAATAAAAAGAATAGGAATAGTGAGTTAATGAAAAAAACCTGGCCTACAGGTGAGTTTTTCTGCAATTTGGCTAAGTTCACTGTAATATCTAGACACCACTTGGCAGATACAACAGACAGCTACAGCCTTTTTCACAATTTTTAAAACACGCTAGATTAACAACAGATTTTAATACTTAGTTGAGGACAGTATTCTTCCTGTATGTTTTCAAATTATTGTTATTCACTAAACTCTGTGAATAAGTCCAAGGAAAAAGTCTGACTTTTACTCTAATGATAAATATTCTACTGATCATTTGAAATTACTGATTCCTAGCTATGGTTCTTCAAAAGTCATTCTTTACACATTACTCACAGTGAAAGAAGCAACTAGATTTGGCTCCATGTCTGCCCTGTACTCTAGTGTCCATGTATTCTTATCCAAAAGATATGATTAGACTATTGAAAAATCACATTTTGGGGGCAGCACCTGTGGCTCAGTCGGTAAGGCGCCGGCCCCATATACCGAGGGTGGCGGGTTCAAACCCGCCCCGGCCGAACTGCAAACAAAAAATAGCCGGGTGTTGTGGCAGGTGCCTGTAGTCCCAGCTACTTGGGAGGCTGAGGCAAGAGAATCGCTTAAGCCCAGGAGTTGGAGGTTGCTGTGAGCTGTGTGATGCCACGGCACTCTACCTAGGGCCATAAAGTGAAACTCTGTCTCTACAAAAACAAACAAACAAACAAACCCAGCCCTGGTCAAAAACTGCAAAAAAAAAAAAAAACAAAAGAAAAGAAAAATCACATTTTGCTGCCCATTACATACTATGGTACTTCATTTAAAAAATATAAAACACTGACATGGCTTCCCCAAACCAAATTAAAGCAGCATACGGGCATTGGTCAGATGAATCGTCAGGGCATACAGTGCTGACAGAGATGCTTGCTCTGAGGGTGCCTTTCTCAGATGTGCACACCCTCCAGGTTAATAGGAAAATAATGCAAGAGATGTTCAAACTCCTTTATTGTAAATGAATATGTCTCAATGCACAGGGATTTAAGTAACAATATGGATAAACTGGAGCAAGTATGTCCCCTGGATATTACTGAAGCTCTTTAATTCTAAGATCTAAAAAGGAAAGTTCATCCATCAGACAACAAAATGTATGCTCAGAAAATTGGCAGTAGGTCATTGCCATTCTCCCATGCAGTGCAGTTTTAAATTCTACAGAATATGGTTGGAACAGAGGAAGAAGAGGACTCCTAAACTGTTGAAAATATGTCTGTCTCTAACATAAGAAAGAAAGTTTGGAAAAGCACCAAATTTTCATTCTCCAATGAAAATAAATACAGTTATGCCCACAGTTTGACTCTTGTGTTTGCAAGCTCATGGAGATTTGGAAAATTTATCTGTCAGCTCTAATTAGAAATGGAGGAGGAAAAAAAGATCCTTAATGCTTACCTTCCACTTTATAAAAAAATTGACTTCAAATGAAGTAATAAACCTAAATGATAAGGAATAAAATTTTTTTAGTGGAACATAATAGGAAAAAATGATAAATTAGACCTCACAAAAATTACAAATGCATGCTCTTCAAAAGACAGTTAAAATTTGAAATGTATGTTTTCCTTATTTATAATTACCCTTTGATTCAGTGGTTTGTTATACTAGCTTTTCTGTAAAATAGAATATATCTAATATTTGGGGTGGAGAGGATGAAATCAGGTAATGGGAATTCTAAGAGCACTTTCAGATGTTGGATTATGTTACTATAATAAGAACATAAGCAACAGACTCAAAGACACTCACCAGAAGTTCTCTCCAACTAAATGAATACTAAATGTCATGATTTGGCCAATAAAGATTTATTTTTAAAATAAATAGGCCACTTATCCCCACTCCACCCCATCCCCATAACTTCCTTTACCTATTTATGTTTAGATTTTACATATAACATTTTTACTAAAGGAAAATTATACCTATATTCTTCAAAATTCACAAAGGAAGAATAATGGCTCCCATTTTTAAATGTTTACTATGTGTTAGCCAAGTACTTCAACCTTTGCAAAAATCTCTGAGACAGATCTTATTGTTATCTTCATTTTACATATGAGAAAATGAAAGCACCGAGAAGGTAGGCCATTTGCCCAAGATCACACAGTTATTAAGTAGAGGAGCCAGACTGTAAATCCAGATAGTGTTAACAACTCAACCACCACCTATAACTTGAATCCAGTATGGCCTCTCAGTGAGAAAGGTGTTGGTGGACAAAAGCACAGCTTAAAAACAAACATTTCATGAATATATGCCATGTGTTGAATGCCTTTCTGGGGACCAGGGAAATAATAGTTAAATAATAATAGTTTAATAATAAATGTTAAATTAATACTTTTAACAACTTACCAATTTTTAAACAAAAAGTTTAAATAGTTGGAATGTATAAGTATGTTCTCTCCAAAGATCTGCCACCAACTAGTTTGTACTTTTAAGTAAATCCTTTAATTTATCAGAGCTTTAGTTTTTTTCCTATCCATAAAATGAGGAAGTGGCTTTAGGAAAATCTTCAGGTTTAATTTGTTTTATCCTTTGAAATTAAACTGAAAGCCTAAATGGATTGAAATATCCTCAGAATTCAGAAAATTTTTCTTAGTTTTCAGTATCCTGTCTATATTTCCAAATGCACACAAATTATGGAGTTTTAAAGAAAGCTGTAAACTCAACTTGTTTATATTGTTTTACACTATCGTGTAAATAGTGTAAGAGGAGAATATTTCAGTATAATTTTACACGTTTTAAGTCAGATTTCTTAATCATAGATTTAATTCCTCTCTTAAACTAGCATAAAAAGAGATTTTAAAAGGAAAGAATTGTTCCCTTCTCTCCACATCCATGCCAGCATCTGCAGTTAGGGGACTTTGTAATGTGGGCTAATCTTACTGGTGTTAGGTGTTATCTCAGAGTGGTTTTGATTTTCATTTCTCTGATGATTAAAGGCAATGAGCATTTTTTCATGTGTCTGTTGGTCATTTGTCATCGTCAGAGTTCTACCTGTTCAAATTTCTTGCCCACTTATACAGAAGGCTATTTGCACATTAATTTGAGTCCTCTATAGATTCTAGTTACCAGGCTTTTGTCCCATTCATAACATGCAAAACTCTTCTCCCATTCCAAAGGCTGTCTGTTTGCTTTGTTTGTGGTACCCTTAGCTATGCAAAATCTTTTTAGCTTGATTAAATCCCAATTACTTATTTTTGGTGTTTCTGCAATTGCGGGGGCTGGGGGGTTGGGGGGTTAGGGGGTGGGATGGTTGTCTTCCTTATAAAGTTTTTTCCCAGGCCAGTATCTTCAAGCATTTTCCCCCCACCCTCTTCCAGAATTTGTACTGCTTGGTGTTTTATGGGATTACAAACTAATACAACCTTTATGGATAGAAGAATAGAAAATCCTCAAAGAACTAAACGTTGACCTTCCTTTTGATCCTGCAATCCTCTTATTAGGTATTTACCCAGAAGAACAAAAATAATTTTACCACAGGACATTTGCACCAGAATGTTTATTGCAGAGTCATCTTTGCAAAGACTCCATAATTGCAAAGATGTGGAAGCAATCCAAGTGCCCATAACTCATGAATGGATTAACCAACTGTGGTATATGTACACCATGGAGTACTATTCAGCTATAAGAAAAGATGGCTATTTTATGTCTTTTGAGTTTACCTGGATAGAGTTGAAACATATTTCTTTCTTTCTTTTTTTTTTTTTTTGAGACAGAGTCTCACTGTACCGCCCTCTGGTAGAGTGCCATGACGTCACACAGCTCACAGCAACCTCTAACTCTTGGGCTTATGCGATTCTCCTGCCTCAGCCTCCTGAGCAGCTGGGACTACAGGTGCCCGCCACAACGCCCGGCTATTTTTTGGTTGCAGTTTGGCCGGGGCTGGGTTTGAACCCGCCACCCTCGGCATATGGGGCCGGCGCCCTACTCACTGAGCCACAGGAGCCGCCCAAAACATATTTCTTAGTAACGTATCTTAAGAATGGAAAAAAAATCCAATGTAGCAATACTAATACGAAACCAATATATAAACAATGACACGATGGTATGAACAATAAAACACAAATATATCTATTACAGGGGGAGAAATGGGGAGGGGGAAGAGGATTGGCAGAAGGTTGGAGGGCATTTGGCAAGATCTCACCTAATATGCACAATGTGAGGATATACAGCATGTCCCCTGAGTAAGGGGCTCTTTTATAACTAGAAATTTAACTTAGCAATGAGAACACCTTTTGTGTATGGAACATAACCACAAGAGTAATTCTACCTAACAAAATCAAACATTTTGACCTGATTGTACCCTCACATTAACCTGAAATAAATTTACTTTAATAAAAAAGTGAGAAAAATATAATCGAAAAAATTTGTACCCTCATATTAATTAGAAATAAAAAAAAATTAAAAAGAAAGAAGGAAGAAATAGAGAAAGGGACTAATGAAGACAAAGAGAAAAAAGTGAAAGAAAGAAATTCAGAGCTACCTCTAATTGTTTGTTTGTTTTGTTACTTTTATTGAGGGTGGTGAGTTTGGAAAGAAGGGCAAGATATTTTCTTCTAAAGCTTTCTAACATGATGAAGTTAATTACCATTTCTGCTCATTAGACAGGGATGTCTCCTTCCTAGAAAGTGCCAACATCTGTTTAGAGAGAGAACATCTGTTAAGCAAGTTGAGATACAGGGAGATAAGATGCTTACTCAGGCACTTAGGACATCATGAAGAAATCATAACAAACTGGAAAATTAAGATTAGAATCTGGGCATAATTAGCAGTTCCTAATGTGCCAAATGCTGTATTTTTGAACACATAATTAATGAGGTTGGAAGCTCCCAGTGATTGTCAGCAACTCCAGCTGATAGCAACTCAGCAATCTACTCACAAACATTTACTAGGTGGTGGGTCACAGGTTTACTCAGGGTTAATGTTTACAAGTGAGCACACCCTGAAATTTTGTCAGCTTGTATAAATTCCAGGCAGATTTCACCATAAGCCAGGCTGCCATGTGCAGAATATTAAGATTTTATATTGCTTGGTTCCTAAATACAGTGCAACTGCTTTACATGCATGCAAGGGTACATGTGTGTGTATGTGTGCGCATGAGTGCATTTTGTAGGTAGGGAACAGAGTAATAGTAAGGGAAAGGTAATTATTTAGATCTTTATTATATTTCAGTTTTACATGCATCATCTTCCCACTTTCCAGTAATCCTGAAAGACAGACTAGCCACACAAGCTCTCCATTTTATAATGTGGAAACAAATCCCCAAGTAGTTAAATGGTTTGATTTAGGATATAGAACTTTGAAATAATAAATTCAGACATTTAATTCCATATAATGCTTTGAATAATCCATTAAAATATGAAATATGTATCCTAGAATTCAAATTTTAACAGAAGTATATATTAGAATTATAAGCATAAGATTAGAAGCATAATTCAACATAACCAACAACTATATTTCTACCCCATATGCACACTCAAACACACACACACATGCACATACATTTATTTAAAGCCTACAGATTTTCACTGCAGTTTTTGGAAAACCTTAAGTTAAATTTCAGATTTCCAATCTTTCCACTATACCAGCATTATAATTTCCTTCTTTCAATCATCTTAAAGAAAGATTTGATCTGACATAAATTCTTCTTTTTAGATAAATGGTATGGTTTTGAAGTTCCAAGTTTGAAAAAGGAGGTATATTTTCTTAAAATATAATATTTCAGATTTGTATGTTGATAAAATAAGTTTGTGTATAAAAGGGACTCAGTAAATTCCAAAATAACAAACTATATGACTGCTTAAAACTAAAACTCTTAAGTTTTCAATAATTCCAAGAAATTACTTCTCTCATTCTTTCCAGCAAAGAGCCTAAAGTACAGACAAGTCCAAATGTCAACAGAAAAGGATCTAATTTCTTTCCAACATAGGCCCAATATCAATACAAACTAGGCTAAGTGGCCCAGCTTTCTACCTTGTATTTTGCATTGATGGTTAAAATGTCATTGTGTAATCTGAATCCAGTGTTATGCGATAACTTTTCCACCTGAAATTATAGCGAACATCTGCAAAAGAATTTTAATTAGTCAACAGATCCATTAATCACTTAACAAGTATCCTCAACTATTAAAAACTGTTGGGGCTACAAAAAAAGTCTGAGATGTAATAACTCTTCTCAGTTAAGCTTGCATTCTGGAAGAAAACTGGCATCTGTAAATTTATAAGTCCAGAAAAATTAAGTCCTAAACTGATCAAATCTAACAACAAATGCAATCTGTCTTCAGAGAAGGACATATCTGTGTTCTTCTATGAATCTGTTAATTTGTTGAGCATCATATGTACATTTTACTTAAATTTCTTCCTTAACATTTTAAGAGTATACCCAGTTTTTAAGACCAATGTTTACAAGCAAAAGAAAACTTCCAGCATAGCTACTACAATCTTAATTATATTACACTATTGTCATCTGGTGTCACAATTAGTTAAAAATTATACAAGAGAATTTGATAGTTTTGTTGATTTCTCTTTAACCTTGGACTTAGTGAACTGGATTATTTGTGTGATATTCTGCATGAGGTCCATAAAGACTTTTTTAGTTACTTATGTTCAGACAAAATCTGCTATTTAACATGACTACCAGAAGAAAAGCAGTTCAAAACTTTTCCTTAGTCATCAGAAACAACTGAAGAGGCAAACACATCTTAATAACTTTTAAATCACTTAGACATTTTGTTTATATCACAGAAAATAGGGCATATATTTTTCAAGAATCTGACAATACAAAGTAATTGTCATAAATTAGGGATGGTATCAAAAGAAAATTTATCTTGGCATGGAAATTTTGTCAGAAAAAACATTTATTGCAAGCATTAAATTAATCAACATCAATATCCAAGTTTTAATTAGTTCATATGCAATAGATAGGTCAATATTCTTAGTTCTTGAAGATATATTTTACAATGAATTCTGAGAATTTGTACTGAGAAGGCATGTGATAACAAAAAATTTGAATGCAATAAAATGGTAAAATTTATTTTTAGTGAAGGTTCTTATAACTTCTTTGAAATATACTCAAATCAAAATCATTTGTCCCTAATTTGGGAAGTGGAACTTTGAAAAATTT
The DNA here is from genome assembly GCF_027406575.1 of Nycticebus coucang. NCBI lineage: Eukaryota > Metazoa > Chordata > Mammalia > Primates > Lorisidae > Nycticebus > Nycticebus coucang. The sequence continues at coordinate 53,326,011 of NC_069780.1, forward strand.
GAGCAAAACTTCATTCCAATTTTGAAATATAACCAGAAATACTTCCTGAGAAAAATCTTGTCTTTGCTCACAAGTCTCATGTACTCTTATTTCTCCATCTAAAAGATAATGCAGACCCTGACTAGAGCTCTTAATTTTCACAAAGGAAAGTCAATATCATGTCACATTTGTTGAATTTGAAAGAATTTATAGTCAAGCATTTGTATATCTTTCAGTAAAGATAGACAGACTTGATGCATAAAAATAGTAAGTGTGAAAACATTAAAATGTAAATGAAAAACTGGAATAATCATATACATGAAAAGAATTAGACTCTTTAATACATTAAGAATTTTTTAAATGTGTTTTGAGATAGAAATGGTAAGAGTTTAAACTGGCACATTTCCATAGAACAACATGGAAACAAAATAATCATAACAACTTCTAACATTCATTAGATGCCACAAAGTGTGCTTTGACTCTTATTTAATATTAATGATGTAATATCAACAAATCAATGGAAAAGGTATTATTATAACCCTTACTTTTCAGATGAAGAAACTAAACTGAGATGTTAACTTATTCAATGACATGGAGACATGAAGTGGGGGAGCCAATATTGACATTCACATAGTTGGATCCTAGAGTTTTAAAATTCTTTGTGACCTTTGACCAAGTCACAATTTCTACTGTCTTCTAGAATTTTTTAAAGAAAATAGAGATTCACACAAAGATTTATATACAAGTGTGTTGAGTGCAGCATTATTCACCATAGCAAAATCTTGGTGAAAACATATACAGTTCTGACAATTACGTTTGTAAACTTGCCACCATGGGCTTACAAGGACAGTACTATACAAACAACTTGGTAAAGTTTCATAAACTTGATATATCAGTTTCTCACAGTTGTATTCATGTTGACGTGTGGCAGTGTCTCGCTGAGTGGCCTTCATTACTGTTGTTGCGTGCCCTCATGAAAATATTTTGTGTGACATCACAAGAATGTCAGAGCTTGAGTTAGAGCAATAATCATTCATAAATTTCTTGTTAAACTTAGCAAGAATGGAAGCAAAACCAAAGACATGTTAATCCATGTTTATGGGGATAATGCCATAAAGAGAATGGCAGTGAACAAATGGATTACAAGTTTTTCTGAGAACAGAGAAATTATCACTGATAAAGAAAGCTCACTGGCGGGGCCTGTGGCTCAGTCAGTAAGGAGCCGGCCCCATATACGGAGGGTGGCGGGTTCAAACCCAGCCCTGGCCAAACTGCAACCAAAAAATAACCAGGCATTGTGGAAGGCGCCTGTAGTCCCAGCTACTTGGGAGGCTGAGGCAAGAGAATCACTTAAGCCCAAGAGTTGGAGGTTGCTGTGAGCTGTGTGAGGCCACGGCACTCTACCAAGGGCCATAAAGTGAGACTCTGTCTCTACAAAAAAAAAAAAAAAAAGAAAGAAAGCTCAGAGAAGCCAGTTACAAGCAGAACTGATGAAAACATTGCAAAAATTAACCAAATTATGAATCAAAATCATTGGTTGACTGTGAGAAGAATAGACGACCAAATAAACATCAATAGAGAAATAACTAGGAAAATCTTAACTGAAAATCTCAGGCAAGAACTCATGGCTTTTGCATCACGACAATGCACCAGCTCACAGGGCACTGTCTATGAGGGAGTTTTAGCCAGTAAACAAATAACTATAGTGGAACACCCTACTCACTTTATCTGGCCCCAGTGATTTTTTATTACCCAAAGATAAAGGGAGTATTGAAAATAAACATTTTGATGACATTCAGGACATCAAGGAGAATATGACACAGCTCTGATAAGCATTCCAGAAAATAAGTTTCAAAATTGATTTGAAGGGTGGACTAGGTGCTGGCTTAGGCATACAGCTTCCCAAGCGGAGTAATCCGAAAGTGACCATAATATTTTCAGCAATGAGGTGCATAGCACTTTTTCTAGGATGAGTTATCAAATTTAATTGTCACATCTTCTTCTTTTTTTTTTTTTAAGGCAGAGTCTCACTTTGTCACCCTGGTTAGAGTGCCATGGCGTCACAGCTCATAGCAACCTCCAGTTCTTGTGCTTAGCAAATTCTTTTGTCTCAGCCTCCTGAGTAGCTGGGACTACAGGTACCCATCACAATGCCCAGCTATTTTTTTGTTGTAGTTTGGCTGGGGCCAGGTTTGAACGTGCCACTCTCAGTATATGGGGCAGATGCCCTATATTCAATTTTAGGATATTGGTTGATAAATTATGGTTACTTATATGAGAGTTATGCAGCCATTTAAAATTATTTTCAAGGTCATGGGAAATGATCATATACATTGCAATGTGAAAAAAGTAGCATATGAAATATTAGCCTAAATTTATATCTAAAAATTAGGTTTGTATTAACAGACTACAAAATGACTCGAAGGGTAATTAACACTGCTGACTAGAAAATTATAGGAGATTTTTGTTTCTTTTTTGATAATTTTCTGTGTTTTTAACATTTTCTGTAAAAAAATTTATTATATTTACCTAGGAAATTCAAAAACTTGCATTAAAATTATATAATTTTTATTTGTGAGCACTTATAATCTGTTTATATCATTTTACTTTTATCCTTCAGTTTCTTTTTTTTTTTGTCTTGGTATTTTTTCTATTTTTTTATTTGTAGTTTACCACTGATAATCTATGCCTTTATTATAAAATTTCTTAAATCCTAATGAACTCCAATATAAAAACTCAAAATGTAAATAGCCTCTTCTGAAATTTCCATTATAGCCATGATCAGATCTGAAACACATGAATAATCCAACCCACAATCTTGGATAAATGGTTCTCTTTAACCTAAAAACAAATACATTATACTGTCCTTTCTTTCTTTTTTGTTTTTTTTTTTGTAGAGACAGAGTCTCACTTTACCGCCTTTGGTAGAGTACCATGATGTCACAGGACTCACAGCAACTTCTAGCTCTTGGGCTTCCGCGATTCTCCTGCCTCAGCCTTCCGAGCAGCTGGGACTACAGGCGCCCGCTACGACACCCGGCTATTTTTTGGTTGCAGTTCAGCCGGGGCTGGGTTTGAACCCGCTACCCTTGGTATATGGGGCCAGCGTGTCCTTTCATATTTAGTCCTCCATCAGCTGAACATTTTACACAAAATTTTCACAGAAATATTATTTGATCTGAGAACATCTGCTGGAACGCATTTCCCCATATCGTGACTTGAAGTTTAGAATATTGTATACATGCTCTCTCAAAGACTTTGACCTATCATCACCATATAAACAACTAGTATACATATATGCATTTGTATAGAAATCTAATTTCTTCTAAAAACAGTTTCAAATGCATTGATTTAATTAACCTTACATGAAAACCATAAAACATATGGCTTTCACATGAAAGCTATAACCCAGTTATAACCTAAGAATAGGGCGAAGGGGGAAAGAGAGGGAAGGGAGGAGGGAGGCGGGGGGAGGGAGGGTGATTGGTGGGATTACACCTGCGATGCATCTTACAAGGGTATATGTGAAACTTAGTAAGTGTAGAATGTAAATGTTTTAACACAATAACTAAGAAAACACCAGGAAGACTATGTTAACCAGTGTGATGAAAATGTGCCAAGTGGTCTATAAAAACAGTATATGGTGCCCCATGATCGCATTAATGTACACAGCTATGATTTAATAAAAAAATAAAAAAAAAGAAAACCATAAAACAAGTAAAATTTTACCAGTTTAATAGACAAAAATGTGGGAGACACTAATTTCTCATCCCCAAAACTATTATTTTTTTCTAACAAAAGCATGCTACTTTCTTAGCTATACTAGCGGATCTGCCGATACTGACTCCACATTATGCATTATAAATTAGCATTCTCAGAAAATCATTTTGGGGACAACTAGCATTTTTGGTTTGTTCCAATTCATTGTTCACTACAGCCATGAATTAAGGTAAAAAAATATTCTGGAAGCACACACACATCCTCCACTCATGTGTATGTGAGTGTGTGTGTGTGTGTGTATGCCTCTAGATTGTTATGCCAATAGAACTTCGCTAAAATGTGTGCTTAGTACATATTAAGCATATGGATCATGCACACATACACATGCTTTTCCTGTGGGGAATAATTAAGCTGAAGATGTGTTCTTTCTTTAGGATAAAATGCAGACTTCTCATTACATATCACATCTTTCCTTTCAAAAGACAGAATAAAATCTTTTGAAAGGAAAGAACAGATGGCTAAATGTATATTTTTGAAATTTTTTTACTTAAGAATATTCATTTTGCTTCACAATTCCTCTAAGACTTTTCTTTCTCTCTTAACAGTCTTTTCTCAGCCCTCAAACACTCTGCTACATTTAACAAGGATGGCCATTTTCTTTTCCATCAAAGTTCTTTCATGCATTTCCTCAATGACCATCCCTTTCTGTGATGGTTTCCTGGCCAGTTTACATACTAAAACTCCCATTGATTATCCACCATCTTCTCACTGTGCATGTACACCATCTAAATGTCTGTGAAAATACTAGTGACACAGCTTCCAGCAACATCTCTTGATCATGATGGAATTTTCTGAATAAGATATTAGCTTCTCCCTCAATTTTTACAATCAGGAATTACAAATATAAAGGTGAACCTTCCTGATTCCCTACCCCTTCCTATTCCACAAAATTAAGCACATGCTTTACAGAGGTAATTCATATGCAATGACCAAAGAACCTGAGAGCGATTTCAGCAGAAGGATAATTAATGTTATGAAAAACGGAGTATATGTGAAGAGCAGAAGGCCTAGTCCATGTGACAATAGCCTAGTTAAAAATCCCAAACTTGCAACAAATGAGACTTCTCTATATACTTGCAGCTGTTTACTTCAGTAATATATCCTCTAAATCATTTTGTTACTACTGAAGACATCAAGGAAAAGATTCCTGAATAAACATGTAAGACTTTAAGTGTTAGCATTATGGTTGTTTGATGCATCATATTTGAGCTCTGGATTTCTGAAACATTAAAAATGTCTAAGTCTGCCTCTAAAGGTGTCTATCTTATGAAAGTGGTCAGAAATGTTGATGCTCTCAACTCTCACTTTGAATTTGTGCAAAGCATTAACCATCACATTGAAAGATCCATAATTTAGCCTTCTTTGCTCTCACATGTGCTCAGCTTTGACTTTGCAAAAAAAGTGGGCACTTTGCCTTTAAAAACAAGTGGTTATTCTGCATATTCTCATCTACTCTTGATGACACCCCTGATTGCATCTAACCTGCCAGCAGAACTGGACTGGAAAACAAGAGCTTTCGTTTGGCCATGAGAACAAAGAACAATTGTTTCTGTTAAGCAATGAAGTTTCTAATGCGGCCAGAGGTTACAGAAAAGAATCCTCACAAGGGAAGAAGAAAAAAATTCCTCATCATGTCAGCACTGTCAGTGACCAAAGCCATACTCCAATGTATGACCTATGGCCCTCAAAGCAGAGGAATATTTCTTCCTCTATAAAGTGAGTGTTATTTGATTAAATGAATGTTTCTCTAATAAATAGCATACTTAAGGTCTTTCAAAAAGCTCTGAACAAACGTCTTATCCTGAGCCAAATAAAAGATATATTGGCAAAAACAAAACTTTCATCCAAATTAATAATGTCTTTATATATCCCTGTCCAGATACTGGCTCAGGGATTGGGAGAGATTTCCTCAGTAATCATTCCCTAACCACTGAGTTTTCTAACAAAGCCAGTATCCTCTGCATCAAGATTCACAGGCCCTATTTCTGAGGATGTCTTTGTCTTCCCATCCATTACCAGCGTATGATATTCTCTAGCCAGTCACAAAAGAGCAGATTATTTCACATCAGTATAAAGGCACTTTGGATCCCATTTAAAGTTAACAAAATGAAATACAACCTAACTTCAATATAGGATACGCACTATCCCCTCCCCACTTCTTTTTATTTTTCTTTCTTTCTTTTTTTTTTTTTTTTGAACATGGCTCTGAATTTTTTTGTTGTTGTTGTTAAATCATAGCTGTGTAACATTAGTGCAATCAAGGGGTACAATGTCCTGGTTTCATATACAATCTGAAATATTCTCATCAAACTGTTCAACGTAGCCTTAATGGCATTTTCTTAGTTATTGTATGTAGACATTTGTATTCTGCCTTTAGTAAGTTTCTCCTGTACCCATTTAAATCTGCACTTTATTTCTTCTTTGAAATCTGATTTGTTGACAGGGACAGAATATTTGCTAATTTTGAAAATGGCATTAGTAAAAATACAAATTCTAGTAACAGTTCAGGAGCCTGAATAAGTGGATCATCTTGGGCCATCACCTTCTGGACATCATCTCAGATATAGAAATATTGCTCATTTGTACTCTTCCTAGTGGATTTTGAAAATTAAGCAGACATTTCACTCTCTCACCTTCCCATCTGAGATTTCTCCATTTTACAACATCTCTGGAAATGTAGTAAATAAGAATATTTACTGCTTGTTGCAAAACATGCTACCACAACTTGATACAGGAACGCAAATTAAATAGCAATTACACCTCCTCAATCCTTTAGCCTTCAATTAGAGATAATTGCCTCTAAAAGTAAAATATATTGGAACTTTTACTCTAATATTAACCCTCTAACTCTATAAACTTACTTCCTAGACAATCAGGAGCCCAGAACTCTGACTCAGACAGAATTTGTCATATGTGGGATAGGCTTAGAGTGAGTACCCCTGGCCAATAGTTATTGGCGTGACTAAATGTTGTACTGGGGAAAAAGCACAGTAAATAGTGAACTCAAGAATCAAGGACAGAATTTTAAGTCTCAAACAAAAAGATGAGGTATTCAATAAAAATAATTCAAATAATAACATTATTGACTCAGTGCTGTCTCTGTTTACCTAACATAGTACTCTTAGTACTCTTCTAAGTACTATGAATATACCATTTAAACTTGCAACAGCTCATGAAGGTTTATTTTATTTTTAGGGCATATAAGGGTATAACATAGGCTGCTATAATGAAGAAAGCCAAGGTGCAATAGCTCGGAGAAGTTGAAGGTTAATTTCTTTTTTGTATAGGATTCCAGAGTAGGCAATGGGCCCTGCTTCAGAAGGTTGTGTAGAGACTCTGCTGCTGGGGCACCTCTGTCTGTCTTGACTATGGTTTCCACTTCTGTGTGTAAAATGATTATTGTCTTCATGATCCAACTAGTACGAGGTAAGAATTAAGTTCAGGAAAAAAAACAGTGGGCCCTACAAAGTGCCCAGGAAGTTGCACACATCATTTTTTGAAAACAATTAAGGTCTATGGAGAGATTCACTAAAGTATGTTTGCAGAGATATTATTACAGCTATCCTGTACCACAATGCATGGACAATGCATGATTGAGATTACACATGGTTTCTGTGTAATCTTGGGTAAAACATTGACCCTTTCTGCACCTCCACTTCTTTATATGTAAAATTTTAAAGTTTATGAACTCATTTCCAAGGACCCCTAATGATTTCCAATGAAATCATTACCTTGTACATGTTTTTAAATAAATGATTATATTTTAAAACATTTATATATAAAATAAAACTGATAATGTTCTATAGATTAGGAATTTAGAAGAACCAGATTTTTATCCAATCTCTCACAAGATGAGATTGGGAGAAGCTGCTCCTTTTGTTTGACTGTTACCATTTTATAGCCTGGACTTTTCATTATGGGATTCATGCAATATAAATCCATAAAATGTTTTGAGGAAAAGGACTCTACAGTATTTTAATTGGAATACGTTTGGTTATAAGTGAAGGATTAAAAATCTAGATTAAGGAAAAGGGAGACTGTTTATAAGGAATATGGAATGCCACATGGAACCTAAGTTCAGGAATGTGATTAGACTCAGACGCAGCTAGACCCAAAGATTCAAATGCTCCTAGAAATTATTCTCTTTTTATCTTTCCTACATCATTATTCCCTTTTTTGGAAAAGACCATACTCCATATACCCCAAGTGTTATAATTTAACCACAACCCATATACATAGACAAGACTCATCCAATTCCCTTTGAGTTCCAAATTCAAAAATCCTGGGGAAAAGATTCATTGGCCCTACTGGATCTAGTCATCCCTCAAACAAAACAGGAGAAGACAGGGCCACACTATAACAAGCTGCCCCTTTAGAAGTAAATAATTTCAAGATGGAATTCTGTGTTCCTAATTTCACAAATTTAAAGAATATTATGCAACTTCAAAAAGGTTGTTTTACTATAGCCCTTAAAACTCTAAATATACTGTTGAGCAGTGATTGTATTGCCTGGGACAATATGATTAGAACTCTCAACCTGGACTGTCCACCTAGGGACCCTCCAAGTTTGAGTGGCAGTTGTTTTGTAGCAAGAAAGGACTGATTGTCCTCCTCCAGTTGTTGCTGGTGGGGAACAGGACACTGTAGTTACTTGTATGTCTCCCCAGGTGAGATTTCAGCCTAATACCACAATTCATTAAGATAGGGTAAAGGTTGGCTGACTTCAGGACAGCCAGCTTGCACTATCTCACTAAGTAGGTCCTCAGAGTCACTGGCTATAGCTCTGAAAGGGACCTTTGTAAGGCTGTAGGGGGAAATCCACCATCAGAAGCCCCAGCTCATTGGTAAAGGTCTGGTTAACTCCACTTTCTGGGGCCCCCAATCCAATCTCACCCTACCAGTTTTAATTGCCAAATTGTGGAAAATACTCATAAGGCAGAACCAGCTGAAGAACTCTGGCAACATGGATATAATCAGAGTAGATCAACCCCCATAACAAATGACAAAAGAGATACAACAGAAGATGCCAATCATAGACAAATGGCTAAATTGTCAGAAATAGAATTCAGAATACAGATGGCAAATATGATGAATGGGATGGAGGAAAAGATGGAAATAAAAATCCAAACAGCAGTTCAAAAGTTCTTTCAAGAAATTAAGGAATTCAAAGACAAAGTAACCAAGGATATGGATATAATGAGAAAAGATATAGCAGAGCTCAAGAAAGTGAAAAAGTTATTCAAGGAGCTTCAAAATACAGTAGAATCACTCAGTAACAGAGTTGAACAGGCAGAAGAAAGGATCTTAGAAATTAAAGACAAGGCTTTTGAAAAAATCCCAAGCATTCAAAGAGGCCTAAAAATAAAAAACAAGAAGAGAACATACCCTGGGAGAACTGTGGGATCATTCCAAAAGATCAAACATCCGACTTATAGGAATTACTGAAAGAGAAGAGATTGGTCCTACAGATACAGATGCTCTACTCCAAGGCATTAATGAGGAGAATTTCCCAAGCATTGCAAGAGACACAGAAATCCAGATAGTAGATAGTTTCACAACCCCAGCAAGACTCGATCCAAATAAAGCATCTCCTAGCCACATTGTAATTATTTTTGCCAAAGTTAATATGAAGGAGAAAATCATGCAGGCAGCCAGATGTAAGAAAAGCATTACTTACAAAGGGAGGAATGTTAAAATGACTGCAGATCTTTTAGCTGAAACTTTTCAAGTCAGAAGAGAATGGTCATCTACCTTCAATCTCCTAAAATAAAACAACTTTCAGCCCAGCATCCTGTATCCATCTAAACTGAGTTTCATTTGTGATGGAGACATCAAATACTTTACTGACATACACATGTTGAAGAAATTTGCCATAATTAAACCAGCTCTCCAGGATATTCTCAGACCCATCCTCCGTAATGATCAGCACAATGGTCTACCATCAAAGTAAATTCACACAGAAATTTTTGAACAAAACTTTACTTCCACAGAGGTGAAAAGATTAAAAATATAAACTGGACATTTGCAAAATATGATGCCCAAAACACTATCATGCTTGTCAATTCTCTCAATTAATGTGAATGGCTTAAATTGTCCTCTAAAGAGGCAAAAGATGGCTGTTGAATACAAGAGACTCATATTACCTCAAAGGATAAAAAAGACTCAGGGTTAAGGGATGGAAATCTACAATATAGGCAAATGGAAATCAGGAAAAGCAGAGATTGCAATATTATTTGCAGGTACAATAGAATTTAAACCTACAAAGATAAGGAAAGATAAGGATGGACACTAAATATTTGTCCAGGGAAATACTCACCATGAAGACATTTCAATAATAACATTTGTGCACCTTACCTGAATGCTCCTCAATTTATAAAGCAAACCCTAAAAGATATGAACAAGTTGGTATCTTCATACACTATAATAGTTGGAGATTTTAACATGCCTTTGTCAGTTTGGGATAGATCCTCCAAGAAGAAACTACACAAAGAAATAATGGACTTAAACTTGACCCTAGAACAAATGGACTTAATAGACTTCTACTGAACATTTCATCCTAATAAATCTGAATACACATTCTTCTCAATTGCCCCATTGATCATCCTCCAAAATTGATCATATCTTAGGACACAAGTTTAATCACAACAAATTTAAAAGAATAGAAATTACTCCTTGAATCTTCTTGGACCATCACAGAATAAAAGTTGAACTCAACAACAACAGAAATCTTCATACTCAAAGTTGCAGAAACTTAGGAGACTAGCTGGGTCAAAGATGAGATTAAGAAGGAAATCATCAAATTTTTTGAACAAAATGATAATGAAGCACAAATTATCAAAACCTATGGGATACTGCAGAGGCAGTCCTAAGAGGAAAATTTACAGCATTAGGACCCTTCTTCCAAAAAAAAAAAACAGAAAGGGAGAAAGTCAAAAACCTAATGCCTAATGGGTCATCTCAAGCAATTGAAAAAGGAAGAACATTCCAACCCCCAACCGAGCAAAAGAAAAGAAAAACACAAAATTAGAACAGAATTAAATGAAACTGAACACAAAAGAATCATTCAGAAGATTAATGAAACAAAAAGTTGGTTGTTTAAAAAGATCAATGAAATTGACCTTTGGCTAGCCTAGCCAGAAACAGAAAAGTAAAATCACTAATAATGTCAATCAGAAACTATAAAGGAGAAAAAACTATAAAGGAGGTACCACAGAAATTTAAAAAATCCTCAATGATTACTACTAAAAACTCCATTCTGAGAAATATGAAAATCTGGTGGAAATAGACCAATACCTGGAAGCACGCCACTTTCCTAGACTCAACCAGAAAGAAGAGGAGTTTTGAACAGACCTATAGAAAGCACTGAAATAACATCAACTATACAAAATCTCCCAAAAAAGAAGAGTCCGGGACCAGAGGGTTTCACATCAGAATTCTACCAAACCTTCAAAGAGGAACTAGTACCTATATTAAATAACCTTTTCCAAAACATAGAAAAAGAAGGAATCCTCCCCCAACACATTCTATGAAGAAAATATCAACTTGATTCCCAAACCAGGAATGGACCCAACAAAGAAAACTACAGACTAATATCATTAATGAGTATTGATGCAAAAATATTCAATAAGATTTTAGCAAACAGATTTAAAATACACATCAAAAAAATTATACACCATGATCAAGCTGGTTTTATCCCAAGGTTATAAGGTTGGTCCAATATATGAAGTCTATAAATATAATATACCACACAAATAAAATAAAAAACATAGATTCTATCAACTGATGCAGAAAAAGCTTTTGATAATATCCAGCATCATTTCGTGATTAGAACACTTAAGAAAATAGGCTTAGATGGGACATTTCTTAAACTGATAAAGGCCATCTATAGCAAAACCATAGCTAATATCATATTGAATGGAGTAAATTGAAAACATTTCCAGTCAGATATAGAACTAGACAAGGATGCTCAGTGTCACCACTATTAAACATAACAATGGAAATCCTAGTCATCGCAATCAGGCAAGAGAAGGAGATTAGGGTATTAAAATGGGGTCAGAAAAGGAGAAACTCTCACTCTTTGCAGATGACATGAATTTCTACCAAGAAAACCCCAGAGACTCAACTACAAAGCTCTTAGAAGTAATCAAAAAATAAATACAGCAGTGTCTCAGGATATAAAATCAATACTTACAAATCATAGCTTTCATATATATCAACAATAGTCAAGCCAAAAATATAGTCAATGACTCTATTCTTTTTATAATTGTGCCAAAGAAGATGAAATACCTGGGAATTTATCTAACAAAGGATGCTAAAGATCTCTATAAAGAGAATTATGAAACCCTAAGAAAAGAAATAGCTGAAAATGTTAACAAATGGAAAAACATACCATGCTCATGGCTGGGAAGACTCAACATTGTTAAAATCTCCATAACTACCCAAAGCAATCTACAGATTTAATGCAATCCCTACCAAAGCACCAATGTCATACTTTAAAGAACTCAAAAAAATAGTACTTCATTATATGGAATCAGTAAAAACCTCAAATAGCCAATACATTACTTAGAAATAAAAACAAATCAGGAGGTATAACATTACCAGACTTTAGCTTATAGTACAAATCTACACTGATGAAAACAGCATACTGGCACAAAAATAGAAATGTAGATATATGGAACAGAATAAAGAATCTAGAGATGAACCCAGCCACATATTGTCATTGGATCTTTGATAAGCCTAATAAAAACACACACTGGGGAAGAGATGCTCTGTTTCACAAATGGTGCTTGGAGAACTGGCTAGCAACTTGTAGAAGAATGAAACTAGACCTTTACCTTTTACCATTTACAAAAATTGATTCTCACTGGATAAAAGATTTAAACTTAAGATATGAAACTATAAAAATACTAGAAGAGAGTGCATGGAAAATGCTTAAAGATATTGGCCTGGGAGAATATTTTCTGAGGAGGACCCCCCTGATAATTGAAACAATACCAAAAATATATTACTGGGATCTGATCAAGCTAAAAAGCTTCTGTACAGCTAAGTGCACTACAAGTAAACAGACAGCCTTCAAAATGGGAGATTTTTACAAGTTATGATTCCGACAAAGGTCTGATAACTAGAATCTATAGAGAACTCAAATCAATAAGAAGAGAACAAACAACCCTATTTATTTGTGGGCAAGAGACTTGAACAGAACTTCTCTGAAGATGACAGGCAAATGGCCCATAAGCACAGGAAAAACTGCTCATCATCTTTAATCATCAGAGAAATGCAAATCAAAACCACTTTGAGATATCACCTAACTCCAGTATGATTAGCCCACATCACAAAATCCCCAAACTACAGACGTTGGTGTAGATGTGGAGAGAAGGGAACACTTCTTCACTGCTGGTAGAATTGCAAACTAATCCAGTCATTTTTTGAAAGAAGTATGGAGAATTGTCAAGAAACTAAAAGTTGACCTACCATTTGATACTGCGATTCAATTACTAGGTATCTACCCAGATGAACAAAAATCCTTTTATAAAAAGACACTTGCAGGCGGCGCCTGTGGCTCAGTGAGTAGGGCGCCGGCCCCATATGCCGAGGGTGGCGGGTTCAAACCCAGCCCCGGCCAAATTGCAACAAAAAAAAAAGTAGCCGGGCGTTGTGGCAGGCGCCTGTAGTCCCAGCTGCTTGGGAGGCTGAGGCAAGAGAATCGCGTAAGCTCAAGAGTTAGAGGTTGCTGTGAGCTGTGTGATGCCACGGCACTCTACCTGAGGGCGGTATGTGAGACTCTGTCTCTACAAAAAAAAAAAAAAAAAAGACACTTGCACTAGAATGTTTACTGCAGCCCAATTCATAATTGCCAAGTTGTAGAAGCAGCCCAAATGCCCATCATCCTATGAATGGATTAACAAATTGTGGTGTATATATACACCATGCAATACTATAAATCCACACAAAAAAAGATTACATCTTTTATGTTTACCAGGATGGACCTGGAACATATTCTTCTTAGTAAAGTATCTCCAGAATGGGGGAAAAGTATCCAATGTACTCAATACTATTATGAAACCAATATATGGTCACTTAGACATTTATATGAATAATAAAACATAAATATAGTCCAGAGAGGAGGGGAGAGGTGTAAGTTGGGAGGGGAAAAGGGAGGCCGAATGCAGGGAGGGTATTTCATTGGATCTCACCTAATGTGCACAATGCAAGGGTACATTTCAAAACAACTAAGAGTATATTATAAATGTATTACCACAAAAAATAAGTAAATGAAGTGATGGTTATATTAATCAGTTTTATTAAAGCATTCCATATTGTATATCAAATCACATATTGTACCCCATAAATGTATACAGTTATGATTTAATAAAAATTAAGTTAAAAAGAGTTAACCCCTTGAATAGTTTGAAACCTGAAGAAATAGAACACACAACACTCAAGTTTTTTATATAAAATTTTCATATAAAATCATTGTGATGAATAACTAGCTCACAAAAGCAGTAAGTTTGGGAAAAGATAAGTTATCTTTGCTAAATTTTACTGTGGGAGGATATCTTCTTAGCATTTATAATAGCATTTACTAACAAACCAAATCATGGTAAAGCATTGCCTCTTCCCAAAGTAACAGGCAGTACAGAATAGTGTGAAAATGACACATCATTTGTACTTAATGTTGTAGAGATCTTAAAAAAGAAATAAGGAATCAGTTCTGGGTGGGACATAAAGGAGATGCCTTAACGCAGAGTATGATTTTATTAGGCATACATTGGAAGCATCTTCAGTGTGAAATTCTGAAATTAGGAAAAACCATGTACAAAACTAACAAGCTGAGGATATAAATAAATTGCTACAGTATATCCCTGAAGTAATAGCAAGTCAGGGGTAAAGGGGATTATGTCTGAATTTTGGAGGTTCTTAAATGCTAATTTAAGGAATTTGAACTTCATCTTAATAAGCAGCAAGGATACTGGTTTGTATTCTACCTTGCTTTTGCTTTCCTCTTTGGCAAAGAAGTGCTGTGTTCAAGGTGTTATTTCAAAAAATGTTTCCGTGATGGGCTAGAAAAGACAGACTGCACAAGAGAAAAGCAGTTAGTCTTTTCTTCCTTAATGTGTCAGATTATTTTCTCCAAAGATGACTATAATAGTATCTCCTACTCACCATGGCCTTCCTATAATGTGACATTGACATTCCTCTCATAAATTGGTGAGGTTTATATCCCCCCTATTGAAGGACAGTGGATTTTTGGACTGCCTTGTCTAGTAGAGTACAGCAGCAATTGATGGAATGTGACTTCCAAAACTAGACTATAAAATGTCAAGCACTTCTGTTTTGGTCTCTTGGGATGGTAACTCTTCAGACCTAATTACCATGTTATGAAGTCCAGAATAACACAAAAGCGAGAGACCACATGAGGAGGACACATTGTAGGTGTTCTAGTTGACAGCCCAACTAAGGTCTCAGCCAATAGTCAGCATCAACATTCAGACATGTGAGAGCAGAAGCCTCCAGATGTCTCCATACCCAGCCATAAATATTTCCTGTTTTCAAGTCTTCCCAGCTGAAGCTTCACACAGTGTGAACTAGAAACAAACTGAATCTTCTACACAATTGCCTTAAACTAGGCAGTTCCCTGGGGCTAAGTGAAATCCCAGTGAAGGACAGACCTATGTACTATTCATTAGCTTGGCAATCTGGGTAAAGAATCCACTATAGTCTACTCCCCTGTATTACTCAGATTGACTCTTTCTCATGGTAAGTTCACCTCATTTGGAAGGAGCTTCTACTATGTTCTAGTTGGTCCTGTTTTCTGGGAAAGCTTCCAAGAGAAATGTTAGTGGAATGAACTACAGCCCCAACTGCTGCAGGTGCCATTGAGGCCATAACTGTTACTCAGCATCCCCTTTATACTACCCATTCTAATTGCCTTCATTTTTGGCTAGTGCCTTAAATTGATGCTAATTCGAATGGCAAAGAGATAATCCTCTACTTTCCAAAGAGTAAAACACTGGAATAAATATTTTCTCCTTCTGGTTGAAAACTCAAGATGCAATCACATTTCTCTTCCACATTCCCTGCCATTTCCATTGAGACTTTAGGAGCAAGGACAAGACAGATGCCTGGCACCACAACCCAGACCTTTAATCTATAGGTATGAATCTCTATTTGTGATACTCTCCCTCATAATAACTCCCAGGAGAAGTCCATGACTGAGGAGCATAAGAACACCAATGAAGGCTCAAATGGATCACCAAAATATCTTTCCCTTCCCATGTTGCCCAGGAGAAACTCTTCCACTTATCTGCCAGCATTATGACTCTACTCTTGCCTACTGCCTCCTTACCACAAGGAGCCCTAAGTGATCAAGATGTCTACCAAGCATTATGCCTTTTTCTTATGAGTAGACAACATGCAATGATTTATCCTTTACTTTGGAGAATATCTCACAGCATGTCCCAGTCCATAATATTCCAAAAAATTCACTAATGATGTGTGAAATGGAATCGTCATATGGTTCAACTTTTTCCTTCTGCCTTACCAAGGCTTCCAACATAATTGCCACTTCTTGCCAATTTGATACAATTATGTCATTAATATAACAGTCCAATAAGATGTTCTGTGGAATGTCCAGAGCAGGAAAATTAACATAGCCATGGGGAAGGTTATGTGTGCTAATGTCCATGAACACAAACTATTTCTGATGTTCCTTCTTACTATTTATAATCTTGGGAAAACTAGCATGCTTCAGTTTTCTTTTCTATAAAATATAGATTAACAATAGTACCACTTCATAAGTTGCTACAAACTGTAACAAAATTTCATAGATATAAAATGTCTAGCATGGTTCTGACAAAGAGTAAGCACCCCGATATTAACTTTAAAAGTTAGATAATATCAGACGTTTCAATGTTCTCCATCGTCTTACTCATAAATATGTTTGCTTTCTAAATGTGCAAATAAATTGAAGAAATGTCAATTTGAAGACAGGCTTTTATTCTTTTGAAGTAATCAAAATAAAGGGCTCTGAACAGAAGGCAGTTGTGCCTCTTAACAGGCAGAAGGCACATGAGCATATCAGATGAACCATTCATTCCCATTCTTTCCATCCAGTAAATTACCTTAACTCCTGGGCCTATTGAAGAAACACTTTTCAAAACCACACATAATTATTTATATATTTTACATTCAGTCTACTGAGAGTTTTATTGCTCAATAGATAGAGTTATACAGTCTGCTACAATTCTGAAATGACCAGGTTTGAAAATTTATAGTAATCCTCCACTAACACTTTTTTCCTAAATACATTTGACAAGTCAAGTCCCTACTGGATCAACAGGCGATAGAAATTAAGCAACCAGCTTCTGTTCTTCTCAAGCACCATAACTGCTAAAGTGGAGTCATCTATGAGCTCCACATCCACTGTCCAATACTTGCTCCAAAGAGGATATTATCTAGAGGGAAAGTAAAAATTTGTGTGTTTGGTTAGGTTCTAACTCCACCAGTTAGGTATGAGGTCTTGTAAAAGTTAATCTCTACTGTCTTCAGTTTCCTCAAGTGGAAAGAAGAGGGTATTTTATAGGGTTGCTTTGATTGAATGGAATACCCAACCAAGTAAAGTTGCAAACAATACCTGATCTATGGTAACTATAATCATAAATGTTAGCTATCATTATACACTACACATGGTTAAAGGCACTGTTTATTTTCATTTCTACAGTTACAAACTACCTGGATTTTGTCTTTTCCCATTATTTAAATGATGGCTTTTTTGAAGTTCTGTTCTCCTTATAAGTTTATGTAATTAACACAATAAATACTTGCATAAAAAAGAAAAATGTTTTAAATCATATTTTATTCAACTAAAGCAATCATGATAACTTAAAAAAAAAAAAGCAAGTTATTTCAATTTACACAGGAAACTTATTCACTTTGTTCATTAAAAGTTTCCTGTTCTGTGTTTCTCATCATAGGAACTACCACAAAAGAGCTGCAGAGGTAACAACAACAAAAAAAAATCTCCTTCATTCTTAAGGCTTTGGTATTGAAGTCTTGTTTACTTTTTTCAAATGATAGGTCTATAGCTCCTCTAAAGGATTTACCCATCTTTCTTAGGACTGTTGGCCTCCCTGTCTTTAAATCATGAAGGCTCTGATAGGAGGTAAGCAACTGTAATTCATGTTAATATTAATGACAAACAGACCATCCTCTACTTTCCAAAGAGTGAACACATGGAACAAACATTCTCTCCTTCTGCCTCCAAAACTCAGGAGGAAATCTCATGTCTGTTTCATAGTCCCCTGGCCATCCCATTGAGATGCTAATAAGTGAATTGAACACATTTGTGGAAACTCTGAAACTGGTAAGCAAAGTTTTAACTTCATTTATAGAGTTCTTGATCTTGGAAAGCTTATCTAAAGCTGATATGTACCCAGAAAAAAAAACACTGTATTTTCTCTTCATGCAAAACAAAAGCAAGCTCTTTAATCTCTTGCCTAGTTCCAGAAAAACCTAGCCAAGAAAATACTTCAGTCAGTAAAAATTAGTATGTGAAGGTAGTATACAGACAAAAATAGCCTTGTTTCCAATTATATGTTTCAAGGTCTGTTCAACAATTAGTAGAAAAGTTAAGATTGTTTTATAGGACCTTCTAACTAAAAGGTAAGTTGATTTCTTTAATAGAGCTAGACAATTTTTTGGAATAAAAATCATTGTTGAGTGAAGAAGTTTTATTAAAATACTTGAAGAATTTTTCAAATAGAGAAATATTGTGCTCAAGAATAATGTTTTAGTAGATCTATTAAAAATAATAAAGCCAAAATTAGACATGGATGAAACACATTCATGATAAGACTACACGCTGTAGCATATAGGAAAGGACTCACTTCATATAAATCTCTTTTCTTTGTTAAGTTTATTGAGTGATTTTCTAGAACCAGATGTGATGAATACTGTGATAAAGTAATAAATGTAGGCCCATTGTTACAAAACAAGTAAATATATATAAGTATACTGTACATGTAGATTTGATCATTCTAGGACCAATTCATATTTGACCCATATTTGAGAGTCTATACTCTAAAAGATATTTCTTATATAAATTATCTCATTTAACCTTGAAAGCTAATAGAGGGTTGTGTTCAAGGGCATGGTTTCCAGACTGCCTGAGTTCATAATCTCAGGCCTATTAATTTCTAATTGTATGACCTTGAACGTACAAGCTTCTTATCTTCAGTGTGCCTCAATTTTTAATCAACCATGAATTTATCAAAACTTTCTCAAGTACCTATGAAGGAATAAACATTTTTATATTCTCCAGTTCAGAGGACTGAGATTGTCAGATGATTTCAAACTAACCTAATTTAATACTTTACAATTATTGGGTAATTTGGGGTAGATACTAGTAGCTTTTTTTTTTTTTTTTTTGTAGAGACAGTCTCACTTTACTGTCTTCAGTAGAGTGCCATGATGTCACAGGACTCACAGCAACCTCTAGCTCTTGGGCTTCAGCGATTCTCCTGCCTCAGCCTCCCGAGCAGCTGGGACTACAGGCATCTGCCACAATGCCCGGCTATTTTTTGGTTGCAGTTCAGCTGGGGCTGGGTTTGAACCCACCACCCTTGGTACATGGGGCGAGCGCCCTACTCACTGAGCCACAGGCACCACGCCAGGTCTCATTGCCTCAACCTTGCTATTGAGTAGAATAATAGTATAAATAAATGTTCAGACCAAACCCTGCCACACACACAAACTTTTAACAGTAAAAAGCCACAAAAATACTAATACAACAAGTTATATAAGATCAATGAAGTACCAGCTCTCTATACTTCTAAGTATTCAACAGGACCCTGTATAAAAGGTTAATTCAAAGCAGAAAAAACAAAACCCTAGAGTCAGGATTCAGCTACCCCAGTAGGAGTCATTGCAAAATAAGCCCTGAGATAAGTACACTCATACCAGATGGGTCTGGGATCCTAAACTGACGGACCATTCTTAAGGGCTATAGGCTATTAAGTTCACTATATTCTGAAATCCTGTCCATGCATGATCCCAGAGTAATATACCTAGCAAATCCCAGATCCACATCTTGAACATAAATGATTTTGCCAATGACAAAAACAAATTTTTTTTTTCTACATCCAATGTGCTAATTACCATGCCATCTGGCGTTGCTCTCAGATGAAGAGAGCTGAAAGCTTGGATTAGTCACCTCCAAAGTGCAGGATTTTGATTAGAGTCTTTCAAGTGCTAGCCAACCACCCATCTCCTCCAGCATGTGTATTCCATATTTGGTTACTGTGAATTCACCACACCCCACCCCCACTCCACACATTAAAACTGAGCACACACATAAACTAACACTACTGCTTATGCTGTAGTATTTCAAATTACATATACTGGCACTAGGAGATAGAGAAGAGCATATAGACCATGTATTTTTGATAATACAGCAATAGCTAATAGAATTTGATACTAACATATAATAGAATTGTTCTTTGACTGTTCTAAAAGTAGTATTGGTCACAGAAATATTGCCTAATTAGAAGTCAGGAATGTGAAGATATATGTGGTAGGGACCATATCAACTGCAACAGGCTGGTAAACTCTCACACTATCAATTAGAAAAAGAAATTTGTAGGAAATGAAAGAATAATACATTTTATTCTGTGTAATTTAAAATATTCAATGAGACATACAGTCTCTGATCCATTTTTCTACATTATTCCAAAGAGGATGTAGAAGCTGGAGAAGGAATAATCTCTAGATTATTGTTGTCACTAGACCCTATCACTCCAAACATTTATCTCTCAATAAAACTTCTCTTACAAGTACAAATGATATCAGGTCACTGAGTGATTTTTTATGTACTTATTATCCTCTCTTGCAACTTTTTCTCCCTTTGGGTTTTCTAACTCCACTCTTTCATGGATATCTCCTATATTCTATGGTCATACTATAAATTTTTAGCTAACATAATGTATAATTTTATTATGTATTATGAAATCATATCATCCAAAATAAACTAAAATAATATAAAAATTTAAAGTAATTACAAATCAGTTAATTACGGATGACTATCAGAATTATGTGGACTCTACTGTCTTTTTTAAAATTTTAAAGGAGAAAACATTTTGTTTTATATTTCTGTTAATTTTCTTTCTTTCTCAATGAAATAATTCAGCAATAAAGTTGTTAATCTGCTAAGCCAGAGGCTATTTAAGTGAATACACATCTCCATGTGTTAGCTCTACTTCTCAAAAGGACCCTGCAGGGGTTATTTTCCATATAAACAAATAAGAAAACAATATTTTATTTCAGTAAACTCAGTCTATCAAAAAACTTGAGGAAAAAATATTAAAATTGCTGCTATATATCTTAAGATATCACTAATTATCTAAAGAAAAAACTCAAATAATCAGATCTATTTCCTAAAAATGAGAATCTGTTCACTCTTTGATAATCATGCCAGCTTTCCCTGTACATGTATGACTTTTTATCATGACCAGGTATAAATCTGAGAAACAGATCAATGGCAAACCATTATCCATGGTTTTAAAGGTACAATGCATCCTATAAATGAATAGAGGTTTTATAATTAAGGCTAATAGTACTCTTGCTGTAATCAATGCTAGCTTTGAATTCCAGTATTCATTAATTGCTCAATATATCTCCCTGATCATAGTTTATAATTTTTTCCATTAAAGGAAATAATAAAAGGACCTCATGTTTAATAAACACAATATATATGAAACACTCTGGACTATATGTACTCATTAAAAACTGAGCAAAAAATGAAAATAACAATTATGTAACATTGATTACTACGTTTAGATGTTTTCCTCTTAGAAAAGTATTTCTTATTATTCATCTCTATTTAGTTAGTACATAATTAAAACAATAAATAGAATCATAAGCACATTTACATATACCTGGGGTAAATTATCTCTAAGTTTCCTGATATAGCACATTTAGTTTTCCATAAAGATAACATACACATATATAAAAAATACATAAATAAAGTATATATTATTGTATATAGTATATGATAGAAAAAAAATACCTAGTCATAGTGTTTCATAGTACATGGCTGGATACTTTCTGGACAGCCCTCATATATACATGTGTATATATGTGTGTGTGAGTGTGTTTTCCACAATTAATTAAAGAAAAAATGGCACCACTCAACTAAGAATTCTTTTAAGTATTTGCTTTCAATCTAGAAATAAGAATTTTACCTTACAGCATCTGATTCTGAAAAATCCCAAAGACAAAACTCAAGACAACAATAGGAAAGTTAATAGAGAAGAGTATCTATGAATACCCTAAAATATTGCTCTTTTTAATCTTAATAATTCTTTAAAAACATGTAAAGTTCAGTACTGGGCTGTCCTTGGCCCATTCATATGTCTCCTGTGCCATCTAGTGTTTTTAGGTGATTACTATGAATCCAGAGACTAGACTAACCTGTTAACACTTTAGCTGACCAATCAGTTTTTTGCACAGTTCACCTCAGGCAAGCAAACAAGTAACTTAAATTTGGGCTGCAAAGGGGTGGTTTTATTGGGTTATGAAAAATTGCAAATGAATAGGACTTTAATAGCAAAGGAGAAAGCTTTAAAGTTAAGTTCAGGAACTGTGGCTAACAGATGTTAAGAAAATAAAGCATAATGGAGCTATTGAGTCTCATTAGATTCATATACAGTATAATAGAAGTAGAATTTTGATCTGAGGCCGCACAGCTGGATGGGAGAAAGTAATAGGAAAAGGATAGAGGGAAACAGAACTACTCTTCTTTATTCACAATTGAACATTCTTGCCTCTCTTGTGGTCTGGCTACTGTACCAGATTCGATCATAATACCACCATTAGAAGTGGCTGCCGTGGTTTCTTCTCCTAGAGTGAAATCTTGCTATTTTTTAAATCCAAATGTTCCATTAAGAACACAGGCTTTCTGCATGACGCCAGGTAGAAATCTTTTTCTGCAGGATCTTAGATTTTAATTCTTTCTCTGGGATACTGTTCCATCAAGGGAAGTTGCCTAACATGTCAATATGTAGAAAAACTTGATTCTTGATTTGTGCCTGAAATTTCTGATTTGACAAATAACTCAAATTATTTAATCCTATTTAGATGAGAATTAAATAGGATGAATAAATAAGACCTAATGAGTTGACTCCATCTTGACTCACTTTGGGATTACACACAAGAATAAACCTTGGTCTATATGTTTAGATATAATTAAAACATACTTAGCCAAAATTAATTAATTGTTCCATTAAAAAAAATGAATGTTTGCTGCTGCTCCTCATTTGAATTTCATTTCAAGTTCTTTTATCATTTTATAAGAATCTTTATTATAGGAAAAGAGGGAAAAGTCTGCATATCTACTTTGTTTCATGGCTTTCTGCAAGAATAGCCAAGAGTCATAAAAATAACAAGTATTTAGTACAAAGAAAGGGGAATTTAGTTAAAACAAATCAGCAATGCAATTCCTGGAATAAAACTGGGTTTGATAGTGATTTTTAAACTCTTTCCAAGCATACATGGTCAATCAGTACATCAATGAATTATCAGCCTGATAATAGCTATCATTTTATAGAGCTTAAAAATGTGCCAAGTCCTTTACCCAGCTCTTTCCACACATTACCTCATTCCATCCTTATACGCACTACATTAGGAAACTGAGGCCTATGTTAATATAACTTGCCCAAGATTACATTAGATCATAACTGGTAGAGCCTAATTCATCTCTGATCTGTCTAACACTAAGGCTCATGCTTTAAACCACTCTCTTCCCCCTTTTCATAAGCACTTTCATAATAAACACACACACATATATATATATATCCTTACCATATATATGTATATCATGATATATCACAATGATACACATATGTATGTAGATATATCATAATGATAGCATCCGAAATCAAAAGCATCTCAGCTTTTCAGCAGCACGAATTCCCCTTGCTCTCCCTGCTCTTGTGTCCACGCCTCACACGCAGACATGGCATTTCAAGAGAACTCATTCAACAGAGCTACTCAGGGCATAATTCCAAGACACTAAATATGCCCTATTAAGGGAAATTATAAGCAAATTCCTTTTTGGTAGATTGAGAATTAAACTATTAAATAAACCTTTTCAGGTTTGTCTTCAGTAACACTCAAGGCCAATATTTGGAATTGTTCTACTTTTTACTCTAAATCAAAAACTGATCTATTTTATTAAAATACAATATATTTTTCATCTGTGGAGGAATGAGGTCTAGTCCTGACTGGGTCCCCAATAAGTCCACTTCGAATTTTTGTAAAAGTTTTTCTTCAGACAGATATGAGTATCCAACACATTTCTATCCATAGATATCCGGTTTCCTTTCCTTAAAATTCTCCTCCTACCTGTAATGTTCTCCTGTCCCTTCTTTCAGCTACATAACTTAGCCCATAAACCCCAGCTGGCAGAGTCATCCTTCTTGAATTGTTGGTCACCATATACCTTTCTCAATATTCCTCTTACAGAAATGCTACCATGGACTGAATTGTGTCCATCCCCTGTGCCCCGCTTCTGGTGTTGAAGCCCTTCCCTCAGTATGATAATACTTGGAGATGGAGCCTTTGGGAGAAAATTAGGGTTAGATGAGATTATGAATGAGGAAACCTCATGTTGGGGTTAGTGCCCTATAAGAAACCCCAGAGAACTTGGGTGTCCCTTCTTTCTCTCTCACTTTCTCCCTCTTTTTCTCCCTCCATTTTGTTATGTAAGGACATAGAGGAGGAGACCACCTGCAAGCCTGAACCCAACCATCCTGGCACCCTGATCTCAGACTCCCAGGCTCCAGAGCTATGAGAAAATAAACTTCTGGTGTTTAAGCCACAGTGTTTTCTTATGGCAGCTTGAGCAAACTAATAGATGCACAATGCAAATTAATAATGAAATACACCCCCTATCTGGTTATGGGAAGTTACATTATGCATCAATGCATATTTTAAAATAATTAAGACCTAGTTTTATGTATTATTGAGTAACCTATTGCCCCATCTGGGGTCCACTTTTAATTCACATTTTGGTGAGGAGGAATGTTTTACTGTAAATGACAGTGACTGGAGAGACTAGAGTCACAAGGTCATATGAATATCAGTCCAGCAAAGCAAACAGGACAGGTATGGGGGAAAGGCAAAATCTAAACCCAAAAATTCAAGAGAAAAATGGGAATCAAGTAAGTGACGTTCTCTTCTAGAGAACTAGAAAGTGATAATGCATTATAGATACATGATTTAAGGGGAAAAAATTACAAATAGGAAACATTCTCCTTGATGGGATACAGAATAAGTCTCCAGTCCCAAGTGGAAAGAACAGAAAAGGCAAAATAGGGAGATGAAACTCTAGAAATTTCTGTTTTGAGAGTCTGAATAACAAACACTATCTGAATTAGGGAACAGGGCAGAAGCCCAGTCCCTATAACTGAGCCAATATAGGAACAAGGAGGGTAGAATTAAAGTTCATGAGTAGCACAGAAGCCATGACTCATCCCCGGTAATCACATCTCAGGCCTAAGAGGTGACCCTCAAGAGCTCAACATCTACAGAGCTGCCACAGAGCTCGTGTCTGTGAGGCGTTATAAATTCAACTTCCCTCTGGATTGGAAGGAGGCAACTAAAATCATTGATAAACTTCCTACGAAAGGCAATGGAAATGACTAAGGCTATAAGTGGAGCCTGGGAGGACCTGTAGTGGAGGAATAGATAAGTCAAGCTTAGGAAATGAGGCAAAGCTAACACAATGGAAGTGAAACCTTCAAATCCTTGAGCCTTGAATTCTTGCACTTTAAACCTCCTAGCATTCTCCAAGAAAATAATATCCTATTTTATGTATTTCAAGTTCATCAACTTTCCTAAGACCTTTACCATCTAGACCTAGTAGTAATTTCCAGGTCTGCAAAGACAAATCTTAGTCTACCTGATCAGTAAGAGGACAATACTAAAAAACAGTGTAGTTAGTAGTGTCTCAGGTAATCTTTTCCACCCAATTAATGAAAAGAGAAAAATGTTTATTTATATAATAACTAATGAACATTTGCTTTCCAAAAAAAGGAATATCTTTCATTCCAAAGTGAAAAAAAGAGAGAAAAAATCCAGTATACAGTTTTTATGGATTACTTCTCACAATTTTTTGCTATTAACAGTTTCATTTTATAGATGGTCTTCATTACTCCAGAAATAAGGGATAGCAGCATAAAACACAAAGCTTTATTTTGAGGGTAGTCCAAACTCATTAGTTTAAACATGTCAATGTTTTATGGTTTCAAGAAACAGTATAAATTGCACTTGTTTGTGTAAGTTCATTTTTCAAATGTGTGAACACAAATGTCTACTGTCTATGAGGAAAGTTCATGCTGACCTACAAGTGAATTGTACACTTGAGCTCCCAGCTAAACAGCAGCCTCTGCCAACCTAGCCATTTTGGTAAGTGCTGCTAAATTTGATACAGGGGCAAATAATTTTTTATTGTTTTCCTGAGGGAGAAAACTCTTTTTACAGAGCACAGACCAGTGACGATAGTTTTTATTCCTGCTGACATTGCTTTTCTTTTTTTCTTTTTCTACACAAAAGAATCTCAGTCTGCAATTTTTAACTTCCTTTTGTTAAAAACTGTGCAAAAAGGCCTACCAACCTGTGTCCTTAAAGCCCTGTCCTTATTTTTTGCTTCAGATATCATTAAAATCTTTCGGTACTCTTTTACTCAGCAATTTCTCCTTTCTAAGACAGCACAGGGAAATCCGCTTCCACTTTTGCCTACTCTATGGAATGAGTAAGGAGTTTAACTTCTGTCTTCTTAGTCATTTGGTGTCTTTCAAAACTATTTTAGATACAACATAGTCTCATAAAAGCTATTCAAATAAATCTTTTGAGTTCATCCCTCATTAGAAACGAATAGCACAAGAAATCCTTGTGATAAAACTATTCTTTATTTTAATTAACTATAATGGTGGTCATACAAATCTTCACCTGTAATAAAAGTGAACAGAACTAAACACACACACACAGCATGCACAATTCTATTCATGTAAACTGATGAATCTAAAGGAGACTGGTTGATAATATATTAGTTGCGATATTGTATTATAGTTAGGTAAAATGTTACCACTGGGGGAAACTGAATAAAGTACATGAAGATCTCTATTATTTCTTACAATGCACAAGTGAATCTAAAATTATCTTACAATAAAAAAATTTATAAAAATCATTACCAAATTGTACATTTTGGGGTATTTTTAATTTTATCATCTAAACAATGTTATCCTTGAAATATCTAGAAGACAATGAAAATATGTAATACAGCTAATAGCAAACACCTTTGCTCTGTCCCGCCTGAATGCATGATTATGAATTACCACTGCCAGGAAGGGGGACCCAAGCCCCTCAGCAGAGCCAGTATATGACGTTTTTAATCTTCTGATTTAGAAAAGGGAACCTGGTTTTGATTATGTGCCTGAGTTTGGCTGCAACAGGATCTCTCCAGTTGGCTTCTGAGTTTTCCAAGGTAGACTCACCAATCATTTTCATTTCTATTGTATACTCAGACATGCCAGACTGTAGCCATGATGGAAGAATCTCCTAGGCTAGTGTTGCTGACTTTGTCTTTCACAAACATAATCACAGAAAAAATATCTTAGAAGTAGACATCTTCACTTGCCTCTTCCCAAAACTAATTCTTGTGGTCTACATCATATGAATAGGGAAAATGGATGGATTGAACTAGAAGAACGAAGTTATTATTTAAACTTTTGATTCTGTGAAATGAAATTGCTTTAACTTTTTTTTTTAATATATCCTAGTCAACTGCTATCCTGTCTATACTCTCTGAAGCTCTGTAAATGAACACAATCTTATTTCATCTTCAAACTGGAAAATAACTAAGCTTAGTTTCATTAATAATAATCACCCCTACCACAGTCTTTTTTTTTTTTTTTTTTTTTTGGTTTTTTTGGCCGGGGCTGGGTTTGAACCCGCCACCTCCGGCATATGGGACCGGCGCCCTTCTCCTTGAGCCACAGGCGTCGCCCCTACCACAGTCTTAACACCCCTCACAGGCAGTGTGGGGAATCTTCAGCTTCAAACTTCTAAACTGATGTTAATAAAACTTGTTCAATCAGAATTGTTTCAGACTTAAAAAAAAAATAGCAGGCTGTACATAAATTTTTACAAAATCATACATGCCAGAAAACATCAAAGAGCTACAAATGAAGTGAAACAACCAGCACTTGCAGCTGCAGAAAGCTAGCAATTTATTCAACTATAGTTCTTACATAAGGTGATCCAAACAGACACCTACACAGAGAACCAGTTCTGTGTGGGGACAAAGAAAAATTAAGCTAAAATATGATCATTTATTTTCTTCAGTAGAGTCCATTTTCAAAGACCTACCAGTTTCCTCCAATTGTTCAAAGTAGCCCTTGTGACTACAGAAATACTGATAAAGAGTATGTTGAATCTCCACTCATGAATCAGACTCCATCTTCTCCAATAATAGCCTAAAAGAAAACAAACCTCTTACCCACCCACTCTTTAGTTGTGTATAAGAATAAAAAATAGCTAAGGCAGTTCTTAGTAATAAAAACAAGACTGGGGGAATCAGCATACCAGACTTTAGGCTGTACTACAAGGCCATAGTCGTCAAAACAGCATGGTACTGGCAGAAAAATAGAGACATAGACATTTGAAATAGAATGGAAAACCTGGAAATGAAACTAACATCTTACACCCACCTAATCTTCAATAAACCAAATAAGAACATACACTGGGGGGAAAGAATCCCTATTCAATAAATTATGCTTGGAGAACTGGATAGCCACACGTAAAAGTCTGAAACTGAACCTGCACCTTTCTCCACTCACAAAAATTGATTCGAGATGGATAAAAGACCTAAATTTAAGGCATGAAACAATAAAAATCCTCAAAGAAAGCACAGGAAAAACACTGGAAGGTATCGGCCTGGGGAAAGACTTTATGAAGAAGACTTCCCAAAATAAACAAATGGGACTTCATTAAACTGAAAAGCTTCTGTACAGCTAAAGAGACAACAACCAAAACAAATAGACAACCTACACAATGAGAAAAGATATTTGCATATTTTGAATCAGACAAAAGCTTGATAACTAAAATCTATAGAGAACTCAAATTAAAAACCAACGTGAAAAAAACCAACAATCCCATATATCAATGGGCAAGAGACCTGAATAGAACCTTCTCTAAAGAAGACAGACAAATGGCTAACAAACATATGAAAAATGCTCATCATCCCTAATTATCAGAGAAATGCAGATCAAAACCACCCTGAGATACCATTTAACCCCAGAGAGAATGGCCCACATCACAAAATCTCAAAACTGCAGATGCTGGCATGGATATGGAGAGAAAGGAAGGAAGTATGGAGAACCCTCAAGGAACTCAAGGAACTCAACCTTCCTTTTTGGAAGGAAGTATGGACAACTCTCAAGGAACTCAAGCTAGACCTCCCATTTGATCCTGCAATCCCATTACTGGGCATCTACCCAGAAGGAAAAAAATCGTTTTACCATAAAGACATCTGCACTAGAATGTTTATCACAGCTCAATTTACAATTACCAAAATGTGGAAACAGCCTAAATGCCCACCAAGGAATGGATTAAAATGCTGTGGTATATGTAAACCATGGAATACTATTCAGCCATTAAAACAGATGGAGAGTTGTATCCTTTGTATTAACCTAAATGGAAGTGGAACACATTATTCTTAGTAAGCATCACAAGAATGGAGAAGCAAGAATCCTATGTACTCAATTCAGATATGAGGAAAATTAATGACCTAGTACTCAGTGGGGGTGGGGGAAGGGATGAGCAGAAAGAGGGAAGAAGAGGAGTTGGGGGAATGGAAAAGTAGAGAGAGGGAAGGAGGGAGGGGGTGGGGGTCAAGGTACCACACCTTTGGGGGGGTACCAATTATAAGAGGGACTTTGTCTAACAAGTGCAATCATTATAACCTGGTTCTTTGCACCCTCAATGAATCCCTAACAATAAAAATAATAATAACAAAAATCTCAGTAGTGCCTCAAACAGTATAATTGTCTACAATAAAAAGTTTCAGCCTAGTAAAATTTTTATAATGTGAACTAATTAGCGCAAAAATGTACATAAATAATTGGAAAGTCTAATACACAGGCTACATTAATATAAATCAATACTCTTATTCATATAAAACTTACATTTACCTTTTAGTTTACACTTATATGTACACGTACATGTATTATAGGAAAATATAATACAGGCAATGTAAAAAATCCTTAGCCAATTCCTAGCAACTTTTGTGGTCATTCTAAATTGCTTAACCATTATATTGAATGTCTTAGACAACAGAATATGCATTTACTAAAAGCATGATCTGTTATAATAATTGCATAGAGGTGATTTTATATTACCATAATGTTTTATACTAAGTAGGTTTGTTTCCTTGACGTCAATGGAAAGACAACACTGGATAAATGAGAGGACTATTTGCGAGAAAAAACATGAAAATATTTTATCCCCTTAATTAGTTAATATTCTTCTCTGCAATTTTGTTTACACTAGTAGTTTTCAAAATTGTTTGATTCTGCTTCCTCTATGTAGGAAGCCTATTTTCACTCCCATCTCCCTAAAATTTTCAAATTATAAAACATTAACAACTTTGACTATGGCCTGAATAAGGGAAAATGTTGTTTTTCCAATCATTGCTATCCCCTGGGCAAAGGAAGACCCTTGGTTTCCTAGCTCCCTGAATTAGTTTCAATGCCATTTCCTAGAAAAGTTCAGTGGCTGTGCTTTCTCCTCTCAAGGCCTAGACCAGCAAAACCTGGCTCATCTCCAGGCTTATTTAGAGAGATGTGCAAGAAGGTGTGGTCAACATCTGCCCACAAGATGGCTCATTTGGAAAGGGTTAAAGGCAAGCTATCAGTCTCCTGCCACTGTTTCCAGCATTCACATCAGTCATGGGAAGTGATGTCACACACCTGCAATGCACATGCAAATTGTAAACACTTCACCAACAATGAATTTGCATTCCCCCATCCAAAATCATGCACAGCTGCCTCACACTGAGGTCTTTGGCTGCCAAATTTGTTAGTCTGCATACCATTGAGAAAATTATTGGGTCATATGCTAACAATAGTTAAATAAGTTCAAGTTTTATACCACCAGGCTGTTTTTTTTTTTTTGTTACTTCTTAATGTTTCTAGAATCAAAAAAATTAAAGATTATGAAAGACAGCACTCTCATTTTAGAAATAATGAAATCACAATCCTCGTAGAGATTTTATCAATTGTTTCCCTATCTTTCTTTCCCATTAGAATCAAGGGCAGGGACCAAGATTTAAAGCATTTTTCCTTACCCAGAGCTCAATACCTAGAAGATACTCAAGTCTGTTAAACTCATAAATAGATGGCTACCTGGAAGGATGGATAGATGGATGAATAGAGAGAAGTGGCCTCTTTGAGAAGCATTTCACATAGCTATACTAGATGACTTGAAATAGCTGTGTGAACTTATATATTCAATTTTTCTAAAACCAAGTCAACCCGTTCACAAAATGGTAATAATAATAGTATCTTTCTCAAAGAATTATTGTGAGAATTCCTTGAGATAATGCTTTTCAGAAGTTCTATACATATTAATAAGGATACCATAAATATTATCTTGCTGTTATTTTAATAGTGGTAATAGTAGTGGTAAAAGTAGTGTTACCTTTCCCTTCTTATTTGTCATCCACCAGCTTCTTGGTTCATGCCACATCACTCTCTTCCCTGACTTGTGGTCTCTCCCTCATTTCCTAGATCTACAGTCATTTATATATCATGAATCTGGGGTGACATCAGTGTCCTTCCAGACAGTTCCATCAAGCTCTACCCTTACATTTCACTGACATTTTCATCTTCAGTGATGTGCAATTTTTCCTTTCAAGTGTATTTGTTCCATGACCATACACACACATTCTCCCTGGAATCAGTCCACCTGATACAAATGCTACCTCCACTAGTAGTTGTGGTCATGTTTCCCAACACACAATTTTTATCCTCTCTAAAGACTTTAATTACTCCATTTGTAAGACAGAAATAATAAAATTACTTATATTGGGGCGGCACCTGTGGTTCAAAGGGGTAGGGCACTGGTCTCATATGCCAGAGGTGACAGGTTCAAGCCCAGCTCCAGCCAAAACCATTAAAAAAATTTAAAAAATAAAAAATAAAATAAAATTATTTATATCACAGTACTTGATAGATAGTAATAATCAGTATTAGCTCTTATCACCCGAACTACTACTCCTGAAAAATTATATCTCAACATTAATATGTAATGTTTAGACAATTAAGTTATTTCTATTCCTTCACTATAATAAATAACCCATAGCAGAAATAGTAGACTAAAAATAAACTAGAAATAAAAAGAAAAAAAGTAGGAAAACTTGAAAGTACTTAAAGATAATTAAATAGTTGCAAAATCAAAGAACCAAAGCAATAACAATGACAATAATAATACTCATTTACATTTATTGATGACATATGCAGTACACTTACAATAATACCTGCTTCAAAAGTGTACCATCCTAAGTACTTTATGTGAATTATGAGAGCTTAATATAAATAAGCACAATCCTAAGTGATTTTCATGGTGTGTTTTACACATACAGATGAGAAGAAAATGAGGTTCAGAACAATTCAGTAGCTTACCCAATTTCCATAAGCAATAAATGGCAGAGCTGGCATTTGAACCCAGAGATTTAAGGTCAAGTTGACAGTTTATACATACATGGCAAAACTGGATCTTGGGCCCAGGTGACACAATACTACAGCCTATGCTCCTAATTATCCTGTTTCTCCATAAATTACTAGTATTCAAGAGTATAGTCACAATAGATTATTTAATAAACAAAATATACCTATACATTGGTTCAACCAATTCTCTTATCAACCTATTTAATGCCAATTTGTTTCCAGCTAAAGGTCATACTATTAATAGTCATGTTTTTCAGGACCAGTGTCAACCTTCATATGTGAGGCCCTACCAGGTATGTTCCAGCCTGCACACATGGGAAGTAGGCCCTCAGGCACAGCATGTCTCTCCAGTTCTCCAGAGTTCTTCACTTACCTGATGGTTTAAGTCCTGCACCCAGATGTGACTAAGGGCATACAATGTAAGCAGCATGTTTTCTGGTGGCATTCTGCCCCACTGCCCCCAAGTCAAGCTCTTTTTTACTACCAGATTAGTCGGGTGACAACTATGAAGAACAGGTTCTTCCTGCCACTACAGGATAACTCAGCCTCTATACAAGGTTCAGCCTGCAGATGATCAACTTCACAGGCAGTCTTTCTGGAATTTCTGGGCCACAGTAGACCCCAGATACATCTCTTATACAGCCATCTGGAACTCATTTCTTAGGTTCACCTCCTGAGTTCTCCCCAGGGCCATAAAGTAAAGAATGTAATAATGCTTCTTTGGCCACCATACTGGCAAAGTGGAGTCTCTTTATGGTTCTATGCCCACTCTCAGAACAAAGTGAGAGTTTCTTATCCAGATCAAAATTCTATTAACTGAGCCATGTATTGGGGTTCCAGAATGAAAAGTCAGGCTGCATATGAGAGGGAAGGAAAAATTCAGTACCTTGTTTTTGGTCTTCCAAATTCCTGAAGTAGAGACTTGAAAGTTGGGATTAAAGGGGGGAAATATTGTGCTTAGCCTATAATTTAGCAGTAACCATCAATGACACTCTTCTAGAACATATTATTCTTTATCAAATTTGTACTCTATTTCAGCACAACACTATTCTGGAGGAGAGATAATGACTCAAGCAAAACATTTCTTTTTGCTTAAGCTATCTCCTCAAAGTTTTCTCAAGCAATTAGATTATAATGAAGAAAAGATACATTCTGTGTATGTGGAATACTCTCATCTATAGATCAGTTAAAAGAAGAAAAAGAGTAAAGGTTCATTTTTAAATTCCTAAACTTGATGCTAATAATAGCATCAAAGGGATTAAAAATTATTGAATGAAATAATCTATTTGTATCTATTTGTCTTTAGATATATAACCATATGATCTAACTTATTTGCAAATAAAATGATTAACAGTACACAACAAGCTGATTATCAATCAGCACAAAACAGCTTTGGAAATTAGTCACTCTTGTCAATCTTATCCTTCCTTATTCCAGATCATTCCTGTCCTAAATTTATCAAAATTTTGCTTCTTAGATAGATTGTCTCTCCTCTCTGTTTGAGGCAGTTTGGGAAGACCTGCTTGTTGAAGTAGGTCTCCAGTGACAATGATGGTAAGAACAAAAATAACAGAAGAAATAAGAAAGATAAAAAGTAATAAAAAAAAGTATATAAGATTTTTAAAGTAATGTAGACCTAACAAGTATAGATCTTTGTTCTTCACCACAATATTTTAATAAATACTATATTCATAGTGTATTTTTCTTTTCCTTTTTTTTTTTTTGGCCAGGGCTGGGTTTGAACCTGCCACCTCCGGCGCCCTACTCCTTTGAGCCACAGGTGCTGCCCTCATAGTGTATTTTTCTTAGTAAAATAAAAGTTTTTGTTATTAACTAGCTCTATATCCTTAAGTATTCTCTTAATCTTTTTGGATACTTGTTTTCTGATCTGTACAATAAAAGAATTGCTTTATGATCTCAAAAATTATCCAGCCCTCTAGTGATGTTTAATAAATGTATCTTCACTTCACCTTGGTTCATTTGAGTCTAAAGTCTGTTTGGATCATTTGAAATCAAATATTAATTCAAACTGATCAGAACATCCAACAGGTTATACACTATTGAAGACCAGTAGATGTTAAAACATCAAAGTAATTATTTCATTAGATGGCACTTTGTTTCATGGAGAATAGTTGTCAATGGTCAAAAGGAAACTAAGGCCCACTGCAGGCAGATTGGGGACCAAAGAACCCATTCTTCACAAGGGAAAATACCCCAGAAAAAGGGAAAAATTAAAACGTAAGCTGAGTGAGTCAGGACAAAGGAAAGTCAGCTAGTTTACCTTTAAACCAGCTGCTGCTAAATTTCTTATCTGACCAAGTTTCCTGCATTTCCTAGAGTTCTGGCCTATTGGGGATACAGCTTACTAAAACCCCTGCTGGGTCTATAAACACTCTGAGGAATAATGGCCACAGAAGATGCTGTGGAAAGATACATTAACTAGGCAATTTTCTGCCCAGTAAACAGTCACTGCAAATACCCATTGTAGAGATTTGTTTTTTTGGCTGGGGCAGAGATCAAGGGAACAGCTCCAGCTCTGAAATATGAGTAGGAGGACTTATATCCCTTATTGCAGAGAAAAACCCTCTGTGATGGTGATACGAGGAAAATTCTTCTCTCCCACAAATTCTTCAGAGGAGATTGACCCAGTGGCATTTTACTCCACAGTGAACTAGCAGAGTTTAACATCTCCCTAGGAATCTGTGTGTGTGACCTCAGACAGGAGACTGCTCCCAAACAAGGCTCAGGTTCTGGATTTTTGAAGACTACTCAAACCCTTAATGATTATAGAAACAATAGGAGCTGATAAGCTCACTCAGAGAAATTGCTGGCATTTTTATTTCCTTCCAGCTTACCCTTTGGGCTAATGAGCAAATAGCCTTCAATAAAAACTGAGTGGAACTGACACTCTGGGCCACTGCTGGAACTCCACAAGTTCTTTTTTTCTCATTTCTAACTTTATATTTCTTAGTCGCCACCAGACAGACAGGTCTTATCGGATCCTACCCCCAGGGCACGACCCAAGCACCCTTTAGCTCTCTTCTTTCATTGTTTGAGAAAATGTCCTGCTGTCACTGCCAAACATCAAACCCATACAAGAATGTTTCAGGCCTGCCCAGAGGGTGAGTGAAACACACACACACACACACACACACACACACCCTCCTTTTCCCCTGTCTCAAATAGAAAATTTTATTCCATTTTTCCTACTTGTTTAACATGTGACCTTATAGAGCATGGCATAAAAAACCATGCATCAACATCAAATCCTGCCTATGCTGGCTGGATGCTAACCTAAGGCACATGTTCAGACAAAGGGCATTTCACAAATTCCCTAAGTTTAATGTTCTCTTTTTGGCTCTTCTACCATAGTTACTATTTCTATTAATAATTCTTCTCGGTCCACAGATCTGCTAGAGTACATCACAAAACTACAGAAATGTCAAAAACAAGCGTTGGATATAAAGACTGTAAAGTCCCAAGAGTACATATGAAAGAAAAAATATGTTCATAAAATTGTCTTCCAAGTATTTAAAATATATTTATCCTCAATTGGTAATATTTGGATTCCAGAGGAATTAAAGACTACAAATTAAAATAAGGCCTCAACTAGAGAAAAAAAATGAATATTTCAAGTGTTTTTTAGTTCAACTAATTTAAGCAGAAAAATTAAATAGCTCAGAAAGTAGAAGATAGTAATAGTCTCTTGACTATTAGTCAATTATAGTCTATTATTAAGATACACAGCCTCCTTTAACTCTACACAACTGTCCTAACAATTTTCAAAAATGTAATAACTTTACTTCGCTCTTATACAAAACATTTTTAAAGAATCTCAATTTCTAAAATAGTATCTTATAAGCAATGTACAATGAGAAGAATTTAAAGTTATATTAACAGAAAACTAATAGGTAAGTGCATCTGGCACATCGCATTTTGGTTATAATTTAGTGGAATATGAACTGACTAACCTTTACAACTTTAATATTTCATTATATATTTACTTCTCTACTTTCTTCTCAGATTCATTTTAATTTCATTTAATTCAGCAATAGGGCAAAGTATTGTTATTTTCAGTTTCTAACTGGAATAAAAACAGGGTTTATGGGATGTTAATTACTTTGTTCAAATTATCACTACTGGTATGTGACAGAGCTAATAAACAAACATAAGCCAATATGACTCCAACCTCCGGTAGACTATACTGAGGAAAACAATGAGTCACCAAGATTCCCCACTATCTAGGAAAATAAACCTGATCCACTTACACAAGAACTTCATGCATTCCAAAAGAATGACTGATGCCATGGCTTGTGTCATAGGATGTGTTATTAAATGTCCCCTGTGAAGTTTCAGACTAAAAACAAATCTAAGCAAACAATATAGCCATCAACAACAACCTCTCCTTCTAAAGGAATCTGTGGTGCACAGCAAATCCTAAAAACATTTCTTTCTAAATATGACATTCAATGACTCTCAAAACTTTGTTTTCATTTTTTACTAACTCTATCAAAAATCCGAAGTCTCATTCCATCTTCTTCTTTTTTTTTTTTTTTGGCCGGGGCTGGGTTTGAACCCACCACCTCTGGCATATGGGACTGGCGCCCTACTCCTTGAGCCACAGGTGCCACCCAGCATTCCATCTTC
The DNA here is from genome assembly GCF_027406575.1 of Nycticebus coucang. Lineage (NCBI taxonomy): Eukaryota > Metazoa > Chordata > Mammalia > Primates > Lorisidae > Nycticebus > Nycticebus coucang. The sequence goes on from NC_069780.1 coordinate 53,363,198, forward strand.
TTAACAGCTCTTGTTCTTTCCTCCTCTCTAGCCCTCCCTTTATAATGCCTATTTTTGACTTGTTTATGGGTACAAATCATTCAAAATTATTAAAAACTATCAAGGTTTTACATTATTGGCTGAGTTTAAAGATTTTATTATATGTTAAGGGTAAGAAAGCAAAGAATAAAGACCTTTTGAGTTACTAAATACATGTATATAATCTTCTGTAAGTAGCAATATTTGCTACCAATTATCTAGTGTCTATTGTATGCCAGACACTGTACCAAATGCTTTACATATCTGATCTTATTTTATTCCAGCAGCAAGTTTTGATCTATTATCACAAATAAATGTAAATAAAAAGAAACAGTTTCAGAAAGGTGAAAAAGAAAGTTTCAGAAAGGTGATAAAATTAGCTAGTGACAGAACAGGATCTGACTTATAGAAGTTATATATTTAGTCTGCTAAAGTTAGACCTAGGTTCAGCTCCCAGATCTATCCCTCAAAGAAGCACAAAATTGTTTGGAAAGGCAAAAAATTAATTTAAAAATGTTTACTGTAGATAAGAAGGAACATACCCGATTCAGAGACACCCAGGGAATACCTAGCACTGAGCTGTTCACTGGAAGGCACCTGTCTATTCTCTAAGGTGCAGTTGGGTAGAGACAAGACAAATCCAGTGAGTGCTTATTGTGAAAGCCATATATAGTAAATCACTCCTTAACATAGCAATTACAAAATGGCCAGAGAGAGACTTATAACATTATTAACTGTGCAAACTCCAGTTCTAAAGAATTTCTGAAAAGATAGGCTATGTGTCTCTTTTCTGTGAAACCTGTGGAGTGCTTCTTTTTTTTTTTTTTATGGTTGGGGATTCATTGAGGGTACAATAAGCCAGTTACACTGATTGCAATTGTTAGGTAAAGTCCCTCTTGCAATCATGTCTTGCCCCCATAAAGTGTGACACACACTAAGGCCCCACCCCCCTCCCTCCATCCCTCTTTCTGCTTCCCCCCCCATAACCTTAATTGTCATTAATTGTCCTCATATCAAGATTGAGTACATAGGATTCATGCTTCTCCATTCTTGTGATGCTTTACTAAGAATAATGTCTTCCACTTCCATCCAGGTTAATACGAAGGATGTAAAGTCTCCATTTTTTTTAATGGCTAAATAGTATTCCATGGTATACATATACCACAGCTTGTTAATCCAGTCCTGGGTTGGTGGGCATTTAGGCTGTTTCCACATTTTGGCGATTGTAAATTGAGCTGCAATAAACAGTCTAGTACAAGTGTCCTTATGATAAAAGGATTTTTTTCCTTCTGGGTAGATGCCCAGTAATGGGATTGCAGGATCAAATGGGAGGTCTAACTTGAGTGCTTTGAGGTTTCTCCATACTTCCATCCAGAAAGGTTGTACTAGTTTGCAGTCCCACCAGCAGTGTAAGTGTTCCCTTCTCTCCACATCCACGCCAGCATCTGCAGTTTTGAGATTTTGTGATGTGGGCCATTCTCACTGGGGTTAGATGATATCTCAGGGATGTTTTGATTTGCATTTCTCTAATATATAGAGATGATGAACATTTTTTCATGTGTTTGTTAGCCATTCGTCTGTCGTCTTTAGAGAAAGTTCTATTCATGTCTCTTGCCCATTGATATAAGGGATTGTTGGCTTTTTTCATGTGGATTAATTTGAGTTCTGTATAGATCCTGGTTATCAAGCTTTTGTCTGATTGAAAATATGCAAATATCCTTTCCCATTGTGAGGGTTGTCTCTTTGCTTTGGTTATTGTCTCCTTAGCTGTACAGAAGCTTTTCAGTTTAATGAAGTCCCATTTGTTTATTTTTGTTGTTGTTGCAATTGCCATGGCAGTCTTCTTCATGAAGTCTTCCCCCAGGCCAATATCTTCCAGTGTTTTTCCTATGCTTTCTTTGAGGATTTTTATTGTTTCATGCCTTAAATTTAAGTCCTTTATCCATCTTGAATCAATTTTTGTGAGTGGGGAAAGGTGTGGGTCCAGTTTCAGTCTTTTACATGTAGACATCCAGTTCTCCCAACACCATTTATTGAATAGGGAGTCTTTCCCCCAAGGTAAGTTCTTGTTTGGTTTATCGAAGATTAGGTGGTTGTAAGATGTTAGTTTCATTTCTTGGTGTTCAATTCGATTCCAAGTGTCTATGTCTCTGTTTTTGTGGAGTGCTTCTTCACCTAGTGTCCTCTGGAGTGTAACTGAATTGTCAGAGAATCAATAAAACTATCACCACCAAGTTAGAATGGCCATCTTCCAGCCCTGAAACTCTAATTAAAATTGCGTGTGCACAGGATCTGTTTGTCCCAGTGGGTGACCACACTGACCTTTCATGTCTGCAGATTTGGTAATACATCTTCGGTTGGGCCATACTGGAAAGTATGTTTGGTGTCCCCAGCCAAGCACTGATTCATCTGATCTGGAATGTCAGAATGACAAAATAATCTTATTTTCACTGCATTTTTTTTTTACATTTTATCCCTAAGATGTTATTAGTAAGTTAGTATACAAATAGATAATTTACATACACTCATACACACACTATTACTATGGCATATAATAATAAATATATTATATATATGTTTATATATACTCATACACACATTATTATGTATAATAATACATATGATATATATTTAATATTTTTATTAAAATATAATACATAATAATTATACATATACATATATATACAATACATATATATCCATAGAACCTTTATATACCTTTTTCCAATTACCTGGCTCAGCTCTTAAGTAATATCTTCTCAAGAGAGGACTGGGAGTGGAGGAACAGGGCTGCTGATGTCAGAGCTCAGGTTCACTGGCAGGGATAGATGGAAAAGTTTACATAAAACCTGTACAAGTGGTGTTTTAAGCAAGTTATCATTCCCTAACTTTCCAAAAACTAAATGTATTCCATTTCCTTCTTCTTCTAATTTACCAGGGATGATTTGGTTTTTATTTTATATATAAATGGCATTTTCAGGTAGAGATAAATCTTTGTTAACGTAAGTCACTGAACTTTATATTTCTCACTCTCAGACTGTCATATATTTCATTTCATTTCATCCTGTCATCTACTACCTACAAGGAGCAAAGTGCCACTGGATCTAACTATAGCTCCCTGCCCACACAGGAGCTTAATACTAGCTTAAGCAATTATTCAAATATTTCTTTCACCTAACGAATATAACATTTATCATTGTTACACAGATAAATCCATAAATAACAGGAACTTTTGGGGTCATTATAGAAAAAGAGGGAAAAATAGGCATCCTTATCTAGCTCATGACAATGTTTTAAAGCCATCATTTAGGTTATGTGAAGAAAACTTTACTTATATACAAATGTTGTGTGGCTAAAAAAGACTACCATAAAGAATCAACTGACACAAGGTTAGGAAAGGAATAAAAACAGCTTCAATATATACTTGGGTGCCATAGGGCTATGCCTTTATTTTCTTACTTAATATGGAAGGGAGGAAAGGACATAAAGAACTGCGTTATACAAGAATATTTTAAGAATAAGTGTTCAAGGAATATTCCAAGGGATGATAATATATATCACCTGAAGAGGTGCCCAGAGCATGAATTCATTGTAAAAACAGCAGAGACAACTGGCAGATTTCATAAGTCTGGATAAAGTGTCTAGGTCCTATCATGCCCGTCAATAAGCTTGGTAACTATTAGATTTAGGACCCAAAAGTTGCTTGATGCACAAAAATGTTTCTGTGGTAAAACCTGGAGTAATTTTCTAGCTTAAGGGAAAATATTTCATTCATAAAGACAGCCACAATGACAGATTTTAAAAGATCTTTCCATCTCAGAATCTTTCAGCAGAATTTTGAAGAAAGATTACCTAGACAAAAATGTAAACTAGAATAGAATGAATAAGTCTGAGATTTATACTTGTCACTTGTTATGAAAAACTTCAGATTCTGAGGCAGAAGCAACCATTCTTTTAACAAGGAAGTGAGCATTACACAAGTCACCAATACCACAGCCATTTAGAGCATTTAGAGAGAGGTATTTACTAGGTATTTAATCATAATACTAGAATTCTGTTCTGTCTTAGTCCATCTGTGTTGCTATAAGGAATACCTAAGGCTGGGTAATTTATATAGAAAAGAGGTTAATTTGGCTCACAGTTCTTTAGCTTGCACAAGAATCACAGTGTCACCATTGGCTTCTAGTGAGAGCTTCAGGAAAATTTCACTCACCGTAAAAGGCAAAGAGGAGCAACCATGGGCAGAGATTACATGGCAAGAGAAGAAGCAAAAGAGAGAGAAGCTAGTACCAGGCTTTACCCCATGAGCTATTCTCACAATCACTCACACTTTCATATGAAGAATAGATCACAACTATGGCCCAGGGAAAGGATGGGCAGGGAGAGGGAAGGTCAGATCAAGGGAAGGTGAATAGTGGGATCACACCTATGGTACATATTGCAAGGGTACATGTTGAGTCTATTAATTATAGAATATAAATGTCTTAACACAATAATTAAGTAAACAAGATGAGGTATATATTAACCAGTGAGATGTAAGTGTTCCTAGTTCTATATGAAACCAGCACATTGTACCCCTTAAATGCATTAATGTATACATGATCTATGTGTTTATGATTTAATAAAAAATTTAAAGAAAGAATGAGAATTCACTTATTTCCATAAGGATGGCACCAAGCCATTCATGAAGGACCCACCCCTATGACTCAAAAACTTTCCCCACTAGACCCTACTTCCAACATTAGAAATCAAATTTCACCATAAGACTTGGTGGGGCCACACAAACCATAATCAAACCATAGCAGCCTCAAACTCAAAAAGAACTCTTCAGGGCAGCGCCTGTGGCTCAAGGAGTAGGGCGCTGGTCCCATATGCCGGAGGTGGTGGATTCAAACCCATCCCCAGCCAAAAAAAAAAAAAAGAAGAACTCTTCAAAATCAAAGATTCTTGATTAATGTTCTGGGGTCCATAAATAGTCTTCAAGGAAGTGTATAAAATTGTATGATAAATTATGCAAAGATATGGATTTTATGTCTTGCAAAAAGAGTATATAGATTTTATTGGTTTTGCAAAGGGACACGTGAATTTTTTTTTAAGGTAAGAACAACTGTTTTTGGTTCTAACCAATAAAATTCTATTACTTGTTCTGCTTTTTCTAGTTTTTCTGCTTTAAGTGTCTCCCTCTAAATAAGTTTAACAAGGTAGTATGCGATAAATAAGACTTTTGAACATTACTATCCATCTGGCCACTAATAATGAATGACTTTCTCTTTCACTTATCAGTGTTCTCAACAGAATATAATTCATAATACTCTCTCTCCATACCTCATCAATATTGGTTGTGACTATTTGTATCTACTTCAGCAACTACATCTCAATAGTTGATTACAGTGGGTTATTCTATAGCTGTCCAGAATTCCCATTCATTTAGTGTAAAACAAACTGACTATAAAATATTTTTCTAAGGAGGTTATTTTTCTCATGGCTTTCTCAATAGTTTCATCTTCCTTTCAGACACAGTATAATGTCAGAAAAATAAATAAAAGATTCATAAGAAATCTCTATGATGTTTCTGGTGGAAATGATGAGCACCAAAGTAGAAAATCTAGTTTTAATGAAAGTAAGAACAGTTTGTCTTTACAGACAACTTTCAGGCAACTTTCTCCCAAATTGTTCCACATGTTCTTTCTTTCATTATTTCTTATATCATTGGCACATAGAATAATGTTTAAGATCTCAGGTTTTGGAGTTATTAGTTTCTAATCCCAAATTTCTCCCTTATCAGCTGTGTGACCTTGGAAAATTTCACAACCTCACTGAGACTTAGTTGTTTCTTTTTTTTTGTTGTTTGTTTGTTTGTTTTTTCATTTGAAAACCAAGCCTAACTATCTAGTCCCTGCATCATGGTTTTTTGGGGAAATTAAATAAGAAAATGGGTATAAAGCACTGGACCTGGTATATAGAAATGTTGAATAAGTATAACTGTTCTTTTTTTAAGATTAAAATGTCATATAACTAAGGAAATGTTTAATCTGCCATAGGATGGGTCTCAGTAAGAAGCCAGGCCAGAGAGACCAAATAATCCCAAAGCAGTAGGCCAGCATAACCACACAGTTCCAGTGAGTAGGCCACAGGGGACAGTCCCTGCAGTAGAGCAAGCTGGACAGCATACAAAAGAGTTCCAGGACAAAGAGGTGCAGAGCTCCACCTCAGAGAGACCCAGCTTTAGGCCATGGGGGTGCAGCGTCAGTGACCACAAAACTGGAAACAACCCAAATAACAATTAACTGGTGAATAGATAAACTATGGTATGCTCACATAATGAAATACTACTCAGCAATTAAAAGGAAAAACTACTGATACATCAACAACATGGATAATTCTCAAATTCAATGTGCAGAGTGAAAAAAGATGACTCAAAAGGCTACCTACTGTCTGAGTACATTCAGATGAGGTTCTGGAAAAGGCAACGGCATAGCAGCAGCAAACAAGTCAGTGGTATGATAAGGATTGACTATGCAAGAGCATAAGAGAACTCTTGGAAATGATAAAATGTTCTGTCTTGATTGTGGTGGTATTTACATGACTCGTAATTTACATGACTCATATTGAGACTAGAGCATGTTTTTTCACCAGAAAGGAAATCTCAATAAATAATTAAGACCTAAAAAAAGGACTCTGGAGCCAGCTTCAAGAGACATCCAATTGCTCAAATCTGGAACATTTTGAGTATTAAAATAATTACATCATAATCCATTGATCAAAACAGAAATCTATAGTTCATCCTGAAGAAAGAAAGGAAAACAAGGAGAGGGAAAAAGGAAAGAGAGAGAAAAATAATGAGATAAGAAAGAAAGAGAGAAAGAAAGAAAACGCTCTACTTCCCATAAAATTTCAGCTCATAGTTACAGAAGAAAATGATAGAATTAGTAAATTACCAGTGGGCAACCATATTATAATAATTAGTTCAGGCCAGGCTCAGTGGCTCACCTATAATCCTAGCACTCTAGGAGGCAGAGGAGGGTGGATCTCCTGAGCTCAGTAGTTCAAGACCAACCAGCCAGAGCAAAAAGCAAGATCCTGCCTCTACTAAAAATAGAAAAATTATCCAGGCCTTATGAAGGGTGCTGATAGTCCCAACTACTAGGGAGGGTAAGGCAAGGGGATTGCCTGAGCCCAAGTGTTTGAGGTTGCTGTGAGCTATGACACCATAGCGCTCTACCCAGGGCACAGAGTGAGACTCTGCCTTAAAAAAAATAAATAAGTTAAGTAAAGTAAAGTGTAAAGTAAAATACTAGTTCAGACAAAAATCGGCATCTAAAATATACTAAAACTTTGGATGCTAAAATTTAGCAACTAAGAAATGCTAAAACTAATGAATGGGGGCAGAATATTTACTCAAGTTCAAAGTGTCTCCCACAAAATGAATATTAATTATTTATTAGTAGGTATAAAATACTAATTAATTCCTTAGCATGAAGAAACATTAGGCAAAGCCAAACTGAGAGGCACTGTACAAAATAATTGACTTGTACAATCATATGTCAAGATGCAAGGAAATAATGAAGAATTCCTCCATATCAAAGGAAAATTAAGATACATGATACTAAGTGAAACTCATGATCCTGATTCCTGGACCAGAAATAAAAGAAAGGAAAATAGAAGTTTTCCCATCGTATATATTTTTCTCCTTCTCCTCCTTCTTTTTTTTCTATTGCTAAGAAGGATATTATTGGAACAATCACTAAAATGTACATGGGGTTTGGGAGTTATATAGAAATGGCGTATCAATGTCAGTTTTCTGATTTTGACATATATGCTATATTACAATGGGTAGAAAATAAACATTGAAGTATTTAGTAATAATAGGGTACCACATCTGCAACATATTCTCCAGTGAAAATAAATAAAAGAAGGACAATAGATGGTAGAAATAAATAAAAGGTAGATGATAGATATTTAGACAGAAAGAAATAAAAGGCAAATATGATGAAGTGTTTAACAATTAGAAAATTTAGGTGAAGGCTAAACAAGATTCTTTGTGCTATTCTTGCAACTATTCTTTAAGGTCGAAAGTAGTCAATTATTTTAACGATTACTTATTTAAACCTTTATTAGGTTTAAAAAACAAGTGTATTATATGCCCTGCCTCCTTTCTTTTCTATAATGTCTTGGATTCCACAAAGATATAAATGACCACTTTGAAACATTCATTATTGAATTTTTCCCTTAGATTCTCCTATAGTTTTCCATTTTCTAAAAAGGTATAAACATTGCAATATTAAGAAAAAATTACTTTGTGAAAGCCATGAAGTTTATATAATCATGATTTTTCATTTATATGATCATTACAGGCTCTTTTAACTTGGTCACAGTTCAGAGTTGTAAATACATCTGACCTTGTGACTTTCTCATAAAATCTATTTATTAAGGTTTCCCTTGAATAAAATGTATTCTGAAGAAAGTCTTTTGACCTGACACCATACATTAAAATAAAAAATACTTTTCTGATGAAATGTTTGAAAACCCACAATCACTTAGTGATACATATTTGTCTGCTTGAACTAAAAGTATGTGCTTATTTGTATGAGGTTTGTGGGTACATAATTACTAGTATTAAATTATGCGCTCAGCGTTGACATACTGCCACATTTATTATTGCTATTAAAAATGCTGGCTGCAATATGTGACATGTTCTTCTTATGATAATACATGGCCTTTATCTAAATAAAGCACTCTATTTTCTCTGTGCATGACCGTTGTAAAGTAGGTCTAATAAACTTCATAGACATTTTAGTGGTGGATACATTTGGAAAAGGAAACCGCAGTACGGATTATCTCTAAAATTAACATAGGAACACAAGGTTGAAATGCTGTTATGTAAAATCCACAGAAGCTGATTAAAAAGAAAAAATACAACTTTAGCTATAAAACTTATTATGTTTCTTTATTCTGAAGGACTGAACATACCCATAACTAACACATAAGGCCAACCAAAAAGAAGAAATTGAGAAAGTTCATTTTCAAATTTTGCTGTTTTATTTTCCTATTGTTGTTCAGTTTACCTAATCCATTTAAATGTGAAATTTCTCACACCATAAGCAACCAATAGAAAGTATCTACATTCAAAATGGAAAGAGACATGAGTTGTGCTTCCTATCCTTTCTTATATTCAGTCACAGTCTCCCAGGTAAATGGTGGGTGCATTCTTAGGAGAGAGAAAGGGGTGATGGATCCTACTGATCATCTATAACTCTTACAAGTCAGACCTGCAGCAGGCCTTTGTCCCACAATGGACACTTTGTCCCGTCTACAAATGCCACGATGTGCTCTTTTTAAAGAAAAAGACAGACATCAGTAGTTTTAGGCGGATGACTTTAGCAAACACTCTAATGTTTTAGTTCCCTAAGTAAATCTTTGAAAACACAGGTCTGTGTCACTAGCTCTCTGCTCTTCATTCTACTAAAGGTAAAAAAATTTTAAAGGCAAAAAAAAAAAACAAAAAACAAGATGTACTTAAGAAAGCATCAATATCAGACCAACAGATAAAACAGATAGCAGGTCTGTAGAAAGAGGAATTACAATAAGATTAAAAGCTTCTAGCCAATAGAATGTTGCTTAGAGGCCAACTAGCGTCATCGTTTTATTTCTAACGTTGCCTGAAGCAGGCCTCTATGAGTCCCTAGGCTATCCTTCTCCAGGAAAGCGATTTTGCCATTTCATTGCAAACTGAGTTTTCATTCATTTGGAAAGTATGTCCACATTCTACCTGAAAACCAAAAGAAAAAAAATTACAGTCATAACAGAAAGGGGGAAGAAATGTGACTTATTTAAAATCTAAAAAAAAAAATTTTAAGTAATGCCCCATCTCCCAGGATCCCTGTCAGACCATCACTCAATCAATGTTACTAAGCATAATCAGCCTCTATGCACAAGGTTTTAAATCAAATCTCACTCTAAGACTGAGTTTTCAGAGTTACTGCCTAATGCATGAACTGATCCTTTCAAAAATCACTGCTCTATTTAAAAACACCATTCAAACTACTCTTTCAGTTTCACTGTACACAGAGATGATCTTCACTGAGCTATAGGCATAGAATGACAAATTCTAGCTTTTAGGAAAATAAAACAAAATGTAATTTTTTATCATCTGGTTTTAGTTTCCTGGAAGCAGAAGTAGCTGCCTGTGCTTTAACCTTCTGATACAACTTTATGCACAAAAATTACAAAAAGTGCTATATCAGGAGTTTTATTTCTATATGCTGTGGTGAACTATGTAGCCCTTGAAAGATAGATGACATTGCTGATCTAAACCAAATTTATCTTATACAACTTCTAGGTTCTTTTTCATAGAAAATGACAGTTAGTGAAGGAGCAAAGGGTCAACTATTCCCCACAACTTCCTTGAGTCTAACGGAAGCAAGTTGGAAGCCAGATTTTAACCCATATGTGGGCACTCATTAAATAAACTGGTTCAAGAGTTCCTTCGATCTTTTACCTGTGGTATAAGCTCAATGGAATCCTGACTCTGTCCTTCCTGATGTCCTTGCATGAAAGATTAATTCAGTCAACTCTAGCTAACTGGTTTATATGGCACAGTGCAAAATAAAAACATAGAGCACCTTGTCCAAAATTATTAAGAATTTCAACACAGTAACATTAAATCAAGCACAATTCTCTTCTAAACAAGAAGCTGCACAGATTATACACCCATGAAACCAACCCTGACCTCCGCACAGACATGAGTCCAACATCAAACAAGAGACACTCCTAAGTCAATGAACAAAGAACAGATATGAAATCAAGCCTAGAGTTGTATTCTTACCTGTAAAAACTTTCAACTTCACAATATTACTGTATCCTAACATTTCAGTTAATTTATATATTATAAATACCTTTAATTTTACCACTGACAGACCATTTCTAAGATTTATCATGCTGTTATCCAGCCATTGTTTACATGGAGAAACCTACTTCTGATATCCACAGTATGTCCATTACCAAAGTCAGATATTGGTACAAATAACAGAAAGTTGCTTGCAGTGGCTATCTCTGGATAATTGAAATCTCACTTAAAATAATGATAATAATCCCCAAATACTGCCTGTGTGATTAATGCATCAGACTGTCCCTAGTGAAGTTTGAACTAACTGGTACAATCATTCTGTCCATAATATGTGTATCACAGTGATCACAAAAGACAATGATTTCCAAAGCACAAATGCTGCAAAGAAAACAAGGTACTGTAAGTATGGCCATGATTTTAACCGAAACCATGAATTCTCAGTCAGGTTTAGTGTTTTTCCCTGTTCTAGTCACAACACAGAGCAAAGTTAGGCACATCTGCCAAAACATGATACCACCTGGTAATACATAGTGGCAGGAAGAAACAGAAAGTGCCAAAGACAGAATGGCACTCTTCTTTTGTGATTGGAAATTAAAGATACCCTCTTACCTTCAAACTACTTATAAAAGGTAAATTAAATGTCTTACTATTCTGGATATTACAATGATAATATAGTTTAATCATGGAAGTGCCTTTTTCCAAACAATTAGTAAACACAGAAAAAAAAAAAATACATGAATGAAATTTAACCTGTCTGAAACTTCATTTCTACTTAACAGCCACTAAGTAAAATAGTGATAGTTGGAGGAAGAGGGAATATGGGAAGATGAAGGAGGGAAACAGAGAAAAAAGAAATGGAAACTAGGTAAAGAGGGCCTAGGAGAAGGAATAGAGGAAGAAGAGAGGAAAGAAAAAGAGCAAAGAGAAGAGAATGGCCGTAGGAAGAAGGACATATTCTTCAAAACTCGGATGAAAATTTAAAAATTCTTTAAATTGAGGTACAAACACAACATTAGCTATTGAATTATGATTGAAATAAAGAGAAGAGGCAACTACCATCAATAAAACTTCAGTGAGAATCAGGAGGCAAGATGGCTGACTGGAGCCAGCTTTCCACAGAGGCTCCCATGCAGAAGGAGAGTTAAAGGACAGAAATTTAGTAAGTAAGCTGAGCCAAGAGAGAAGGTTGAAGAACGCATATCAACCCTGCTGAGGTGAACTGAAACATCAAGGATACAAATGAAAGGTACAAAATTGATCACCAAGTGGATGGGAGTTCCCTTCCCCACGAGAAGGGCTCGCAGTTCTCCATACAAACAAAAGAGCAGAGTTCAAAGGTTCTTCCATTTTATCCCATGAGAGAAACCCTCTGAAAACTGTACCTACTTCCCCTACTAGGGTACCATGGCACTCTCCTTCCAGGCATAAAACTGTATAAAACTGTATATATTCTCTACCTGAAATTCTGAACTCCCAGCACTCCCCTCCACTCTCACTCCGAGGTCTGGAAGCCTGTCCCCCACGGAGTCCAGATTCTTGGGTATTTTCTCGAGAGGTGTGGACAGGGGATGGACTGCTTCTGCTCAGGGCTGATTCTGTGGCTTGGGAATAGGGAGAAGACAGTCAGCTGAAAGGGAACTATACAGGAGTGGTGGTGCCCTGAGGCACAGAGCAGCAGTTGTGGTGGGAACAATAGGGCTCACACCCCTGGGGATATTCCAGAGTCACACCTCCTGTCTCTCTGGGAAAACAGAGGAGGCCAGGCATTTTCTCTGGTAGCAGCCACTGGTAGAACAGATCTGGGACAGAAATGAAGGCCCTGTGAGTAAAGTGTATCCCTGAAGGGGTACTAGTGGGGACTAGAATACACACACACAGAGACACCAGACTCCCAGGGTGGGGCTGACCCTGAGGACCGCTTTACTAAGCCTAAGATGCACCTCGCCCTCAGGGGATCATAGCTGAGACAAAGGCCGGCAGGCAGAGGTGGAACTGACAGCTGAGTCTGAGCTTAACCGGGCCGCCCAAACACTAACAGTAGCTAAGAAAAGGCAGTGGCACAGACCTGGGCTGAGTCAGTTTCTGTGAACTCAAACAGCGTCAGATCCACAGGGGAATATAGCCAGGATAGAAACAAATTCTGCAAAGTTGTTTTGTTCTGTCAGCAACATCAATCATGGGGGCTGGAACTGAGTGAACCATTGCAGCCTCCATTAAGCACCCAAAGTTGTCAGGCCTTACCTCCCCCTGCCAGATAGTGGTAGAGAGCAGCAGCCTGGCTGAGGAGACATAGATCTCCCTGTGACATAGGAAGGCACAAACCTCTGGAGCACCTGCTCATTGGAGGGAACTGAGTCACAGCCCTGTGGGGTTATCAATGACTGGGTGTGACAGAGATGTAAGGTGGGGAAGGAGGCATCAACCTTCCCAGACTAATCTATTTGCTGGGTGGGTCCTTCTGACCTCACAGAGCACTGGAGTGCATCATACTTGAGCTGCCAGCAGACTCCCGCTATCTAGTTGCCACAGACCTTTTGAACTCTTCCACCAGAGACAGGTGCAGACTGAGACAATTAATTTGGACCTCTTGAACTGGGCCAATCACCCAAGAACTATCCAAGTGGCACCATGGGTGTGTGGTTGTGGGAAGGTTTGATTTTCCTTTTCCAATTGTTGCCTGTGGGGGGTGAGATGACTTAATTGCTGGTATTTATCCACAGCTGAGACTTCAATCCAGAGTAACTGATTGACTAGGGTAGGGCAGAGACCAGCTGAAAACAAGACAGAGCCACTTAGCCCCACCACACCAAGCAGGTCCCCAGTTTCTCAGGCCATAGCACTGTACAGGTCCTTGGAAAAGATATAGACACCAGTTCCAGCTTTGGGGAAAAGGGATAATGAATCACTATTCCTGGAACCCCTAACCCAACTTCTCTTTATCTGCTCATCTAGTCCAACAGTTTAAAATAATCATGGGGTGGAATCAGCAGAAAAAAATCCGGTAATATGAATGACCAAAGTAGATCAACACCCCCACCCCCCAAGGAAAGACATGGCAGACACTACTGAAGATCCCATTCATAAACAGATGGCTGAGATGTCAGAAATCAAATTCCGAATTGTATTGCAAACAAGATTAATAGAAGAGGAAAAGTTGGAATTAGAAATTCAAGGAGCATTTCAAAAGTTGTCTCAAGAATTCAAGGAATTCAAAGACAAAATCACCCAAGATTTTGACACATTGAGACAAGAATTTGTAGGCCTCAAAGATCTGAAAAATACAGTAGTATCCCTCACTAACAGAATAGAGCAAGCAGAAGAAAGGATTTCTGATATTGAAGATGAAGCTCTTGAACGCTCCCAAAGTCTCAAAGAGGAAGAGAAATGGAAAGCAAAAAAATTCTCTGAGAGAGCTCTGGGATAATTCAAAGAAAACTAATATTTGCCTCATAGGAATCCCGTAAGCAAAGAAGTGTCTTCGAAAGGCACAGAGGCTCTTCTACATGAAACTATCAAAGAGAACTTTCTGGATATGCCAAAAGATTCTGAAATCCGGATAGCAGACAGCTTCAGAACCCCAGCATGACTCAACTCAAAAAAGACATACCCTGGGCACATCATAATTAACTTTATTAAAGATAATATGAAGGAGAAAATTCTGAAAGCAGCCAGACATAAGAAAATCATAACCTACAAGGGGAATAACATTAGAATGACTGTAGATCTCTCTGCTGAAACCTTTCAAGCCAGAAGAGGTTGGTCATCGACTTTCAATCTCCAAAAACAAAATAACTTTCAAACTAGAATCCTGTAAACCAGCTAAACTGAGTTTCATTTATGATGGAGAAATTAAATACTTTAATGACATTCACATGTTGAAGAAATTTGCCATAACTAAACCAGCTCTCCAGGATGTTCTCAGACCTATCCTATATAATGACCAGCACAATCCTCCAACACAAAAGTAAAGTCACTCAGAAACTTTTAATCAAACTCCAACTTCCAAAGTGGCAAAAGGATTAAAAACGTCCACTGGATTTTCAAAACTCAATACTCAAAATTCTACCAGACTTATCAATATTCTCCATTAATGTGAACAGCTTAAACTGTCCTCTAAAGAGGCACAGATTGGCTGACTGGATACAAAAACTCAGGCTAGATATTTGCTGCATACGAGAATCTCATCTTACACTAAAAGACAAATATAGACTCAGGGTGAAGAGATGTTCATCTCTAAATTAGGCAAATGGAAATCAGAAAAAAGCAGGTATTGCAAATTCTATTCGCAGATTCAATAGGCTTTAAACCAACAAAGGTAAGGAAGGATAAGAATGGTCACATCATATTTGTTAAGGGTAATACTCAATATGATGAGTTTTCAATTATTAATATTTATGCACCCAACCAGAATGCGCCTCAGCTTATAAGAAAAACTCTAACAGACATGAGCAACTTGATTTTCTCCAGCTTCATAATAATCAGAGATTTTAACACTCCTTCGGCAGTGTTGGATAGATCCTCCAATAAGAAGCTAAGCAAAGAAATTTTACATTTAAATTTAACCAATAACATTTGGATTTAACAGACATCTACAGAACATTTCGTCCCAACAAAACTGAATACACATTCTTCTCATCAGCCCACGGAACATACTCCAAAATAAATCACATCTTAGGTCACAAGTCTAACCGCAGCAAATTTAAAGGTATAGAAATTATTTATTCCTTGCATCTTCTCGGACCACCATGGAATAAAACTTGAGCTCAGTAACGACAGGAATCTGCATACTCATACAAAAACATGGAAGTTAAATAAACTTATGCTGAATGATAGCTGGGTCATAAATGAGATTAAGAAGGAAATTACAAAATTTTTGGAACAAAATGGTAATGAAGACACGAATTAAAAGAACCTCTGGAATACCACAAAGGAAGTCCTAAGAGGGAAATTTATAGCACTGCAAGCCTTCCTCAAGAGAACAGAAAGAGAGGAAGTTAACAATTTAAAGGGACAGCTCAGGCAACTGGAAAAGAAAGAACATTACAATACCAAACCCAGCAGAAGAAAAGAAATAACCAAAATTAGAGCAGAATTAAATGAAATTGGGAAAAAAAGGGTTATACAACAGATAAATAAATCAAAAAGTTGATTTTTTGAAAAGGTCAATAAAATAGATATGGCTATTTTGGCTAACCTAACAAGGAAAAAAAAGAGTAAAATCTCTAATATCATCAATCAGAAATGGCTAAGATGAAATAAAAACAGACCTCCTCAGAAATTATCCTCAATATTACAAGAAACTTTATTCTCAAAAATATGAAAATCTGAAGGAAATTGACCAATACTTGGAAGCACACCACCTTCCAAGACTTAACAAGAATCAAGTGGAAATGTTGAGCAGGCATATATCAAGTTGTGAAATAGCATCAACTATACAAAATCTCCCTAAAAAGAAAATCCTGGGATCAGATGGCTTCACAATAGAATTCTACCAAACCTTTAAAGAAGAACTGGTACCTATATTACTCGACCTTTTCCAAAGTATGGAAAAAGAAGGAATACTACCCAACAAGTTCTATAAAGCAAACATCACCTTGATCCCCAAACCAGGAAAAGACCCAAAAATAAAAGAAAATTATAGACCAATATCACTAATGAATATTGATGCAAAAATATTCAACAAGATCCTAAAAAACAGAATCCAGCAACACATCAAACAAATTATACACCATGACCAAGTCGGTTTTATCCCAGGGTCTCAAGGCTGGTTCAATATATGTAAATCTATAAACATCATCCCATTAACAAAATAAAAAACAAAGACCATATGATTCCCTCAATTGATGCAGAAAAAGCTTTTTATAATATCCAGCATCCATTCATGACCAGAACACTTAAGAAAATTGGTATACCAGGAACAGCCAATATCGTGTTGAATGGAGTTAAATTGAAAAAATTTCCACTCAGATCAGGAACCAGACAAGGTTGCCCATTGTCTCCACTGCTCTTAACATTGTAATGGAAATTTTAGCTATGGCAATTAGGGCAGAAAAGGCGATTAAGGTATCCATATAGAGTCAGAAGAGATCAAACTTTCACTCTTTGCAGGTGATATGATTGTATATTTGGAAAACACCAGGGCTTCTACCACAAAACTCTTTGAAGTGATCAAGGAATACAGCAGCGTCTCAGGTTACAAAATCAACATTCATAAATCGGTAGCCTTCATATATATACCAACAATAGTCAAGCTGAAAAAACAGTCAAGGACTTTATTCCATTCACAGTAGTGCCAAAAAAGATAAAATATTTGTGAGTTTATCTAAGAAAGTATGTGAAAGATCTCTATAAAGAGAACTATGAAAGTCTAAGAAAAGAAATAGCTGAAGATGTTAACAAATGGAAAAACATACCATGCTCATGGCTGGGAAGAATTAACATTGTTAAAATGTCCATACTACCCAAAGCAATATACAATTTTAATGCAATCCTTATTAAAGCTCCACTGTCATACTTTAAAGATCTCAAAAAATTAATACTTCATTTTATATGGAATCAGAAAAAAATCTCAAATAGTCAAGACATTACTCAGAAATAAAAACAAAGCAGGAGGAATCACACTATCAGACCTCAGACTATACTATAAATCGATAGTGATCAAACAGCATGGTACTGGCACAAAGACAGAGAGGTAAATGTCTGGAACAGAAGACAGAACCAAGAGATGAACCCAGGTACGTACCGTTATTTGATCTTTGACAAGCCAATTAAAAACACTCTGTGGAGAAAAGATTCCCTATTTAACAAATGGTGCTGGGGAAACTGGCTGGCGACCTGTAGAAGACTGAAACTGGACCCACACCTCTCGCCATTAACTAAGATAGACTATCACTAGATTAAAGAG
The DNA here is from genome assembly GCF_027406575.1 of Nycticebus coucang. Classification (NCBI taxonomy): domain Eukaryota; kingdom Metazoa; phylum Chordata; class Mammalia; order Primates; family Lorisidae; genus Nycticebus; species Nycticebus coucang. The sequence continues at coordinate 53,380,966 of NC_069780.1, forward strand.
TTAAACTTAAGACATGAAACTATAAAAATGCTAGAAGAAAGTACAGGGAAAACTCTTGAAGAAATTGGCCTAGGTGAATATTTTTTGAGGAGGACCCCCCCGGGCAATTGAAGCAACATCAAAAATACACTACTGGGACTTGATCAAACTAAAAAGCTACTGCACAGACAAGAACACAGTAAATAAAGCAAGCAGACAGCCCTCAGAATGAGAGAAGATACTTGCAGGTTATGTCTCCGACAAAGGTTTAATAACCAGAATCCACAGAGAACTCAAACGTATTAGCAAGATTAGAACAAGTGATCCCATCTCAGGCTGGGCAAGGGACTTGAAGAGAAACTTCTCTGAAGAAGACAGGTGCATGGCCTACAGACATATGAAAAAATGCTCATCATCCTTAATCATCAGAGAAATGCAAATCAAAACTACTTTGAGATATCATCTAACTCCTGTAAGATTAGCCCAAATCACAAAATCCCAAAACCAGAGATTCTGACGTGGATGTGGAGAAAAGGGAACAATTCTACGTTGCTAGTGGGAATGCAAACTAATACGTTCCTTTTGGAAAGATGTTTGGAGAACACTTAGAGATCTAAAATAGACCTGCCATTCGATCCTACAATTCCTCTACTAGGTATATATCCAAAAGACCAAAAATCACATTATAACAAAGATATTTGTACCAGAATGTTTATTGCAGCCCAATTCATAATTGCTAAATCATGGGAAAAGCCCAAGTGCCCATCGACCCACAAATGGATTAATAAATTGTGGTATATGTACACCATGGAATATTATGCAGCCTTAAAGAAAGATAGAGACTTTCATGTTTACATTGATGGAGATGGAACATATTCTTCTCAGCAAAGTATCTCAACAATGAAAGAAAAAGTATCCAATGTACTCAGCCCTACTATGAAACTTATTTATAGCTTCCATATGAAAGCTATAACCCAATTATAACCTAAGAATATGGGGAAAGGGGAAAGGGAGGGGAGGGGAGGAGGTGGATGGGTGGAGGGAGGGTAATAAAAATAAATAAATAAAACTTCAGTGAATAATATTACTCCTCTTTGAAATATTCTTCATTAAAGCTATCTTTCCCATTTTCCCTTTTTTTTATCTTTGCCCTCAATTTATATTTGAATTTGGCAGATTTGGAAATCTGAGAGTTGGGCAAGTATCAGCTACTCACATTTTTTAACCCCCCAAGCTACAATTGTTCTTGGAATACTAAAGGGTAGCCTTTCTGTGGGACCTAAAGTACACTCAAAATAAGAATAACCTGATTTCCTTTAAATTCTTATTTCAATTTTTTAAATAAATTTTGTATTGCTATGTGGTAATTACCCCAATTCGATCACTGTACAATGCACTGTAATGTCGCATTTTACCCCCTAAATTCTGTTCATTTAGTTAATGTCTTTCCATTTCAATCTGCTGTTTCATTCTGCTTTGTGCTGCTGGGGCTGGGTATCTGCAAACCACATTTTCAGCTTTGCTGGCTAATTCTCAGTTAAGCTTTGCTAATATGTGTGCCAGAGGGAGGATTCAAGGATGGAGCTATATCAGAACATTACAGCATAAATATATACATTATTTGTCAATTTAATATAAAATTTTTAAGAAGAGAAAGAAACTGTTCCTTCCTACTTGCATGATGTTTCTGCCAGCTTAACCCCAGCAGTGACTACTTACTCTGTCAGTAACAGTTAATTCTAGTAGCAGCAGTTGGTTCCACTTTTAGATTTTTGCAAATTTTCCAAAGCAGTATGTCCAGAGATGCCAACATCTGACAGCCAGAGGTCTGAGCCCCAGCTCCATAGGGCACCCTGTCCAGAATCTTCCTTTGATTCTCCAGGCTTGGAAGTGGGAGCTGCTTCTTGCAATACAGTATCTACTTAACAGTTTTTTATATTAATCCTCAATTAAAATAACTAGTGTCATTTTTATCTGTTCACTAGACCTTGACTTAACAATTGTTTTTCATCAAAGAAATCCAGGAACATTTCTATACATGATAAGCACTTATGATGTTTAACAACAATCTCTCTATGGAGATACGAGAATAGAGAGAGATTTTTAATTACGACAGGCAATGCTTACTCAGCTAGAACAAAGGCAAGTGTTTTAAACAGCTAGATTAAAATTAAACAAGAAGACTGTTGTAACATTACTACAGATGGATAAATAAATGTCATCATGGAGAAGTGATGGAGTGGCATCTGAATTTGTCATGTTTGCTTTTCCTTCGTTGATTGTCTTGCCCTAGAACTGAGGCAAGTGATTTCCCATGCATGAAGCAACAACTCTATTCTGATCTTTAGGATTTAACAATTGTTAGCACAACCCAGCTCTGAGATTTCGCTCACTTTACCACATCTCCTCTTCCTGTTTTCCCACTGACCAGAAATTTCCTAAAAGATTTGTCAATTAAACAAAGCCTCCATGAGCCCCTAACCAAAAGCGAAAGTATAAATAAACTTTCCAAAGATTGAGGTTAGAAACCTTAGCATTGGAAAAAAGGGGAGAAATAATATACCCAGTACAAAAATAAAACCCCAGAATGAATTAGTTTCAAAGAACGATCTGGGGGTGGTGCCTGTGACTCAGTGGGTAGGGTGCTGGCCCCATATACCGAGGGTGGCAGGTTTGAACCTGGCCCCAGCCAAACTGCAACAAAATAATAGCAAGGCATTATGGTGGGCACCTGTAGGTCCAACTTCTTGCGAGGCTAAGGCATGAAAATCACCTAAGCCCAGGAGTCGGAGGTTGCTGTGAGCTGTGATGCCACAGCACTCTCCCGAGGGCAATAAATTGAGATTCTGTCTCTTAAAAAAAAAAAAAAAAGACCTGGGACATGCAGGTCCAGCAACCAGCTCAAAAAATCAAGATCTTAGCATTGTCTCTCCTTTTCATCATTGAGAGTTAAGTTTTTATATCCATTTCCTTACTTAATCCTCATCACAACTTATGGCAGCACTTTATGACCATCCCCCTTTTCTGGACACTGAGACATTAACTAATTTAACCATGATCACAGAGCAAACAATGGCAACCCTCAATTACAACTCAGGTCTGTCTAACTCCATAATCTCAAATTTTGACACTATTCAATATTGAAGTGTTGTACATTTTAAAAGGGTGATTTTAAAAGGAAGAGACAAAGGCAGTTATAAGGGATGCTGTAGGAATGGGGCACAGATTATCAGTATGAACAGAGAAAGAGGAACTACAGAGATGAATAATAAATGCATAGATATCACATTTTACTTGCTTCTGCATTCCTGATCTTAGACTAGCTTAAAGGCACCTTCTGTTCCCCTTAGTAGACAAACACCACAATTAAAGAGCCAATCCGACATTTCTGGGTGTAGGAAATAGTGACTACATCAGCATGTCCTGGTTGGTGTCTTTCCATGATACTCAGAACCAGGGAGTCCTAGCAGAAACTTAATTCTGTTGCCACAGGCCAACTATAAATTTACGAAGTTAAGTCCTTTATATAACATTCAATCATTCTTTCTAAAAAGTGTATAAAACACTTCACAATTCTTAGGCATATGAATAAATCTTTCATAACTCTAACAAGAATATACAGAAAAAAGCCACAAGACAAGAGGAAATAGACCACAATAAAACTGTCAATATTTCCCAGGTGTCATTTTAAAAGGAAGTGTGATGCAAGGAAACTGAAAACTGTGGGAACACTTTCTCTGTCCTTAAAATCACCCTTTTAAAATGTACATTTGATTAGAAATTCAAAATACAGTCATTTAAAATTAGTAGTATTACATATACAATGAGAATAGGGAAAATCATAAATGTCTTCCAAGAAATAAACAGTTACAAATTAGCAGGAGAAGCATGTAAAACGATTATAGAGATGAGGTTTTCATTTTGAGCTAATGGCTTGAGTGAGGTTAAAAGTGGTTGGCTATGAGTGAAAGAAAAACAGAAATGAGAACTCTGTGTCTCTAGCTGTACATTGTGATCCAGGCTGCATATGACTCTACAGAGAGGAATTACTTGATGTTATTACATAACCAAATAATCCTCACAGAGATGTCCAGAGGCTACACCACAGCTTCCTATTTTCCTGTCCTGGGATCTTCTGATCCATAAATTCTCCTCAAACTAATTTTGCCTGTGTTGATATTATGTGAACACTCTGTTTAATTTTATTTTTGCATTCCAAACTATACATCTGTCTTTGGATTTTTTTTTGTTTGTTTGTTTGTTTGAGGCCTCTTATCAATCTGCTGGTCTCACACTAAATGCTCTATTGGAGTAAGGGAATAAAATTTTTCCACTTTGCTATTTTTCCATTTAGTTAACGACATGACACATGAGGGCATTTTAGCAGAATTCAGTGGACTTTATATAAACTTTAAAATTGTATCTCAAATAAAATAATATAGACCTATTCTGCAGAAATCGGGGAATTCATCATGTGATATAATGCAATAGCAGTCTACCTCAAAAGGAAAAAGACCCTGAATTAAGGTGGTTGTGCTTAAAGTGAAAATAATAATAAATCAGATTCACTGGGCATTCTTCTTAGGTCGTAACATACGTTATCTTTTACTCCTCAAAATGATACTATAAGATGTATGCTAATATCAAAATATTACCTTCTCCAATTTACAGATAAGGAAACTGAGGCTCAGAAAACTTAATAGTTACATACCAGGGACAGGGTCAGGGACTGATCACACTGTGGGTTTTTTGTATATTTGTTTATGCAAGGAGTTGTAGTTTCACCGTTTATGACTTTTGCTTTGGACCCTTAACCACTCATCTGTCACACTTTTGAATGTCAGCATTCCTGTATCAGCAGTTTTCAACACTTTTTCTTATCAGTGGCAGTTAAGTTCTGGTCTCTTTTTCAGGAAAAGCTGGCATCCTACTTTTCCTAAATGTTTTTCATAATAAAGTTAGTAAGCAGTACGTTTGTGTTTGGTGAAGATCATGGTATGTATGGCTGGAAACATAGAATATAGGATCCATTTATATCAATTAGTGACTTACTTTTTTTCCCTCATAATATAGATACAAATATGACAGAGACAATTTGTCAGTAGTTAAGACGAAGAAAGAACTGATAGTGTTAGATTTTGAAGGAAATGATAAGGGCATTTTTACTAGTTCAGATAGTGAACAAGAAGAATTAGTAGAAATGAAATGTGAAATTCTTCATTCTGAAGAGGAGAATGAAGAAGAAGATGAAGAAGATGACAACGATGGAGATAAAGAAATGCAAAATATGGAACCCAAGAGAAGAAAGCCACTCCCATTACAAAAATAGAACAGCCTATAGCTCAGATGACAGCACCATCAGAAATGACATGGAACTCACAGCTGATAAAGGATCAGGGGAAAGCACAATTGGCTAAGGAATCAACCAATAGTACAATTAGGAAGAGAAACCAAAACTCCATTGGATGTTTTCCAACTATTTATTGATAATGAAACTGTGGATATAATTACCAAGTATATAAACCAGAAACTACATCTAGTCAAAAGTTATGTAAAGAACTATTCATCCAAAATTCTGGTTATTTCATAAAAGAAGAAATATTAGGACTAATTGGAAGTTTTCTAAATTGTGGTGAGTACCAGCAAAATAAAAACATTTGAGATCTTTTCAATGAGCAGAATTTTCCAATTTACCATGCTACATTTTCTGAACACAGAATGCAACTCCTACTAAAATTGTCTATGCTTTTATCATGCTTTTGCAATATGTGAAGCTCACAGATAGCCTAAGTTTGCTCCACTGTGAGAGCTTTGGAATATGCTTATGAATAATTCTCACTTCATTAAATCCTCAAGTCTGTTACTGTCAATGAGAAATCAGTGTCATCCCATGGGCATTGTCCATTCAAACATCACATGTCAACTAAACCTGGAATACATGAAATTGTAGAGAATCTTTTGTGTGATTCTTCTACAAACTACTGTTTTGTGGTAGAGCCATATGCAGGCAAATCAGATAATCTGAGAAATTATAATAGTGGCTCCAAGACTATAAAAATACTGGTTCAGAACCATCATTTGGATTAGTCCAAAACATTACCATGGAAAGAAAATTTACCTCCATTTCCCTGCCTTTTGACTTGCTTCAAAAGAATATAACCACAGTTGATACAGTTTGCAGTGATAAAAGAGATTTGGCTATAGACCTCAAGCCAACACTGATGAAAAACTCACCATCTGGTATACTATGATTTGCCTCCTCTCCCCATATGACATTAGTAAGTTATGTTCTAAAGATGGGAAAAGTAGTTACAGTAATTTCCACACAGCATGAAGATATGAAGGTGACCAATAACAAGCTTGATCTAATCTACTTTTATAATGCTTCTTAAGCAGATATTGATGCTTGATAAATGTGTGAGAATTATTGCTGGAATCGGCCCTTGACAATTTTTTTCAACATCATTGACGTTGCAGCATATAGTTCATATAATTTGTATGCAATTTTTCAGGAAACAAATAGGCACCAGTTGCCACTTCATCTAGAGAAATAATCAGGAAGAAAATATTTTTTGAAAGATTGGCACAACAGCTCTGTGAAGAAAACATAAGAAGGTGCACCCAAAATGCATCCGCTCTTCACAAAAATTATGCAATGGCAATGAATCTTTGTGTACACAATGGCAATAAAGGGCAAGGCACAGTGACAAGAGGAGAGGTTCATACCTAACCAAAAGGAAGAGTGATGAGACAAGCAGTGAAAAGCTTACCAAAAAAAAGGTTGCTGCTACCTTTGGCCCCATGGCAGAGATCAGAAAGCTATGAAAGCATGCAGTAAATGCAGCAAATACATCTGTCTCAGCCTCACATCAAAAAAAGAAAATATAATAAAAGGACATGCAGAGAATGTGCAGCCTCAGGTCAAAAGAAGAAAATAATGAAAGAACATGCAGAGAAAGTGCTTAAGGTGTTGTTAGTTACTAAGTGTACAATAATATATAAAATACATAAGTTTTTCACAAAATTATAATACTAAATTAAAGAATTATCTGGGAATGATGGCATGTGACTGTAGTCCCAGCTATTTGGGAGACTGAGGCAGGAGGATTGCTTGACCCCAGGAGTGAGGTTGCAGTGAACTATGATGGCACCACTGCTCTCTAGCCTGAGTGACTGATCAAGATTTATCATCAAAAATTAAAATAAAAAATAGAAAGCTACATTTTTGTACATGAAATTTATGTTTTGTTTTAGGTCTCTTTCGATTTTAACTAGTCTCTTCTATTGTCTAGAGTAAAATTGGTTAATTCTTCATACTGATGCACTTTCAAAACTATTTTAAGGGAAATGTAGGGAAATAATTACTAGCCAAAAAAAATTTTAACACAGAAGTCATGGCTACTTCTTTAATAACAGAGGCTTTAATTAAATAATTTTTCTAGAAGAGTACATCTTAAAAGTTAAAAGAACTTGAAGCCATGGAACATGAACAGTGGTAGAGGTTACAAAAACTTTACAGCCCAAAAAGAGAAGACAAAAGGTCAGGCATGAGGATAGAATAATTGCTCTCAAACATTAAACATATTTGAGAGAAAACATAGATCAAAGTGTTAAAAAGTATACCTATCAATTGATAAATTTGATAAATTAAAATGTACGTTCAATTCAATACAAAAAAAATAAGTTGCTCAAAAGAATTATTCAAGCAGAGGCTGAATAATCAACTTTCATGGATTTTATAAAAGGGATCCCTACATTAAATAGAAAGAGTATCTATTCTACAGAATAACCTAAAATCTCAGTAATGTTTTAATTGCAGGAGAAGGTCAACACCTCTGAACAAGAAAAGAAAAATTTCCTTTCCAACTGGTAACACCATTATTTTTGTAAACGACAATTTTTTTCATTTTTTTTGTTTCAGGTTAATTAAGGGTACAACATATTTGGTTACATTGTTTGCATTTGTTAAGTAAACACCCTCTTACAGTTGTGCCCCTCTCCAAAGATGTGTGCCATACACCCTAACATTGTGCCCATTAAGTTGCAGCACACCTATCCCCCACCTACCTCCCCTCTTCCCACTCCCTCATTTCCCACCTCCCACCTTTAATTGAGTTTTTCTCTTATGTGGGTATATATTAGATCATCTACTTCCTTCATATTAGAACTGAATACATTGGATTCTTGCTTCTCCATTCTTGTTATACTTTACTAAGAAGAATACACTCCAACTCTATCCAGGTTAATACAAAAAATGTAAAGTCTTCATCTTTTTCAATGGCTAAATGATAATCCATGATATATATATACCACAGTTTGTTAATCCATCCCTGGATATGTGGGCATTTAGGTTGTTTCCACTTTTTGGTGATTGTAAATTAAGCTGCAATAAATAGTCTAGTTCAAATGTCCTTATGATAAAATGACTTTTTTTTCTTCTTCTGGATAGATGCCCAGTAATGGGATAGTGGGTTAAAATGGAAGATGTAATTTGAGTTATTTGAGAAATCTCTACACTTATTTATTATTATTATTAAATCATAGCTGTATACATTAATGCAATCATGGGGTACAATGTGCTGGTTTTATATACACTCGTTTCCAAAGAGGCAACATTAGCTTGTAGTTCCACCAACGGCATAGAACTATTTTTCTCTCTCCATATTCTGTACCAGCATCTGCAGCTTTGCAACTTAGTGATGTGGGTTATTCTTACTGCGGTTAGGTGATATCTCAGGGTGGTTTTGATTTGCATTTCTCTGATGATTAGGCATAATGAAAATTTTTCCATATGTTTGTTAGCCATTCATCTGTCTTCCTCAGAGAATGTTCTGTTCATGTCTCTTTCCCAGTGATATATGGAATTGTTAACTTTTTTATTAATTTGCGTTTTCTATAGATGATAGTTGTCAAGCCTTCATCCGATTCATAATATGCCAATATCTTTTCCCATTCTAAAGGTTGTCTGTTTGCTTTGATTGTTGTGTCCTTGGCTGTGCAGAAGTTTTTAACTTTAAGAAAGTCCCATTAGTTTATTTTTGTTGTTGTTGCACTAGCCATGGAAGTCTTCTTCATAAAATCTTTCCCCAGTCTGACATCTTCAAGTGTTTTTCCCACACTTTCTTCTGGGATTTTTATCATTTCAGTTTTAGATTTAAATGTTTTATACATCTTAAATCAATTTTTGTTTTTGAGACAGAGTCTTACTGTGTCACCCTTAGAAGAGTGCTGTACATCATAGCTCACAAAAACCTCAAACTCATGGGCTGAAGCCATCCTTTTGCCTGAGTTTTTCATTTTTAGTAGAGACAGGGTCTCACTCTTGCTCAGGCTGGTCTCAAACTCATGAACTCAAGTGATCCACCCACCTTGGCCTCCCAGAGTGCTAGGATTACTGGTGTGAGCTAGCACACCCAGCCTTGAATCCATTTTTGTAAGTGGTGAAAGACATAGGTCCAGTTTCAGTCTTTTATATGTGGTTATCAGTTCTTCCAGCACCATTTATTGAATAGGGATTCTTTCCCCCAGTTATCCTTGTTTGGTTTATCAAAGATCAGATGGCTATAAGATGTTAGTTTCTTGATTTTCTATTCAGTTCCAAACATCTATGTCTATTTTTGTGTCAACACCATGCTGTTTTGATCATTATGGACTCGTAATATAGCCTAAAGTCTGGTTGAGTGACGCCCCCAGCTTTGTTTTTATTACTAAGAATTGCCTTGGCTATATAGAAATTTTTTTGGTTCCATACAAAATGAAGAACTAATTTTTCCAAATCTTCAAAGTATGATACAATTTTAATGGGGCTTGCATTGAATCTGTAGATCACTTCAGGAAGTGTGGACCTTTTAACAATGTTGATTCTTATAATTGTTTCTGCTTGTTAATGTTTTCTGCTATTTCTTTTCTTAGTGATTTGTAATCTTTGAAGAGGTCCTTCACCTCTTTTGTTAGGTATATTCCTACGTATTTCATCTTTGTGGAAGCTGCTATATAAAGGGAATTAATTGTGTCTTTGATGAGCTTCAATCTTAGCTGTTGATGGCATAGGCAAAGGCTATGATTTGTTGACATCAATTTTATACCCTCAGATGTTACTGTACTTCCTGATTCCAGGAGTTCTGTAGTTGAGTCTTTGGAGTTCTTTAAGTATAAAATCATATCACTGGCAAAGAGCAGGAGTTTGACCTACTCTTCCCTTATTTGTATGCCTTTTATATCCTTGTCTTGCCTGATTGCATTGGCTAGAACTTTTGGAACTATGTTGAATAGTAGTGGCGATAGCAGACATCCTTGTCTGGTCCCGGTTCTAAGTGTGAACACTTTTAGGTTTACTCCATTCAGTGTGATATTAGCTGTAAGTTTGTCACTGATGGCTTCAATCAGTTTAAGAAATGTGCCACATATACCTATTTTCTTAAGTGTTATTAGAAAAAGATGCTGAATTTTATCAAATGCTTTTTCTGCATCTATTGAGAGGATCATATGGTTTGTTGTTGCTTCCATTAATATGGTGAATTACATTTAAAGATTTTTATATGTTAAACCAGCCTTGCATCCCTGGGATGAAGCCTACTTGATCGTGATGTATATTTTTTTTGATGTGTAGTTATAATCTATTGGCTAAGAATTTATTTAGTATTTTTGCATCTATATTCATTAGTGAAGTTGGTCTGTAGTTTTCCTTTTTAGTTGGATCTTTACCTGATATTGTTATTAGTGTGGATCTTGGCTTCATAGAATATGTTGGGGAAGACTGCTTCCTTCTCATTATCTTGGAATAATTTCTGCGGCACGGGTATAAATGCTTCCTTGAAGGTTTGATAGAATTCTAGTGTGAAGCTATCTGGTCCAGGGCATTTTTTTTTTTTTGATTGGGAGATTATTTTTATTGTTTGTTCGGTCTCAGTGCTAACTGACAGTATTGAAGGAGGATGTTGTGACTCAAAAATGCCAAGTGACATGTTAGGTTTGTTTCCCAATAGGTAGGCAGGAAAGCATTCCTGTAAATTTCTCTAAACCAAAAAATGAGTAGAGAAATGTTTTCTTGAATATCCCTTAAACCAATAAATACATGACTAAGTTCTGACACATATGGTAGAAGTTAGTTTCACTTGGCAGAGAATCTCCACTCACCATGACAAGAATCACAAGACATATTCGAGATTAATAATTTTTTTAAACTAGCTAAAACAAATTTTTTTGTAGGACTAACTTTCTGAGTGAATGCTTGGACATGGGAAATACCTAGAAACGTGATACATTAGTTTTTTTTTTCAAAGAATTCAAGATTGAAGGGTCCAATTATGGTCATTTGGAAGAACGATGGTATCTGATCATTAATTCTCCACACATTGTTTTGTTCTATAGGCTTTGAACACAATTGTAAGGAAAACAAAGCAAAGAAGCAAAAAAAGGAATAGTGATTCAAAATTCTCTTACAGCCAACCTACAATGGAAACAGGAGATGAGTCTACTATGTGAGTATATCTGGGTATCATACATAGATTCCCAAAATGTAGCTACCCTTTAATCATCCAAATTATCCATGTTTGTCAAGCTCCAAATAACTTTACTTGATAGTACTAAAGAAAAAAATAGTCTCTTGCCTCTAATATTGTAAATATCTATCATTTATACTTAGAAACCTTAACACAAACCTTTGCTGGGTGTCTTTTTTCAAATTGTCATCGTCACTGACATCAAGAGCATCTCTTTTTTCTATTGTGAAAAAATTGCTGATATCCTCCATTTTTACTGGCACACTTTTCCAGTTCCTCTCCATAATCTTATATCACATCCCAGGAGTCTCACCAATAAACATTAATACATATATTCTTACTATGTACAATACAATTATCAAGGAAGAAGGATTAAACATAAGTCATGGTTTTCATCGGTTAGCAAACATCTTTTTTGACAATTATCTAATTGTTTTATAATATGCCTTTGACCTGATTTCTTTATTTACCCAGTTTTCCTCCTAACTCTGACTCCTACTACCGTGGTTTATTTTTATTTTTCTATTTCCTAAATATTATGACTCAGATATCAGATTTTCTCTTTCCTCTTTATGTGTTATTCTACAGCATTATCATATCTTCAGCTCTCAGTATGATTTTAAAGGCCCTCAAATCTAAATAAAAAAATTAAGTCCCATCCAAAACTTCATATCTTCTATACACAACTATTACAGGGATCTACTAGCTTCTCCTCCAGTCAGCACCTTCTTCTCTATTTCTTTTCATTTGCTCAAGTATTTCCATGATCACTTACATGGAGTAACCCAAGACTGATGTGTCATTGATCCTTCTTTATCTCCAGCCACTCCAAATAAACACTGACAGAATTTATCATGACCAGACTTGCTCTGCATAAAATGCTCAGAGCAATACTATACACAAATGGATGGGCACAACAAATACCTCACCAGTGTAAATCCATTTTTTAAAAATCTCGAAAATTTACAACACCTACAAAACAATGAAATAAGGGGTAAAACTAAGCAATAAAGGACTATCCAACAGGATGAACAGATCAACATTATACATACAAATATTATCCATTAATGTAAACAGACTGAATGCTTCTCTTACAAGACATAGGATAGCTGAATGAATAAGAAAACAAAATTCAAGTATCCACTCTCTCTAGGAACACATTTAAATCAAAAGGACATACACAGACACATCATGAAAGCATGGAAAAGAATACTCCACACAAAAGGGTATCAAGAGAGAGCAGATATAGCCATTGTCATATTGAATATAACTGACCTTAAGCAAAGAAAGACAAAGAGGGCCATTATAAAATGGTAAAGGAAGCTATACAACAAGGCATAACAATCCTAAACATATAAGCACACAACACAGGCATTCACACATACATAAAGCAAGTCTTAATAGCACTAAGCAAAGAAATAAATAGTACCATAGTCATTGCTCAGGACCTCAACACACCATCATCAGAGCTTGATAAATCATCAATCCAGAAAATAAATAAATAAATAAACAAACAAACAAGTAAGAAACTTAGGCCAAACTCAAAATCAAATAGGTCTAACAGATAATTTACAAAACATTCTATCCCAAAACTACAGAATACACATTTTTCTCAATAGCACATGGTATAGTCTCCAATATTCATCATATGTTAGACCACAAAACAGGTCTCAACAAATTTTAAAAAATGGTAAATTGGACCATTTATCTTCTCATATCACAGCAGAATAACACTAGAAATCAGTCACAAAAAAAAAAACACTCGCACCTACACAAAGTCATAGAAATTAAACAACCTGCTGCTGTAGTTCAAGAATGAAAATTAAAATGGAAATGGAAGTTATTTGAATTGAATGACAAAGGAAACATAAACTATCAAAATCTTTGGAACACAGCCAAAACATTCCTCAGGGAACATAGCTTTAAATGCCTACATAAAAAAAGACAGAAAGATCGCAAATTTATAACCTAATGTTACATCTCAAGAAACTAGAAAAGGAAGAACAAACCAAACCCCAAACCAGCAGAAGATAAGAAATAAAGTTTTCAGAGCACAGCAAAATAAATTTTAAAATAAACAAAAATTACAAAGGAATAACAAAACAAAAAGTTGATTCTTTGAAAAAATAAACAAAATTGACAGACCATTTGCTAGATTAATGGAGAACAGTCTAAAAGGGACTTTACCTAACAAATGTGATCAGTGTAACCTAATTCTTTGTACCCTCAATGAATACCAAACAATAAAAAAGAAATGAAAAAAGTGACATAACAACTGATACCACAAGAATAAAAACATAATCCATGAGTACTACATAAATCTCTGTGTACCCAAACTAGAGAATGTAGAACAAATTGACAAGTTCCTGGAAACACACAGCCTCCCAAAATTCAACTGAAAGAAAAAGAACTCCTGAACAGATCAGTAACAATAGTGAGATCTAATCAGTAATAATAAAAAGAAACCAACAACAAAAAAATCCCTAGACCAGTGGATTCACAGTCAAATTATATCAGATTTACAAAGGAGATTTGATACTCATACCAGTTATATCATAAAATTATACTCAATTATACCATATAATTGAAAAGGAGGGCATACTCCCAACTCATTATACAAAGCCAGTATTACCTTGATATCAAAGTCAAAAAAGGACACCCACCACACACACACACACACACACAAATCAATATCTCTTCCAAATGTAGATGCAAAAACCCTCAATAAAATACTAGAAAAACTGAATTCAACCCATATCAAAAAAAAATAATAATACAACAGGACCCAGTGGGCCTCTTCTCAGGGATGAAATGATGGTTCAACATATGTAAATCAATAAACATGATTCACTCCATAAACAAAAGCAAAAAAAAAAAAAAAAAGACCATATGATCATCTCACTAAATGCAGAAAAAGCATTTGACAAGATCTAGCATCCTTTTAGGACAAAAGCATTCAACAAAATGGGCATAAAAAGAACACATCTCAGAATTATTATATAAAAGTCACATATGACAAACCCACAGCCAACATCATGCTGAATAGGGAAAAGCTAAAAATACTCCCCCTAAGAACTGTCACTAGTCCTATTGAACATAGTGCTGGAAGTCCTAGCCAAGGCAGTTAAGCAAGAAAAGAATATTAAGAGTATCCAAACTGAGAAAGAGGAGGTCAAACTATCACTGTTCACTGATGATCTGATCTTTTATACAGAAAAACCCAGAGAGTTCCACCAAGGGTCTTCTGGAATCGACAAATAAGTTCAATGAAGTCTCAGGGTACAAAAATGAATGTGCATAAATCAATAGCATTTCTATATACTAATGGAAGTCAAGCCAAGCATCAAATCAAAAACTCAATTCCATTCACAATAGCTATAAAGAAAATAAATTATTTACGAATATACTTAACCAAGGGGGTAAACGATCTCTACCAGGATAAATACAAAACGCTGAAAAAAGAAATTATGGAGGATATAAACAAATGGGAAAACATACTGTGTTCACAGGTATGAAGAAGCAACATTGTTAAAATATCCATACTACCCAAAGTGATTTAAAAATACCCATCATGTTACCAAAGTTATACTTCACAGATATAGAAAAAATAATTCAACACTGCATTTGGATACAGAAAAAAAGCCTAAAGAGTCAAAGCAATAATAAGTAAAAAGAACAAAACTGGAGGCATCCCATTACCAGAACTCAAACTCCTATTATGAGGCTATGGTAACAAAGACAGCATGGTATTGGTACAAAAATAGAGACACAGACCAATAGAATGGAACAGAGAATTTATACATAAAATCATCTACCTACAATAAACTAATCTTTGACAAAACAGACAACAAGTACACTGGGGAAAGAAGCTCTAATCAAATGGTGCTGGGGGGAGACAAGATGGTGGACTGAAGCCAGCTTTCCACAGAGGCTCCCATCCAGAAGGAGAGTTAAGGGATGAAAATTTAGCAAGTAACCTGGTGGATTTGAGCTGCACCAAAAGAGAAGATTGAAGAACGCACATCAAACCCGCTGAGGTGAGTTGCAACCACAAGGACACAAACACAAGCAAAATGGCTCACTCCTGGATATTCTGAAGCCACACTCCCTGTCTCCCTGGGCAACCAGAGGAGGCTACCGGTGAGTAAAGGATTTGCCTGAGGTGACTCACAAACCCGGGAAGTTTTCAGGGCAGGGCCGACTCAGAGAGGTAACCGAATACAAACCTCCAGCAGCAAAGACAGGACATTGGAACTCAGAACAGCTTCTCTTCTACAGGCGAATTTAGCAGGAACAGAGACAGAATCCCGCAAAGTTGTTCTGTTCTGTTCTGTTCTGTTCTGTTCTGTTCTGTCAGTTACATCAATCAGGGGCGGGACTGGGCCTGACTGAATACCCCCCGACATTGATCCATTGCCTGAGGATGTCAGACCTCACCTCCTCCTGCTAGATAGTGGCAGAGTGCAGAGGCCTGGCAGATTTCCTTGCGATTCAGGCAGGTGCAAATCCCTGGAGTATTTGTTCACTACAGGCAACTGGGTCAACCATCTACAGGGATATCAGTGACTGGGTCTGACAGAGGGACAAGGTGGGGAAGGAGGCATCAACCTTCCCAGACTGATCTATTTGCTGGGTGGCTCCTCCTGACTCCACGCAACACTGGAGTAAGCCATATCAGAGTAGTCACCAGACCCCTGTGATCCAGTTCCCAGAGAACTCTTGAACTCTCCCACCCAAGACAGGTGCCGACTGAGACAATTGATTTGGACCTTTTGAAATGAACCAATAGACTGAGGACTTTTCGGTTGGTGCCCTGGGTGTGCGGTTATAGGAAGGTTTGATTTTCCTTTTCCAATTGTTGCCAGTGGTGGGCGGGGTGAATTAATCACTGGTATTTCTCCACAGCTGAGACTTCAACCCAGAGTAAATGTTTCAATAGTGTCAAACAGAATCCAACTAAAAACATGACAGAACCACTTAGCCCAACCACACCAAACAGGGCCCCAGTTTCTCAGGCCACAACACTGTACGGGCCCTCGACAAAGCCCCAAGGAAAAATCAAAGGGAGTAAAACAACCATGGGGAGAAATCAGCAGAAAAACTCTGGTAACATGAATAACCAGAATACATCAAACCCCCCCCCCCCAAGGAAATATATGGCAGATGTAATTGAAGATCCCATTCATAAACAACTGACTGAGATGTCAGAAATTGAATTAAGAATTTGGATTGCAGAGAAGATTAATAAAGTGGAATTAGGAATTCGAGAAGAAATTCAAAAGTTGTCTCAAGAATTTAATGAATTTAAAGACAAAACCACCAAACACTTAGACACACTGAAGCAAGAATTTTCCGCTCTCAAAGATATGAAAAATACAGTAGAATCCCTCAGCAACAGAATGGAGCAAGCAAAACAAAGGATTTCTGACATTGAAGATAAAGCCTTTGAATGCTCCGAAACTCTCAAAGAGAAAGAGAAATGGAGAGCAAAAACGGATCATTCTCTCAGAGAGCTCTGGGATAATTCGAAGAAGGTCAATATCCGAAACATTGGAGTTCCTGAAACCGATGAAGTGTTCTCGCTGGGCACAGAGGCTCTTCTGCATGAAATTATGAAAGAGAATTTTCCAGACATGCCTAGAGATACTGAAATTCAGATAGAAGGCAGATTCAGAACCCCAGCATGACTCAACCCCAATAAGACATCCCCCAGGCATATCATAATTAACTTCACTAAAGTTAATACGAAGGAGAAAATTCTCAAAGCTGCCAGGAGAAAGAAAACCATTACCTTCAAAGGGAAGAATATTAGAATGACTGCAGATCTCTCTGCTGAAACTTTTCAAGCCAGAAGAGTGTGGTCATCAACTTTTCATCTCCTAAATTAAAATAACTTTCAACCCCGGATCTTGTATCCAGCTAAACTGAGTTTCATTTATGATGGAGAAATTAAATACTTTAATGACATACATATATTGAAGAAATCTGCCATAACCAAACCAGCTCCTCACGATATTCTCAGACATATCCTCCATAATGACCAACCCAATCCTATACCACAAAAGTAAACTCACTCAGAAACTTCGGATCAAACTCCAATTTCCACACTGGTGAAAGGATTAAAAATGTCCACTGGACTTTTGAAAAACTCGATACCCAAAATTTCACCAGACTTATCAATATTCTCCATTAATGTGAATGGCTTAAACTGTCCTCTAAAGAGGCATAGGTTAGCTGACTGGATACAAAAACTCAGGCCAGATATTTGTTGCATACAAAAGTCACATCTTAACTTAAAAGACAAATACAGACTCAGGGTGAAAGGATGGTCATTGATATTTCATGCAAATGGCAATCAGAAAAAAGCAGATGTTGCAATTTTATTTGCGGATACAATAGGCTTTAAACCAACAAAAGTAAGGAAGGATGAGTATGCTCACTTCATATTTGTTAAGGGTAATACTCAATATGATGAGATTTCAATTATTAATATCTATGCACCCAACCAGAATGCACCTCAATTTATAAGAGAAACTCTAACACACATGAGCAACTTGATTTCCTCCAGCTCCATAATAGTCAGAGATTTCAACACTCTTATGGCAGTGTTGGATCTATCCTCCAACAAGAAGCTGAGCAAAGAAATTTTAGATTGAAACCTAACCATCATACATTTGAATTTGGCAGACATCTACAGAACATTTCATCCCAACAAAACTGAATACACATACTTCTCATCAGCCCATGGAACATACACCAAAATCGATAGCATCTTAGGTCACAAGTCTAGCCTCAGTCTAGCCTCAGTAAATTCCTCTAGCAAGGAATAGAAATTATTCCATGCATCTTCTCGGACCACCATGGAATAAAACATGAGCTGAGTAACAACAAGAATCTGCATACTCATACAAACACGGAAGTTAAATAACCTTATGCTGAATGATAGCTGGGTCAGAGATGAGATTAAAAAAGAAATTGCTATTTTTCTTGGAACAAAACAACAATGAAGACACGAAATATCAGAACCTCTGAAACACCGCAAAGGCAGTGCTAAGAGGGAAATTTATAGCACTGCAAGCCTTCCTCAAGAGAACGGAAAGAGAAGAAGTTAACAACTTAATGGGACATCTCAAGCAACTGGAAAAGGAAGAACATTCCAACCCTAAACCCAGCAGAAGAAAAGAAATAACCAAAATTAGAGCAGAATTGAATGAAATTGAAAACAAAAGAATAATACAACAGATCAATAAATCAAAAAGCTGGTTTTTTGAAAAGGTCAATAAAATAGATAAACCTTTGGCCAACCTAATTAGGAAAAAAAGAGTAAAATATCTAATCTCATCAATCAGAAACAACAAAGACAAAGTAACAACAGACTCCTCAGATATCAAAAAAATCCTTAATGAATATTACAAGAAACTTTATTCTCAGAAATATGAAAATCTGAAGGAAATTGACCGATACTTGGAAGCATGTCACCTTCCAAGACTTAACCAGAACCAAGTACAAATGTTGAACAGGCTCATATCAAGTTCAGAAATAGCATCAACCATACAAAATCTCCCCATAAAGAAAAGCCCAGGACCAGATGGTTTCACATCAGAATTCTACTAAACCTTTAAAGAGGAATTAGTACCTATATTACTCAACCTGTTCCAAAAGGTAGAAAAAGAAGGAAGACTACCCAACACGTTCTATGAAGCAAACATCACCCTGATCCCCAAACCAGGAAAAGACCCAACAAGAAAAGAAAATTATAGACCGATATCACTAATGAATATAGATGTAAAAATATTTAACAAGATCCTAACAAACAGAATCCAGCAACACATCAAACGAATTATACATCCTGACCAAGTCAGTTTTATCCCAGGGTCTCAAGGCTGGTTCAATATACGTAAATCTATACATGTAATCCAGCACATAAACAAATTAAAAAACAAAGACCATATGATTCTCTCAATCGATGCAAAAAAAGCTTTTGATAATATCCAGCATCCCTTCATGATCAGAACACTTAAGAAAATTGGTATAGAAGGGACATTTCTTAAACTGACAGACACCATCTACAGCAAACCCACAGCCAATATCATGTTGAATGGAGTTAAATTGGAATCATTTCCACTCAGGTTAGGAACCAGACAAGGCTGCCCATTGTCTCCATTGCTTTTTAACATTGTAATGGAAGTTTTAGCTACCGCAATTAGGGAAGAAAAGGCGATCAAGGGTATCCATATAGGGTCAGAAGACAGCGAACTTTCGCTCTTCGCAGATGATATGATTGTATATCTGGAAAACACTAGGGATTCTACTACAAAACTCTTAGAAGTGATCAAGGAATACAGCAGCGTCTCAGGTTACAAAATCAACATTCATAAATTGGTAGCCTTTATATATACCAGCAATAGTCAAGTTGAAAAAAACAGTTAAGGACTCTATCCCATTCACAGTAGTGCGAAAGAAGATGAAATATTTAGGAATTTATCTAACAAAGGACATGAAAGATCTCTATAATGAGAAGTATGAAACTCTAAGAAAAGAAATAGCTGAAAATGTTAACAAATGGAAAAACATACCATGCTCATGGCTGGGAAGAATCAACATCGTTAAAATGTCCATACTACCCAAAGCAATATATAATTTCAATGCAATCTTTATTAAAGCTCCACTGTCATACTTTAAAGATCTTGCAAAAATAATACTTCGTTTTATATGGAATCAGAAAAAACCTCAAATAGCCAAGACATTACTCACAAATAAAAACAAAGCAGGAGGAATTACGCTACCAGACCTCAGACTATACTACAAATCGATAGTGATCAAAACAGCATGATACTGGCACAAAAACAGAGAAGTAGATGTCTGGAACAGAATAGATAACCAAGAGATGAACCCAGCTACTTACCATTATTTAATCTTTGACAAGCCAATTAAAAACATTCAGTAGGGAAAAGATTCCCTATTTAACAAATGGTGCTGGGTGAACTGGCTGGCAACCTGAAGAAGACTGAAACTGGACCTGCACCTTTCACCATTAACTAAGATAGACTCTCACTGGATTAAAGATTTAAACTTAAGACATGAAACTATAAAAATACTAGAGGAGAGTGCAAGGAAAACCCTTGAAGAAATCGGTCTGGGCGAGTATTTATGAGGAGGATTCCCCCCCCCCGCACCCCTGGGGCAATTGAAGCAGCTTCAAAAATACACTACTGGGACTTGATCAAACTAAAAAGCTTCTGCACAGCCAAGAACACAGTAAGTAAAGCAAGCAAACAGCCCTCAGAATGGGAAAAGATATTTGCAGGTTATATCTCCGACAGAGATTTAATAACCAGAATCCACAGAGAACTCAAATGCATTAGCAAGAAAAGAACAAGTGATCCCATCGCAGACTGGGCAAGGGATTTGAAGAGAAACTTCTCTGAAGAAGACAGGCGCGTGGCCTTCAGACATATGAAAAAATCAGAGAAATGCAAATCAAAACTACTTTGAGATATCATCTAACTCCAGTGAGACTAGCCTGTATCACAAAATCCCAAGACGAGAGATGTTGGCACGCATGTGGAGAAAAGGGAACACTTTTGCACTGCTGGTGGGAATGCAAATTAATACATTCCTTTTGGAAAGAACACTTAGAGATCTAAAAATAGGTCTGCCATTCAATCCCGTGTCCCTCTACTGGGCATATACCCAGAAGACCAAAAATCACATCATAACAAAGATATTTGTACCAGAATGTTTATTGCAGCCCAATTCATAATTGCTAAGTCATGTAAAAAGCCCAAGTGCCCATCGATTCACGAATGGATTCATAAATTGTGGTACATATACACCATGGAATATTATGCAGCCTGAAAGAAAGATGGAGACTTTACCTCTTTCATGTTTACATGGATGGAGCTAGAACATATTCTTCTTAGTAAAGTATCTCAAGAATGGAAGATAAAGTACCCAGTGTACTCAGTTCTACTATGAAACTAATTTAGGGCTTTCACATGAAAGCTATAACCCAGTTACAACCTAAGAATAGGGGGAAGGGAGAAAGGGAGGGGAGGGAGGGGGCAGGTGGGTAGAGGGAGGGGGATTGGTGGGATTACACCTGTGGTGCATCTTACAAGGGTATATGTGAAACTTGGTAAATGTGGAATGTAAGTGTCTTGGCACAGTAACTGAGAGAATGCCAGAAAGGCTATGTTAACCCCTGTGATGAAAGTGTGTCAAAAGGTCTGTGAAGCTAGTGTATGATACCCCATGATCATATCAATGTACACAGCTATGATTTAATAAAAAAAAAAATGGTACTGGGAAAATTGTAAAGCCACATACAAAAGAATGAAACAGGAACCCTACCTCTTACCACTCACAAAAATTAATTCAAGATGGATAAAAAGACTTAGATCTAAGGGATGAAACCAAAAGAATTCTAGAGGGAAATGTAGGAAAAATCTCTTCTAGATTTTGGCCTAGGCAAAGAATTTCTAAAAAGACACTGATGATAATCATGGCAATGACAAAAATTAATAAATGGGATTTGATTAAAGTAAAAAGCTTCTGCACAGCTAAGTAAACAATCCTCAGAGTAAATAGACAACCTACAAAATGGTAGAGAATACTTGCAAGCTACCTACTCATACAATAAAAGGCTAATAACCAGAACTCAAGCAAATCAGCAAGAAACAACCAAACAACCCTATTAAAAAAGTGGGCAAAGACATAAATGTATGCTACTCAAAAAAAGAAAGACAAATGGCCTAGAAACATATAAAAAAAATGTTCAATGTCACTAATCATCAGGGAAATGCAACTTAAAACCACAGTAAGCTATCTCCTTACTCCAATTGTAATGGCTATTATTTATTTATACTTATATAAATATAAACAATATGTTTGTATTACTTATTTATTATTTAAAAATCCACAAACAGTAAATCCTGATGTGGATATAGACAGAAAGGAACACTTATGCACTACTCATGGGACTACAAATTAGTACGACCTCAATGGAATATAGTATGGAAATTACTCAAAAAACTAAAATAAACCCACCATTTGATGTATTTACCCTGAATATTTCCTAAAGGAAAAGACATCATTTTATCAAAAAGATACATGCACTCAAATATCTTCCACAGAAAAATTCATAATCACAAAGATGTGAAATTACCCCAAGAGCCCATCAATTTATGAGTTCATGAGTGGGTTAATAAATACAGTCTATGTACACTATGGAGTACTACCCAGCCATAAAAAAGATGAGTTAATATCTTTTGCAACAATATGAATGGTGGTTAAGATGATTTTCCTAAGTGAAGTATCTATCATAAAAATGGAAAAGGAAACACCACAAGTACTCAGTATTAAATTGGAACTAATTGATGAGCACATAAGTGCACAGAAAGGAAGTAAAACTCAGTGGAAAGCAACTAGGGGACAGAGGGGAAGGGACTACTCCAAACTAATTGTTACTATGAACACTACTTGGGTGAAGGACTCATCTATAGCCAAAACTCAATTATTAAAAATTGATTAAAAAGTTTAAGAAAATATATTGCTTAGTGTAGCTACCCTCTATAAACTTACTGGAGATTCTTCATCAGTACTTGCTGTTACATCTTGCACTTTTATGTTATGAAAATAGCCTCTATTTAAACCTCAATTAACTTCCAACTTTTCTTCTGTAGCTGTCTCATATCTTGCATCTTTCATAGAATAGAAGAAAGTTAAGTCCTTGCTCTGGCTTAGGCTTTGGCTTAAGGTAATGTTGAAGCTGGTTTGATCTTTTATCCAGATCACAAAAACTTTTTCCATATCAGTAGTAAGCCTATTTCACTTTCTTATCTTTTATGGCATAGTATTTTTAATTTCCTTCAAGAACTTTTCCTTTGTATTCACAACTTGGCGAAGTTCATAGCTTTTACCTACTTTTTGTTTATGCATGCCTTCACCACTAAACTTAGCTTGTCTTTTTTCCTTGAGACAAAGTCTGACTGTTGCTCTGGGTATAGTGCTATGGTATCATAGATCACAGCAACCTCAAACTCTTGGGCTCAAGAGATCCTCTTGCCTGAGCCTCCCAAGTAGCTGGGACTACAGGCTCCTGTGATAGTATCTGGCTAGTGTGTGTGTATAGTATAATAAGACGTAGCCACCATAGAGTGATTCCTATGTTGGATCTGAGCAAAGTAAATTGAAAACATTCTAGAAAGAATTAGAATTCACTATTCTAGATGCTATAAGAAATATTCATGATTTATGAGAGGTCAAAATATCAACATTAACAGGGGTTATAGAGAATTAGATTTCAACTCTCGTGGATGACTGAAGGATTCAAGACTTCAGTGAAGGAAATAACTACAGATATGGTAGAAAGAACAAGAAAACTAAAATTAGAAGTAAAGCCTGAAGATGCGACTAAAATTGCTGTGATCCATGATAAAATTCAAAATGATAAGTAGTTACAAAGGAACTTTTTTATCTAAAGATGAGCAAAGAAAAAAATTACTGGATTTAGTTTCTACTCAGGGGAAGGTGCTAAGAACATTGTTGAAATGATAACAAAGGATTTGGAATATTACATAAACTTAGTTGACAAAGTAAGCAGCAGGTTTTGAGAAGACTGACTGCAATATTTAAAGATGTTGTAATGTGGGTAAAATGCTCACGCTATAGAAAACTTTTCATTAAAGAAAGAGTCAATCGATGGTACCACACTTTACTGTTGTAAGAAATTGCTAGAGCTGGGGGAGGAGAGCAAGATGGCGGCCAAGTAACAGCTTCCTTACATTTGGGCACCGTGAGTCCGGGGAGATAGGATTCTAGGCATCTATGGCTGGAGGGATCTGCCTATCATCACCCCTGTGAGGATACAGAGAGTCAGCGAGAGAATTCTGGACCCCAAGAGGAGGACTAAAACAGTGGAAGACTGGCAAGTGGTTGCATGTGTTCAATCGGTCTGAATCTGCCCACAACAGTAAGTTCAGTAGCAACGAGACTGCAAACCGAAAAGGCCTTACATGTGAACTGTTTGGACTTGGCACTCAATTGGTGTCTTTGGACTTGGCACTCAGTTGAGCTGCCTGGGGGGGAGCCTGAGCGGGAATGCAGAGAACTTTGGCCATTGTCTAGGGCCCCAGTCTGAGCCGCTGAGCCAGACGGAGCTAATAGTGTTTGGCTGTGAGTCACAGGAAGCCATTGTGAATGATCAGCCCAGGCAAGCTCCACCCTCAGGGTTGCAGAGCTAGAATCGGGTGGAAGCTGGTAACCCAGTGACCGAGTAGCTTAAGGGTGGGGTCTGAGCCGCCTTGCAGCCTTAACCCTCAGGGGCAGAGTGAGACCGGTTTTGGCACACTGGGTAAGTGCATAGCCACTTCAGCAGTGATTCCAGCAACTAGGACTTTCCTGGGAAGGCTTCTGCTCAGCAAGTTTACAAGTTCAAAGTGCCTTCTAAATGGGCTGAAAAGAGATTTAGGGTGTCTCCCTGCTGGGGTTTGAGAAATCAGGAGCCTCCAGTCATATCAGAACTGTGATTAACATCTCATAACCCAGAAGACCACGTGTTGCCCAGACAATATTCAACAACATATACATACTGCTTTGTTTTTGGCTGTGTTTTTTTGTTTGTTTAGTTTTTTGTTTTTTATTTTTATTTTTTTTTTTTGGTTTGCTTGTTTTTTTGTTTATTTTGATGTTGTTGATGTTGTTTTCTTTTTTAATTTCAAACTTTTCCATACAGATCTTTTTTCTTTCTCAATTTTTCTAGTTTAATTATAATTTCCCATTGCTACCTTTTTTAATAATTAGAACTTCATTTTTGCTATTGTTTCTACCACTATTATTTGGTTTTTCACACAATTTTATCCCGGAAAGTTATCTGTTTGCTTGTTTTGGTTTGATTTATAGCATTTTTGTCTTTCCCCTCCACTTGGTGGAGGTGGGATACTAGGTCTGATAAGGTCAGCAAAGAGCTGCTGACCTCAAGGGAACCACCCACTGGGCACCCCCAGAAGGTGGTTTTTTTTTAAGGTTGTGTCAAAGTACCCTACTGTACATCTATATTGCTCTGTCTCCCTATTTCTGTGCCTCTCTTCTTTTTGTCAATATTCCTTTTACCCATCCCCTCTCCTTTCTCTATTTTTTTTTTTTTCTTTTTACTCGGTCCTCCTTTCTTTCATCCCTTTCTTGCTCTTCAACCTTTTCACCCTTCTGGTCCTGTACCAAAAGGACTCATCTAACCCTTAGTCCACAGGGATGAGAACTTAAAGAGTAAGAGGAAGTGAAAGGAAAATTAGGGCAAGGAAACAGATAAAAGAAATCACTCATGAGGAAGAATCAGCAGAAAACGCCAGGCAACATGAAGAACCAGTCCAGAACAACCCTGCCAAGGGACCATGAGGTATCTACTGCAGAGGATTCCACCTGTAAAGAAATGTTAGGAATACCAGAAAGGGAATTTAGAATACACATACTGAAAACAATGAAAGAAATGATGGAAACAATGAAGGAAACTGCTAATAAAGTGGAAAATAACCAAAAGGAAATCCAAAAACAGAATCCAATAAGAGATAAACAATATGAAGAATATAAAAAGGATATAGCAGAGCTGAAGGAACTGAAACAGTCAATTAGGGAACTTAAAGATGCAATGGAAAGTATCAGCAATAGGTTAGACCATGCAGAAGAAAGAATTTCAGAGGTAGAAGACAAAGTTCTTGAGATAACTCAGATAGTAAAAGAGGCAGAAAAGAAGAGAGAGAAAGCAGAATGTTCACTGTCAGAATTATGGGACTTTATGAAGCGTTCCAACATACGAGTTATAGGAATCCCAGAAGGGGAAGAAGAATGCCCCAGAGAAATGGAAGCCATACTGGAGAATATTATAAAAGAAAATTTCCCAAATATCACCAAAGATTCTGACACACTGCTTTCAGAGGGATATCGGACCCCACATTGCCTCAGCTCTTACTGAGCTTCCACAAGACACATTGTGATGAACCTGTCCAAAGTCAAGACAAAAGAAAAGATTCTGCAAGCTGCCAGGAGTAAGCGCCAGTTGACCTACAGGGGCAAATCCATCAGAGTGACCACAGACTTCTCTAATGAAACTTTCCAAGCAAGAAGACAATGGTCATCTACCTTTAATCTACTTAAACAGAACAATTTCCAGCCCAGAATTCTGTACCCTGCTAAGCTTCAAAATTGATGGAGTAATCAAATCATTTATGGATATGCAAACACTGAGGAAATTCGCCACAACAAGACCAGCTCTACAGGAAATACTTCAACCTGTTCTGCACACTGACCACCACAATGGATCAGCAGCAAAGTAAGAACTCAGAAATTAAAGGACAGAACCTAACCTCCACACTGATGCAAAAGATAAAACTAAGCAATGGACTCTCACAAAATAAGATGAATAGAATACTACCATACTTATCAATTATCTCAATAAATGTTAATGGCTTGAATTCCCCACTGAAGAGACATACATTGGTTGACTGGATTAAAAAACACAAGCCATCCATTTGCTGTCTGCAAGAAACACACCTGGCTTCAAAAGACAAATTAAAGCTCTGAGTCAAGGGTTGGAAGACAATTTCTCAGGCAAATGGAATTCAGAAGAAAAGAGGAGTTGCAATCTTATTTTCAGATACATGTGGATTTAAAGCAACTAAAGTCAAAAAAGGTAAAGATGGTCACTTTATATTGGTCAAGGGAAAACTACAACAAGAAGACATTTCAATTCTAAATATTTATGCACCCAATTTAAATGCTCCCAGATTCTTACTCAGTCTGAGCAATATGATATCTGATAATACCATAAGAACAGGGGACTTTAACACTCCTCTTACAGAGCTGGACAGATCCTCTAAACAGAAATTAAACAAAGATATAAGAGATTTAAATGAGACCCTAGAACAACTGTGCTTGATAGACGCATATAGAACACTCCAGCCCAAAGATAAAGAATATACATTCTTCTCATCACCCCATGGAACATTCTCCAAAATTGATCATATCCTGGGACACAGAACAAATATCAACAGAATCAAAAGAATTGAAATTTTACCTTGTATCGTCTCAGACCATAAGGCACTAAAGGTGGAACTCAACTCTAACAAAAACGCTCAACCCACACAAAGGCATGGAAATTAAACAATCTTCTGTTGAATAGCAATCTTCTTTTATTTATGGAAGAAACAAAACAGGAAATCATTAACTTCCTTGAGCATAACAACAATGAAGACACAAGCCACCAAAACCTGTGGGATACTGCAAAAGCAGTTTTGAGAGGAAAATTCATCACTTTAGATGCCTACATTCGAAAAACAGAAAGAGAGCACATCAACAATCTCACAAGCCATCTTATGGAGTTGGAAAAGGAAAACAATAGAAGCCTAAACTCCAAAATAAAATCAGAGATCAATTAAATTGAAAACAAAAGAATCATTCAGAAAATTAATGAAACAAAGAGTTGGTTTTCTGAAAAAATAAATAAAATAGATAAACCATTGGCCTACTAATGAGAAATAGAAAAGTAAAATTTCTAGTAACCTCAATCAGAAATGATAAAGGGGAAATAACAACTGATCCCACAGAGACACAAGAGAGCATCTCTGAATACTACCAGAAATGCTACGTCCAGAAATTTGACAATGTGAAGGAAATGGATCAATATTTGGAATCAAACCCTCTCCCTAGACTCAGCCAGGAAGAAATAGAGCTCCTGAACAGACCTATTTCAAGCACTGAGATCAAAGAAACAATAAAAAATCTTCCAACCAAAAAATGCCCTGGTCCAGATGGCTTCACACCAGAATTCTATCAAACCTTCAAGGAAGAGCTTATTCCTGTACTGCAGAAATTGTTCCAAAAAATTGAGGAAGAAGGAATCTTCCCCAACACATTCTATGAAGCAAACATCACCCTGATACCAAAACCAGGAAAAGACCCAAACAAAAAGGAGAATTTCAGACCAATCTCACTCATGAACATAGACGCAAAAATTCTCAACAAAATCCTAGCCAATAGATTACAGCTTATCATCAAAAAAGTCATTCATCATGATCAAGTGGGCTTCATCCCAGGGATGCAAGGCTGGTTTAACATACGCAAGTCCATAAACGTTATCCACCATATTAACAGAGGCAAAAATAAAGATCACATGATCCTCTCAATAGATGCAGAAAAAGCATTTGATAAAATCCAGCATCCTTTTCTAATTAGAACACTGAAAAGTATAGGCATAGGTGGTACATTTCTAAAACTGATTGAAGTTATCTATGACAAACCCACAGCTAGTATTTTACTGAATGGACTAAAACTGAACGCTTTTCCTCTTAGAACTGGAACCAGACAAGGTTGTCCTCTGTCACCTTTACTATTCAACATAGTGCTGGAAGTTCTAGCCAATACAATTAGGCAAGACAAGGAATAAAGGGAATCCAAATGGGAGCAGAGGAGGTCAAACTCTCCCTCTTTGCTGACGACATGATCTTATACTTAGAGAACCCCAAAGACTCAACCACAAGACTCCTAGAAGTCATCGAAAAATACAGTAATGTTTCAGGATATAAAATCAATGTCTACAAGTCAGTAGCCTTTGTATACACCAATAACAGTCAAGATGAGAAGCTAATTAAGGACACAACTCCCTTCACCATAGTTTCAAAGAAAATGAAATACCTAGGAATATACCTAACGAAGGAGGTGAAGGACCTCTATAAAAAAAAAACTATGAACTCCTCAGAAAGGAAATAGCAGAGGATATTAACAAATGGAAGAACATACCATGCTCATGGATGGGAAGAATCAACATTGTTAAAATGTCTATACTTCCCAAAGCAATCTACCTATTCAATGCCATTCCTATCAAAATACCAACATCGTACTTTCAAGATTTGGAAAAAATGATTCTGCGTTTTGTATGGAACCGGAAAAGACACCGTCTAGCTAAGGCACTTCTTAGTAATAAAAATAAAGCTGGGGGCATCAGCATACCAGATTTTAGTCTGTACTACAAAGCCATAGTGCTCAAGACAGCATGGTACTGGCACAAAAACAGAGACATAGACACTTGGAATCGAATTGAAAACCAAGAAATGAAACTAACATCTTACAACCACCTAATCTTCGATAAACCAAACAAGAACATACCTTGGGGGAAAGACTCCCTATTCAATAAATGGTGCTGGGAGAACTGGATGTCTACATGTAAAAGACTGAAACTGGACTCACACCCTTCCCCACTCACAAAAATTGATTCAAAATGGATAAAGGACTTAAATTTAAGGCATGAAACAATAAAAATCCTCAAAGAAAGCATGGGAAAAACACTGGAAGATATTGGCCTGGGGAAAGACTTCATGAACAAGACTGCCATCGCAATTGCAACAACAAAAATAAACAAATGGGACTTCATTAAACTGAAAAGCTTCTGTACAGCTAAGGAGACAATAACCAAAGCAAAGAGACAACCTACACAATGGGAAAGGATATTTGCATATTTTCAATCAGACAAAAGCTTGATAACTAGGATCTATAGAGAACTCAAATTAATCCACATGAAAAAAGCCAACAATCCCCTATATCAATGGGCAAGAGACATGAATAGAACTTTCTCTAAAGATGACAGACGAATGGCTAACAAACACATGAAAAAATGTTCATCATCTCTATATATTAGAGAAATGCAAATCAAAACAACCCTGAGATATCATCTAACCCCAGTGAGAATGGCCCACATCACAAAATCTCAAAACTGCAGATGCTGGCGTGGATGTGGAGAGAAGGGAACACTTTTACACTGCTGGTGGGTCTGCAAATTAGTACAACCTTTCTGGAAGGAAGTATGGAGAAACCTCAAAGCACTCAAGCTAGACCTCCCATTTGATCCTGCAATCCCATTACTGGGCATCTACCCAGAAGGAAAGAAATCCTTTTATCATAAGGACACTTGTACTAGACTGTTTATTACAGCTCAATTTACAATCGCCAAAATGTGGAAACAACCTAAATGCCCACCAACCCAGGAATGGATTAACAAACTGTGGTATATGTATACCATGGAATACTATTCAGCTATTAAAAAAATTGGAGACTTTACATCCTTCGTACTAACCTGGATGGAAGTGGAAGACATTATTCTTAGTAAAGCATCACAAGAATGGAGAAGCACGAATTCTATGTACTCAATTTTGATATGAAGACAATTAATGACAATTAAGGTTATGGGCAGGGGGAGGAAAAGCAGAAAGAGGGATGGAGGGAGGGGGTGGGGCCTTAGTGTGTGTCACACTTTATGGGGGCAAGACATGATTGCAAGAGGGACTTTGCCTAACAATTGCAATCAATGTAACCTGGCTTATTGTACCCTCAATGAATCCCCAACAATAAAAAAAAAAGAGAGAGAAAATAGCTGAAAAAAAAAAAAAGAGAATAAATTGCTAGAGCCATCCAACTCTTTAGCAAACACTACTCTGAACCGTTAGCAGTCATCAACATTGAGGCAAGACTTTCCACCAGAAAAAGATTAAGATGCACTGAGGCCACAAATGATAATGAGCATTGTTATCAATAAAGTATTTGTAAAAAATAAATAAATAAATAAATAAATAAAAATAAAGCATTTGTTAATGTATTTACATTATTTTTTAAACAAATTACTATTGCACACTTAATAGATGATAGTATAAGTTGTTTATATACCAGGAAACCAAAAAATTCTTGTGACCTGCTTTATTATGATAGTGTTTTTTTTTATTGGTGGTAGTCTAGAAATAAACCAATAATATCTCAAAAGTATGCCTGTACTTGTTACATAATTTATGTAAAATCCTAGTATGTCATATAATACAGGAAGGATTCACATTCCACTGAAAGCCATCATCTAAAATACTACATATTCTCTAGAGTCAATACAGCTATCATTGCTATCAAAACGTGTACTAAGGGGCAAGCCTACGAGTTAAATTTGAAATAGAATTTGGATTTAAGACATGAATTTTGCCTCAGACCACAGCTCTCCCTTGCCATAAGGTTCCTATGGGAAGAAGACCACAGGGAATATTGGCAAAGGAAAAAAAAAAAGACAACTTTATTTATTACGAACTGGGTCAAGTAAAGACTAAAACTCAAGTAAAGACTGACTACTTAAGGAAATTGGAATTTGCCGTACATTATACTAGAGACGTAAGGGGAACTCAGAGTCCATACTGGAATCCAGTTATTATCCTATTGAGCACATAGAGGAAGAAACAGAAAATAGCTAAGTCCAGAAGAGACCCTGAGTCTGGAGAAAACCATACTGAAGATATACGGGAGGAATCTTCTGCCTAGAGATGGTATCACATGTTGTGGAACTACTGGATGAAGTCACCTAGTTAATGAGTGAAACAGGAAAGAAAAGATCAGGGCAGAGACCTGAAGAGATAAGGAAATACTGCCTAAGACTGAAAGAATACTCAGAATGAGGACATTGGAAAAATTATGATATCCTTGGAGCAGAAGAGAAAAAAAATACTTCAAGTATATTCTAACATAATAGTTTACTAATGCACAAATAAGAAGAGGATTGAGAAATGTTCATTAGGTTAAGCAACATGGGTATCACTGGTGACTTTGTTTACCCAATGTTAATATTAAATAGTAGAAGTCCTAGCTTTACCACTGACTAGCTATGTGACTATGGGTAATCTTGATCTTTTATCAATCAAAATCTCAGTTTGGACATAATAATAATATTAATAATTCCTAATTCAATAGTTAATGTACATTAAATGAAATAACATAAAAAATGCTCAACACAAGGCCTATATAACATCACAAGAATTCAGTATTATCTGACTACTAGTCCTGGAGGTAAGCAGAGGCCAAAGGCAAACCCATATCCCTTACTCTAATTTCTTACACGGGCACCATAAAATATTCCATAGTTATTTCCCCACTTAAATCAAACAAATTCTTCAGTTTCTTAACTCTTCTGTTTTCTCCTCCCTAACTGCTTTCTCATACAGTAATATGTTTGCAAAATTCAATTCCACAAAATTTCCATGAGACAAAGCACATCATGTTTCCTAAGTAGCTCCAGTTACTTTTTCAGCAAATATATTTTTGTGCAAGAAAGGAAAAAGCTAGACATTACTTGTTAATCTGAAAGTCAAACCTCAAGGTACTACTGCCATCCTAAGCACTTTTCAGACAGTGCTGAAGACATATGCACACAGTAAGTATGCATATGCAGTAACTGTGGCATATGTAACCTCCAAATTTATCATACCTAATAAAATTGTGTGCTGAAATGGTTCTATCTGCCCACAATATGTCTATGACAGAATACTGGTGACCTAATAAAAAAACTTTAATTCCCATTTGATATTCTTCATGGTAGTAATCTCTGTGCTGACAGGTGGCTAGTAATTTCAAAAGTAATTGTGGAGACACTATCTGCAGATGTTTGGGAATGTATTACAAATTCTTGCAAATGGGTACCAGAGGAATATGTGGAAAATAATGGCTAATATAACTTTTATTATAAAAAGACACATTCTCTTTAAGAACATCTGGAATACCTTGTGTGAGAAAAAATTAGAGGTAGGTAACAGGGACTATAAAGAGAACCTTGTCATTTTATAAGCACACATAGCTTCACCTTGTCAGCAGGACATCCATTTGGTGCAAGGATTCTAAGTCTTCACCCTACATCACTTCCCTCTTGGGCTCAACTTTATAGGATAAGAGCCAGATGGATAATTCCTTCCTATTCCGTTTCCAACAGAAAGAACAAACTAGGACAATATATCAAGTTTATAACTGCTAACAAAAGTCAATGGGTGTCCGTGGACGTATTTTCTTTCTACAAATTTTCTTTATCTGAAATGTTCTGCATGTAACTGGAATGTAACTGTTGATTATTCTGCTTCTCAAATGATGACAGTTTCAAAAAAGTCCAAGTATCATTTGTCAGAAGCAACTTGGTAGGAGGTGGGGTCTTACCCAAAGTAACTTCTCACTAATTAACTACTAATTCTACTTATCTTCATTTTCATAAAATGCATTAGCATAATATATCCCTCCCATGGTTAATTATTTCTATTATGACAACATGACCCATGCATAATGGGTTGACCAAAGTATTATATGAATAGTTTGTCTCCAAAGATATCATGTTACTGGAACACTCCAGTTTTAAAACTCACACTAAAAGTCATGTCGCTTGCTAACAATAATCTTCAAATTTTTAATTCAAAAATTAATAACTCAAATAGTTCAATCACTTATAACTTCAAGTTATTCAGATATATCAAATATTATCAAGTATATTTGAAACATACATTGTGAAGCACTTTACATGTGTTTTTTAATTTAATTTTCACTACAGTCTAGTCAAATAGGAAGAATTGATTATTCTAGTTTCATTATACATGAAATGGGACCTTTTTGAATTATATGCCTAGGCCACAAACAAAGAAACATGAACTGAGATCTTCTGATCCCTAACTGGTTACTTTTGACTACTCATGAACTTCTTCATCCAAAAAGCAAAAATATCACATTCTAAAAGGAGGATTTCTTAGTCTAGTTAATCTAGTAAGGATTTGTTAGCTTCATCTTTTCACAAAACCAACTTTTTGTTTTCTCTTCTGTATTTTTTTAATCTCCATGTTATTTATTTCTTCTCTGAATTTTATTATTTCTTTCCTTCTACTAGTTTCATGTTGAGTTGTTCTTTGCATTTCTAGTTCCCTAAAGGTATAGGTACTTATTGCCATAAACTTCCCTTTTGCCATATCCCGTAGATTTGGATATGATACATTTCCCTTTTTATTTGTTTCAATACATTTTTCTATTTTATTCTTCATTTCTTGATTGGCCCTTTGAACATTAAAGAGCATGTTTGATTTCTGCATATTTGTCTACTTTATAAGGTTCCTCTTGTTATTAATTTCAGGTTAGAAATCCATTGTGGTTAGAAAATATATTTGATGTAATTTCTACTTTTTTGAATTTGTTCAGACTTATTCTGTAGCACAAGATATGATATATTCTGAAATGTTCTATGTGCTGATGAAAAGAATGTGTATTGTCCAGAATTTGGGTGAAATGTTCTATAAATGTCAGTTAGGTCATTAAATCTAGTGTGTAATTTAACTTCTCTTTTTCCTTGTTGATTTTTACTTCTGGATGATCTGTCCGTTACTGATTGTGAAGTGTGAAAGTCTCCTAGCATTATTGTATTATAGTCTATCTCTCTTTTGTTCTATTGTTTGCTTTATATACTTGGGAGCTCTGGAGTTGGACACACAAATATTTATAATTGTTATATCTTCTTGTTGAATTTACCTCTTTATCATTATTGCACATATAGTGATCCTCTTTATCTTTTTTTTTACAGTCTTTGATTTGTGGTCCATTTTATGTGATCTAAATATAGCTATTTCTGATCTATTTTTGTTTCCAGTTACGTGAAATAACTGTACCACCCTTTACTTTCAGTCTGTCTTTATAGGTGAAGTGGGTTTCTTGAACACATCATAGAGCTCAGTCTTTTTATTTTTTTTTTCCTGAATCAACTACTCTAATCCTCTTAATTGGAGAAGTAAGACAATTTACATTCACTGTTGTTATTAATAAGAAATTACTAGTGTCATTTTGTTGTTTGTTTTCTGGTTGTTTTGATAGTCTGTCTTTCCTTTCTTCCTTCCTTTCTTCTGCTCCTGTGTCTTTGTGGGGTTTTTTTGTTTGTTTTTTTTTATTAAATCATAGCTATGTACATTAGTATGATCATGGGGCACCATACACTTGGTTCATAGACCGTTTGACACATTTTCATCACACACTAGTTAACATAGCTTTCCTGGCATTTTCTTAGTTATTTTGCTAAGACCTTTACATTCCACATTTACTAAGATTCACATATACCCTTGTAAGATGCACCGCAGGTGTAATCCCATTAATGTGTCTTTGTGTTTAAGTGATTATCTCTATTATTATGATTGAATTTGTTGCTTTTTATTTTTAGTGATCTATTATAGATTTTTATGTCATGGTTACCAGGAGGCTTACAAAAAATATAACAAAGTTATTTTAAAGGTATGACAATTTATGTTTAGATCACAAATATTAATAGACATATTTTGCAAAAAATATACCAAAAAATTCTATACTTTAACTCTATCCCTCCATTATTTCCCCTTTCAGCTATTTTAATTTACATATTTTTATGTTGTCTATCTCTCAACAGGTTGCTATAGCTTTTATTGTTTTTGATAGGCTTGCTTTTAGGCTTCATACTAGAGTATGGTTAGATTTTACACCACAAATATTGTAATAGAGTTTGCCCGTGTACTTAACTTTACCAGTGGGTTTGATACCTTGAAAAGTTTTCTCTTGCACGTTAGGGTTTTTGTTCTCTCAGACTGAAAAACTCTCTTTAACATTTCTTTCACAATGGGTAAGGTGGTGGGAAATCACTCAGCTTTTGCCTGGAAAAAACTTCATCTGTCCTCCACTTTTTTTCTGTGTGTGTGTGTGTGTGTGTGTGTGTGTGTGTGTGTGTGGTTTTGGCCAGGGCTGGGTTTGAACCCACAACCTCCTGCATATGGGGCTGGTGCCCTACCCCTTTTTTTTTTTTTTTTGTAGAGACAGAGTCTCACTGTACCGCCCTCAGGTAGAGTACCGTGGCGTCACACGGCTCACAGCAACCTCTTAACTCTTGGGCTTACGCGGTTCTCTTGCCTCAGCCTCCCGAACCCTACCCCTTTGAGCCACAGGTGCCACCCACATTTTTTTTTTTTGACCGAGTTTCACTATGTTGCTGAGGGTAGAGTGCCATGGCATCATAGCTCATAGCAACCTCAAAGTCTTAGGCTTGAGAGATCCACTTGCCTCAGCTCTTAAATATCTGGGACTATAGGCAATGGCCACAATGCCTGGCTAGTTTTTCTATTTTTAATAGATATGGGGTCTCACTCTTGCACAGAGTGAGAACTCCTAAGCTCAAGTAATCCACTTGCCTTAGCTTCCCCAAAGGCTAGGATTATAGGTGTGAACCACCACGCCAAGCTTGTCCTTGACATTTGAATGACAATTTTGCTAGATACAATATTCTTGAATAGCAGTGTTTGGGGTGGGATGCTTTAGCACTTTGAAAATGTCATTCCACTCTTCTCCTACATATAGGGTTCTATTCAAGAAGGTCATGCCAGATAAATCAGAGCTCCTTTATATGTTATTTCTTTCTTATCTCTTGCTGCTTTAAAATCTTCTCTTTATCCGTAACCTTTGAGTTTGTCTCAGAGTAGACTTATTTGGGATGAATCTGTTGCTCTAAGATCTTCCTGTACCTGGATATTTATA
The DNA here is from genome assembly GCF_027406575.1 of Nycticebus coucang. Taxonomy (NCBI): domain Eukaryota; kingdom Metazoa; phylum Chordata; class Mammalia; order Primates; family Lorisidae; genus Nycticebus; species Nycticebus coucang. Next base: position 53,417,802 of record NC_069780.1, read on the forward strand.
CCTTTCTCAAGTTTTGGGAAGTTTTCTGCTATTATTTTCTTTGAATAAACTCTCTAACTCTTGCTCTTGTTCATCTCCCTCTTGAACAGCAATAATTCAGACTTAAAGCAAGGTGCAGTGACTCATGCCTGTAATCTCAGCACTTTGGGAGGTTAAGGTGGGAACACTGCTTAAGGACAGGAGTTTCAAAACTTCCTGAAAAACACAGTAAGATCCTATATTTACAAAAAACAAAAAAAATTAGCCAGCTATGGTAGCACACACCTGTAGTCTCAGCTATTTGGGAGGCTAAGATGAGAGAATTAATTGCTTGAGCCCAGGAATTTGAAGTACAGTGAGCTATGATTTGGCTGCAGTACTTACTCTAGACTGGTCAACGAAGTAAGACACTGTCTCTAAAAATAATAATAATGAACTTTTACATTTGGTATTTTGTTATTTTCTATATATTGTAGGTGGACTTTGTTCCTTTTTTTTTTTTTGTCTCCACTTTCAAAATACCCAGGTCTTTCCTACAGTTACTAATATTGTTTTATGTGTATTAAATAATTAATGTTACCAAAAGAATATCTGACTTTTGACATCATTACCTGGGAGGTGATCTCCAGAAGAGTGTCTTGTTTGTGTAGGGCTTTGGCCATCCAATGTCTAACAATGTAACTTATGATGGGCATTTTAAGCCATGTGGTATCTATCTCTGGGAGTATACTGTCTAAAGGTTACCCATGCTTGCAGTCAACTATGGAGCCCCAGTAAAACTATGGAGAATAGGCCTACATGAGCTTCCCTGGTTGGCAATACTCTGGGCATGTTCTCATACATCATACTGGAAAATAATGCTGTCCATGAGTCCACAAGAAGAGGAGCATGGAAATTTGCTACTTTTTTTGGACTCCTCACTACTCGCTTCTTCCTTTGGTGGATTTTAATTTTCATTCTTTCACTGTAACAAATTATAAATATTTAGTACAACACCTTTCTGTGCATACTTCTAACCAATTAACAAACTTGAAGGTGATCTTGAGAACTCTCAAACTTATAATTGGTAGCAGAAATGAGGGTAGTTTTATGCACTGTAGTCCCTAACTTTGCAATTAATTAACTTCACATCTTCAGATGATGTTAATATTTTTTCATAATATCAATTAATTAGTCATTACCTCTAAAAGAACCCCATTTTAATTTCATCAAGAAAAATGTGATTTATTATAAAAACAAATCTGTGAGAACTACCAAGATGTTGACTTCCCCCATATGGAAAGGAATTATTCAGATGTAGTATGTATCATTTCCTCTCAACAAATTTGCCTCAACTTTCAATGGGGTCACATCCAGAAAAACATACTGTAAGTTGAAAATGTCTTTAAGAAGAAAATGCATTTAATACACCTAACCTACTAATCATCATAGCTTAGCCTAGCCTACTTTAGATGTACTCAGAACACTTACTTTAGCCTACAATTGGGCAAAAGCAAATACAAACCTATTTTAAAATAAAATGCTGACTATATCATGCAATTTATTGAATAGTGTACTGCAAGTGAAAAACAGAATGGTTGGATGGGTACCTGAAGTATGGCTTCTATGTAATGTGTATTTTCTTCACACAACACCATTATAAATTTGAAAAACAGTATCATTTCATTAAATTGTCCTATGTCACCAAAGAACATATTATAAAAATTCTTAGGAAAGTTTTGATAATTTTAAGGAAACAAATGTATTATATTCTAACTGCTTTTTATAATATTTTTATTCTTATTTTCTTTAAAGGGCGTCAAATTGATAATTTTGATTAATATGGTATGAAATAGTATTTAAAGGATTAATATCAAAGTTATAATCTAAAAGAGCACAAAGAGACACCTGAAAAGGAATTAACACACACTTGGAAATTGTTCCTTTTCACATTTCAGTTGGTCAAATTAACTTTTCTCTTATTCTTCAAATTAAAGGAAAAATTGTTACCAAATTAATTGTGCATTCAATATCACTGAAGCAAATACAAAAAGACCAAACAAACATAGATCTATAACCAAAAGTGGGAAGACCATGTTGATTACTATCTATACCCCCTTATTGAAGTTCAATTCAACCTGTTATAATCATAGCAGAGAGTAAGTTGAAAATGTCTTTAAGAAGAAAAGATTTTATAGCCTTTTGCTTTATAACCTCATGAATCTGTGAGAAACAACAGACTTAATGAGGATTTTCCATGTGAAAATGTTCATGAATTTTAGCAATGACCCGGTTACTATTTCATCAGCACCACCCTGAATTTCATTGTAAGGTCAAGGTTAGTGACTTGGCATTGAAAAAGCAGATAAAGAGGGGGAACGGAGGCAAGATGGCCAACTGGAGCCAGCTTTCCACAGAGGCTCCCATCCAGAAGGAGAGTGAAAGGACAGAAGTTTAGCAAGTAAGCTAACTGGTTTGGAACTGAGCCAAGAGAGAAGGTTGAAGAATGCACATCAACCCTGCTAAGGCGAGCTGCGACTCCAAGGAAATAAACAATAGCTATAAAATCCATTGCCAAGTAGATGAGAGTCCCCTCCCCCATGAGAAGGGCTCACACTACACTTTATACAAAGAAGCGAGCAGAGTTCAGATCTCCTCCAATTTTATCTCAAGGGAGAGGCCTTCTAAAAACCAGAACTTCTTCCCTGGAGAGGACTTACTAGCGTGCCATGGCACTCTCCCATCAGGCATAAAACTGTAGAAAACAGTATACATTCTCTATCTGCACTCCCCACTTTCAATGGAAAGTGCACCGAATTCCTAGCACTCCCCTCAACTTTCACTCCAAGGTCGGGAAGCCTGTCACCCATGGAGTCCAAATTCTTGGACATTTTTTTGAGAGGTGTGGACAAGGCATGGGCTGTTACTGGTCTGTGCTGATTCTGCGGCATGGGAATAAGGAGAAGACTGATTCTGCGGCATGGGAATAAGGAGAAGATGATGAACTGAGGCAACCATACAGGAGACGGAGAGGTGGTTCCCTATGGCACAGAAAAGCAGTGCCACTGGCAGGAACAATAGGGATCACACCCCTGGGGATAATTTGGAGAGACACTCCCTGCCTCTCTGAGGAACCAAAGGAAACCAGGCATCTTCTCTGGTGGCAGCCACTGGCAAAATAGATCTGGGCCGGTGAATAAAGGGTATGCCTGAGGTGGTACCTGCCTGGGCCGGGCTTGGTAGGGATGGAGAATAGAATATGCATGCACAGAGATGGCATACTCCCAGGGTGGAGCTGAGCCAGAAGGACTGCTTTAGTGAGCCTAAGAAGCACCCGGCCCTCGGGGGATCACAGCTGAGAGAAAAGCAGGTGGGGAGATGCAGAAACGAAGAGCTGATTGTGAGCTCTAACTGCATCCACCCCAACACAGAGTGCAACTGAGATAGACACACCAGCACCAGGTAGCAGCACAGATGGGGACTGAGTCAGTTTCTGTGAAATCAAATGGCGCCTGGTCTGCAGGCAAATATAGCTGGGACAAAAACAAATTCTGCAAAAATATAAGTGTTAGCAACATCAATCAGGGGCAGGGCTGGGACTAAGTGAACTAACTGCCCCAGCCTCCATTAAGCACCTGAGGTTGTCAGGCCTCGGCTCCCCTTGCTGGATATAATGGCAGAGAGCAGTGGCCTGGCCAAGGAGACATAGATCTCCCTGTGACTCAGGCAGGCAGAAAGCCCTGGAGCATCTGCTCATTGGAGAGAACTGGGTCACAGCCCTGTGGGGTTACTAGTGACTGGGTGTGACAGAGCTGCAAGGTGGGGAAGGAGGCATCAAACTTCCTGGACTAATTCATTTGCTGGGTGAGTTCTTCTGATTTCCTAGAGCACTGGAGTGAGTCATATTCAAGCTGCCATCAGACCCTTGCCATCTAGTTGCCAGAGACCTTTTAAACTCTCCCACCTGAGACCAGTGCTGACTGGGTCAACTGATTTGGACCTCTTGGATTGGGCCAATCACCCAAAGAGTATCCAAAGTGGTACCCAGAGTGTGTATTTGTGGGAAGGTTTGAATGTCCTTTCCAGTTGTTACCGTGGAGGGTGGGGTGACTTAATTGCTGGTATCTCTCCACAGCCAAGACTTCAACCCAGAGTAACAGATTCACTAGGGTTGGATAGAGACCAGCTGAAAACAAGACAGAGCCACTTAGCCCCATCACACCAAGCAGATTCCCAGTGTTTCAGGCTGTAGCACTGTATGGGTCCTTTGCAAAGCTCTAGGGTAAAAGGTACAGACACCAGTCCCAGCTCTTGGGCAAAGGGCTGGTTAATCACTACTCCAGGAGCCCCCAACCAAACTTCAACTTATCTGCTCATCTAGGCAAATGGTGTAAAATAATCATGGGGCAGAATCGGTGGAAAAACTCCATTAACATGAATAAGCAGAGTAGATCGACTCCCCCAAGGAACGACATGGCAGACACAACTGAAGATCCCATTCATAAACAAATGTCTGAGATGTCATAAATTGAATTCAGAATTTGGATTGCAAATAAGACTAATAGAATTGAGATAAAGTTGGAATTAGAAATTCAAGGAACATTTCAAAAGTTGTCTCAAGAATTCAATAAATTCAAAGACAAAATCACCAAATATTTTGACACATTGAACTTGTAGCCCTCAAAGATCTGAGAAATATAGGACAATCCCTCAGTAACAGAATGGAGCAGGCATAAGAAAGGATTTCTGACATTGAAGACACACTTTTGAACACTCCCAAACACTCAAAGAGGAAGAGAAGTGGAGAGCAAAAATGGAACATTCTCTCAGAGAGCTCTAGGATAATTCAAAGAAAACTAATACTCGCCTTATAGGAATTACTGAAGGTAAGGTGGTTGCTTCAAAAGGTATAGATGCTCTACTTCATGAGCTATTGAAGGAGAACTTCCCAAACATGCCAAGAGATTCTGAAATTCAAATAGCAAACAGTTTTAAAACCCCAGCATGACTCAACCTGAATAAAACATATCCTAGATAGATTACAAGTAACTTTGCCAAAGTTAAAATGAAAGAGAAAATTCTGCAAGCAGCCAGACAGAAGAAACCCAAAACCTACAAGGGGAAGAATATTAGAATGAGTGCAGATCCTTCTGCGGAAATCTTTCAAGATAGAAGAGGGTGGTCATCAACTTTTAATCTCCTAAAACAAAATACTTTCAACTCATGATCCTTTTTCCAGTGAACTGAGTTTCATTTATGATGGAGAAATTCAATACTTTACTGACATTCACATGTTGAAGAAATTTGCCATAACTAAAAAGGCTTTCCAGGATATTCTCAGACCTATCCTCCATTATGACTAGTGCAATCATCCACCACAAAAATAAAATCACTCAGAAACTTTTGACCAAATTCCAACTTCCACAGTGGCAAAAGGATTAAAAATGTCCATAGGACTTTCAAAAAACTCGATACCCAAAATTCTACCAGGCTTATCAATATTCTCCATTAATGTGAATGGCTTAAATTGTCCTCTAAAGAGGCATACGCTGGCTGACTGGATTCAAAAACTCAGGCCAGATATATGCTGTATACAAAAATCTCATCTTACCTTAAAAGATAAATATAGACTCAGGGTGAAGGGATGGTCATCTATATTTCAGGCAAATGAAAATCAGCAAAAAGCAGGTATTGCAATTTTATTCACAGATACAATAGGCTTTAAACCAACAAAAGTAAGGAAAGCTAAGGATGGTCGCTTCATATTTCTTAAGGGTAGCACTCAACATGATGAGATTTCAATTATTAACATTTATGCACTCAACCAGAATGCACCTCAATTTATAAGAGAGACTCTAACACACATGAGCAACTTGATTTCCTCCAGCACCATAAGAGTCGGAGATTTTAACACTCCTTAGGCAGTATTGGATAGATCCTCCAAAAAGAAGCTAAGCAAAGAAATTTTAGACATAAACTTAACCATTTAACAATTGTATTTAACAGACATCTACAGAACATTTTGTCCCAACAAAATTGAATACACATTCTTCTCATCAGCCCATGGAATATACTCCAAAATTGATCACATCTTAGGTCACAAGTCAAACCTCAGCAAATTTCAAAGAATAGAAATTATTCCTTGCATCTTTTCAGACAATAATGGAATAAAAGTGGAACTCAGCAACAACAATAATCTGCATACTCATACAAAAACATGGAAACTAAATAAACTTATACTGAATAATAGCTGGTCATAGATGAGATTAAGAAGGAAATTACCAATTTTATGGAACAAAACAATAATGAAGACACAAATTATAAGAACCACCGGGATACCGCAAAGGCAATCCTAAGAGGGAAATTTATAGCACTGCAAGCCTTCCTCAAGAGAATGGAAAGAGAGGAAGTTAACAACTTAATAAGACATGTCAAGCAACTGAAAAGGAAGAACATTCTAATCTCAAACCCAGCAGAAGAAATGAAATAACCAAAATTAGAGCAGAATTAAATGAAATTGAAAACAAAAGAATAATACAACAGATCAATAAATCAAAAAGGTGATTTTTTGAAAAGGTCAATAAAATAGATAAACCTCTGGCTAACCTAACCAGGAAAAAAAGAGTAAAATCTCTAATTTCATCAATCAGAACTGGTAAAGATGAAATAACAACAGATTCCTTAGAAAATCAAAATCCTTAATGAATTTTACAAGAAACTCTATTCTCAGAAAAATAAAAATCTGGGTGATGCCTGTGGCTCAAGGAGTAGGGCGCTGGTCACATATAACAGAGGTGGCGGGTTCAAACCCAGCCCTGGCCAAAAACCACAAAAAAAAAAAAAAAAAAAGAAATATAAAAATCTGAAGGAAATTGACCAATACTTGGAAGCATGCCACCTTCCTAGACTTAGCCAGAATGAAGTGGAAATATTGAACACACCTGTATCAAGTTGTGAAATAGCATCAACCATACAAAATCTCCCTAAAAAGAAAAGCCCAGGGGACCAGATGGCTTCACATCAGAATTCTACCAAACCTTTAAAGAGGAAGTAGTACCTATATTACTCAACCTTTTTCAAAGTATAGAAAAAGAAGGAATACTACCCAAAACATTCTATGAAGCAACATCACCTTGATCCCCAAACCAGGAAAAGACCAAGAAAAGAAAATTATGGACCAATATCACTAATGATTATTGATGCAAAAATATTCCACAAGATCCTAAAAAACAGAATCCAGCAACACATCAAACAAATTATACACCATGACCAAGTGGGTATTATCCTAGGGTCTCAACGCTGGTTAAATATATGTAAATCTATAAATATAATTCACCAGATAAAAAAAAAAAAAAGACCATATGATTCTTTCAACTGATGCAGGAAAAGCTTTTGATAATATCCAGCATCCTTTCATGATCAGAACACTTAAGAAAATTGATAAAGAAGAGACATTTCTTAAACTGACAGAGGCCATCAACAGCAAACGCACAGCCAATATCATATTGAATGGAGTTAAATTGAAATCATTTCCACTCAGATCAGGAACCTGGCAAGCTTGCCCATTGTCTCCACTGCTCTTTAACATTGTAATGGAAGTCTTAGCCATAGCAATTAGGCAAGAAAGGCAATCAAGGTTTTCCACATAAGGTCAGAAGAGATCAAACTTTCACACTTCGCAGATGATATGATTGTATATCATGAACATACCAGAGATTCTACTACAAACTCTTAGAGGTGATCAAGGAATACAGCAGTGCCTCAGGTTACAAAAGCAACATTCATAAATCTGTAGCCATTATATATATCAACAATAGTCATGCTGAAAAAAGAAATGACCCTATTCTGTTCACATAGTGCCAAAAAAGATGAAATATTTGGGACATGAAAGATCTCCATAAAGAGAACTATGGAACTCTAAGAAAAGAAATAGCTGAAGATGTTAACAAATGGAAAAACATACTATGCTCATGGCTGGCAAGAATCAACATTGTTAAAATGTCCATACTATTCAAAGCAATATACAGTTTTAATGCAATTCTTATTAAAGCTCCACTGTCATATTTTAAAGATCTTTAAAAAATAATACTTTGTTTAATATGGATCAGAAAAAAACCTCGAATAGACCAGACATTACTCAGAAATAAAAACAAAGCAGGAGGAAGTATGCTACCAGACCTCAGACTATACTACAAATCGATAGTGATCAAAACAGCAGGGTACTAGCACAAAGGCAGACAGGTAGATGTATGGATCAGAATAGAGAACCAAAAGATGAACCCAGCTACTTACTGTTATTTGATTTTTGACAAGCCAATTAAAAACATTTAATGGGGAAAAGATTCTCTATTTTAAGAAATGGTGCTGGGTGAACTGGCTGGCAACCTGTACAACACTGAAACTGGATGCACACCTTTCATCATTAACTAAGATAGACTCTCACTGAATTAACGATTTAAACTTAAGACATGAAACTATAAAAATACTAGAAGAAAGTACAGAGAAAATCTTGAAGAAATTCGCCTGGGAAAATATTTTATGAGGAGGACCCCCTTAAAATATTGGGGAATTGAAGCAACACCAAAAATACATTACTGGTACCTGATCAAACTAAAAAGCTTCTGCACAGCCAAGAACACAGTAAGTAAAGCAAGCAGACAGTCTTCAGAATGGGAGAAGATTTTTCAACTTATGTCTCCGACAAAGGTTTAATAACCAGAATCCACAGAGAACTCAAATGTATTAGCAAGAAAAGAACAAGTGATCCCATCTCAGGCTGGGCAAGGGACTTGAAGAGAAACTTCTCTGAAGAACACAGGCACGCGGCCTACAGACATATGAAAAAATGCTCATCATCCTTAATCATCAAAGAAATGCAAATCGAAACTACTTTGAGATATCATCTAACTCCAGTAAGATTAGCCCATATCACAAAATCCCAAGACCAGAGATGATGGCATGGATGTGGAGAAAAGGGAACACTTCTACACTGCTGGTGGGAATGCAAACTAATACATTCCTTTTGGAGAGATGTTTGGAGAACACTTAGAGATCTAAAAATAGACCTATTTTAGATTGAATAGACCATTCAATCCTACATTTCCTCTACAAGGTATATACCCAGAAGACCAAAAATCACATTATATCAAAATTATTTGTACCAGAATGTTTATTGCAGCCCAATTCATAATTGCTAAATCATGGAAGAAGCCCAAGTGTCCCTCAACCCATGAATGTATATGTACACCATGGAATATTATGCAGCCTTAAAGAAAGATAGAGACTTTATCTCTTTCATGTTTACATGGATGGAGCTGGAACATATTCTTAGCAAAGTATCTCAAGAATGGAAGAAAAAGTATCCAATATACTCAGCTGTACTATGAAACCAATTTATAGCTTTCATATGAAAGCTATAAACCCAATTATAGCCCAAGATTATAAGGAAAGGGGAGAGGGAGATAAAGGGAGGGGGGAGGATGGGTGGAGGGAGAGTAATTGGTAGGACCACACCTATGGTGCATCTTACAAGGGTACATGTAAAATTTACTAAATGTAGAATATAAATGTCTTAACACAATAACTAAAAAAATGCAATGAAGGCAATGTTAGCCAGTTTGATTCAAATATATCAAATTGTATATAAAACCAGCACATTTTACCCCATGGTTGCATTAATGTACACAGCTATGATTTAATGAAAAAAAAAAAAAAAAGAAATGATAAAGGGGAAATTACAACAGCTGCCACAGAGATACAAGAGATTATCTCTGAATACTACCAGAAACTCTATGCCCAGAAATTTGACAATGTGGAGGAAATGGATCAATATTTGAAATCACACCCGCTCCCTAGACTTAACCAGGAAGAAATAGAGCTCCTGAACAGACCAATTTGAAGCATGGAGATCAAAGAAACAATACAAAATCCCCCCCGAACCCCCTAAAAAATGCCCTGGTCCAGATGGCTTTACACCAGAGTTCTATCAAACCTTCAAAGAAGAGCTTATTCTCATACTGCAGAAATTATTCTAAAACATTGGGGAGGAAGAAATCTTCCTCTGCACGTTCAATGAAGCAAATATCACCCTGATACCAAACAAAAAAATACCCTGGTCCGGATGGCTTCACATCAGAATTTTATCAAACCTTCAAAGAAGAGCTTATTCCTATACTGCAGAAATTATTCCAAAAAATTGAGGAGGAAGGAATCTTCCCCAACACATTCTATGAAGCAAACATCACCCTGATACCAAAACCAGGAAAAGACCCAACTAAAAAGAATTTCAGACCAATTTCACTCATGAATATAGATGCAAAAATTCTCAACAAAATCTTAGCCAATAGATTACAGCTTATGATCAAAAAAGTCATACATCACTATCAAGTAGGTTTCATCACAGGGATGGCAGGCTGGTTTAACATACATAAGTCCATAAATGTTATTCACCATGTCAACAGAAGCAAAAACAAAGACCATATGATCCTCTTGATAGATGCAGAAAAAGCATTTGATAAAATCCAGAATCCTTTTCTAATTAAAACACTGAAGAGTATAGGCATAGGTGGCACATTTCTCAAACTGATCGAAACTATCTATGACAAACCCATAGCTCATATTTTACTGAATGGAATAAAACTGAAAGCTTTCCCACTTAGAACTGGAACCAGATGAGGTTGTCCTCTATCACCACTACTATTCAACATAGTGCTGGAAGTTCTAGCCAATAAAAATAGGCAAGAAAAGGAAACAAAGGGCATCCAAATTGAAGTGGAGGAGGTCAAAGTCTCCCTCTTTGCTGAGGATATCATTTTACACTTAGAGAATCCCAAAGACTCAAACACAAGACTCCTGGAAGTCATCAAAAAATACAGTAATATCTCAGGATGTAAAATCAATGTCCACAAGTCAGTAGCCTTTGTATACGCCAATAATAGACAAGATCAGAAGCTAATTAAGGACACACCACCCTTCACCATAGCTTCAAAGAAAATGAAATACGTATGAATATACTTCATAAAAGAGGTGAAGGACCTCTATAAAGAAAATTATGAAACCCTAAGAAAAGAAATAGCAGAGGATATTAACAAATGGAAGAACATACCATGCTCATGGCTGGGAAGAATCAACATTGTTAAAATGTCTATACTTCCCAAAACAATCTACCTATTCAATGCCATCCCTATTAAAATGCCAACATCATACTTTCAAGACTTGGAAAAAATAATTCTTCATTTTGTATGGAACCAGAGGAAACCCTGTATAAGTAAGGCAGTTCTTAGTAATAAAAATAAAGCCGAAGGCATCAGCATACCAGACTTTAGGCTGTACTAAAAGGCCATAGTTGTCAAAATGTCATGGTACAAAAATAGAGACATAAACATTTGAAATCAAATAGAAAACCAGGAAATGAAACTAACATCTTACAACCACCTAATCTTCGATAAACTAAACAAGAACATACCTTGGAAGAAAAACTCCCTATTCAATAAATGGTGCTGGGAGAACTGGATATCCACATGTAAAAGACTGAAACTGGACCCATACCTTTCTCCACCCACAAAAATTGATTCAAGACAGATAAAGGATTTAAATTTGAGGCATGAAACAATAAAAATCCTCAAAGAAAGAATAGGAAAAACACTGGAAGATATTGGCCTGGGGAAAGACTTCATGAAGAAGATTGCTGTGGCAATTGCAACAACAACAAAAATAAACAAATGGGACTTCATTAAACTAAAAATCTTCTGTACAGCTAAGGAGACAACAACCAAAGCAAATAGACTACCTACACAATGGGAAAGAATATTTGCATATTTTGAATCAGACAAAAGCTTGATAACTAGGATCTATAGAGAACTCAAATTAATCCACATGAAAAAAGCCAACAATCCCATATATCAATGGGCAAGAGACATGAATAGAACCTTCTCTAAAGAAGATAGATGAATGGCTGGCAAACATATGAAAAATGCTCATCATCCCTAATTATCAGAGAAATGCAAATCAAAACCACCCTGAGATAGCATCTAACCCCAGCAAGAATGGCCCACATCACAACATCTCAAAACTGCAGGTGCTGGAGTGGATGTGGACAGAAAAGAACACTTTTACACTGCTAGGCTGCAAACTAACACAACCTTTTTGGAAGGAAGTATGGAGAACCCTCAAAGGACTCAATCTATGTTAGGCCTAGGCTAAAGTCGAAAAATACCAGTTAACTTCTCACAAATTCCTGGGTTGCAAGCCCTCAAAAAAATGAAGTAAGTCTAGTTCACTCCCAAGATAGATGGAAACGTACTCACTAACTTCCTGCTTGACTAACTCCCGGGCCTGGGAAACGAACCGACTGTCCCCAGTCGCAGGTGGAGACAATAGCAGGTGGAGAGAATACTGAGACAAAGATGTATGGAGGAAAAGTACTGGAACTAAGATGTATGGGAAAATATTAAAGCAAAGATGTATAATGTATAGCTAACTAACTGCAAAATTCTGCTTCTGTACAATGCGTGCCTGCTACCCCCACCTGAATGCACCTGGACAGCCTGCATGCCAACCAGGATGCAGACTAAGCCTTAAAAAAAATCCCCTTAAGCACTGGGAGCTGCTCTCAGAAACCCCATGTTGGAACACTGAGGCAGTCGCAGGCCAGCTCTTCAATAGAAGGACTGCTATAAATTTGGCTTGCTTGGCAGTGTGATCTTTGTGGAACTCCTCGGCACAACAGCTAGACCTCCCATTTGATCCTACAATCTCATTACTGGTCATCTACCCAGAAGAAAAAAAATCCTTCTACTACAGAGACACTTTCACTAGACTGTTTATCACAGCTCAATTTACAATTGCCAAAATGTGGAAACAGCCTAAATGACCACCAACCCAGGAATGGATTAACAATCTATGGTATATGTATACCATGGAATAATATTCAGCCATTAAAAAAGATGGAGACTTTACATCCTCTGTATTAACATAGATGGACAGGGAACACATTATTCTTATAAAGCATTGCAAGAATAGAGAAGCATGAATCCTATGTACTCAATTTTGACCTGAGGACAATTAATGCCATAGTACATGGTGGGAGTGGGGATATGGGAGAGCAGAGAAAGAGAGAATGAGGGAGGTGGGTGGGGGAAAGGAAGAGCAGAGAGAGGGACAAAGGGAGAGGCATGGGGGTCTCAGTGTGTGACACACCTTTTGCAGGCAAGACACAATTATAAGAGAGACTTTACCTAACAAATGTAACCAGTGTAACCTGGTTTCTTGTGCCCTCAATGAATCCCCAACAATAAAAAAAAAATAATTAAATAAATAAATTTTTGGAAAAAAAAAAAAAAGAACTGATTTATCTGATGGGTTACTTCATTCCATGCAACTGCTTCATTACGGTGTCTTAAACTTGTCAAAGAAAAGCCTAATACATGGCAACAAACACATTCTTTGCTGATAGGGAGGTAAAGTTTAGCTCCACAGGACTTGCTGTTAATACATGTAGAATTGTTGATATTAGATGCAGGTCCAAGAGATACCTAAACTTTTCATCAGCATAAAGCTTAGCTGGGTCTCTTTTTCTTTCCTTCTTTCTTCTTCTTCTCTTTTTTAATTTGTTGTGAGAGAGTTACAATTATATGGCTTTATCAAACAGATCACATTTTCAAGTTATAATTTCTTTTTCTGAACTTTTTCAGTGCAAATAGCAGCTGGAATCCATTGACGGTTTTTATGTAAGTTAGGGAGAGAAAGAAGGGGGACTTATAGGAAGGAGGTACAGTATCAGGACCTCAACTTCCATATGTATTTCACCAAATGTAATTGTTTTATTCTGGTATAATATTTGCAAATGAGTATAAAATTGCCTATAAGACAGAACACATTAGAGAAAGTAATTTCATGGTTTTTGTTTTAGGTGGCATCTATAAAAGGTTAAAACCCTTTATGACTTCAACTGAAATTTGTTCTCATAACAAGGTATTTTTATTTTGCTACCTTGGAAATTATATCTTAAGACAATTTATATATAATATTTCATCTTTGAAAATTAGTACTATTATCAAGCAATTCCTATACCAATCTAAACATCAGATAAAACTATATATAAGACTTTTAAAATATAAATGTTGAAGAAGACTCAAAAAATATTATGACTTCAATTATTACTCTCCATTTCTATTGTTGTTGTTGATGGTGGTGGTGGTAGTTGGTTTGGTTTGGATTTTACCATTTCAATAATTTTCTAATATCATATCCATGGAAAATCACAGCAAGGCTTATTCAAACCTCCACCATCAGATTGACTGAAAGAAGAGGTAGCTTGAAGAGAGTGGAATCAGAGTTTTGGAAAGTAGGCTGACTTTGGGAAAAATAGTCAGAAAACCAAATAAACGTGACCAATGTATCATAGCAAATTGGGTTGATCCAAGCTAATATCTTCATTAAGATATTAAGATTTGATCTTTATTATCAGGAATTTGTGAAAACTGGAATTTCTAGACAGTGGCAATACTCTGAGTTAGTTGAATGGGTAGTGGTGTTTTAATTCCAGGTGTTATCTTTAGTTTCCAATAAGCTTTTAGCCATTACTTGGAGGACATGAAGAGTTGGGAATCAGGACTTAAGCAAAGGACTTTCAAGGTAAGATTTCAGCCTCAAATCTAACAATTAAGATCCTTATTTCATCTATTAAAATATTTCATAATCTCCCAGCATGCAGTGAGGTCATTTTTATATTTAAAAATTTGTTGTTTAGCCATTCTCAACATGCGTATAGAACTTTGCAGTTTTCAAAGAACTTGTACATACATGTACATAACTTATTCTTCACAGCACAGCTAAAATTGGAGTATAATGGATACTTTCACTCCCACTTAATCAAGAAAAGACAGAATTGTGTCACAGCAGAACGTGGACCATGCAAATCTCTCCAACCCTTATCCAGTGTGTACCACAATGTATCACAATGCCTTTAAGCAAGCAGATGATGTAAAGTTCCTCCTTCCTAATCTTTTCCATATGTATGTCAGAGAATGTGGATGGAAGCAACCCACTGTGCTGGTTGTAGACTGTCCTTGTCATCACGTAGTTCTTCCTCTGAACTCTTATATGTCAATATCCTAATCAGAATAAAACCTCCCATTCTTTCTGTTATTTTACTCCCACTAAATCCACTTGAACTTCAGAGATCCCAGTTTCGTGAACTCTCCCTTTTGTCCTTGTCCATTTAGTCCTGTACCAATATTACAGCTTTTTTTTATTACCATCCTCACTTTTTCTCATTTCTTTATCCTCCAGCTGCAGTTATCCAACAAGCCCCTGCCAGAGATCAATCCAATACTCTACATCTGAAGCTAAATTTTAAGTAGGCAATTATTGTCTGTTGCTGCTACATAATTTTTAATAGAAACCCAATCTCAGTAAGACACTAAGTTGACATTAACCAATATTGACTTTGTCTCAGTTTAAGTCACTATCCCATTTCTGTAACAAGAGTTCTAAACTTTTGTCACCATCCCAATGCCCTTAACCCATCTCTGTTTCTTTCTTAGATAATCTGTTTACTACCTCATCAAGATCTTCAAATGCAAATTTCCCTTCTTCCAAGCCTTAATATTCTTTGTAGCATCATCTGTTTGCCCTTGCTTTTATTCTCCTTTGCCTTGGATCTCATTTTCTACTATATTCCCTTGAATAGTCCTCTTTAACAAGTGGCTTTATTTCTTGCTACCATCAATCTATCCTTTGGTACTAGCCACCTCCTAAATCAAAAATAAATAAATAAACAAATTTTCTTACAACTGAAAAATAATTCCAGATATTTCTTCTTCAAACAACTTTCTAAATCTGTTGAAAGTATTACAAAAGAAGACTGTAATTTCTATCTCTACTTCACACCTTTCCGTCTTATACAGTCAATTTACTCATAAATTTCTACACTGTTTATAATGTAATAAATCACAGAACAGTCAATAAAATAAAATATGTCCATTTAAACATTGCTTATTTCTGCTTTATTTCATCATGAACCATCTGTAATGTGGAACATGTCAATTTTTAAATTTTTTTGTATGTGTGTATAATGCTTTGGCAAAGGAATCTTTGAGGAAAAATATTACTTTTATATTTAATTTGGTCATTTATAAATTTACTCTCCTTTATTCCAACTGCACATGAAATTATTATATGTTCAGAAAACAGTCAATGGAAATATATGAATTAACCAGGCATTTTTTTGAAGATCATTAATTTTTTAGTAAATTTTCACAAAAACAAAATGTCTTTCAAAACTAGAGCATTGTTTCCATGGTTCCTTTTTTACAAGAAGGGGATATGTAGGAGTAGTGTGTGTGTATATGTGTGTGTGTGTTCACTTATAAACCTAAAAAATTAGCTGTTTCATTTTTTTTGTAATCCTTCCACTCAATTCTCCAGTGTGCAGTTTCAATATGAAGATTTTACTCTTCCATGTCAGAAATGCCTATGTATTTTACTTGGTTGGAATCTGTGTTCATTTAGACATGGTCTAGCTTCTATCAGGCTGAAGGCCAAAGACTTGAGATAATTGCATGCCTGTTTCAGGAATGTTTTTATAATTCTTCATGCAGTTTAAGACAGAGAGAAAAGGAGGGTAAGTTAGGGAGTTCCATGGGGATATTATTGGTGTGTTCAGGCATGGATATATTATTCAGGAATGGGGTATTTACATTTAATTATGGAGCAGTTGTTCAAATAGGAAAAATGTTTATTTTAATGTACATAGATTATGCAGTACTACCCTTATCCTAAAATGCAAAACATCTCTTTGTCTCTTTCTCACTTTCCCTCTCTGTGGTATTTTGAAATTTCATTGTTTTAAGGGAAAAACAATGTTTAACTGCTGTTACACATGCACAGGGAAAGGCTTTCAGGCGCCAGTTGTTTCCCAGTAGGGAATCCCTTCACAGTAAATTGCATCACTTACTCTCATTATGGTGACACTGGGGGATCAAAACCAAACCAAACCAGCCATGATGTGGACTATTAATACAGGAAGGTGCAGAACCCAAGTGTAGCTAACTCGATAACGTAAGTGTTATCCCAATTAAGCACGATGCTCCAGATCTATTTCTAGCCCTCAATCCATCAGGATACATAGAGTACGTGTTTCTATATTCAAAGGTTCTGAAAGGGCATATATTTTTAACAATCAAAGAATAACAAGGGATATTATTTGTTTCTTTCTTTTAAATTGACATATAATCAACTCTGTATTATTCTGAGGCTAATTATCCCATTGTGGATTCTACTAGCCACTGATTTCCCCTCATTTTTTCTCTTGCTCAGGGCTTTTTGGATAGCATATTGCTCATTAGCAACCCTACCCAGCAGTCAGAAGGAGAAATAAAGTCTGTTGGAAACACAAACCAGTCTATTCTGCTCCTTGTTAGCAGTTCTCCTAGAAGAGAAGATTAAAAATTGTTCATTACATTGAGGCTTTTGGACTATATTCGTGTATCTCTGGCTCCCAATACCACGGATAATTGAGAGTTGGCCACATTACCAGACATTTATACCACAAAAATCTGTTTATTTGTTTTTTAGGTTTATTTCTGTTCTTCCATCCCTTAAATTACTGTACTATTTCCTAAATCCCAGATTTTATGATCATCTGTCCTGAAACCTTCCTGAAATTATTTCAAAGACAGCAATCATCTCCCTCAACGATAGAAGTATCAACAAGATACAAAATGCTAGACATGTGCCTATGCATTCTCTACTTGCACTGTTAGTTAAATAAATAAATGTATAAAATCCTTATATTCTGCATTTAGGGTGGATTCCATGTGTCATTTACTTTCTTCACATAAAACACATTAAGTGCTACAGTCTGAGGAAGAGAGAAAAAAAAATTAAGCCTGTTAGATCTTTAAAATTTAATAGGCTTTGACCACTCTGATTTTGGTGTGGATGTTTTGAGACTATTAAGTTGGATTATTTTCTTCTTTGTTATATATGAGATATATTGGGTTTTAGTTTTAATTTTAAACATGAGGAATTCAAAGTAAGTGAGATGAAACCAAAACTTTATCTGTGGACCAGGCTAGAGTTTTACATACACAGTTATTAGACCATTATGCTTCATCATGATTTTCTAATTAAAGATAATAATAGAGATTTGAAAGGAATCTAGAGTAGTATATAAAGAAAGCAAAAGTTCAACTAGAGGGAAAAAAAGAAAAAAGAAAGAAAATATGTTTCTATGAACATCAAAGACATAGATCTAGGAGTCTATAATTGTTAAGAGTCAATAGTAATGAACTGAAATAAGATTAGCATGAGTCAGATGTAACCTGCCCAGAAACATCTGTCTAATTCCAGATAACACTGACAAAAAAGAACTAAGAACAAACACAAATAAAGAGTAAAGTTATTTATTCACTCATTCAATAGCCATGAATTTAAAATCTAAACACTGGGACCAAGGAAAAACATTTTCCTTGCTTGCAAAGAGCTCCAGAGAAATAATAACAAAATGAAATGTTGATGACGTTGAAATGCAAACCATAAACTGATAATTCTTAAGTTAGAAGTTAACAGCAAGAGATCATCACAACTTAACTTTCCCAACAGATTTCAACTATTCCTTCCAAGACGAATGATGGCAAATCTTTTTTGTTGTTGTTAGATCACAGCTGTGTACATTGGTGCAAGCAATGTCCTGGTTTCACATACGATCTGAAATATTCTCATCAAACTGTTCAACGTAGCCTTCATGGCATTTTCTTAGTTATTGTATGTAGACATTTGTATTTTGCATTTAGTAGGTTTCACCTGTACCCATTCTAAGATGCACTGTAGGTATGGCCCTACCCATTATCCTCCCTCCACCCTAACCTCCCCCCTCCCTTCCCCTCCTTTGGCCCTTTCCCCGTATTTTTGTGCTATAGTTGGGTTATAGCCTTCATATGAAAGCTATAAATTAGCTTCAGAGTAGGGCTGAGTACATTGGATACTTTTTCTTCCATTCTTGAGATACTTTGCTAAGAAGAATATGTTCCAGCTCCATCCATATAAACATGAAAGAGGTAAAGTCTCCATCTTTCTTTAAGGCTGCATAATATTCCATGGTATACATGTACCACAATTTTCTAGTCCATTCGTGGGTTGATGGGCACTTGGGCTTCTTCCATGACTTAGCAATTATGAATTGGGCTGCAATAAACATTCTGGTACAGATGTCTTTGTTAGTTTGTGATTTTTGGTCTTCTGGGTATTATAGGATTGAATGGTAGGTCTATTTTTACATCTCTAAGTATTCTCCAAACATCCTTCCAAAAGGAACCTATTAGTGTGCATTCCCACCAGCAATGTAGAAGTGTGCCCTTTTCTCCACATCCAAGCCAACATCTCTGGTTTTGGGATTTTGTTATGTGGGCTACTCTTACTGGGGTTAGGTGATATCTCAAAGTAGTTTTGATTTGCCTTTCTCTGATGTTTAAAGACAATGAGCTTTTTTTCATGTGTTTGTAGATCGTGCATCTGTTTTCTTTAGAGAAGTTTCTCTTGAAGTCCTTTGCCCACCCTGAGATGGGATCACTTGTTCTTTTCTTGCTAATACGTTTGAGTTCTCTGTGGATTCTGGTTATTAAACCTTTATCAGAGGTATAACCTGCAAATATTTTCTACCATTCTGAGGGCTGTCTGTTTACTTCACTTACTAAGTTCTTGGCTGTTCAGAAGCTTTTTAGTTTGATCAGGTCCCAGTAGTGTATTTGAAGCAGTATTTTTGATACTGCTTCAATTGCCTGGGGAGTCCTCCTCATAAAATATTCACCCAGGCCGATTCCTTCAAAAGTTTTCCATGCACTTTCTTCAAGTATTTGTATAGTTTCATGTCTTAAGTTTAAATCTTGTGAGAGTCTATCTTAGTTAATGGTGAAAGGTGTGGATCCAGTTTCAGCATTTTACAGATTGCCAGCCAGTTCACCAAGCACTATTTGTTAAAAAGGGAATCTTTTCCCCAGTGAATGTTTTTAATTGGCTTTTCAAAGATCAAATAACAGTAAGTACCTGGATTCATCTCTTGGTTCTCTATTCTTTTCCAGATATCTACTTCTCTGTTTTGTGCCAGTACCATGCTATTTTGATCATTATGGATTTATAGTACAGTCTCAGGTCTGGTAGCATGATTCCTTCTGCTTTGTTTTTATTGCTGAGTAATGTATTGGCTCTTCGAAGTTTTTTCTGATTCCATATAAAACAAAGTACTATTTTTTCAAGATCTTTAAAATATGACAATGGAGCTTTGATAGGAATTGCATTAAAATTATATATTGCTTTGGGTAGTATAGACATTTTAATGATGTTGATTCTTCCCAGCCATGAGCATGGTATGTTTTTCCATTTGTTAACATCTTTAGCTATTTCCTTTCTTAAAGTTTCATAGTTCTCTTTATAGAGATATTTCACATCTTTTGTTAGCTAAACTCCCAAATATTTCATCTTCTTTGGCACTACTATGAAAGGAATACAGTCCTTGATTGTTTTTTTGGCTTGGCTATTGTTGGTATATATAAAGGCTACAGATTTATGGGTGTTGATTTTGCAGCCTGTAGCCTGAGATATGGCTGTATTCCTTGATCACTTCTAAAAGTTTTGTAGTAGAATCCCTAGTGTTTTCCAGATATATGATCATGTCATATGTGAAGAATGAAAGTTTTATCTCTTCTAACCCTATGTGGATACCCTTGATCGCCTTTTCTTCCCTAATTGCAATGGCTAAAACTTCCATTACAATGTTAAAGAGCAATGGAGAAAATGGGCAACCTTGCCTGGTTCCTGATGTAAGTGGAAATGATTTCAATTAAACTCCTTTCAATACGATATTGGCTGTGGGTTGGCCAACTATTAGATGGCCTCTATTAATTTAAGAAATGTCCCTTCTTCGGGAGGCTGAGGCAAGAGAATCATGTAAGCCCAAGAGTTAGAGGTTGCTGTGAGCCATGTGACGCCATGGCACTCTACCCGAGGGCGGTACAGTGAGACTCTGTCTCTACAAAAAAAAAAAAAAAAGAAATGTCCCTTCTATACCAATTTTCTTAAGTGTTCTAATCATAAAGAGATGCTGGATATTGTCAAAAGCTTTTTCTGCATCAATTGAGAGAATCATATGGTCTTTATTTTTTAGTTTGTTTATGTGCTGAATTACATTTATACATTTACGTATATTGAACCAGCCTTGATACCCTGGGATAAATCCCACATGGTCATGGTGTATAATTTTTTTGATGTGTTGTTGGATTCTGTTTGTTAGGATCTTATTGAGTATTTTTGCATCGATATTCATCAGTGATATGGGTCTATAATTTTCTTTTCTTTTTGGGTCTTTCCCTGGTTTAGGGTTCAATGTGATGTTTGCTTCGTAGAATGTGTTGGGTAGTATTCTTTCTTTTTCTATATTTTGGAAGAGGTTTAGTAATATAGGTACTAGTTCTTCTTTAAAGGTTTAGTAGAATTCTGATGTAAAGCCATCTGGTCCTGGGCTTTTCTTTTTAGGGAGATTTTGTATAGTTGATGCTATTTCAGAACTTGATATAGGCCTGTTCAACATTTCCACTTCGTTCTGGCTAAATCTTGGTAGGTGACGTACTTCCAAGTATTGTTTGATTTCTTTCAGATTTTCATATTTCTGAGAGTAAAGTTTCTTGTAATATTCGTTAAGGATTTTTTGAAATTCTGAAGGGTCTGTTGTTATTTCATCTTTACCATTTCTGATTGATGAATTAGAGATTTTACTCTTTTTTTTTTCCTGTTTAGGTTGCCAAAGGTTTATCTATTTTATTGATCTTTTCAAAAAACCAACTTTTGGATTTATTGATCTGTTGTATAATTCTTTTGTTTTCAATTTCACTTAATTCTGCTCTGATTTTGGTTATTTCTTTTCTTCTGCTAGGTTTGGGGTTGGAATGTTCTTCCTTCTCCAGTTGCTTGAGATGTCCCATTAAGTTATTAACTTCTTGTCTTTCTGTTTTCTTGAGGAAGGCTTGCAGTGCTATAAATTTCCCTCTTAGGACTGCCTTTGCAGTATCCCAGAGGTTCTGACAGTTCGTGTCTTCATTGTTGTTTTGTTCCAAAAATTTGGTGATTTCCTTCTTCATCTCATCTATAACCCATCTATCCTTCAGCATAAGGTTATTTAGCTTCCATGCTTTTGAATGGGTATGCAGATTCCTGTTGTTATTGAGTTCAACTTTTATTCCATGATGATCTGAGAAGATGCAAGGAATAATTTCTATTTTTTTTAATTTGCTGAGGATGTGGTCGATTTTGGAGTATGTTCTGTGGGCTGATGAGAAGAATGGGTATTCAGTTTTGTTGGGATGAAATATTCTGTAGATGTCTGTTAAGTCCAGATGTTGAATGGTTAAGTTTAAATCTAAAATTTCTTTGCTTAGCTTCTTTTTGGAGGATCTATCCAGCACTGCTAAAGGGGTGTTAAAATCTCCAAATACTATAGAACTGGAGGAAATCAAGTTGCTCATGTCTGTTAGAGTTCTCTTATAAATTGTGGTGCATTCTGGTTGGGTGCATAAATATTAATACTTAAAATCTCATCATATTGAGTATTACCTTTAACAAATATAAAGTGTCCATCCTTATTCTTCCTTATTTGGGTTGGTTTAAAGCTTATTGCATCTGTGAATAGGATTGCAATGCCTGCTTTTTTCTGCTTTCCATTTGCCTGGAGTATAGATGACCATCCCTTCACCTTGAGTCTATATTTGTCTTTTAATGTAAGATGACATTCTTGTATGCAACAGATATCTGGCTTGGGTTCTTGTATCCAGTTAGCCGACCTGTCTTTAGAGGAAATTTAAACCATTCACATTAATTGAGAATATTGATAAGCCTTTCAAGAGTCAGGTGGACATTTTTAATCCTTTTGTGACTGTGGAAGTTAGAATTTGATCAAAATTTTCTGCGTGAGTTTACTTTTGTGGTGGAGGATTACACTGGTCTTTATGGAGGATAGGTCTGAGAATATCCTGGAGAGCTGGTTTAGTTATGGCAAATTTCTTCAACATGTGAATGTCATTGAAATATTTAATTTCTCCATCATAAATGAAACTCAGTTTAGCTGGGTACAGGATCCTGGCTTGAAATTTATTTTGTTTTAGGAGATTAAAAGTCGATGACCATCCTTTTCTAGTTTGAAAGGTTTCTGCAGAGAGATCTGCAGTTATTATAATATTCTTGCCCTTGTAGGAGACGGTTTTCTTTCATCTGGCTGCTTTTAGAATTTTCTCCTTCATATTAAGTTTAGTGAAATTAATTATGATGTGTCTGAGGGATGTCTTATTTGGGTTGAGTCGTGCTGGAATTCTGAAACTGTCTGCTATCTGAATTTCAGAACCTCTTGGCATGTCTGGAACGTTCTCTTTCATAATCTCATGGAGAAGAGACTCTGCCTTGTGAAGCCACTTCATCACTTTCGGGGATCCCTACACAACAAATATTAGTTTTCTTCAAATTATCCCAGAGCTGTCTGAGAGAGTGATCTGTTTTTGCCCTCCATTTCTCTTGAGCATTCAAAAGCTTTGTCTTCAATGTCAGAAATCCTTTCATCTTCTTGCTCCATTCTGTTACTGAAGGATTCTACTGTATTTCTCAGATCTTTGAGGGCTGCAACTTCTTGTCTCCATGTGTCAAAATCTTTGGTCATTTGGTTTTTGAATTCATTGAATTCTTGAGACATCTTTTGGGTTACTGTTTGGAATTCTAATTTGATCTTATTTGCTATCCAGATTCTGAATTCGATTTCTGACATCTCAGCTATTTGTTTGTGCATGTGATCTTGTGCTGTGTCTGCCCCATTGTTCCTTGGGGGAGTTAATCTACTCTGATTATTCATATTGCCAGAGTATTTCCTTTGATTTTGCCTCATGATTGTTTTTCACCATTGCCTCTGGCCGTCCTCAGAGTTGGGGAGGTGTCTCTCCAAATTAGGCCCTAGCGGGATCACTCTATTGTTGCTGGATCTTTGTAGGGAGTGACTGTGTGTAGCTCATCTGGGGCTCCCCCAGCCAGGGAGTTCTGGTTGTGGGAGCAGCTCCAGAGTGTGACACACCCAGATCCAGCAACATAGAGGTGGGTGGTGCACACATTCTGGGAGTGTCTGGTACCCAGTGACTTTGAAACAGAGGGCCCAAGGCTCCAGCAGTCTCTGGCCAGGAGAAAGGCTCTGCACAGAGCCAGGGAGGGCTCCAGAGGGCACGTGGCTATCAGAGTCCCTGGCCAGATGAGTGGGCCGGTGTGGAGGCAGGGAGGGTATAAGAGGGAGGACATCGCATTGTGCGGCTCCTGGAGTTCCTGGTCAGGGTGTGGGGAGGCCCAGCAGGCACGGGTCATGGGTCACAGCACAGCTCTTATGGAGTTCTGGTGGGTGCTGATCATGGGTCGCAGTGCAGCCCCGATCACGGTTTACAGCGCAGCCAATGAAGGAAAATTTTGACAGAATTAAAACCACTTTTCACTTGTTTCACACCCGTAATTTAATCAATAAAGAAAGTCTAATTAGAAGGCAGAGTGTAAAAAAAAAATCCCCAAGTCTTTACTACAATCAGGATAGACAGCTAACTCCAGGATCATTACCTCAAGACTATGCAATTCCTTTCTATAAGGTTTTATTGAGGTCCTATATAGGCCTTAAATTCCTTAAATCAGGTACTCTCTCTCAAACCAGAGTAGTTAGCAGCTACTGACTGGAGAATTTGCAGGATATAAACTAGAGGGGTGCAGCATATGCCACCCCAAAATATGTCACTTTGGGATAAGGATTATTTTGAATCAAAGGCAATTAAGAAGAAGCAGATAAAAAAAAATGTTCTAGGCCTTCCACCCATTTTCCTAAAAAGAGAAAATAGATTTGTAAAAGTGTTCCACCTCACTCTATACCAAAATGAACAGAACTTAACCATGACAGGCAATTCTAGACACTTATCAGCCCAGAAAAAGCACCAGAGGAATCTATATAACAAATCTAACTAGTCCTTATCTACTGTTAGTTTCTATATGTACTTATATTCCCACAATTTACCTCATCAGAAGCTAAAGACTCTTTTTCTTCATCTTATCACTTCTCTACAAATTCACTATTTGTTTTTTTACATTAAAATTAGGGAATATAACATTAGGTTACATTGTTTACAATTGTAAGGTGAAGTCCAAGTTGTAGTTGTGTCCTTCACCTAGAAAGTGTACCATACACCCTAACTTATTCCAGCTGGGTAGGAACTTGACGACCACGCCACTCCCATTCATGAATTTAACTGAGTTCTTCTCTCATGTGAGCATGTTGTTGTTAATCAACAAGTTTCAAATTAGTATTGAATACAATCAATTTGATTCTCCAATCCCATTATAGGTGTCTACCCCCCAAAAAAGGAAGCCATTTTACTTTAAGGATATATGCATTTGAATGTTTATAGCAGCCTAATTTATAGTTACAAAGATGTGGAAACAACCCAAGTTTGCTTCAACACACGAATGAATTAATAAACTGTGGTATATGTATACCTAGAATATTCTTAAGCCATGAAAAAGATGGATATTTTTATCCTTTGTTACAACTTGGATGGATTTGGAGAACACTCTCTCAAGTGTCCTAAGAATGGGAAAACAAATTTACTATTCTCTTTAAAGATGTTATAGAAGCCCAAATTCTAACCACTCCATGGGAGTTATTCATCACTGAATACTCCCATGTGTATGCACAATGAACATGTTAATAAATTTTTGTTTGTTTTATTAATCTGTCTCTTATTAATCTTTATGATTTATAAGACCTCAGTCAATTAACCTGAGTGGAAAAAAAAGAGAAATTTTCCTCTCATGCAGAACTTAAGATGTTATGGGAAATTAAATGAGGAAGACCTAGTCAACAATAGAATCTCTAAAGATACTGTTGTATTCTAAAGATATCATGGTTATTCCACTCTTGACAAGGTTTGGAGCATTTTCAACTCCTACCAATCCACTTGCTTATAATCTCAAAAATAAAATATTTATTAATGTAAGAACTGTACAATATTTATTGGAATATAATTCACTGAATGGCATACATTATTACTACTTGATATGAAACATTAAGTGGCAATACCCTTGAGGCATAAATAAAATAATAAATTTTCATGATCTCTGGGGTAAAGGTGACTGACAATAGAGAAGACTATAGGTTACATGGTAACCACTATCCATCTGTGGTTATCAAGCAGTTGAGATGAGGCTATTCCAAATTAAGGCATGCTTCGAGTGCAAAACACACATGTTATATATTTAGTATTAAAAAATATAAAAGATCTCAATAATTTTTATATGTATTGCCTATTGAAATAATATTTTGCTGTATCAACTTAATATTTATTAAAATTAATTTCACCTATTTCATTCCACTATTTTTATTTCATAAAATGTTTCATAAAATGTTCACTATTTTAAATTATAAGTGGTTTGTATTATTTTTCTAGTAAACAGTGCTAATAGAGCAGCTGGCAAAAGAATGTGGCTTCATCTCTTAAGGGGATCCATGTCTTAAGAAGATCATTGACCCAGCAATAATATTGATTTTGAAACTTAGAGTTCTATGCCTATAGCTTTAATCAAAATTCTTCAATTTACAGAAAATATTATAGAAATGCATTATGCTGGAATATGCTCTAATTCAGAGCAAAAGAGAAGAATCTTTGAAGTTCCACTCACGACCTGACATTTTTTGCCCCAGCAAAAATTGGAGAGACAGAATGAATAACTTGCTCTAACTTAAGCTCTTGGTCTTAGACAGTCTGTCATTAGTAACTATATTTTTTAATACCTAATTTTGACTACAGTCTTCAATTCCACAAAAAGAGGACATACAGAACTTCTGTATCACTGCTGGACTCTTCTCTTGGTTGAATTCATATTTCTCCTTTCCTTGTAATAGACTCCAACAGGTTCTAAATCAGCAACATTTAAGGTATTTTGGAGGATACCTTGAACTGTCAATTTATGTCAGAACTGAGGACAATCTTGTGGACTGCCTTATCTCTAAATCCATACTCCTCTTTCTCCTTTGTAAAATAATTCTGGCTAATGGCCACATTCCTTTGAGGAAAAAAAATGTGGAATATCTACTTTATGTAGCATCCCTCCTTCCAAACAAAGAGCTCTGGGTCTGAAAATTGAGTCAGGTCTAAGACCTGGGTGAGGGGGTATATTTTTACCATTGCAACAGTTAACATTATTCCTGCTTTAATCTAAAGTTTTTCAGTTTGTTTGCTTTATTATAAAAGCCAATTAATTCACTTGTTGGCTCTTCATCTATCTCACTCCTAGGACCAGTAGAGTATAATGATTTCCATAGACCCTGAGCATCCAGGTCCCTTAGTTGTCTTCCTAGTCTTGTGATCCATCTTGGTATTGGTATTTCTTGGTATTTCAGTCTTGGTATTTCTGCCTATCTGGTCTTTGAAAGTTAAGGGACAACACCTGGCTTCTACCACTCTGGAATTCAATCATCCTCACTAACACTAGAGAGCTCAGTTTCATAGGAGCACTTCTTAAAATCAGCCTGGTCTATGAAGGACAGCACCACTGAGCTTCTTGATGATGTGGGTACCTCTTACCCATCCACTAACATACTTCTTACCACTTTAATGAATGGATCAACCACTAACCTTCACAAAATGGTCTCTGGTGTTGGACATTGAAGTCTATTCTAACATGCCCATCTCTCTGGGATTTTTGTACCATCTTCAATACTCTGTCAAGGCAGTCTCCACCTCGCTTGCTATAAACCATTATTATTTTTAAATTTCAAGGAACCATTCCATAAAAGAATTATGGATGCCAGTTAAGGCATCCTTGCCAGGATATTAAATCTTGAATCACAGATGAATTCTCCCACAATAACCTCTTCACTATTCAGCATTATATTCTGTTTTTCCAATTATAACACTTTTAAGATCCATGTATGTCTTCCTAGCTCCTCTAGATACATATTAGCTGAATCCAGCAATTTTTTTGGTGAATAATTCCTTTTATCCAGTTGCAGAGCAATACTTTCCTACTCAGGCCATGCTGAGCTTTGACTTTTATTATTGATCTAGGCAATGAAATGCAGTAGGAAGAGACAAGATAGTTTGTAAAGGACAACTATCATATTGCAAAATATCTACCTTATATCTTCTATAAATGGTCTCAAGACAATGAAAGCTATTCTTTTCTTTTCTTTTTAATTAAATCATAAAGAGGTAGATCATGTACACATTAATACATTTATGGGGTACAATGTGCTGATTTCAGATACATTTTGGAATGCTTACATTGCACTGGTTAATATATTCCAACTCATTTACTTAATTATTGTGTTAAGACATTTATACTCTATACTTAATAGATCTGACATGTACCCTTGCAATATGCACTATAGGTGTGATCCCACCATTTACCTTCCCTCCAGCTGACCCCTCTTCGTCCTGGGCCATAGTTGTGATATATTTTTCATATGAAAGTGTGAATGATTGTAAATTGGTTTCATAATAGTACTGAGTACTTAGGATACTTTTTCCTCCATTCTTAAGATACTGTACTAAATAGGATATGTTCCAGCTCCATCCATATAAACATAAAATAGGTAAAGTCTACATCTTTTTAAGGCTGCATAATATTCCATGGTGTATATACCACACAATTTATGAATCCATTTATGGGTCAATGGGGACTTTGGCTTCTTCCATGACTTGGCTAATATGAATTGAGCTGCAGTGAACAATCTGGTACAAATATCTTTGTTATAAAGTGATTTTTGGTCTTTTGGATATAATCCTAGTAGAGGAATTGCAGGATCGAATGGCAGGTCTACTTTTAGATCCCTGAGTATTCTCCATACTTCTTTCCAAAAGGAACGTATTAGCTTGCATTCCCACCAGCAGTGTAGAAGTGTTTCCTTTTCTCCATGTCCATGCCAACATCTGTAGTTTTGGGATTTTGTTATATGAGCCACTCTTACTGAAATTAGATGATATCTCTGAAAGGCACAGATACTCTATTTCAAGAGATAATTGAGGAGAACTTCCCAAGCATGGCAAGAGATACTGAAATTCAGATAGCAAACAGTTTTAGAACCCCAGCACGACTCAATCCAAATAAAGCATCCCCTAGACACATTATAATTAACTTCGCAAAAGTTAATATGAAGGAGAAAATCCTGCAAGTATCCAGATGTAAGAAAATCATAACCTATAAGAGGAAGAAAAGTAGAATAACTGCAGATCTCTCTGCTAAAACTTTTCAAGCCAGAAGAGGATGGTCATCAACCTTCAATTTCCTAAAACAAAACAGAGCGTTTTGACTTTCAGCCCAGGATCCTGTTTTCAGCTAAACTGAGTTTCATTTATGACAGAGAAGGCTATTCTCTTCTAACATTGAAGAGAGAGAGCAAATTCTTCTGGCCCAGAGGCATAAGGAGCATCTATATCATAAAACTTCTCATGCCCATCCATCCAAATATGCTAACCCCAAATCTCCGGATTCTTCCTCAATTGAGAGACTTTCCTCAATTATAAGAGTTTCCAGGGTTACAATTTCAACTTCCTCTGCAATGTCCCTGTTCTTCTAATCAGATGTTGGGTTTGATTCTTGGCACATACTATTTTCTGACTGCTAGAAATATGGGTCTTAAAAAGTGCCTTCAAGACTTCTTGCTTTCATACCATCTCTGAAGGCAATATTTAGATGACCTGAGGGATTGTTTTCTTCATTTAAGACTCATATGGCCATTTACAATAGCCATCCAACTACATAGTTTTTTTTTCTTTTTAATTATCAACCACCTCTTTTTTGAACAAAGAACACCCAGACCAGTAAAGTAAATTTATCTCTCTAAGAAATAAATGTGCTGAAATTTAAATATGTTATTATTAAAATTTTATTTTGGCTGCAATCAGTGTAACCTGGTTTCTTGTACCCTCAAT
The DNA here is from genome assembly GCF_027406575.1 of Nycticebus coucang. Lineage (NCBI taxonomy): Eukaryota > Metazoa > Chordata > Mammalia > Primates > Lorisidae > Nycticebus > Nycticebus coucang. The sequence continues at coordinate 53,447,747 of NC_069780.1, forward strand.
GAATCCCCAACAATAAAAAAAAAAAAAAGTTCATTTTGGTACTCTATAGTAGTCACTAAAGAATCATCAAATTTCTAGTGTTAACATACTTTTTTATACCACTTGTATTTTTTTTATTTCAGAATATCATGGGGGTACAAATGTTTTGGATACATGAATTGCTTTTGTACAGTTTGAGTACAAATTATACTGTGCCCATCACCCAGAGAGTGTACATGTACCTATTCAGTGTAAATTTACTCCTCCCCTTTGTCCCCTCCCCCCTGCTTGATTTCCCTTGAGTTTTACTTCCATATGTGCACATGAGTGTTGATTGATTGGTTCTAATTTAATGGTGAGAGTATGTGGTGTTTGTTTTTCCATTCTTGCAATACTTACGAAAATGTCTTCAGTTCCAACCATGTTATTATAAAAGGTATTGGTTCACCATTTTTTAAATGGGTGAGAAGAACTCTATGGTATAAAAGTTTTACTTTTAAATAACTTGGTTGTGGGGAGCACAAATTTTTTTCAGTGCTTTAGGTATCTACAAACATCTTAATTTGGGCCACCCTCTGCTGACTTATTGAAGACAGCAATTCAGATCCTGTCCTATGGGATCTTGGACAGTCTTCTTTTTGGTAATTTTTACACCAACTTTGAGTCAATTCTTCAAACTAACTTCAAACATGTTCTCCTCTGAATATCATACCTGGATTCCCACTTCCCTGCTTCTGAGAGCCCTCATCCAAAAAAACCCCACCCAAGCTCTGGGCCAATAAACATGTTCTCCTTCTAGAGAAGTCCTTTTCTCTGACTTTGTTCATTTCCGAAAATAGGAAACTCACATTCCTTCTTTCTTTTTATCAGGGAGATTTATTATCAAAAACAGAGGGAGATAGAGACAGAAAACTTTAGTCAAAGGAATTAGCACATAAGTCTTTACTCCTCCTTCTAGCTTAGAAATCACTATAGGGTAAACCATCACCAAGACTAGTAAAATAACCTTACTTTATTATGTGATTTATTATTAAGTATTTGTAATCTATGACAGAGAAATGTTTAAACTAGAGAAATGAGTGACATACTATACTTAACAGTGCTTAACAGAAATCATGTCATTTAATCCTGCTATAACCATTACCATAAATATGATTTTTTGTCTTTGTTTTAGTAATGAGGAAACTGATGTTTACAAAATTGAAAGTGGGATCTAATGGGAATACTTGTTCTAAGCTGCTATTCTGTACTTCATAGGAAATATTAAATAAACATTTGTTGAATAGAGTGAAATGTGGAGAGAACAAACAAGCTCTGAACAAGGCAGAAGACAGAAACAGAGAAAGTAAGAAAGGAAAAAACTGGAACAATTCTCTAGAGTGGTTGGGATCCATTCTATTCTCCACTTTGGAAAACTCTACTACAGCTTCCAAAAGAAGAACTTTGATATTATTCCCTCTTGCCGCTCATCTCAAGGACTGCTTATAAACCTAGGCCTAGACACAAGTGCATATGTAGAAAAACATGTATACATTTCATATTTATAAAAAGTTCCAGTTGAGTAAGTAAAAATCAGATTGCCTTTGTGAAACAGAGATGATGCTACTTCACTGTTTCTCTAGTTTATTTGCTCCCTCCAGGTTAGGAGATAATGCACCTTCAGGGCTTACCTCTGAACCGAAGGTCCCTGACTCTCAGACTAAACATGCCAACTGCCAAGCAAAACAAACATCTTTACTGACAACTGAGTTCTGCCTGGATGATTCTTTCCCTTTACAAAGAATAAATAAATAAATAAACAAACAAATAAATAAATAAATAAATACAAACCACACTCTGTCCCCAGAGGAATTCTTTCCTACTCTGCTGTTTCCTCCTGTCAAGGAGAGAATTTGATGATATAGTTAATTGTGCTCTTACTCAAGAATTGACCAAGGATAGCTGCATGACCTAAATTTAGGAAGACAAAGAAAAACCTTGAAGTTAGAATAAAAATCAAAGTTAAATTCCTGCTTCAACGCCTTGCAGATCAGTCTTTCTAAAGAACTAATAAAGAACAAGCAGGCTGCAGCTCTCTAGTCATGTGGATCTCAAATTACTAACAGATACATAATTCCAGGCCTGATCTCATTTTCTGCCTGGCCTTTCTTTTAACTCTGTACATCCATGTCGAGGATTTAAGCTGCCTCTCCAGCTCATAACAACCCTCTTTCAGAGACAGTTCTCCCAGTTTCCAGCTGCCTGTTTTAATGTGCAGCATGAGTTTCAAATCAAAGCTTCAAAAGAACAATTTTCTTGGAACATTATTCCGTAATTGGTTTCTAATACAGCCTTCCTTTGCAGTTTAATATCTCTATAGAAAGTGGTTAATCTAGTGAGAGAAAATCTAGGGTCTTAGAAGGAGGGCAAAGGAGCCTCCATTTGGGCTGGATTTGGTACTGCTAGGTTGTGGGGGAAGGAAGAACTGAATCCTGATGTTAATACATATATGGGTCTGATTCAAAGGCAAAAGTTGAATCTCACTCACCTTTGGAAAACTAAGCTAATGTCCTTAGACTTACATTCCCTGATGTATGGGTATGACCATGTTTAGATGATCCCACACAGCTCATGGAACTTGAACTCTATGTAAATATTCCATAACCACAACTGACTGTAACTTTCAGGGGAAGAGGTGTTCTAGGTCATCGAATTTTTTGTTCAACTCAACAGTTGAGGAGAAAAACCCTTCCTATTTCAATCCTCATGATCAAAAGTGTTTATAAATACACTAGTCTATTTTTCTGATTTATTCAATATGGCATGAGAATAAAATGTAACCTGTATTTGATGATTCAGGTAGTTATAGCCCCTAAGATCATACTTTTGGATATTAGTTACTCTGGTGCCGTGACAATGAAGTCAGAAGTTAAGAAGTAGAGGCAGAGCAGCACTGACATTAGTTTGTAGTATGAGAGTTTAGTATAAATTCATCACTGATAATTATTTTCCTATTATCTACTCATTTCTTATAAAATTCAAAGGTTAAAAAATTCTGATTAATGGATGATTCTGATTATTTGGGAATCTGAATATTTACATTCTGGGCAATTTTCGCTGGGGGAGGAAAGGACCTTTCATCTTGATCTGAGAAAGAGCCTGGTTCTAACTGGCTTCCTGGTTTGCACAACCCATTAAAAAATAAAGTGGCACAATATAAATTAAATAGAAATCAATCCAAATTTATGTCCCCTGACCTAAGTTATTGTTGCTGCTGCTGTTACTATTGTTGTCTTAGTAAAACAAAGTTGCTATTATGCAGTGGAGGTACCACTTAAATTCAAAAGTCACCAACGGTTATATCTGCTTCAGTTCAAGAGGAAAAGACTTTTAAGTGCTCACAGGAGAAAAAAATTTTTTTTACTCAAATCCTCCTGAACTGCTCAGCCCTGAAGTAATTAAAGATAAATCAGGCCCAAATCACACACACTAAGACCAAGAATGAGCAGCAGGACTAACCACAGCAACAGTGACTTCAAGCGCCAGCAGGCACAGAAAGGCCTTACACTAGCAGTTTCTTATGCCCCTATTCTCCAAAGGTTGTGTTTTTCCTGGCACAAGAGGAAGAGGGGAGTTGCATTTCCTAACTTGTCAGTGGCCTTATGCTTCCTGAGTGAGAAGAGCCCCAGTGAACTCACAGGGCCCCGCTCCTTTCTGTCAGCTCCGTATTTGCCAACAAGCTAGTGTTTACGGTTTCTCATGTTTGCTAACAAATGTCCTCACCATCAGCAATTCCAACTTGATGTGTTCCTTCCTGATAGTTCTCCAGTGTTCTCTGCCAGGCAGGGGGGAGGGGGGAAAGGAGGGGTGTAGAAAACTATAGAGGAAGAAAGGAAAGGAGGAAAAGGGCACCAGGCAAAGAGAAGCCTGTCATACACAATCAAGCAACTAACACACGTCAACTAACACACAACCTATGCTCATTTCCCAGCCTTTCCTACCTATCTTTAGTAGAGTAGAAATTATATTGTCACTTGATTTTCCCTATATGCAATTTACAAAGTCTTTGTCATACCTGCCTTATTTGTCTGTTTGATACAAACATTTTCTACAAATACTGTTCTTCCCCTTAAAAGTAACAGTAAGTAAATTTAATTTTTTACCTAAAGCTCTAATCTGCACCCACCAGGACTTAAACTTTCAGCAAGTCAATAAAATGACCCTCTGTCTAAAGTTTAAAAGTCCTTCTGATTTCCAGATCTTATCCAAGTAGTCAGCTACTTAGGACTTTATTGACAGAACCTTGGAAAGACGAGTAATGAGGAGATGCAGCCAAAAGAGGAATGCAGAGTTTCAGACATTCTGTGTACACTAATAGTGATACTTATACCACTAAGATTTCCATTCCATTGATAATAATTTCTTTCAGATTGCTCCATGGTGCTGCTAATCAAAGCCAGCAAATATACACCAAGGCAAGCCAAAGGCGGAAATGACCTTCCTTCACCCACATCAGTATGTCAAAACGGTGGTAGATGGTCAGAACAAATAAACACATAGTTGCTGATTCTCTAATTCCATGATTAGAAAAATATCCAGTTATAATGCCAGACAAAAATTTATAGGGTGTTTGTTAAATACTGTCCTACAATATGTCCTAAAATCAGATGGAGACATGAATAATGGGAACCCTGAGTTCAGTGCGCCGCTGACTTTGATCCTTTTTAAATATTTTCTTAGTCAGAAAGGGTTAAATGAAGGTTCTTAAGCAGTAGAAGACGTCTTAGGAGTAAAGAGCAGCTATCCTTCAATGACGGGCATGAAATAAAAAGAACCAAAATGAGCACAACTGAAAAGAGAAGATGGATATTGTTTTAAGCTCTTGTAAACTTTAACTAAATTTATAATTAAACTATAAGTTTAAACTATATTTAAGAAATGTTAGACTCACATTTTGGTCTTAGTTTATGTAAAAAGCAATAGATAGTGAAATGTCTGAGGAGCCCCATTATTCCAGTCCCTAGCTGTTGGGAGTCTTTAGTCCTCACAACCTAATGTATAACTGAAGAAGGCTTAGAGAAATCCCTGGATCTTGGTACAATTTTATTATAACTTCATGAAGAATCAAGAGAAAATTGCCTGGTTCAGCCACTCCTGAAATCCTAACCACAGAAATCATCTGAGAAATAATATTTTTATTTTAAACCACCAAAGTTTGGGGTAACCTTTTATGCAGCAATAGGTAACAGATATAGCAGTATTTCTTAAAAGTTGAAGAATTTATTCAGGATATGTCCCTGAATGAAGAGATACTTCATCTATATGCAGAGTAAAAAAAAAAAAAAAAAAAAAAACTCAAATGAATAAAACTTAGAGTATTAAGATTCTCACATATTTGTTTTTGTTGCTATCGTTAGTTGCTGACATTTACTTACTATTTCCATATACCAGGCACTATTACTCCCAAGAAACCAATGAAATATATGCTCTTTTGTTGCCACTTTTTATTTTAGAAAACTAAAGCACAGTTAAGGAACTGTTGAAGTTCCTAAACTGTCCATGAAAGGAACATCTTCCAGTAGTGGAGTCTCATTCCAGGCCTATGTTTCTAGTCATCATACTTTGGGAACGTTTAAAGTGTGAGCTCAATGCTTAAGCCTTTGGGGGTGATGACAAACTATAGGCTTTGTTCTCTCCTTCTGCAAAAATAACACTACTGAAAATTGTCACCCAAATGACACTGTTTTGTGGACCCAAGCAAAGCCATCAGTTCTGATCCCCTAGACCAACCATCTAATTAGTGGTTCTAGAAGTTCAATATACAATGAAACTTAACAGATTAATAAATAAATCAGAACAATTACTTTGACTCATATCAAAGGCTTCAAAAAGAGGATATCATTCAGAGGCATATATACAAACTGGGATCAGGAGACCTATGGCAACTGCATTAAATCTCATTATAACACAATGTAACAAATACTGAGTATTGAAGAAATGCTAATATTGACATAAAGAATGTTATCCTAACTAAAACAAAAGGAATGAAAGAAGAATCAAGAAAAAATATTTAATTTTTATCTCAATCCACAGAAAGCACTGTAGTAAAATCAACCATTTTAGAATGAAAGTACTGGCAAGAATTCAACATAGCTCAGTCTCCTGAGGCATCATTACACTGTGTTTTCCTTTAAAAAAAAAATCACACTTAAACACTTTCTCTCTTATAAACTGTTAAGAAGTATCACTATATTACTATTTTATGATGAAGTAAGAAGTCTCAGTATGTGTGTGGGTAGTTGTGGGTGGGATTGGAGTGGGAAGTCTTCATTTAAATGTGCCCCATCATAACCATCCAAGGCATCTCTCACAAGGATGTGTTCTATGGCCACAAGGTAGGTGCCCTATTTTGGCTCCCTCATTGCCACACACACAATTTGCCAGCAGTCTATGAAGCATTACTCTAATTCATACAAGGTAAGAGACTTTTTTTTAAATATGTGGCATGAGTTCTTTAAATATGAATTCTAAATGCAGTATGAAATGCCTGAAGCATAATTCCTCCAAAGCTAAATTTTAAGTTAAATTTCCCTGAGGCTCAGTAACATTGCATGGAACACTGTCGGGTGAGTCCTAGAAACATCTCTTAAAGATTCAGTAGTAGAATCAAGTTTGTAGCTGTATATCCCTAAGAAAACCAATGTAGGTAAATGGACAGGACCATTGGCAACATGATGAGACTAGAGAAAAACTAAGCAGGAAGAAACATGTAGGCAGAGATTGACTATAGTTCATGTCCACCACATTGGAAAATTATGACTATTGGAAAAAGAACAGGATTTTCATAATTCTATGCTGATTGGTCTTCAGAAATATCATGAATGACCCCTAGAATGCTCATTTATAGCTCCCAACTTGAACTATCACTTATGCGGGGGAAAGTTTCCCAATGTATCCTCCCACCACTCCATTGCAGCCCTTCTTAATTCTCCCATCCCATTCTACACTTTTCTTCCCTGCTGCTACCTCACTGGTAGCTTTCGCCTCTAACTTATTTCCTAATTTCCTCTTTCATATGTTTATCTGACCACCTAAAATTCACATGGAATTGAAGCAGGGTGTAAGCATTTACCTAAAAACAAAATATTTCAGGAAAACAGTTGAATGCATTTCAAATTCAAAACAACCTAAGTTTCACTCATTCTCCATTTCCAAAATGTACCTCCAGACTTTTATGTTAGTATTAAAGATACTACACCACACTTCATTCTCTCTAGCTAGAAAAGTACAAGTGAATTTCTCCTTCCATTGCCATAAGGAAAACAAATAAAACAAGGTTCATTAATTCTTTCTTTAAACTGTCTTTTGCATCTGTTCTTCCTTTCTATTTTCATTCCCATCCCACCTGTTCAGACATTTATTTTCTCATGCCTGAATTATTTCAGTCCACCTAAACTAATCTTTCTAAATCACCTCATATACTTTGTCCTTCCCTTGTTCTAAATTTTAAGATCTAAACTTTTAAGCAATTTCTATTGTCTCCAAATTATAGTTCAAATCCCTTGGCTAGACATCCGAGTCTCTACCTGCTTTCCACTTACCCTTTTAATCTATAATCCTACCAAGTAGAAATGCAACTTTTATACACTGCTGATGGGAATGTAGAATTTTACAACCACTTAGAAAAACAGTTTGGTAGTTTCTTTTTTAATTTAAACATTCTCATACCATGTTCTCTATCCATTCCATTCCAAAGTATTTCCCTAAGGAAAATGAAAGCATAGGTCCATGCAAAGATTTTCATTTTTATTTATTTATTTATTTTTTATTGTAGTTGAGACAGGTTCTCACTATGTTGCCCTCAGTAGAGTGCAATGGCATCACAGCTCACAGAAACCTCAAATACTTGGGCTTAAGCGATTCTTTTGCCTCACCCTCCCAAGTGGCTGGGACTACAGGCACCAGCCACACTCAGCTATTTTTTTGTTGTTGTTGTTGTAGTTGTCATTGTTGTTTAGCAGGCTTGGGCTGGGCTCGAACCCGCTAGCTCTGGTGTATGTGTCTGGCACCTTAACCACTGAGCTACTGTTGCCGAGCCATGCAAAGATTTTTAAATGAACATTTATAGTAGCTTTATGTATAATGACTCCAAACTGGAAGCAGTCCAAATGCCCATTAGCAGGTGAATGAATAAACAAATGGTAGTAAATCCACCCAATGGAATAAAAAGAATGAACTATAAGTACATATAACAAAATAGATGAACCTCATAGTAATTATCCTGAATAAAACAAGGAAGACAAAAATGTATGTATAAAGTTCTAGGAAGGGCATATCTATTAATAGTGATAAATCAGAAATAAATACATGTAATGTTATCATTCAATTAAAAAAAATTAACTAAAAAAAAGCATATCAGTGGTTACCTGGCAGTTAGGAAGTAGGAAAATAGGAAGGCTGAAAGGAAGGAATGACAAAGATGCTCAAAGGAAGATGCTCTGACAGTGATAGATATTAATTAACTATCTTGATTGTGGTAGGTTATATGCATATCTCAAAATTGTATGTGATAAGTAGTCACTGTGTATTATGCATCAATCATACCTCGATAATGCTATTTAAAGGAAAATCATATCTGATCACTTCACCTTCCAGAATAGGTTCCTTGAGTCAAACTTGTTGACTTACTAATGAAAAAATCTACTGTGAAGCTTCCCACTTCATTAACACATTTTTCCTACTGCCATCCTTCCACCTCAAATACCCTACTACTTTGCTTCAGAACATGGTTAACTTCATACCTCCTCTACTGAAACCTCTTAAGTCTCTCCAACTTGTAGGGTTTTTTTTCCGTTCTCTGAATGTCAAATACCCTATAGCCACCATTTGGCAAATGGTAAATATAGCACAGAATCACACCTAAGTTTGAATACTAATTCTGTAGTCTATTTCTGTGACCCTAGAAATTTATTTAACTGCTATAAGCCTTAGTTCATTTTTAAGTATTGATAACAGTAGTGGTCATCTAATAAAGTCAACTAATTGGAAATTGTTTGGCATAATAGCACACAGTAAGCATCCAATCATTGTTTTCTTAGATTTCTTTGTGATGTTTGAAATATTTTTGTAAGCGGTAGTAGAGTCATTTGGTCTTCCTGATGGTGCCTATCAGAAATAATTCCATTTAAGCCCTTTACACAATAGACGATAATTATTTAGTTTGATTTTCCTTTTCCTGCCAATATTCTTTTGGGCAGGGGACAGAGAAGAAAGTTTTTGAATTTAAAATACTGCCTTGACTGTTCCAAATATTAGGATTATTCTCCTAGAGTAAATTTAGCTGAGTCTAGACACTACATTTAAATAATAAAATGCACTTGTTCATACTCTAAGATGTTGACTTTGCTTAGCTCCAAATAATAAAGTAATCCCTACTAAGTATTTATTGACTACATGATGAGGTACAAAGAAGTTTGTAAGAAAACCAGGGTCACAAGTATAAAGAGTGACTAAATACAATTTGAACCAATGCCTGTCTTATTATGTCATGATACTCCTAATCATTCCATTATGCTTTTACTATTATTAGTTGTATTTTGGATAACAAAATTCAGATTGTAGCTTTCCAGTAGTCAATCATTAAGTTGTTTATATTAATCAACATATAATATTACATTTCACTTAATACAGAGTACTTTCTCCTGGTAACTGGGCCTTAGATGCTTTGAGTACTTAAAATACATATCGTCCAATAGATAGGTAAAATTTTCCTTTCACTGGTAACTTCCTTGGGGAAGGTGAAGGAAGACTGAACATCATCTGCCATTTTGTATTTTCCCTTTAGAACTTCAGAGTAATTAGTTTAATAGCATTGACATTGCCCCTTGTTGTTTACCTAATTCACTGTCAAAAGTGTTTATTTGACCTTTCTTCCAACAGGGTCATGTAGATTTAATTAAGAGAAATGACCAGCACCCTTTAAACAAAAGAAGGCAGATAAAGAGGATATTGTCAACTCAAGTATTTAGATACCAAATTGGTTCTTTAGAAGTTTATAGTGCAATGAGAGCTTCTTCTCCACAAATTCAGTACCCACGTAAAACCCAGGTTAAAGGACACTTAACTACAAAATACAATTGCAAGTGAAAATACCAATATGCCAAACATTACAAACTCTATATTTGTAATCTTATCATACAATTAGACCAATTATAGATGATCTTTCCTAAACACTGCTTCAAAAGCTAGGCATTTCTTTTGAACCTCTGAAGATTAATAAATGATTATATTTTAGCTAAACTATACCATAGCAATTAATGTAGAGGCTTATGTATTTGACCAATAACATTTATAGTATTACTCCCACATTGTTATGATTTATAAGTGTAACAGCATTTATAATGCATTAATTATGCACTATTCTAAGCACATTGTATGGGTTAGAGTACGTGTTACCTTTACAATCCCATGAGATAAGTATCATGGATATAAGGCACAAAAGGCTAATGTTACAGAGCCAGTAAGTGGTGGTATTAAAAACACTGTTAGCATCATTAATAAAAATGATATGCTCAAATATGGACTTAGATCTCACAGTAAAATTTCAAAATTTAATTTCAAACAGCTGCCTCATTTAATTCCTCAACAATCTGCAAAAGCTCTTACCATATCTTTTTTAAAACATAGATGCCTTGTGTCTTGTCATATTAAGGAGAATAGCTTCATGAATTTAAAATATAGCTTCCTTCTTAAAGTATATAATTCAAATGTTGCAGCTGTCAAGATATATACATATATGTATTTCCTTTGCACTATTTGCTATTATAAAATCAAATAAGAAACAAATAAAAGATAAAGAGAGAACTTCCAATCTTAGAATACATTACAATAGCCCATAAAGTAAAATGACACTTGAACTATTTGACTTTTAGTGTGTTCCAATGGATATTTGTATTTTACAAACCTTCAAAATCACATTAGCTTTATGAAACTATTTTCTCCACCTCCAAATCTTCTCTTCCCAGCTTTAAACCAATTCACTCAAAGTTTTTGGGCACTGCCAATTTGGAACATCCTTTGGTTTTGACAATTGGCAGCTGGGATCAATCAGTTCAAAATCCAAGTCGTCAGCTAAAATCAGTCATATTTCTTAGCAAGACAATCTGTTAAACAGCTTAGGTCTTAAATCCATGAAAAACATTTACAAAAACACATTTTGTGCTTGCTCTTCCTAAGTTCTCAGGCTATAGATGTCACAGAAACCACCATTGTGGAAATTCTCCCAGCCATCTCTTATCCTTGCCTAGAAAGTTCAAGATGTCTTCTGATCTCCACAGCTAACAATCAACCACCTTCTGAAAGCCATGGTGGAAACAGATTTCCTCAATATGAGATTAATCCTTGCTTCATTCTGGGCAATTGTATAGTTTTTATCTGCTGTGTAATTGGTCCAGTTCATCATAAGCCAATGTCATCACAGTGCAATTAGACTAGCTTCCTGTACTGGCTATGTCCCTAAAAAAAAAAAAATTCCACATAATTGTACAGATTCCAAAGCAAATGCAAAGCTTTCTAAATGATCTCAGACAAGGCACAGCCTCCTTCTCAGTAAAATGAGAGGGCTGGAATGACTAAACTCCAAATTTCTAATTCTATAATTCCATATTTCTACTTATTCCTATTGCTTTCCATGTAAGGAAACCTACCTCATCATTATTGCCAAACTCTTTAAATCACCAGGATCATCCTGGGTTGGTCCCCACAAAATATCATAACATGAATAATGATGGTTAGAGAAACCTATTTGAAGACTTCATCAAACTTAAAGTATGAGAAGGACACAAGAGAGATAAATGTTGGAATTCCCCTTGGAATCTCCATTTGATTATCATTACTTCTAAATGTCATCATTTCTCAACACCTCATACCATTAGTAACAAAGTAGAAAAATACACATCAGGCACTCTCCCTGGCTTTACTCCAGGCAAACATCAAACACTGATGATTCCTCTTCCTCCCATTGTGCCAGGGCTAACCTCAGACTCCTCAACTCAAACTCCAGACAGCCACCACCAATTATTCAGAATTGAGAGAGAATACATTTGATATTGTGACCTATACATTAATTAGTCCTGATCCAAATCCAACTGCTGTCTATACATCTCCAATTGCATATGTTCTGAAACACTGTCATCCCCTCCTCACAAAGCATTTCCCTCCATTTCTATAACTCCTAGTCTAATAAATAACAATTCCAATGACCCATACATCCAAATAAGATGCTTTGCTTCAACCACTCATCTAATCAATCACTAAGTCCCACAAATTTTAATTCCTAAATTATTTTCCAGATTTTTTCCTCTTTATTCCCTAACACTTCCCTGGTCTAAAGCCTTATTGTTTTTCTTCTAACCTACTGAAATAGCTTTTTAACTAAATTACCTTGTAATGGTCTTGCAGATACCCAATTTACCTATTTTAAACCCTTCAGGAAATCCTAACGCATAAGAGCATAACAGCCTTGGTTTATTAAAATACCCTATGTGGCAGTCCAGGGTTCCATAAACAAGTGAAAGCTGCATGGCCTTTTTGGGCTCAGGCATGGAAGTAATTATCACTTCTACCAGACTCTTCTAGACAAAGCCATTGTAAGCTCACTCAGATTCAAGGGGAGTGTCAAAGAATTGGCAAATATGTTTTTTTTTTTTTTTTTTTTTTTTGTAGAGACATAGGAGTCTCACTTTATCACCCTTGGTAGAGTGCCGTGGCGTCACACAGCTCACAGCAACCTCCAACTCCTGGGCTTAGGCGATTCTCTTGCCTCAGCCTCCCGAGCAGCTGGGACTACAGGCGCCCGCCACAACACCCAGCTATTTTTTTTGTTGCAGTTTGGCCAGGGCCAGGTTTGAACCCACCACCCTCGGCATATGGGGCCAGCACCCTACCCACTGAGCCACAGGCACCGCCCCGGCAAATATGTTTTAAAACCATCATACCTACCTCTGTCTTTCATACGGCCTGCCAGAGAAAATCTTAAGTAATAGTTCCTCAGTTAGGCCTTTACACATACTATTTTGCCAGCATGGGGTACTCTTCTTCTCCTCCTTGGAAAACCTCTACTCATTCCTCTAGTATCATCAAAATACTACCTCTACTATAAGAACTTCCTTAAGGGAGCCAACTAAACTTGAACTCTTGAACTCCCTCTAAACTCCAGTAATCTCTCATCTCCTAGACCAGTGCCTCTCAAGAATACAAATCACCTGGGATCTTACTGAAATTCAGACTCATTACTAGGTCTAGGGTGGAGCCAAAGACTCTCCATGCCTTACAAGCTCCCAGATGATAATAATGCTGGTGGTCCAAGCATACTCTGAAGAGCAACATCCCACTCAAAAAAGCTTACTCAAATTTCTGGCCAAGGGTGGAGCGCTTCAGCCAAGGAGAGGGGTATGCCAGAGAGGCAGGATACAGAGGCGTCTAGGCCAGAGGGCAAAGTGAGATGGGAAGAGTTGCAATAGGCTTAAAGGAGAAGGCAGATTGTCAAAATGTTATTTCTGAGACATAGACAAAGAAGGAAATTCTTGGGGTACAAGCCAACAGGAGAAAAACCAAGAAATTGAGCCAAAGACTACCAAAAGTTTTCAGTGACAGGTGGGAAGCAAAATGCAGGAGAATCCTAGGGCTGATGAAAATGTGTCTGTAAAAGCTTTCTGTAGGGGGCGGCACATGTGGCTCAAAGGAGTAGGGCGCCGCCCCCATATGCCAGAGGTGGTGTGCTCAAACCCAGCTCCGGCCAAAAACTACAAAAAAAAAAAAGGCTTTCTGTAGGTTAACAGGAAGGAGAGAGCAGTAAGACACCAGGCTAAGATTAAGATTTTCCAAAATATTTGGCTACACTTCCATTGAGACAATTGTCTTTTGACAATTCAATCAATGAATATTTGATTTGCATGCCTACCTCTAAATTATACCTATTATAAGCTTCCTGCGAACAAGGTCTACACCTATTTATGAAGGAATGTTTGAGAGCATATGTACACTTCCTGGGTTCATAATTCTGTGGCTATCTTAAGAAGATCATTTAAATTTTCTTTTAATTGTGTGTGTTTGAGGTTATTTTAAGCATACAATAGCGAATAATAATATCTGCACTTAGGATTGTTCAGAGGATTAAGAGATAATATATGTAAAAGTACTTAGCCTGGAATACAGTAATCTTTAAATCCCTGTTTGATCCTATCATTGGGAACATGATATCTAAGTTTGGGATCAGATCAAACCCGAGAAAAATCTCCAGCTCTCTGATTTACTAGCTATGTGACCTTAGATAGGGCAAATAACTCCTCCAAGTCTCAGTTATTTCAACTGTAAAACTGAGATATTCACAGTGCCTACCTAATAAGATTATTAAAATAATTTAGATTATCTACCCCTGATATATGCAATAAATTTTTAGTGAATATTAGTTACAATTATTACCATTGTTCTCAGAGTGAGAAACACAGTCTGGCAAGTGGTAGGCTTTCCGTAAATATTTTTTAATGACTGGATAAATCAATGTGGATATTATTAACCTTAATCTCAGCAATTTCACTTTTAAGGTACTTCCATGTATTTAGGAAAAAAATGTTTCTACTACACAAGTAGAAAGTCAAGGAGAGACACCGGTTCCCCTCTGTCTCCTTGCATCTAATAGAACAGATTCACTTTCATCTTTTTTTAATATGTTAAACTTTCATATAAGTTTCACTTGAAACATTGTTTCTACCACTAAGGAGTAAAGCGCTATACTATATTTATCATAGTTATATATTTTATTAAATATCATAAAATATGTAAATAGTATGGCATGCAATGTCTGACTATTCTAGGGACCACACATGCTAATAAGTGTAAATACCTAAACCATACTAAAAATTAAATAAAAGGCAGCCATCTCATTATCCATCTCTCAATAGAGTTGGCTGGTAACAAATACGACACTGACCAGCCTGTCAAAATTAACATAGTGCTACTCAAATAGCAAAATAGCTAATAGGAAGAAACCGCCTAGTTCCAATATACATGGTAGGAAGCCTTGTACTGACAGAAAGATACAGGTTAGGATTAGTCTTAGTATTCTATAAACACTTAACGTCAAAACCACAAATCAACTACACTGCAAAGAATTTGAGAATTTCGAAGACATTTGATTACCCTATTTTACAATAAGTGTCTAGACTAGAATACTAAAAAGGTTACATACTCTCCCAACTAGCGTCGGTTAAAGAAATGCATTTTTGGTGGTATAAGGATGTTTTCCTTTGCCTCATATTTATGTTGTTAGACATGTAATAAATTCTAACATGTTTTCTTTCATAAATTTATACAATCTTTCTACTATTTATTAGAAAGATTTGGGAGTGTCACAAAATTTTAAATTCCAGGAGGAAAATTTTCCACAATTTCTTTTGCATGCAATTCAACACTCCTCTTTCTGAGAATTAACAATAGCCAGGCACTCCAGACACTCCTTAGGAGAGGCCATGCACATTCCATAGCTACATATTACAGACATTTCCATCTTAATAAAAATTTTCCCCACTGTTTCGTTTTCTTGTGGGTTCAAATTACACAATGTTCTTTATATAAGTAATGAGACCCATCCATACAGATGGCAATCATAGAAATCAAATGATGGGATAACACTGAGCAAGAGAAAATAATAATTACCAATGAATTTCAGTTTTACATCCTCAAATGGCAGCATTGAAAAAAATGATCTACCGTATTCAAGTAGGAGTTAAGGCTCACTATGGATATTGCAATAGATGAGAAATTATGCATTATATTAAGATGTGGTTTTTGGTTATGGGCCATGGAATACTCCAATTCTGCTCCTCACCAGTCACCTTATAATTGAAAATTCATAAAGGATTATGATCAGGACCAAGGAACACTTTATTACTAAAAGACACGTTGGTCCTCAAACCCCATTACAGAATTCCAGTGAGATGCCCTACACCCATGGAGGAACACAATTTCCCAGGTGGATCTATGAAAGCAAACTTCATTGCAAAGCCCAGAACAATAGGCCAAACCTCAAATCTCTCCATCTAAGGAGAAGGGCCCTCCTTTGTGAGGTAAAATGAGCCAAGAGGAAAAACCATCAGGGAGTTTTTTTTCCTACTTTCACAGGGGTAAGCTTCTATTTCTCTGCCACACATTGGAAGAATAAGAGTTATCTTGGGCCACACACCAAATACACCAATCTGATTGTAAAAAAAAAAAAAAAATAGGCTTATGCATACTTTTCATGATATCCAGCACCACAGAAAAGCCAGAGAAGTCTTCATGAAATCAACATGTGCCCTGTGTGCTGCAAGTTGGACACACCTGCATCTAGAGTGCACTTTCACAGGCTATCCATCCTGGAGCTGTCTCTGCTGTGAGAGGAGGGAATAGATTCAAAGGAAGTGCGTACCTAGACTCATGCGAAAAGTGAAAACTCTTTTTTTTTTGGTCATTTCAGAACAGAACTCCCTCCTCTTGAGGGTGGGGAATGAAAAGGGCTCTAACTTTGGATGGAGGAAGAAAGAACAAGTATCTTCATATCCCGATAAAAATCTAACATTACCTGGTAGAAAATCATAGAAATTGCATGAAGATGTTATTGATGAGAGTAGACTGAAATATAACTACTGCTAAATAAATATGTAGGGCAATATGTGAAATTTCATTTGTTTAGTAATCATAAAATTATTTCTAAAATAGTAAATAACTAGATAAGCTCTCTTTTCTCTTTTTAAATGGATATTTTAAAGGAAATAAAACCACAATTATTCATTTTCTTCTCCCTTTTTACATGTAATGCTAAAATAAAATCTTATATCTGGATTACTAGACAAACCAAAAGATAAATAACAATGGCATAAAAACTGTAATGAACACACTCTCCCCATCTGCCCTACAAGATGAAATAGAATACAGATTTTGTCTGAGAACTTGCTCAGTATCCATGAAGTCCTTTAGAGCTGAGAGGTACTTCAAAATCTGATGTTTACTCTCAAAAGGCACAAAATGGAGCTATGGGGAAAATATGGTAATGTAAGACACTATGTATTCTAGGTCCTCACCCAGTAGCTTCTGCCTCAGAATAAAATAAATGTCTCGCAGGGTAAAATAAGTATTTTGTTTAAGTTTCTCACTCATTACTAAATTTTCTTCCCATAGCACAAAATTATCATTTTATGAGATTTATTCCCACTATTAACAATTAATGAAATATTTTGCATATACATACTATTTCTTTCTTCTGGGGCATATAAAGATAATGCAAATGGTTGATAAGGATGATCAGTCTAGCTCAACAGTGCTATATCAACAGTGCTAAAATCCCCATGACAATCAGTTCATTATGCGTTAGTAATAACACAATGCATTTCTAAAAAATTTTCAGATATTCATTGGTCAGGGAAAACATCTCAGTGATGGAAGTATGTTACTTCTAATTTAATGTGAGTTATAGGATCCAAAAACTAGTCACTTCAGCCTCCTTCAAGGCAGGCAAGTCATAATAAATACCATAAAAAACCACAACCAATATTTATCGAATTCTTTCTCTGTGCCATTTCTGTTACAGACATTTTGTACACATTACGTCATTGAACCCACACGACAATCCAGTGAATTGGATACTATTTTATCCCCATTTTACATGTGATAAACCTTAGATCTGGATTTAGACCAAGCCCAGATCATTTCACTTGCGTGCATTTAGCCAGTATATTATTCTGTATTCACTGTAACTTGAGGTCTAAAACAAAGAAAAGAAACCTTTATTTTTTGTTATCCTATCTCTTGTAGGGGGGAGAATATGAGAACAATGTTTTCAGATTTTTCTTCATACTGCCTCAAAGCTATGTAGATCAAGTAGCACATCCTTATTAAAGGTTTCACCCACCTGAACAAGAGAAAGATATTTTGTACAGACTTATTTCCTCTCCAAATAATTTAAATTCTGCTTTAAAGCCCAGTTGCAGGGTCCATCTGTTCTAGTTGGCTCTTATCCTAATTCATGGTGGCTGCAGGAGGGAGGTAAAGAAATCCACTTGCTTGGGGAGAACCAAGCAATGTTGTATTAATTAAATTTGCATCACTGTTGTAAATACTCCCAGAGGCCAGGGTGATGAGTACATTTTATAAATCAAATAAATGAATAATAACTTTTAGAGGTTGCTAAATGCAAAACGTTTGAAGAACAGAAACCAGACGATCCAAACTGTGGCCGAGGGGTTACCCTCGCTAATTAAAACATACCCTGAAAACATTAACCAACCTGATTCATAAGCTAAATAAAACTCCATTTCTGGATGACTTTCCATCTTTATTATTTTTTTATTACAACAGAAGGTAACCACATGAAAGTCATCCTTAATGAACTCAATATTCTTTAACTTTCTGAAATAAAGAGACAAAATGAAAAAAAAATAAAGAAAAACATAAAAATGTCATATTTGTATACCATGTCTCAATCATTTGGCCTTTCCATTCATCTTGTCTTTACAGACTGCCTTAAAGATTCAGAAATTCTTTCTGCAAAAAAGAAAGAATGGGAAATAAGAAGAAAAAAGACAAGAGAAAGAAGGAGAGAGGAAGGAACAATGGAGACAGGGAGGGCGGAAAGAAATAAAAGGAAAAGAAAAGGGGGAAAAAAAGAGAGATTTCAGAAATCTGTGAAAACCAACACATAAGAAATAATATCCATACAATGAAATTCAAGGTACAGGGCCACCAAGCTTTGAATCTTAGCTGAGAGTGAATTACCTATGTTTATGATTCAACCTATCGAAAAAATAAACATCAATTAAAATTTGGCAAGTATAGCTGAAATTTACTGTAGAATTGTTAATACATTAATGTTATTTCAAACTTTGGGGCTATATGTACTGTTCTTAACATGAGTTACTACTATATGAATACTGATTAGGCCCATTCGTATTGTAGGCATTGTAGAGTGATCAGAGCATAGATTTCATTTTAAAGAAATAAGATCTATTTGTTTTTAAGCCCAACCGAACACCTGTAAATGGAAACAGAAAGTCTATAATTAAGAATAACTAGCTAAATTTATCAGAAATCAATTTAAAATCAAATAATAAAATGTATATCTTTTTTCCCTACTGACCTTCTAAAGTAAATTACAATAAGGAAAGAAAAGAGAGAAGAAAAGAAGGAAGTGTACCACCTACTCACAAATCTCAATCTCCTTGGTTTTCAGGATAGAGGAAGCCCTCTCCTCCAGCTTTTGATCTTAGTAGCCTTGTCTTTTCACTCTAGTGTGGTACAGATATATTATTTTATATGTGTTTCATTATGAGAAAAATGTAAGGAAATACTGACCCAAGGACTTGGTTTGCATTGGCTCTGTTAGCTTCTCAAACTTAGTCATCTCATGAACCTCCCTAAATTTCCCTAAGAAACACTTAGATTTTTAAACTATTTATTCTCTATTATAACTAAATAATGCATACATCTTTCATAGCCACAGTGTGATTAATCCTTAAAGAAGCTTTTGTCACTCAGCCTAATTTCATATTAGTAAAAATGCATCATCAAGCATTTGGAAAAATGTATTTTAGCAGGTGAATGTCAACCATTCTGACATCATTTTTTATATTTAAAAAAGCCTTCTGCTTAGTTAAAGAGGCCTTATGAAACTCTCATGTGCTAGCTAGTCGTGGAGTGAAGGGTGTGAGGGTTGGGGAATAAGAAGTCAACATTTTTGCATAAGGTATTTTGGCCAGCTGACACAAGTGGGTCCTCTGAACAAAGACACATGATATCCGTTATCCTCGTACTCATCGTGAAGGCACCTTAGCCACTGTCTTCCACATAATTGTCAGTGTGCCAGTAAACTCTAACTTCCACCTTCCTGTCAGATTCCACATCACTGAAAGAAAGATTACAGCACAGAGCACCAATCCGAGAGACAGGACTTTCATAGGGCATTGCAGAGGGGCTGGAATTCTACAGAAGTATTCCAGAGAAGCAAATACAACCCCAAATTATAAGTTCTTTAGCTTTTGTACTAAGAACTGCAGAATACAAAAAAAATAATAAGTTCTTTTAAAAAGTGATTTTTTTAGCATAGTCTCAGTAATTTAAAAATTTACAAAAAAGAGAAAGCAGAATCAATCACTTTTACATAAATGCAATGTATATTTCAGCTTTCGCTACCATTTATAGATTTTTTTTTTCTCTTAATAAAATAATTTAGTAGGGTATTGTTTAAGAGTACATTTGAACATAAAGACTAACAATATCCATAGAGAATGATCATCAATAAACTTTTAAAATCCATGCTTCAAACCAGTTAACGACTAAAGATTTGGTGTTTGTTTTCTTGCTTGTTTGTTTGTAACAAGCTTTTTCAGAACATAACCACACCACATGTTCACAAATGATGCCCTGAAGATGAAAGTAAAGACAGAAACCAGTCTAAAACCAGGAGCTTTTAAACTGAAAATTTACAAATTAGTTCAGATGTATCTGGGAAATTATAACGTAACTAACTAAATGCATGTGACTGATAATATACTCTGGGTTGTGTATGTCAGATCTGGTGGTTTTGCCAAGCAGATGACTACAATGAATCCATTTTACTCTATAATTTTTTATCTCATCTATTTAGTACTAAGGTTGCTCTACTTAAAACTCTCAGCCTTAGCTTAAGTTTTGATTTTCAAATTTAGCAATAAGCTAGTATGAGCCCAACCCAAATATATCTCAAATAAGAGACCAACATTTCACTGGGTTTCCTTTGATGTTGTATTTGCACTGTGCATGTCTTCTGGCAGAGTGGATGAAGGCTAGTGATATAAGGTATCCAGGCAAAGACACGTGTTTACAATTACAGCCTTCAAAATAAAGAGAGGATACATAACCATATCCCTGGGGGTATGGAAATTACACCATTAGAAAAGCATGGCCAGAGGCCAATGATTTGTACTGGTATACCTAATGAACAGTGTATTTTCATCTCTAAATGTGCATTCTATTTATAATACTATAAAGCTGTTTTTTAGATGAATAGAAAAATTAGGCATACCTGGCACAGCTACATAACTAAAGGCCTCGGATATTAAATTGATAGAGAATACTAGAGTCTGTCAGAAGGAAAGGCATGCTCAATGAGGGTATGCTCTACAGCAGAGAGCACACCAGACAGGATTTGGGAGATGAAGTCTTTACATCACACCCTGAATTGTTAACAAATATCGCTTCAGAATCAATAAGCAAACTCCTCCAGTGACCTGAATGATAGGCAATTTCCAAGTTTTAAGGATAGTATGGTTGTGTAAATTCTACGAAGTCAAAGCCAGTGATAAATGGAAGGGTGGACTCCACCTTAAATTCTGAGCTCATAAAATTTAGAAGAAACTTAAGGGCTGCCACATGTCCTGGCTCTTGCTCAATTCCCCTGCCTGCACTGAATCAGGAAGGAGAGAAGAGAAAACTGATCTCCTAGAGAATCTCCAGCCCAGTGCCTGGTCTAAGGGCACAAATGATACTATCCATTGGTGCATCTTTGCTAGTTGTGAAGCAGGAGGAATATAAAAGTCACTATAATGAAAAGAGACAAAGAGAATCTCACAAGTCACCTTAGCTGCACTAAAACACTGGAACTTGAAGGAGGCTGATAATTGCCATGTGTTATTCATTGTTCCATAAAAACAATGAGAAAATGATATGAGGAGCAACATTATAGTTTAGAAAGAAAAGAGGAAGAATATTCTAGAAATGAGTATTTCACAGTGAATGCTGCCTGCTGCAATTCAGTGCATGTTTGCAATTTTTCTTTCTTTCTTTTCTTCCTTCTTTTTTTTTTTTTTTTGAGACAGACTCTCACTATGTCACCCTCAGTAGAGTGAGGGTGCTCACAGCAACCTCAAACTCTTGGTCTTAATCCATTATCTTGCCTCAGCCTCCCAAGTTAGTGGAACTATAGGTAACCGCCACAATGCCCAGCTAGTGTTGGCAGTTTTTCAAGGTGTCACCTAATAAGCCCATCAAAAGTATCATTATCCTGATTTGATCATCACACAACCTATACATGAATTAAAATATCACACCACACCAGATAATTATGTACAATTATGTGTCAATTAAAAACAACATAACACTTTCTTGAAAGTATCATTGTCCTTAATTTTACTGATAAATTCATTAGTTATAATTCTAGCCAGTGCATCACAGGAACCAAAAAAAAAGAACACCACAGACCCTCAACTGAAAGCATTTATAAACTCCTTCTTATTTTCATTGTTAATACATTCATTCTTAAAAGCTGTCTTGTTTCTAAACTGACAATTTACTTTACATTTAGCCAGGATATACATAGAGTTCAAAAAGATATGTAAAAAGATAACCGAAATTCTGAAATTCTGAAAAACAGAATGGAAGTTGAAGAGTCACTTAGTAAATTAATATAAAATGTTAGAATTCAACTATTTGGCCATAAAAAGGGATAAAATCCTGTCATTTTCAGCAGCATGAATAGAACTGGAGGTCATTAAGTTAAGTGAAATAAACCAGGCTCAGAAAGACAAATATCACATGTTCTCACTCATATGTGGGACCTAAAAAAGTTGACCTTATGGAAGTAGACAGTAGAATGATAGATACCAGAGACTGGTAAGGAGTGGGGATGAAGAGAAGTTGGTTAATGGATATAAACATACAGCTGGATAGAAGAAAAAGTTCTAGTGTACAATAGCATGGTAGGTCACTATGGTTAACAATAATTTATTGTATATTTCAAAACAGCTAAAAGAGAAGATTTAAAATGTTCTAAACACAAACAATAAATATTTGAAGTGACAAACATCCTAAATACCCTGAATTCTGTATGTGTCAAAATAGCGCATGTACTCCACAAATATATACAAACATGTATGAAGAGAACTACGTAACTTAACAAAGCAAGCACAAGAACAACCACAAAAAAAGAGGATTTTCTTTTTAAAGGAGTTTGGGGACTCAAAAAGTATAGGTAATGGCAATATGTTCAAAGATAATTAACCTGGAGTACAGGAGGACTTCTTGCCCTCACGATTGATGAGGTAATCAGGTGCATTGCCTGAAGTCTTCACTGAAACACAATTTTATTGATAAGGTATAACCCAACCATCCAAGGGTGTCTAGATAACATATTCTGAGCCAAAAAAAAAATAAAAAACACAAATATCACTTTAATCTTCATCATTCTACAAGTGTAATGTGACAATACTACAATTTGCTTCATAGTTGTTTTATTACCATAATTGCTTCAAAGGTTAGAGAATCATGGGGTTATAGGGTCTTAAACATGAATCTTCAAAGATCTTGTAATCTTCTCCCACATTTTACAAATATTAAATATTACATTACGTAGTATATAACTGAAATAACAAAAAAGCTTAAGTAGGAAAATCTACTTTGACTCCTAACTCTCAATTTAATTGATGAGAAAACCATCTTACATTTGTATTTAGTTTGACCCTGTCCCCGTAACTTTCAGATTCCATTTGTTCAAACTTCACTGTTGCAAAAGACAGAGGTATAATGTCATACAACTGGATTCTTTAATTGAATAGATTACTGAAGCACTTATTGTTATAATTTTATATCAAAATAAACATGCAAAAATTGATACTTTTTCCTCCTCTCATTTGAGTTCTCATTGTCACCAAAATAGATTTTTAAATCATATTTCCTGTGGTAATCCCTCTAAATATCTTCAATGTTAGTGGATAAAACAATAAAAAACTTGAGACAAAAATCTTTTTGCATATTTAACATTGAAAAATAAATTAATTTACATTGTTAAAAAACTGAATTAAGCAGCTGCTTATATTTGCTCTGTCAACGAAGTAGTCCTAAAAATAGGGTCTTATACATTATCTGACCAGTTGTTTGGAGGCAGGTAGGTAAGAATCACCTTCTTTTAATTAGTTGACCAACCTGGGAAATTACACAGAAGATCTCAGTTTCCCTCTTTGCAATCAGCAGAAGTCATCCGTTTATAATAAAACAGCAACACCCAATGTAGCTTTGACCCTGAAAGTACTTGCATAAATCCTGGTGGTATGGAAGGGGGAGGTCTCCTGGTCACTGGTCTGTGTGATTCTCTTTTAAGTATCATAAGCTTTCACCAATAGCACTGAGCTATGCTTAAACATATTCACAGATCAAACAGTACCCATTTTTGGATATCAGAGAATCGGTCTCAAGTCTTTTCAGGACAGCATACTCATCAATGCATTGGGAAGGTTTTAGAAATGGTGCTCCTTTTTTATATACATTTTTTAAATTACTTTTCATTAAATCTTAACTTTGTACAATGATGCATTTATGGGGTTCAGGGTACTGCTTCGAAATACAATGTGAAATTCTTACATTGAACTAAGTAATACATCCATTTCAATTATACTCATTTCTTAATAGTTTTGAAATAAAACCAGCACATTGTACCTCATATTGCATTAGTGTACACAGGTATGATTTAATTAAAAATAACAAATAAAGAAAGAAAGAAATGGTGTTCCTTATCCAGGTCTTTTAAAGGAGACAACTAAAGAAAAAGAAATATGCAGGATATTTTATAAGGGTTATCATAGTACCTTAAGTTTTTGTTGTAGTAAAGACTATTACATCAAAATATTGACACTTAGCACTTTAAAGATTCTCAAGATTTAGGCAAAGTGGTAGGAACTGAACAAAGAGGGGATGAGAGTGGTATCTCCAAGTCAGTAAACAAGAATGGAACTTCTTTACAGCCATTTCTATCAGTCTCTCATCGGGAAACTGATCCAAAACAGAAAAAAAGGGGAGGAATATAGAGAAAACATAGATAGCTAATTACGTGCATTAAAATAATATAGTGATACCCACCTTCACCACGCCATACACATACCCATTCCATCTCATGTTAACATAGCACCATATCAAAACCCTACACTAAACTGTGCTGTAAGCAAGGGAGCTTCTCAGGCCAGGACCGCGTACTTTTCATTTTGGGATGGCCAAAGCCTTCATCAGAATTAAGCACAAAGCCTAGAGGACTAGTCAATGCTCAATGATATTGGTTAAATTGAAAACTCTCCCTCCTTGACTTATTATTCAGCCAGAAGACAATAAGTTTAGGTCAAGACACAATAGCACTGAATATAATGGTGGATGAGATAAATAAAAGCCGATATCAGATATGTAATTAACATCATGTTCTAAGAGGAATTCATGGTAAAACTTTTGGAAATTCTATCATTATTGGATTTCTAATTCAGTATCTAGATTTTAATGTTCCAAAGAGGAATAAATAAGAGAAGATTAACTGGAAATTTGGCCAATTGTATTCACAGTTGCCTGTATCAGATCTCCTTTACACAGGAAGAGCAGTGACCTCTAAAAAGAATGTTTAGCCCTTGGCAGAATGGAAATTGACCTAGACAACTTTATAGAAGTAATCAAGTCTTTTTTCAGAAAAAACTTCCTTTACTGAAACATTCCACCTTCCCTTTATAAAACATTTTTCCTGTGTCTTTGGGATAATCTGACACTGAGTGTTTACCATGTAGCAAGCTCTTTTCTGAGCATTTCATAACAGATAACAACATTAATGTATGAAATCCTGCAACAGAGAAATTATCTTCTACAAGTTACACAGCTAGTAAGGGTCAAATCCAGGACTTGAGCCAGGCAAGCTAACTCCAGAACCAAGATCATTATACTATACAAGGCAGCCCCCTCACTTTGGATTTGGTATGCAGGTTAATTCAGGACAGAAATTCCTCCTTAGGGCTATGTTCTCTGCTGTGGGTTCTCTCCTCTCTCTCCCTCTCACCCAGGCTGGTGTCTGTGCGCAAAGAGAACACTACACAGCACTCAGGTAGTAGAGGAAAGGGTTATTATTCTCTAGATCTGTGCTGGCCTCAGCTGTGTCATCTCTTCCTGCTTAGTCTTTGGGTATTGGCTTGTGATTCCTCTGTTTTTCTGCTGATATAACCAGCATTTTTTTTTTTTTTTTTTTTTTTTTGGCCAAGTGCTAGCATCTGATATATTTTGGTCCTTGCCAGGGTTTCTCATTGTGATGGATACCACATTCTGTGTCCTTCAAACTTGACCTCAGTATCTTCTAGTTCATCAAACTCTCAGTTTTCTTCAATTTAGACTAGGACATACATGAACTTGTTTGCTATACTTGACTACAGAAAGCTGCAAAGTACCTCAGATCCTTTATCTGCTCAAACTAGTCATATTACCATCCGTGCTCCATCCTACATGAGGTACAAGAACTGGTCACAACTTCCTCTGCTTTGGGACTCCAGTACACTGATCTCAACCCAGCCACAGTGCTGAGTTGTGAAACTAAAGGAAGGAGGACAAAAGGCCGGGTTAGGCATGGCCAGGGATCAGGCACCCCATCTCTCTTGTTCCAATACCCTATCTCCAGGATTCTTTCCCCAGTTCAGGAAGGACTGTCCTCATTCCTGGGCAGTAAAAAATTGACCTCATATCAACTCCTGCACCTTCCTCACCACGAGTTTATAATATTCCAATCCTATCTCTCCAGCTTTACCTTCTTTTCTCTCAACACATTTTGACTATATCAAATGAAATCTTTTGGTTTTTCACTGTTCTTTGTCCACTGTAATTGGCCTCAAAAACCTATTCTGGAGGTCAAATGCTGAAGACTGACTTCTTTGTTTCATATCTGGGTCTTTCCTCTGAAGCACTAGATGTCTCAATCTCAATAGATGGGAGAACCAAGAAATGGCAAGAGTGAAAAAAATTAACTCACACAATTAATTACTTTAGCCAGGTGAGGACAGGCAAAGATCAACCAAGACACCCTCATGTGCTTTGGCTAACATAAACATAATTTTTTTAAATAAAAGGGATTGCTATACATGCTAATTTTTTAGACTTTTCTCATTCTTTTCTTGAGTTGTTTGTAAAGTATTGGAACAATGGGAACTCTTTTTCTTGATATAGTATCACTGAATAGAAGATTTAGCAAACTCTAGGACCTAAGTAGGAATCATTTGCTAAGAAATGGGAATCCAAATATTGAATATTAATTTATTTATTCATTCAACAGATACTTCCCACACTCTTGCTGTGGCTAGGAGCTATGCTAGTGCTGGAGATACAATGGTGAGTAAAATAAATAAGAACATTGTTCTCTTCGAGCCCACCTAGGGATGCCAAAAAAAAAAAAAAATTGTTCTCATGGAGGTTACAGTATTTCAGAGGAAGGAAACTGTATAAATAGCATGTATAGGATTCTTCCCTGAGGATAAGTGAGATTTACCTGCTAGAAACAAGAAAGAATAGGCACTTAGCTTCCCCAAAGGAGAAAATGACACAGGAGAAAGCCCAGTAGTGGGAAGGCACTAAGTAAGTATGATCCCTCAAGGGGTAGAAAGACCATCCATGTGGCTGTATGACAGAGAAGAAAGGTGGGGAGTGTGCAAAATAACAGTGGACTGGTAAGCAATGGCTAAATCATCCATGATCTGATTGGCCATGTTAAGGATTTGATGTGTCTTTTAAGAGTAACAACTGCCCCTCAATAATGTTTATCCAGAGGATGATGCTATGAGGACTACATTTAAAGTATTTTTCTATGTTTTCAGGATTTATAGTAGTTTATACTAGAAAATATGCTTTCTAGTAGGATGATAGGACTTGGAGTCTTGTGTGAAATGCCTCACAAACCTGTTCCACTCCGAGAGCAGTTGGGAGATGGACATGAGGTGTATAGATCAGGTCTCTGGAAGTCATTTTTATAATTAACTGTTCATTTAAACTGAAACCAGTTGCGGCTCTTTAGTATACCCGAACCTTCAAAAGCTATAGTCCCCAACCTCCAAGCCACACAAGAATGGCCCACACTGCAGAGGGAAGGGGAGGGTGAGCAAGTGAAGCTTCATCTGTATTTATTTGTATCGCCCCTCAGATCTGCCTCCTATCAAATCAATGGTGGCATTAGATTCTCACAGGAGCATGAACCCTACTGTAAACTGCACATGCAGACAAAGGATCTTGGTTGTGCATTCCTTATGAGAATCTAATGCCTAGTGATCTGAGCCGGAGCTGAGGCAGTGATGCCAGCACTGGGGAATGGCTGCAAATCCAGACTATTATTAGCAGAGAGGTTTGACTGCATAGAGACCATATTAAATCAGTTGGTCGCAGATTCATATCAAAACCCTATTGGTGAGTGGCAAGTGACAATTTGCCACTCACCAATAAGGTTATAAAGTGGCAAGTGGCAAGTGAGTTGTTACTTCAATTGTACAACTGCATGTCCTGGCTGGCTTTAAGTCAAGATCCAACATGTATTTTAGTCCATGCCTGGCTATGCTTCTTTCCCACACTGCACAGTTGTCTCAGTCACAGTTTGGGTAAGCCCAGAAGTTAACTCTGACAAAAATGAGTAAAAACCAAATGTTGCTGGAGAGTTTCTTTGAAAACCGGGGGGGGGGGCGAACCCAATGATGAGACTGCAGGGGACTCTAAGACTGCCAACAAAATTAAAGCTGCATTTAAAAGAAAATGCCAAGAGTCCTACTTAAATTATGGGTTCACTGAAACACGTGATATTCTCCAAGCCCACTTGGAATAATATGCGGTGACCAGCCATCCATAGAAGCTGTGAAACATGGAGACCAAGCATTTTGCATTAAAAGACAAGCCTTTGGAGTCTTCCAAAAGAAAAAAAAAGTGAACATGAAGAACAGAAGCAATTATGGAAGGCCACACTGAGAGCACTGAGAGCATTACTCTTAGTGGCTGACCACAATTCCAATGCTGAGAAGCCCTTTGCTATTGGTGAAGAATTGATCTCACTTGTACCTGCTGCTAAGGACATTTACCATGAACTTCTAGAAGAGGCTGCAGTTCAAAAGCAGGCATGTGTTCCTCTTTGGCCTAGCACCTTAACTAGATGAACTGATGAAACAGGATTTGGAGGCACGATGGTTAGAAAGGGCCGATGAGTCACTGTGGTATACAATCCAGGTTGATCAGTCTAACAATGTTGATGACAAGGCAATGATGCTTGTTTTTGTGTGATACATTTTTCAGGAGAATGTGCATAAAGGCATGTTATATGTACTTTTGCTGCCAACTAACACCACAGCTGCAGAACTGTTTGAGTCTTTGAATGATTTCGTATCAGGAAAACTAAAGTGATCATTACGTGTTGGTATATGCATGGACAGAGCAGCTGCCGTGACTGGACCACTTTCTGGTTTCACTACTTGGGTCAAGATGGTTGCTTCTGAATGTGAGTCTAAGTCATCTTGTGTCATCTCTAGAGAAATGCTGGCAAGCTGAAAAATGTCACCTCAATTAATAATGTTTCATTGGATGTACTTGAAATTATCAACCACTTTAAAGTGCATGCCTTTAACTCATGCCTGTTCACATAGCTATGTGAGGAGATGGACACAGAGACTTATACACAAAGGCAAGATGGCTTTCTAAAGACAGATCACTGGTCAGAGTTTTTGAGTTATGAGAGCCGCTTCAGAGATTTCTTTTAGAAAAACAGTCACCACTGGCAGCTCATTTCAGTGACAGAATGGGTCACAGAACTTGCTTCCTTGTGTGACATAACCAATCTGCTCAACGAACTCAATCTATCACTTTAGGGAAGAATGACAACTGTGTTCAGATCAACAGGTAAAGTCACTACATTCAAAGCCAAGCTGCAATTAGGGAGATGATGAGTGAACCTTGAAATTTTTGACATGTTTCGAACATTAGCAGAAATTTTAAAACAGACTGAGTCAGGACCTTCTTCCTCCCAGCTAATGTATCTCAACTTTCAAAAGAATTTGAACATTACTCCCCAACCACAAGAGATCGCCAAACTGGGAAGGAACGGATCCATAATGCATGTGTGAATAAGCCAGGTGAGTCAACTTTGTCTATGCTAGAGGACAATCAACTGCTAAAGATCACAAATGATGATGGCCTTAAAAGTGTGCTGGAGACAACTTCACCTCCCCATACATTCTGGATTCAAGTCAAGGGAGAATGACCTGAGATTCCACACAAGCACTGTAAAGCCTGCTTCCACTTCCAACACACTAACTTTGTGAAGCAGGATTTTCTGCAGTGACATCAACCAAAATGAGACTATGGAATAGACTGGACATAGCAACACACTTCGTGTGTCTCTGCCTGCCATCACCCCCAGATGGGACCAACTATTTGCAGATAAACAAGCTCAAGGCTCCCACTGAATTATGCTGAGTTGCATAATTATTTAATTATATATTACAACATAATAATAATAAAAATAAAGTGTGCAGTAAGTGTAATGCACTAAACCATCCTGAAATCATCTCCCCCACTCCCCAGACCATGAAAAACTGTCTTCTGTGAAACTGGTCTCTGGTGCCAAAAAGGTTTGAGACCACTGCTGAAAAGTACATACAGTCTTTAGGAAGAGAACTTTCCCCCAGGCTCTCAACTGAATTTCACCTCTAGACCATGATTTTCCCCCAAAAACAGTAATAGAATTCATTTCTATGAACATATACTGTACATAACTATAACTATATAACTGTATATAACTAATAGTAGAATATAAAATAAATAGAAATATTACTGTATTAATTTACATATATTATTAACAATATTAATAATAGAATATGTATAGAGAGAGGGTGCTCAAAAATGAATACACATTGTAAGAAAGGAAAAAACTGTATTAAAATTATAATAATCTATACCAATAACAAATGATGAATACAAGTCACATTTGACATCTGCAATTACAAGAGATGCTTCAAGTGGTTTCCGTCAGCATCCAGAACCTTCCGATTATGCTGAACTACTGCTTCAGCAACTCTGGAGCCACTCACCGTACTACATCCTTCAATTAGTTTCATTTCATTCGATGCATCAGTAATCTTGGGATGAAAACTTTCCATTTGAAGTGAAAACATGTCCATTTGCTCGTATCGAAAGACAGTAAATAATATAGCTAGCCTACAAACCCAGATCTGAGTTCAAAGTCATTCCTCTTTTGTAACTATTTCCTGCTGCCATCCAAGCCTCAATGTTAAACTTTGAACAGTAGATATATAAGCATTTGGGAAAATGAAGGTGGAGAGAACATTTTTATCTGAAACTCTTCCAAATCTAAATTACATGAGGACACAAAATATGTTTTATTTACCACTATATACTTAGTCCCTAGTATAGTACTATGTATCTGACAGTCAGCATATAGCTGCTAAGTGAAAATAAATTAATTAAATAATAATCATTCTTAATGATACGATCTACTCTGCTAATGAGTGTTGTTCAAAACTGGTTTTACAGAATATCTGACATTTTAAGTTTGAAAACTATATTACAATAATTGTTTATACAAATTTTGTCAAATTGGCTTCCATTCAGAAAACCCTTTAACTTCAAGGTTCCATGGTTTTGGAATGACAATGTATGCCACTTTTCCATAGCAATGATAGCATTTGTTCCACATAATTAAAAGGTACTGTTTTCTTAGCCAAAATTAAATAAGGAGAAGAATATTAAAAAACTCAAAAAAATTCATAAAATTTTCCACTTCTGTAGAAAAATATACCAAAACCCACAAATAGTATCAAATAATGCTGTGTTTAAAACTTCACAGTCATTAAAAGTTATATATCTAGTCATGTAAAATTATATTATTTATCTTATAGAAAATGAGATAAATTTTTACTCTCTTATAATATCATTACCCTTATAAGTTACCCATGAAAAGTTTCCCTAGATAACTGAGCTCCCAGAATGTCCTAAATTCTAAAATGGAGTTTTTCTTGGTACTGTACATAAATACAAAAGAAAAACATCTATACTTAAGTGCTTTTAAAATGAAAAACATGTAATCTTCCCACATTCACATAACTCAATAGCAAGTAACATTTTTATCAAACTTGTCCCCAAGAAAGTACTAAAGTAAGGCTATGTATCAATCATAAATCCAATTTCTTTATAACTACACGAATATCTAGGTAATAGCCTATATCCATAACTCTGTTTTCAGAATGCAGTCTTCTTCCAAAGAATGCAAGATTTCGCAACATTCATTCATATAATTTATTTTCATTAAATCATATCGAAGTCCATTATATGAAACTTACGAGTATCAAAAGCAAATTTTTTTTATAAAATAAATGTCCAAAACTCAATTTACATTTACTTAATCAAAATAACAGCTGCTTGATGTGTAAGGAATAGAAAGTACCCACAAGATATAACTAATCACTATAAAAATATTATTTTTAAAATCTGGACCCATGTCTCATTTTTCCTACTATTATCAAAACCGGAAAATAACTCTGTTCAGCTTTTGACTTTTTTCATTTTTTTTTTTTTTTTTTTTTTTAATTTTTTTATTAAATCATAAGTGTATACAATGATATGATTATGGGGCATCATACACTCACTTCATAAACCATTTGACATATTTTTATCCCAGTGGTTAACATAGCCTTTCCGGCGTTATCTCAGTTACTGTGCCAAAACATTTATATTCTACATTTACCAAGTTTCGCAAATACCCCTGTAATATGCACCACAGGTGTGATCCCACCGATTCCCCTCCCTCTACCCACCCCCCCCTTTCCCACTTCCCCCTATTGTTAAGTTGTAGCTGGGTTATAGCTTTCATGTGAGAGTCCCAAATTAGTTTCATAGTAGGGCTGTGTACATTGGATATTTTTTCTTCCATTCTTGGGATACTTTACTAAGAAGAATATGTTCCAGCTCCATCCATGTAAACATGAAAGAGGTAAAGTCTCCATCTTTCTTTAAGGCTGCATAGTATTCCATGGTATACATATACCACAATTTATTAATCCATTCGTGGATCGATGGGCACTTCGGCTTTTTCCATGACTTAGCAATTATGAATTGGGCTGCAATAAACATTCTGGTACAAATATCTTTGTTATGTTGTGATTTTTGGTCTTCTGGGTATATGCCCAGCAGAGGAATTACAGGATTGAATGGCAGATCTATTTTTAGATCTCTGAGTGTTCTCCATATATCCCTCCAAAAGGAATGTATTAATTTGCATTCCCACCAGCAGTGCAGAAGTGTTCCCTTTTCTCCGCATCCACGCCAACATCTCTGGTCTTGAGATTTTGTGATATAGGCTAGTCTCATTGGAGTTAGATGATATCTCAAAGTAGTTTTGATTTGCATTTCTCTGATGATTAAAGATGATGAGCATTTTTTCATATGTCTGAAGGCCGTGCGCCTGTCTTCTTCAGAGAAGTTTCTCTTCAAATCCCTTGCCCAGCCTGCGATGGGATCCCTTGTTTTTTTCTTGCTGATGCGTTTGAGTTCTCTGTGGATTCTGGTTATTAAACCTTTGTCAGAGTTATACCCTGCAAATATCTTCTCCCATTCTGAGGGCTGTCTGCTTGCTCTGCTTACTGTGTTCTTAGCTGTGCAGAAGCTTTTTAGTTTGATCAAGTCCCAGTAGTGTATTTTTGAAGCTGCTTCAATTGCCCGGGGGGTTCTCCTCATGAAATACTCACCCAGACCAATTTCTTCAAGGGTTTTCCCTGCATTCTCCTCTAGTATTTTTATAGTTTCATGTCTTAAGTTTAAATCTTTAATCCAATGAGAGTCTATCTTAGTTAATGGTGAAAGGTGTGGGTCTAATTTCAGTCTTCTGCAGGTTGCCAGCCAGTTCACCCAGCACCATTTGTTAAATAGGGAATCTTTTCCCCACTGAATGTTTTTAATTGGCTTGTCAAAAATCAAATAGCGGTAAGTAGCTGGATTCATCTCTTGGTTCTCTATTCTATTCCAGATATCTACTTCTCTGTTTTTGTGCCAATACCATGCTGTTTTGATCACTATCGATTTGTAGTAAAGTCTGAGGTCTGGTAGTGTGATTCCTCCTGTTTTGTTTTTATTTCTGAGTAATGTCTTGGCTATTCGAGGTTTTTTCTGATTCCATATAAAACGAAGTAATGTTTTTTCAAGATCTTTAAAATATGACAGTGGAGCTTTAATAGGGAGTGCGTTGAAAGTATATATTGCTTTGGGTAGTATGGACATTTTGATAATGTTGATTCTTCCTAGCCATGAGCATGGTATGTTTTTCCATTTGTTAACATTTTCAGCTATTTCTTTTCTTAGAGTTTCATAGTTCTCTTTATAGAGATCTTTCACGTCTTTTGTTAGGTAAATTCCCAAATATTTCATCTTCTTTGGCACTACTGTGAATGGGATAGAGTCCTTAACTGCTTTTTCAATTTGACTGTTGTTGGTGTATATAAAGGCTACCGATTTATGAATGTTGATTTTGTAACCTGAGACGCTGCTGTATTCCTTGATCACTTCTAGGAGTTTTGTAGTAGAGTCCCTAGTGTTTTCCAGATACACAATCATATCATCTGCGAAGAGCGAGAGTTTGATCTCTTCTGACCCTATATGGATACCCTTGATCGCCTTTTCTTCCCTAATTGCGGTGGCTAAAACTTCCATTACAATGTTGAAAAGCAATGGAGACAATGGGCAGCCTTGTCTGGTTCCTGATCTGAGTGGAAATGATTCCAATTTAACTCCATTCAATATGATATTGGCTGTGGGTTTGCTGTAGATAGCCTCTATCAGTTTAAGAAAAGTCCCTTCTAGACCAATTTTCTTGAGTGTTCTGATCATGAAGGGATGCTGGATATTATCAAAAGCTTTTTCTGCATCAATTGAGAGAATCATATGGTCTTTGTTTTTTAATTTGTTTATGTGCTGAATTACATTTATAGATTTACGTATATTGAACCAGCCTTGAGACCCTGGGATAAAACCAACTTGGTCATGATGTATAATTTGTTTGATGTGTTGCTGGATTCTGTTTGTTAGGATCTTGTTGAATATTTTTGCATCTATATTCATTAGTGATATTGGTCTATAATTTTCTTTTCTTGTTGGGTCTTTTCCTGGTTTGGGGATCAGGGTGATATTTGCTTCATAGAACGTGTTGGGTAGTCTTCCTTCTTTTTCTACATTTTGGAACAGGTTGAGTAATATAGGTACTAATTCCTCTTTAAAGGTTTGGTAGAATTCTGACGTGAAACCATCTGGTCCCGGGCTTTTCTTTTTAGGGAGGTTTTGTATAGTTGATGCTATTTCTGAACTTGATATGGGTCTGTTCAACATTTCCACTTGATTCTGGTTAAGTCTTGGAAGGTGGCGTGCTTCCAAGTATCGGTCTATTTCCTTCAGATTTTCATATTTCTGAGAATAAAGTTTCTTGTAATATTCATTAAGGATTTTTTGGATTTCTGATGAGTCTGTGGTTATTTTGTCTTTGTTGTTTCTGATTGATGATATTAGAGATTTTACTCTTTTTTTCCTGATTAGGTTGGCCAGAGGTTTATCTATTTTATTGACCTTTTCGAAAAACCAGCTTTTTGATTTATTGATCTGTTGTATTATTCTTTTGTTTTCAATTTCATTTAATTCTGCTCTAATTTTGGTTATTTCTTTTCTTCTACTGGGTTTGGGGTTGGAATGTTCTTCCTTTTCCAGTTGCGTGAGATGTCCCATTAAGTTGTTAACTTCCTCTCTTTCCGTTCTCTTGAGGAAGGCTTGCAGTGCTATAAATTTCCCTCTTAGAACTGCCTTTGCAGTGTCCCAGAGGTTCTGATAGCTTGTGTCTTCATTGTCATTTTGTTCCAAAAAATTGGTGATTTCTTTCTTAATCTCATCTCTGACCCAGCTATCATTCAGCATAAGGTTATTTAACTTCCATGTTTTTGTATGGGTATGCAGATTCCTGTTGTTACTCAATTCAAGTTTTATTCCATGATGGTCCGAGAAGATGCACGGAATAATTTCTATTCCTTTAAATTTACTGAGGTTAGACTTGTGACCTAAAATGTGATCAATTTTGGAGTAAGTTCCGTGGGCTGATGAGAAGTATGTGTATTCAGTTTTGTTGGGATGAAATGTTCTGTAGATGTCTGCTAAATCTAAATATTGGATGGTTAGGTTTAAATCTAAGATTTCTTTGCTCAGCTTCTTTCTGGAGGATCGATCCAACACTGCCAAGGGAGTGTTGAAATCTCCAACGATTATGGAGCTGGAGGAAATCAAGTTACTCATGTCTGTTAGAGTTTCTCTTATAAATTGAGGTGCATTCTGGTTGGGTGCATAGATATTAATAATTGAGATCTCGTCATATTGAGTATTACCCTTAACAAATATGAAGTGACCATTCTTGTCCTTCCTTACTTTTGATGGTTTAAAGCCTACTGTATCTGCAAATAAAATTGCAACACCTGCTTTTTTCTGATTACCATTTGCCTGAAATATGGATGACCATCCTTTCACCCTGAGTCTGTATTTGTCTTTTAAGTTGAGATGTGACTCTTGTATGCAACAAATATCTGGCTTGAGTTTTTGTATCCAGTCAGCTAACCTATGCCTCTTTAGAGGACAGTTTAAGCCATTCACATTGATGGAGAGTAAGGATAAGTCTGGTGGAATTTTGGGTATCGAGTTTTTCAAAGGTCCAGTGGACATTTTTAATCCTTTCGCCAGTGTGGAAGTTGGAGTTTGATCCGAAGTTTCTGAGTGAGTTTACTTTTGTGGTATAGGATTGGGTTGGTCATTGTGGAGGATAGGTCTGAGAACATCCTGAAGAGCTGGTTTACTTATGGCAAATTTTTTCAACATATGAATGTCATTGAAGTATTTAATTTCTCCATCATAGATGAAACTCAGTTTAGCTGGATACAAGATCCTGGGTTGAAAGTTTTTTTGCTTTAGGAGATTAAAAGTTGATGACCAGCCTCTTCTTGCTTGAAAAGTTTCAGCAGAGAGATCTGCAGTTATTCTAATATTCTTACCTTTGTACGTTATAGTTTTCTTTCGCCGGGCTGCTTTGAGAATCTTCTCTTTCATGTTAACTTTAGTGAAGCTAATTATGATATGTCTGGGAGATGGCTTTTTGGGGTTGAATCGTGCTGGGGTTCTGAAGCTGTCTGCTATCTGAATTTCAGATTCTCTAGGCATGTCTGGAAAATTTTCTTTCATAATTTCATGTAGAAGGGCCTCTGTGCCCTTGGCTGCCACGTCATCAGCCTCCGAAATTCCTATAACCCTTATGTTATGTTTTTTCGAATTATCTGAGAGCTCTCTGAGTGAGTGATCCGTTTTTGCTCTCCATTTCTCTTCCTCTTTGAGAGATTGGGAGCGTTCGAAGACTTTATCTTCAATGTCAGAAATCCTTTCTTCTGCTTGCTCCATTCTGTTACTGAGGGATTCTACTGTATTTTTCATATCTTTGAGGGCTGTAAGTTCTTGTTTCAGTGTGTCTAAGTCTTTGGTGGTTTTGTCTTTAAATTCGTTAAATTCTTGAGACAGTTTTTGAATTTCTCCACGAATTCCTAATTCCATTTTATTAATCTTGTCTGCAAACCAAATTCTGAATTCGACTTCTGACATCTCAGCCAGTTGTTTATGAATGGGATCTTCAATCACATCTGCCGTATCTTTTCTTGGGGGGGTTGATCTATTCTGGTTATTCATGTTACCAGAGTTTTTCCGCTGATTCCGCCCCATGGTTTACTCCCTTTGGTTTTTCCCCTGGGGTTTTATCGAGGGCCCGTACAGTGTTGTGGCCTGAGAAACTGGGGCCCTGTCTGGTGTGGTGGAGCAAAGTGGTTCTGTCTTGTTTTCAGCTGGTTTCTGTTCGATCCTATTGCAACTTCTACTCTGGCTTGAAGTCTCAGCTGTGTGGAAAAATCAGCAATTAAGTCACCCCGCCTGCCCACCTCTGGCCCCAGTTGGAAAAGGAGAATCAAACCTTCCTACAATCGCACACCCAGGGCACCACCTGAAAAGTCCCCAGTCTATTAGCCCAGTTCAAAAGGTCCGAATCAACTGTCTCAATCGGCACTTGTCTCAGGTGGAAGGGTTCAAGAGGTCTCTGGGAACTGGATCACAGGGGCCTGGTGACTCCTCTGAGACAGCTCACTCCAGTGCAGCGTGGAGTCAGGAGGAGCCACCCCGCAAACAGAGCAGTCTGGGAAGGTTGACGTCTCCTTCCCCACTTTGCCCCTCCGTCGGACCCAGTCACTGGTATCTCTGCAGATGGCTAACCCAGTTGCCTGCAGTGAACAGACACTCCAGGGGTTTGCACCTGCCTGAATCGCGAGGAAGTCTGCCAGGCCCCCGCAGACTGCCGCTATCTAGCAGGAGGAGATGGGGCCTGACATCTTTGAGTGTTTGATGCAGGTGATGGGAAGGAGGTGTTCACTCAGGCTTAGCCCCGTCCCTGATGGATGCTGCTAACAGAACAGAACAGAACAGACAACTTTGTGAGGTTCTGTCTCTGTTCCTGTCGTCGCCTACAGGAGACGGGCTGTTTTGAGTTCAAACGTCTTTGCTGCTGGAGAATTGCGTCTGAACACCTCTCTGGGTCGGCCCCGCCCTGGAGGCTTCTGGGTTTGTGAGTCGTGACACAGGTGGCCTCCTCTGGTTGCCCAGGGAGACAGGGGGTGTGGCCTCAGAATATCCAGAAGTGAGCGTTCTGCCGTTAAAGAAAAAACGGCTGTTGATCTACCTCCAGGGAACTGCTGCTCTGGTGTGGGCACTCAGGCGACCCTTTTCTCCTCTGTCCCGCGCCCCAGAGTCAGCACTGAGCGGCCGCAGTTTGTGCTGGGTCCACACCCCTTAAGAGATCCCCCAAGAATCAGAACTCTTGGGGGATGGGCGCCCAGACCCGGATTGGGAGTGGGGCGGGGGGAAGCTAGAGTTTCATTCAGTTTCACGCAATACTACGGTCCGGGGAGGGCTCCTGCACTGCACCGCAGGGAAGTGCCGCCAAGGCTTGATTTCCCCTCAGCGGAGTGCCCTCTCCTCGCTCACGTATCCCAGAGTCAGCGCTGACCTGACGCAGCTCCGGCACTGTGCACTCCCCTCGAGAAATCACCCAAGGAGCCGAACTCCGGAGGGATAGGCCCTCAGACCCCGAGTGAGAGTAGGGGCTCTCAGCTCTCAGCGGGGAGGCCAGAGTCTTATTCAGTCTTGTGCCCGGGGAGGGCTCCTGCACTGCACTGCAGGGAAGTGCCGCCAAGGCTTGATTTCCCCTCAGCGGAGTGCCCTCTCCTCGCTCACGTATCCCAGAGTCAGCGCTGACCTGACGCAGCTCAGGCACTGTGCACTCCCCTCGAGAAATCACCCAAGGAGCCGAACTCCTGGGGGATAGGCCCTCAGACCCCGAGTGAGAGTAGGGGTTCTCAGCTCTCAGCGGGGAGGCCAGAGTCTGATTCAGTCTTGGGCCCCGTATGCCCGGGGAGGGTTGGTGCACTGCACCGCAGGGAAGTGCCGCGAGGCGTGACTCCCCCTCAGCCCGGTGCCCTCTCCTCACTCGGCGCGCCTCAGAGTCAATGCTGACCAGACGCAACTCGGGGACTGTCCACTCCCCTTGAGAAATCACCCAAGGATCCGAAGTCCTGGGGGACAGGCCTCCAGACCTCAGTGGGCGGGAGGGGAGCGCCGGGGATTCAGGGTTGCCGGCAAAGGATTCCCAAAGTTTTATTCAGCCCTATGTCCGGCAGGAGAACGCCACGGCACCCCAGTAGGGGAGGTAGGTCCAGTTTTTAGAAGGTCTCTCCCGTGGAGTGTAGTGGGAGGGGCTTTAATTTCTGCCCACTTGTTCAATTGTGGGGCTACAGAGCCGGTCTCATGGGGGAGGGGGACTCCCGTCCGCTTGGTGGTGGATTTTGTACCTTTTGTTTGCGTCCTTGTGATCACAACTTGCCTCAGCGGTGTTGATGTGCGTTCTTCAGCCTTCTCTCTTGGTGAGGCTCAAGTCCACCAGGATACTTACTAAATTCCTGTCCCTTAACTCTCCTTCTGGACGGGAGCCTTTGTTGAAAGCTGGCTTCAGTCCGCCATCTTGTCTCTCAGTCCGCAGGTGTCTTTTTAAAAGCCGTCAGTCTTCCACTGTGGGGGAGAACGGGTCTGGGGCCATGGTAGTTTGGCTGACAGAAAGAAAAAAAAACATGTTTGTGATCACACCATGCAGCCTGGTTCTGTGGGCTGTAGGAGTAGAGATCGTATGTGTCAGTTAACATGAATACTGTGGATAGACAGGAGAAGAGAGGAAACGGAGGGCGGAGGCTGGGCAGCGAGAGTGCTTTTGACTTTTTTCTTCATTTTCTGGCCCTGACCTTTCTTTACCCTGATCTTTTTTTTTTTTTTTTTCCTTTTTGGATCCCTTGCACCTCTTAATAAGTCATTTAAACGATCCATTACACTATCTGCTAGCCAATAAGTACAATAATAAGAAAATTCTTCAAAAATAATAATATGTAATATTACATTTTTAGATAGTTTTACCTAGTTTTGATTCCTCAGATAAGTTAAATCCT
The DNA here is from genome assembly GCF_027406575.1 of Nycticebus coucang. NCBI lineage: Eukaryota > Metazoa > Chordata > Mammalia > Primates > Lorisidae > Nycticebus > Nycticebus coucang. The sequence continues at coordinate 53,488,135 of NC_069780.1, forward strand.
TTCCTGAATGTTAATTTCCTTTCAGAGAAAAAGAGTACTAGTTCAAGAAAATTAAAAATCTTGAGTTTCCATAGGAAGTTCTGTTGCATGTGTACTCTTAAGCTTGTCTCAACAATTTTAACAATTTTTAACAATTATTTGCCATGCTGCACAATCTGCAGTATATAATTGTATATTGGAGAGAAAAATGACATTTCAGAGAAGAGCTGTAAAGTGGTCCCACAAAAAATAGAACAGAGCTCCCTTATAGACATAACATACTAAAGTTTAGCAGGCTTTGTCCAATGAAGGGACATCTTGTCTCTGGGCATTACTACCCGCTAAGCAGCTCCAAGGGACAACCCACTGAAGTCAATAATAAGACATGAAGAGGATAGACACAAAAACTCCTTCTAGTTTCCAAAGTGTACATGCTACACAGAAATGACCTTTATGTTTTGAGGTAGAGAACCATAAAGTAAAGTAAAATAACAACTTACTCTTTCCTAGGCAAACTATTCACATTTTTATTGGTACTACAAAACAGTATAGCTTAGGCCTTATATTTGACGTTTTCAAGTAATAAGAATGCAAAAAGAATAAAGATAATTCCCTAAATCAAGAAAATATTCAAAATGTTTTCTGTGCCCTCATAACTCAAAATCACACAAGTTATAAAGAACATTCTTGTCACTATCAACCACTATCAAGACCAACTTGAGTAATATTTTTTCAAGTAGAAGTGGTATGAAATTATGTGTACATGAAGGAATAGTAGGAAATGTTTCTCTTTTTCGTGAAGATGTTGCTGTTAAATATTACCAAAATTTTTGTCTTCTCTGCTCTTCTGCCCCTACCACTCCTCTACAAAATTTCTTCCAACTTCCTACCATCAGGATTTTTAATATTTCACGGAGAAGTCAAGAAAGCCAATGTTATATACATAATACATTTAGAAAAATCTCTTTTTATTAAGAAGATCTTTCTTTTAGCCATAATTTTCTCTGTAATCCAATCTAATGATTTTCAGTTCATTGTCTGTCAACTAAGAAACAACCAAAGGATTCTGCAGTCTCCATAGAACTTTATCCATTCTTCCAGGATTTAGACAGAGATGTTTTGCCTTTTGGCCCAGCCACTACATGGTAATCTCAGACTTCCAGAATTATCATGGAAAGATGATACTTGGCACATAAGTAGATAAAATGGAATGTTAGAAGATTCTAGGTATAATTAATCACAGTTAAACCTAGGATGTGAAGGGGACAAAATATTACTAATCCAAAAATATGACTTCTGGTATGTTTAATTCTCCCACTATATTCCTAGTCTGGAGCCATTTCTTTGCTACCTGGAGGAAGAAAGGCAATAATACTTGCATTTTACAAGCACCATAACCACAGCCAATAAAAGGACCACAGATAGTGGGCTTTACACCAGAGAAATGAGAGGAAAGGGTGGAAGCTTGAAGGCTTATACCCATACTACTTTTCTCTTGAGAGTGAAATACAAGTTGCTATGTATGAGAGAAATATGAAGATAGAAACCTGTTACTAGCTATACATAAGGACATGTTTCTATCCATACATAAGAGAAATATGAAGATAGAAACCCATTCCTATCTATACATAAGGACAAAACAATAAGAAAATATTTTAATTTTCCCAGAAAAATGATTGAACAATTTGATACCAACATTAAGCTCATACTTAATTATAAGCAGTACATTTTGTTGCCCAATACACCATTCTGTACTATGTATAGATTTTCGTGAAGTAATATTTTTGCAACATAATGCAAAGTAATATTATACAATGTTAACTATAACTGGACACTGATATCAGGCATCTGTAAGTTGACCACCGAATGGACTATAAGAAACTGGTCAACATACAAAGATGGTCAACATAAGGAACTAAGCTTCTGTACTGATACATATATGTGATACATGTCTGGTATATGAAAACTTAAGGAGGTGGTCAGTCCAGGGAGATAGTCAACTATGGAGGTTTTATAGTACGTAGTTTTGCTTTCTAATACAATGAACAAAATATATTTTCTATCATAGATATGCAATTATTTTTCAAAATGAAAAAGTGACTTGATCATGACACATGTAAGAGGTAATAATGGGCAAATAAAAGATATTGGTTAGGAACCCAGTTGAAGGATCTAGTAATGAATACAAATTTTGGTTGTTATTTAGAGACTGGCTCTTATACAACATAGAACTGAAATAGTAAATAACATTGTATTTTCCTTTAAAATTATTCTTTGTTACATGTATCACATATAACCACAAATGTTAAAATATCCAAGAGAAATTAAATGCATAAAGAAGTCATGCTATTCTGCAAAGTATTTTACATTGTGACCTTGAGTAAGGTCTTCCTGGAATTTAATTTCCTTAACTATAAAACAATAATCTCTAAAGTCTTTCTAGAATGCTGTAATTCTACAGTTGCTTAACATAACTAAATGTTTCCATCTTGAATTGTAGGAACATTAATCAATTTAATAGGGAGAAAATTGTTTTTCATATGGCTTTTTCCAATTGTTTAGTTAATAAAGGTACACACACACACACACACACACACACGCAGAGTTCTTGAACATCTGAGTCTTGGTTATCTCATCCAGGCCAATGCCTTTAAATCCATGAATATGTGAACAGTCTCCAGTTCTGACCTTTTTCCTGAACTTCAGACTCATTTCATTTTCCAATTGACATCTCCTGTGATACCCAACAAGCATCTAAAGTATAATGTGCATATCCAAGGCCAAACTCTTCCTTTCCCAACACCACAAACATTCCAGTAGGGATGTTTTCCTCATTCCAATAAATGGCAAATCTATTCTTTGAATGAATTACTACTTTCTCCCAAATGGTGTAATTGTTCATGACACTTCTTTTTCTCTCATACACCACATCTAAACCATGAACAAATTCCTTCATTTCTGCCTTTGAAATAAACAAATATGACTACTTCCTTTTTATTGTTTTTAGTTTTTTAGAGATAAAGTTTCACTATTTTGCCCAGGCTGGAGTGCAGTGGTTACTCACAGGTACGATCATAGCATTCTACTGTCTTGAACACCTGGGCTCCCAGACTCAAATGATCCTCTGCCTCTGCCTCCCAAGTAGCTGAGACTACAGGTCTAAGCCAATACACTCTGCTTAACCACTTCTTATTACTTCCGCAACTACCCCAGACAAATTTAGAATCTCTTCTCCTGGACTACTGAAATAGCTTCCTACTGGTCTCCCTGCTGCTACCCTGGATTCCCCTGAAATCTATTCCCCACACAGCAAGAGTGATCTTTCTATCATGTAAGACAAATCATATGATTCCTCTGCTTAGGACCCTCCAGTGGCTTCCACACTCAATAATAACCAATCCTTGCCTATAAGGTTTTAATTCATTTAGTTTAGCCACACTCTTTCTCTCTGAATGCGTCACCTCTTTCCAGTCTCCTCTTACTAACTATGCTCCACCAACATGGTCCTATGTCCTAATTAATTTTTCTTTGTGACATTTACTTCCATGTCACCATGTGACATATTGTGTATTTATTTTTGTTTTTGCTCTCTTTCTGTCTATCACTAGACTGTAAGTACTTCAAACTCGGGGATTTTGTCTGGTCTGTGTACTGCTATATCTTCACAGACAAAAATTTTGTCCAGAAATAACATATCATCAAAAAGTACTGCAAAATAAATTAACAAATAAAATTACTTCTATTTCACATAGTATTGTTTGGGGCCCGTAAATCTTTCATGAAAAATTAAAGAAGAAAAAATAGATGGAAAAGACTGTGCAGTAGCTAAAATATAAAAGATTAATATCTTTGATACATAAGGAGTTTCTACAAAACAGTAAAACACAAATACCAGGATATGATCTAGAATAGTGTATTCCCTGCTTTTTCCTTATGTTTTATGCACATCTCTGAACTTTTCATGGACTGCACTCTCTTCTAGGAATATCCTTTCTCCCTTCTTCATCTTGTAAACTCTCACCCATTCTTCTAAATCTGTAATAGATTAAATAATACCTCTTCAGTTACTAGCTTGCACAAAAGTGGAAATACAAGTGATAAGCATAATGAATATGCTTAAACTTCATAACAATAAAAATATAAAATATCTCTTCGTTAAATTGAAATACTCATTTAAATCTGATGTTGATGTTATCTTAAAAGTGATAGTTTCATATAGTGTCTGCTAGTAAGACTGAAAATTATAAAACACTAGTGATTTAATAATATGTTTTAATATAATCATTAATTTTTAAAGAGCAAAATATTAGGAACAGTTAAATAGGAAGATATTTATTAAGTATAAAATAAAATATTATTTTGATATTTAAAATATGCTTATGCAGATAATGCTGTAAAATGGAAAACAGCTAATGATAGGTAAAGCAAAGCAAGATATATATATCTTCTTGGACCGAGACTTTATTTGGAGTTTGTAAGTTATGCTGATACTTCTGACTCTGTGACCTTTCACGCATACCCATTTTCACTCTGCTGCAAAGTCCTTCTCTTACTGCAATAGGTCCAAATAACATTAGAACCTACCAAAGGCACAGCACAACTGTTTCCTTATCTGGAAGTAGATAACATCAGCAGATGCATCATGGTGACTATCTAGTATCATGGTAGATATCTATCCTGATGAAAGATGCACACCTGTATTTAATACCCTGGAATCTCAAGCCAGGGAAATCACTTCTGTTTTAAGCAGCGTAGCACTCAAGAGAAAGCATGTTCCAAAAGATTACTGTAAATAATGCTGAAGGTTTGATTAAATGCCAGAAAATTTTAGACTCAGTGCACCAATCAGAATTTCTTTTGGTGTTAAGACCTATCACTAGAGAATTGATGATCAAGGATCAATGAAAACCAATTCATAGCTATTAATACTTAAGTTCCTATATTCATAAGATGGTCAGAGAATTCTAATGATATCTGATACATCTCCCAGTTTCACTTACTTTACACTTTACACAATATTACTGAATCATGTGGTAGGAGATGGAGGAAATCAAGCTGTTCTACAGTTCTGGTCTTTATTAAATCCTTCTGCCCTTTGCTTTGGAAAACACACTTTGAGTTATAGTTCTTTGGATGCCTAGGGGCCATAGGACACCACATCAATTACAGTATATTATTATTAATGCATTATTTCAGAACCACATCTGTAGACAGATTTGTTTACACTGTGAAGGCATGCCCAAACCTGTTCTGCTTGATTCCTTTATTGCCTGTTGAGCCCCTTTCTCTCAATGTGCATAAGATGAAAAAAATCAATCATATCCCTTCTTGAAAGGAAAGTGTTAGCAATTCTCTACTGAGGAACAAAACCATGGAGCACAATATTTTTTTCAAGATGCAAAAAGATCAGTTGGAAGAGTACATGTGATGAAAGCCAAGAACTTTTTGAAAAGGAGGGATATTTAAAGAGGATTTTCTCTACCGTAAATCAGAACAACTGTAATACACATGAAAAACAGCATATTAGTGCAGGATATTGTGCAGGAATAGAAAACTAGAGCAACAAAACAAAATTGACAGACTAAAAACAGAAATAAATGTACTTTATTTGTGTGTATACTGTGAGATAGAAATGTATCCCCCCACACACATACATACATTAAGGTGACAATTCAGATAAGATGGAAATATAACCAGAAAGTGGTATCATCAATTATATAAACATTTAGGAGAAAATAAACTTAGATTCTCATCTCACCCTATAAATAACTATGATTTCCAGAAAGATTAAAGATATAAATTTTTTTAACCTATGAAAGTAGTATATAGTTAGAGTTACTTCTCTAATTTTCTTCTTATACTTTGAAGGTTTAAAAAGATACATTTATCTCAAACCAATAAAGCAGAATAGGGATTCCAGAAATAGGCCCACAACTCTGTGGTCAATTGAATTTCTCTAAGTACCAATGCAATTCAAAGGAGAAAGGAGTCTTTTCAACAAATGGTACTATCACAAGTATCTGAATGCAAAAAAATGAATAAATACTCTTCAATCTGTACCTCGCACCATATACAAAAATTAACTTGAAATGAAATACAGGCCTAAGTATATCTGAAATTATAAAGCTTCCAGAAGACATACGAGAATTCTTAGCAAACTTCCATTAGTCAAAGATGTTTTACATAGGATACAACAAGCACAATTGTAAATGTTTAATAAATTAGATTACATCAAAAATAAACTTTTTGTTCTTTAAAAGACACTACTAGAATACTGTTAAGAAAATGGAAAATCAATCCATGAGCTGGGGAAAATATTTACAAAGCATATATTTGATAAAATGCATGTAAACATAAAATATAAAACCTCTTACAACAGTGAGAATACAACCTCTGGGTGGAGATATGGGAGGACAAGATGGAGGAAGGAGAAGAAAAGGAAACTGCCCTCTTTAAGCAGACATAAATTAAATGTTTTATGAAAAGTTTATGTTAAGTGTAGGTTAGAGAATATACATTGCAGAATAAAGAAACAAAGGAAAGACAGAAGAGATGCATACTGGAGAGAGTATATACACAGGGAGACCACAATACACATTGGGAACTCCTAATATCTGTTGAATACGACAGCACAGGCCTTGAAAAAGAAGACAAGAAATGACTTGCTGAGGCCTGACCTTTCCCCTTCCTCAGAGCCTGGAGAGGGGTCTCAGAGGTGAGCCACTGCTCACCTAGAGCACTGAGCCACTGAGCAGTGAGCCACTGCTAGAAAATGTGAACAGTACACTGCAGCTGGCTTTCTGTAGAAGAGATACAATCTCTTGGAGTCAAGGTAGGAAAAACAGCTTCTTTCTCCTCCATTCCCAACATGGCTATGGCCTTAGTCTATCTGCCTGCAGAGACCTTGACACTTAATAGCCTCTTTTGGTTGCTGTGTGTGTGGTAACACCTGTTGTTTGCTTTCACATCTCTCAAGTCCATTTCCTCGTTCTTTAAACCATACCTCATTCTCTGAGTTTATAGATAACAAAGAATGGAATGCAAGCAGTTACAAAAGTTAGTTTCAAAGTAGCTTAGTTGAAATTGGAAACACTGCAAGAATGATGATGTATAGTGCAGTTTTTGTTTGCTCCTTGACTCACTAATTTGGTGATAATGTATGTCATAAATATTGAGTTAACCCAGAGCAAAGTGACTTCACCATTCTTCACATAAGGTGGTGAAGGTCCACTCTTTTAACTCCTACTCTGTGTCTTTGTCCTTTTTTGTTGTTGTTGCTTTAATTTAATTATGTTATAATTAATTCAACAGACACTTGTAGAGCTAGAATATATTGGACACAGAGATAGTTTTGCATGTTTTATTCCAATCCATTGGAGTAGACACATGTTTAAATAAGTAATTAAAATATTATAAAATGTTTAATATCATTTGAGCAGACATTTTCAACCTTACCATTATCCACTTAGATCTTAGCACTTTGGAGAGACAAGTACCTGAAGTTTTGATTAAGGTCTTTCTCTGAACACTGATAAATTAGCATCTTATCACAATTTTAGAGAACTAATAAACCCTAAAGCTGATAGGAATTTCTGTAATAATAAATACCCCCACTTTCTTTTGTTTTAAATTTAGTTTTTATTAAATCATGACTGTATACATTATGGGGTACAATGTGATGATTTCATATACAATGTGGAATGCTTACATCAAACTGATTAACATAATCATCACCTCACTTAATTATTTTTTGTGGTAAGACATTTATAATATAACCTTACTTGTTTTGAAATGTACACTGTATTGTGCACATTAGGTGAGATCCCACCAAATATTCTCCCTCCACTTACTCTCCCCCTCTCCTCCCCTCTCGCTCTCCTTCTTTCTGGACTATATTTGTGTTTTATCATTAGTATCAATGTGTAAGTGATTATATAATGGTTTCATAATAGTATTGAATACATTGGATACTTTATTTTCCATTCTTGAGACACTTTACTAAGAATATGTTCCAGCTCCACCCAGGTAAACATAAAGATGTAAAGTCTCCTTCTTTACAGCTGCATAGTATTCCATGGTATACATATACAACAATTTGTTAATCCATTCATGGGTTGATGGGCATTTGGGCTGATTACATGACTTGGCAATTATGAACTGGGCTGCAATAAACATTCTGCTGCTAATGTCTTTGTTGTAAAATGATTTTTGATCACCTGGGTAGATACCTAGTAATGGAATTGCAGGATCAAATGTTAGGGCAACTTTTAGTTCCTTGAGAATTCTCCATACTTCTTTCCAAAAATGCTGTATTAGTTTGCCATCCCACCACCAGGAGAAGTATTCCCCTCTCTCCACATCCACACCAACATCTATAGTTTGGGGTTTTTGTGATGTGGGCTAATCTTACTGGAGTTAGATGATATCTCAAGTGGTTTTGATTTGCATTTCTGTGATGATTAAAGATGATGATCACTTTTTCCTGTTTGTTGGTCATTCACCTGTCTTCAGAGAAGTTTCTGTTTAAGTCTCTTGCCCACAAAGAAATGGGATTGTTTTTCTCTTTTCATTGATTAATTTGAGTTCTTTGTAGATTCTAGTTATCAAACCTTTGTCAGAAACATAACCTGCAATTATCTTCTCCAATTCTGAGGTCTGTTTGCTTGCTTTACTCACTGTGTTCTTGGCTATGCAGAAATTTTTTAGTTTGATCCGATTCCAGTAATATATTTTTGGTGTTGTCTCAATTTCCCGAGGATCCTCCTCATAAAATATTCTCCCAGGCCAATTTCTTCAAATGTTTTCCCTTCACTCTCTTCTAGTATTTTTATAGTTTCATGTCTTAAGTTTAATCATATATCCAATGAGAATCAATTTTTGTTAGTGGTGAAAGGTGAGGGTCCAGTTTCAGTCTTCTATGGGTAGCTAGCCAGTTCTCCCAGAACCATTTGTTAAATAGGCAATCTTTTTCCCAAAGTATATTTTTGTTAGGCTTATCAAAGATCAAATGACAATATGTGGCTGATTCATCTCTAGATTCTCTATTCTGTTCCATAAATCTACATCTCCATTTTTGTGCCAGTATCATGCTGTTTGGAACACTATAGATTTGTAGTATAGCCTGAAGTCTGGTAACATGACATCTCCTGATTTGTTTATATTTCTAAGTAATGTCTTGGCTATTTAAGTTTTTTTCTGATTCCATATAAATGAAGTACTATTTTTTCAAGTTCTTTAAAGTATGACATTGGTGCTTTAATAGGGATTGCATTAAATCTGTAGATTGCTTTGGGTAGTATGGACATTTTAACAATGTTGATTCTTCCCAGCCACGAGCATAGTATGTTTTTCCATTTGTTTTCTTTGTCTTTATTTTCCTCATTCTCTCATCTCTGCCAAGCATTGGGAATACCCACAAGGTGTGTGTGGCTGACCACCCCTATTACAAGCAACTCAATTTTTTTAAGTGGGCAACAGATTTAAATAGACAATCTACCAATTAAAAAATATATATTGCAAATAAGCCAAGAAATAATACTACAACATTCTTAGCGATTAAGGAAATGCAAATGGAACCACAATGAGATACCCCTACACACACATTAGAGTGGATAAAATTCAAACAGCTGAAAAAATCTAATTTTGGCAAAGATATAAAATACTGGAACTGCAATAAACTTCTGGTGGGAATACAAAATGGTACAACCATTTTGGGGAAGAGTTTGGCAGTACTTTATAAAGTAAAACATCCCTTTACCATTTGACCCATGTTTCTATTCTTAGATATTTCTTTGGTAAACAAGAAAATATATGTCCATGCAGAGACTTGAAAAATTCATAACCATCACCAACTGCAAACCATTCAAGCACCAATCTTCTGTGAACAGAAGCAGTACGTCCTGATAATGGAATATTAATCAGCAATGAAAGAACCACCTACTGATATACTTGATAATAGAGGAATCTCAGAACACTGTGCTAAGTGAAATAAGTCAGACAAAAATAAATATGTATGTTCATTATTGCATTTTTATACACTAACAATCAGGTATCTAAATAGGAAATTAAGGGAATAATCCCATCTACAATAACACCAAAAAGAATAAATACTCAGGATTAAATTTAATCAGGTAAATGAAATACTGGTACACAACAGCCAGGTGCGGTGGCTTACGCCTTTAATCCTAGCACTCTGGGAGGCTGAGGTGGGTGGATGGGTGGATTCCCTGAGCTCAGGAGTTTAAGACCAGCTGAAAAGAATGAGACATTGTCTCTACTAAAAACAGAAAAACTAGCCAGGTGTAGTGGCACACACCTATAGTCCCAGCTACTTGGGTGGCTGAGGCAGAGGATTGCTGGAACCAAGGAGTTTGAGATTGCTGTAAGCTATGATGCCATATCACTCTACCAAGGGTGATAAAGTAATGCTGTATCTCAAAAATAAATAAAGAAAGAAAGAAGAAGAAGAGAGAAATACTGGTACACTGAAAATTATAAGAAAACACAAGTAAATAGAAAGATATTCTATGTTCTTAAATTAGAAGACATATTATTAAAATATCCCTACCACCCAAAGTGATCTATAATGCAATCCATACAAAAATCCCAAAGGCATTTTTAAAAGAAATTTTAAAAATTCTAAAACTCATATAGAACTACAAAAGACCCCAAATACAATCCCCAACATACAATCTTAACATACATAAAAGAAGAACAAAGCTAAAGGCATCACATTTCTTTATTAAAAATATATATTACAAAGCTACAGTAATTAAAACAGTATGCTGCCAGCATAAAGACATACATATAGGCCTATAGAACAAGATAGATAATCTAAATATAAGACTATACAGTCAACTGTTTTCCACAAGGGTTCCAAGAATACACAATGAGGAAAGAATCATCCCTTCAACAAATAATGTTGGGAAAACTGGATATTCACATAGAGAAAGTGAAAATAGCTCCTTATATTAAAACATACACAAAAATAAACTTTAAATGTATTACAGACTAAAAGGTAAGACCTGATATTGTAAAACTTCTAAAAGACATAGGGGAAATACTTTTTGACATTGGTCTTGGCAGTGATTTCATGGATATACACCAAAAGCACAGACAAGAAAAAATAAAATGATAGAACTACAGCAAACTAAAAAGCTTCTACCTAGCAATGAACAAGAATCAATAGAATGAAATGGTAACCCATAGAATAGGAGAAAATATTTGCAAACTATATACCTATGGACAGGTAATATCTAAAATATATATAAGGAACTTCTACAACTCAGGAGCAAAGAAATTAATATCTTGATTAATAAATGGGTAAAGGATATCCAAATTTTCAACAAATATATGAAAAAAAAAGCCTAATGTCACCAACCACAAAGAAAGTACAAATCAAAAGGATGCTATTATTAAAAAAAGAAAAAAGACAACAAGCATTGGTAAGGATATGGAGAAATTGTAACCCTTGAGCACTGCTGATGAGAATGCAAAATCATGCATCAGCTATGGAAAAGAGTGAGGAGTTTCCTGAAAACATTAAAAATAGAACTGCTATATTATCCAGTAATCTAATTTCTGGATACTGATACAAAAGAACTAAAATCAGGATTTTGAAGAGATACTAGCACTCCTATGTTCGTTGCAGTAAACAACGAAACAGTAACAACAGCCAAAATGTAGGAACAAACTGAATGCCCATCGGCAGATAAATGGATAAAGAAAATATAGTGTATACACCAAATGGAAGATTATTTGGGCTTAGACAAAAACCCTGCAATATATAACATGAATGAACCTTGAGGATATTATGCTAAGTGAAATACACTAATCAAGGACAGATACTACATAATTCAACCTATCTAAAACAATCTAATTCGTAGAGTCAAAAGCATAGAATACTGGTTTCCAAAGAGTAGAAAGGGAAATGAGGAGTTAATAATCAACTGGCGTTAAGTTTCAATAAAACATGATGAATAAGCTTGACAGATCTGCTGTACCACTTTATAGTGAATATTATAATGTACATTTAAAAATTTGTGAGGGTAGATATTTACTATGGGTTCTTACCATAATAAAATAATTTTTTAATTAAAAAAATAAAACCCGGACGGCGCCTGTGGCTCAGTGAGTAGGGCGCCGGCCCCATATGCCGAGGGTGGCGGGTTCAAACCCGGCCCCGGCCAAACTGCAACAACAACAACAAAAAAAAAAATAGCCGGGCGTTGTGGCAGGCGCCTGTAGTCCCAGCTACTCGGGAGGCTGAGGCAAGAGAATCGCATAAGCCCAAGAGTTAGAGGTTGCTGTGAGCCGTGTGACGCCACGGCACTCTACCAAGGGCGGTACAGTGAGACTCTGTCTCTAAAAAAAAATAAAATAAAATAAAACCCTATTGTGTTAAAAAGTCGATCAGTCATTCCCAGAGACCAAGGCAGAAAGAAGAAATTGACTCCAAAGGAGAGCAAGAGATCTTTTGGGGGCTATAGAAATGCTCATATCATGATTGTAGCGATAATTGTATTCTATACACACACACATCAAACCTCCATAAAACTTTAAAATTTATTTTTAAATGTAAAATACATCTCAATAAAGCTTATTTCTAAAATACATCAGAATGGAAGATATGAAATAGTCATTATTTGCTGATTACATTTGTTTACATAGAAACTCCAAGGGAATCTATCAAGAAGGCATTAAATAAATAATTTCAACATTGATGACATTTCAACAGGATTATCTGACAAAAATATCAAGCTTTTTTAGACTACAACCAATCTGAAAATCCTACATAACAAAGAAATCCGTGAAAAAAATATTTCAAATAAAATAGAGACAAATATCTTTACAAAGTCAAGGCCAGAATTTATCTATCAACAAAAGAACCCCCAAATCATAAATTAGATATTGATTTCTTTCATCACACCAAAATTTTTAATTCTCATCACAAAAAGTTACTATATTAATTATCTATTGCTTCTTAACACATTAACCCCAAAACTTAATAGTTTAAACAGAAATATTTTTTTCTCTCTCTCATTTTTTAAGGGTCAGGAATCTTGGAAAGCTTAGCTCCAGATTCTGGCTCAGGGTTTTTCATAAGTTTGCAGGCAAGGTTTTGGCCAGACTACAGTCTCTAAAGATTCAACCGTGGCTGGATGATCTGCTTCCAAGTGCATTTACATGGCTGTTTTACAGGAAACTTCAGTTTCTTACCACATGTATAAGGCTATAGAGGACACAGCTTCCATCAAAGCAAGTAAAAAGTGCAGGCATCTGAGAAGGAGAAAACCCAAGATAGAAGCCACAGTTGCTTTATAGCCTACTTTCAGAAGAGACATCCCATCCTTTCAGAAGTGAATAAGCATAGTACACATTCAAGGGGGAGCGATTACACAAGGTCCTCCATACCAAGAAGGATCATTGCAAGCCATCTCAAAATCGGCCTACTAAAAGCTGACTAAAAATTAAGAGTGGGGTGGTGCCTATGGCTCAAAGGAGTAGGGCACCGGCCCTATATGCCAGAGGAGATGGGTTCAAACTCAGCCCCAGCCAAAAACTGCAAAAAAAAAAAAAGAAAAAAAAAATTAAAAGCAGACATTGGCAAGGAGAAAATATTTGCAATATATTTAGCAAAAAAAAAAAAAATCAATGGTATCCAGAATACATAAAGAATTTCCAGAAAGAAAAAGGCAAATAACTCAAATAAAAGTAAGCCAATGAACAAAAGAGCCCAAAGATATATCAAGAAAATATTTATCTGGAAAGTTGCTTGACCTCACTAATAATTGGAAATAATGGAAAATAAAACAACACATGTATTATTTCATACTCATTACATTAACACAAACTAATAAGCCTATCAACATTTGATAAGTACATGAGGAAATAAAGAATCTCATAAATTTCAGGTAGGAATGAATATAAATCAGTAAAATCACTTTAGAGACCAATCTGGCAATTTCTAGTAAAGGTGATAATTAAATAACATATGGCCCAGCAATTCTAATTATACACAGAGAAACTCCTATACATATATCCCAGACAAGAGTCTTCTTCATATGTTCATGGGTTGATAGGCACTTGGGTTGTTTCCACATCTTTGTGATTGTGAATTGAGCTGACATAAACATTTGGGTATAAATTTCCTGATGATAAAGTGAATTTTTTTCTTTTGGGTAGATACCTAGTAATGGGATTGCAAGATCAAATGGAAGGTCTAATTTTAGTTCTTTGAGGAGTTTCCAGACTTTTTTCCATAGAGGCTGTACTAGTTTGCAGTCCCACCAACAGTGCATGAGTGTTCCCTTCTTTCCGCACCTACACCAGCATCTGCTGCTTTGGAACGCTGTGATGTGGCCATTGTTCCTGGGGTTAGGGGATATTTCAAAGTGGTTTTGATTTGCATTCCCCTGATTATTAGGGATGATGAGCATTTTTTCACTTGTTTGTTGGTCATTAATCTGTCCTAATAAGGAAAGATTCTGTTGATGTCTCTTACCCAGTGATTAATGTGACTGCTCTTTTCTTGTTGATTTGTAAGATTAATAAACTGTGATATATGTATACCATGGAATACTATCCAACCGTAAAAAAGATGGAAACTTTGTATTTTTCCTAACAACCTAAAAAGATTTGGAGAATATTCTCCTAAGTATCATAAGAAAGAAAAATTAATCATCTCATGTACTCAATACTAAATTGAAACTAGTAGCTTAACAACTACAGGCCCACATGAAAGAAAAACTAAATTCAAGGAGGAAGAAGGGAAGAGGGCTCAGTAAGTTCCCTCTAATGGGTACAACGTATGGGTATTTGGCACACTTCTTGCGTGAAGGACACAACTACAACTCAGACTTTACCTTACAAATGCAAACAATATAACCTAATCATATGTACCCTCATATTAATCTGAAATAAAATTGTTATTTATTTATTTATTTATTAAATCATATCTGTGTACATTAAGGCGATCATGGGGCACCATACACTGGTTTTATAGACTGTTTGACACATTTTCATCACACTGGTTAACATAGCCTTCCTGGCATTTTCTTCTTATTATGTTAAGACATTTATATTCTACATTTACTAAGTTTCACATGTACCCTTGTAAGATGCACCGCAGGTGTAATCCCAATAACCCTCCCTCCATCCATTCTCCCCCCTCCCTCCCCTCCCTCTCCCCCCTCCCTCCCCTCCCTCTCCCCCTCCTCCCTATTCTTAGTTTATAACTGGGTTATAGCTTTCATGTGAAAGCCATAAATTAGTTTCATAGTAGGGCTGAGTACACTGGATACTTTTTCTTCCATTCTTGAAATACTTTACTAAGAAGAATATGTTCCAGCTCCATTAAAAGAATCTTTTCTGGATAAGTAAAGAATGTTCCATGCAGTCTTATTTGCTTTTAAAAATTTCTGAAAATATCCAAAATATTTATCATCAGGAGAAGAGATAAACAAACTACTCGGGTCCATGAATACTATATATCTAATAAAATAAATGAACTAAATCCTAGAATATCAACATATATAGATCACAAAAACAATTCCAAATAAATAGTAAGTTATGGAATTATACACAAAGCATATTCACATCCACACCAGTATTTCTAATACATAGAAAGTACAGTTATACAGTTTACATAAAAATAGTAAAAGTATAAAAACATGAACCACAAAGATACATCTAAATTCATGATAGTGGTCAACTCTGGGGAAAAAAACAAAAGGGCATTATTTTAATATTAAAACTAGAAGAAAGGGTAAAATAATTGTTTGCTAATTCTAGATACTACATTTTTCTTTGTACTTTTCTATATTTATTAAATTTTTCACAAAATATGCTACTTGAGCATGTGTGAACCCTGCGCTTACAACCTAAATATAAGTAAGACACACTCCTTGTTCCAAAGGTCATTCTCATATCAGTTAGGTTTTAAAACATGGGGACCACTTTAAAAATCAGTAGCTGAAAAGAACACTCATTTATTCTCCTGGATTTGAGCTAAGGAAAAACAAAAATATAGGGAGCCTCTTGAAGCCTAGACTTGTTAAGGAGCATGAAGCCACTCCACCGAATTTTGCTGGACAAAGGAAGTCCCATGACTGTGCCAGTTTTAAGGAGTAGGAAAGATGGACTTGCACCTTAATTTCCATACCAGTCCCTCTACGGTACTTCCACTGTATTCTCAATGTCCTTCTTACCTCTTCATTTCTGGTTTTAAACCTTATTTTAATGTATCATTTCTTCCTATAGCAGAATTGCAGGACCTTTTATAAAAAGGTTTAGATCTCTAAAAATTATAGATCTCTCAGATGACAGTTAATACTGAAAATAGCTCAAATATAGTTACTTTTTTCATAGTTAGATATTTCCAGAGAATAATACATGAAGCAGCCTATTAGATTTCCTGACTCAGCTTTAAGTTCATTTTTTTTGTTTGTTTGTTTGTTTGTTTTTTGCAATTTTTGGTCAGGGCCAGGTTTGAACCCACCACCTCCGGTATATGGGGCTGGAGCCCTACTCCTTGAGCCACAGGCGCTGCCCCTGACTCAGCTTTAAATGAAGCAAAGTTTATTTATTTCACATTCCATTATCTTTCTAATTAAATTATTACGCTAACATAGAATAAATGCAGTAAGGAACAAGTAAACATCATTCCACTAATTGTTCTTGCTACAAGAAATTTAAAGTACAAGTAAGAAAAGTCTATCATTAAGGAAATAAATATCTTAGGTTTGTATGATTTTTTAGGTAGAAAGTTATTTATTGCCACTTTATAGATGATAACCTGAAGTATAAAGATTAAGAGATTAAGGCTGAAATCACTTCAGAATTAAGAGAGTAAGGTGCAAAAAGAAAAAGAAAAATCTTTAAGGATTAAGGCACAAAAAAATTAAGTGATACAACCATTTGATGGAAAACACTAGGCGTTGGAATGGGTGTTTTGACTTCTGTTCCAGGACTTTACAAAATACCATTTCAAAAATAGATGATAATGCATTTCTATCCCTAATTTGAAGAAGACAGCAGTAGGGATGAGTGCTAACTATCTGAAAAAACATGAATGACTGAATGACTGAGTGAATGTCAGAATCTCATTTCAAAAGTCATCCTAGATCTACCCTTTGGGTTCATAATTTTCCAAAACCTTTTGCTGAGAAAAATTACTTTTATCTATACACAATTTTTCCTCCTCCATCTTTATTTTTACCATATCACCCATCAGTCTCTAATTTTTATTTAATTATCTTACATCCTTAATATTCATATTATCATCAGCTGTTGCTTTCCTTGTACACTATGTTGTTCTGACATCTGAGAGCATCCTAAGGGGTTTATTTCAGTATATTTGGCAGTACTATGATTTCCAATGACTCACAAAAAAAAAAAAAAGTTGATAGTCATCTTGTGAAGTAGATAAAAGATGCTTTTTCTAAATTTTACTTAGTGTTGAGCCTTCTAGTCCTATGATGATTAATTTTATGTGTCCGTCTGATTGGGTAACAGGCTATCCAGATATTGGTTAAACACTATTTCTGAGTGTGTCTGTAAGGGTATTTCTGTATGAAATTAACATTTGAAACAGAAAATTGAGTCTTAAATGATTCCCTTCCTAAATGTGGGTGTCTTATCCAAACCATTAAAGGCCTAAAGATAATAAAAAGCAAGAATTCTCTCTCTCTTTGCCTGTTTCTGAACTGGGACATTGTTCTTCTCCTGTCTCCAGATACAGACTCTGACTGAAACTTATACCATTGATTCCACTGTTCTCAGGCCTCTATACTTGAACTGGAACTATGTCATCAGCTCTCCTGGGTCTGAACTTCTCAGCCCCCATAATCGTTTGATCTGATTGCTTATTATAGTATACACATGTGCATATCTGTTTATTACATTTGTGTATGTATATATGTAATATATATGCAAAGTATATATGTATGTGTATCTGCATATGTGTATGTGTCTATATATAAACAAATTGTGTGTCTAAGAACCCTAACACAAACATCAAAACAGAATCTTGTACAATTCTATCGTTGACTACTATAGTAACAAATCAGCCAATTTCCTAGGTTATTACTTTCCTTGTGTAAGACTTTTTAATATTTAAATAATTGTCAAAAATCCAATTAAATAATAATTTGGTGTTTAGTGTCATAGAATGATAGAATATTAGAAACAGAAGAACCTAAAACCTCCTAGAGTTTATCTAAGTTCAACCCTTTCAATGTACACATGATGAAAAAAATATTACAGAGGTTAAGTGACTAATCCTGGCTCTCATTAGTTACTGAAGACAAAAATGGAAATCAAATGCAGGTTTTTGCATTGTCTTTATCCAAACGTTCAACTGTACAAGATCATTGCTTTTTATAGCTGTAATTATAGTTTGCCCTGAAGTCTTTGCACTTTCTCTCATGGTCTCTCATTATACACTTAGGACACCAGAAAATGGCTAATTGAATGCAGGGATGTAATCTACTCCCCTGCAGAATAGGATAAAGTTTAATCATATATCCTATCAAGTAGCAGACAGCCAGCAGCACATAGCTACTAATACTGAATGATTACATTCACAGGACAAAAGCTTCCTGGTATAAAATGATTGTGATTATAGGTAAAGAACAGAATATATTTTATTGCTTCTACATTTACCTAACCTCAAAATATCTTTCCAAATATTTAATGGACTAAGTACCTCCTTGATGGGATAATTTCATAGTGATTCACAGGAGGAAGTAGTAAGAAATTTAATTAACTCTACAATTCAAAGTAAGGACCAAAGGCTTGGAATGTATGAATGAGAGCCATTTATACAAGGTGAACTCTGAAAGACAAAATCATACAGAAACTGAGGAATATCAAGAACTGTTCATATGCTGGCCACCAAAGGGACTTGATGCTATTCAGAGAGGAGATTTGGACCTGAAAATAAAACACAGATTACCTAACACCAACTGGATGCTGTCCACTTGAAATTCTAGGATCAAATACTACATAGTTGAAGATCATTTAGTCAGAATTTCTAGGATCTAATCTATTTAAGATCATCAGATAGCCATATTTGGGTTGTCAACTCCAAAAGACATCAACAATTTTAAAAATATGAATCTTACATAACATTTTCTGAATGTGTTCTCCTGATTCACTGAGTGAATTAATAAATATGCAAATATACCCATACACATGTATTTACACAATAACAGTTCATAATAAAGAGAGAGGGATCACATCATTAGTACATACTCTGAAATGTATTTTAACTATTATGGGGAGAATTGTCCCTGCAAAATTCTTTTAGAACAGTTTCTTTGTTTGCATGCATCTGATGTCCTATCTCTTAGTCCAAAGAGAAAAGAATCCCCACATCATATCTACATTGATGTAAGAAAGAAGCATCTATTTTCTACTGTAAATTTGCACCCATCATATATTACTAGTTACTAAAGACAAAAATGTCTTATAAAGCATTGCCAGTGCCAGTGAACAAAAAGAAATCGGCCAATTTTTTTTTCTTCAGTTTTTGGCCGGGGCTGGGTTTGAACCCACCACCTCTGGTATATGGGGCTGGTGCCCTACTCCTTTGAGCCACAGATACCGCCCGAAATGGGGCAATTTTTGCCAGAGAAATCAAACTAAGCCCTGAATCTTACCACCTTACACACATCTGACTTCTAACACTCTCTAGGGCTGAAGGCTAACTAAAGGCTCACTCCAATTTCCTCTTGGAAATACCAAGATGGAGGCAGAGCTCAGGTAGGTTTCTGTGGCATTTGCTTTTAATAACTGAATCCCAAACTACCTTAATTATGGCAACCATACATGAATTAAATCAGAAGAAATTTCTAAGGAAAACTAATTTTCTGACAGTTCTAAATGTAAGTACTCCTAACCTCAGCAAAAAAGCATTTATATTAGTATAGTTTTGTAGTTGCCTAGTCTGGAAGGGAACATTGGAGTAAATAACTGGTAAATAATTTATCCAGTATAGTCCATAACATATCCTCAGTAGGGAGAGTGGCCAGAGCCATAGCGAGCAATTTCTGGGACCAATTACATCCAAGAAGTGAAAACTGGCCACAGATTATACATCAGTAAATAATCCACAGATGAACAATAGAAAACTGATTATACTTATATCTCCAGTTTAACAACATTTGTATATAAAATCTTTAGCAGAAGGGAACGTAAATGTTGAGTACAACTAGAAGAGACCATTCCATTAAAATGATGCCAATGTTTAAAAACAAAATCTATCTTCAGTGAGCTATCCTCTTTCTATTCAAGATATTTTTCTTCAACTTCAAATTATCACTCACCAAATGCCCTTCATATCCCATGTATTCATCTTGCTTAAACTGGCTAAGGCCTTACTTTTATGTGTATTAGGTAATTCTTTCCTATAATACTTGCCAAAAAACATGTTAAGCTTTTTGGGTCTACATTGGTTCTTCAGGTTAGATTCTAGTTGGGAGATATCAATGAAACTGTTACATTTATTTATTTTGACACTCAAAAACTATTTTACTTGTTACAGAGTAGAAGTATAATTTAAACATCTGTTGCTAAAACACCCATATTTGATATAAGGCATACACATTGGCACGGTAATAAGCATTCTCAAAAATAAATACATAACACATACTCCAAACACATTTGTACCACACATTGGAAATGAAAGGAACAGATTTCCTTTTGGATCATAGATAAATGTATCATTTCCGTGGAAAACAAGACTCAGCCAATTTGTCAAAATTATTGAGTTAAAGTAGGAAGTCTTTTTTTTTTTTAAACCTACTGGATTTAAGATATTTGGACTTCATATAACAGAGAGGATTAAAATAGCTTTTATGTGCATGTTGTCTTTCTGAAATGAGATCTATGAGCACTTGCTTTTAAATCTCTCCTCAAATGTTCCCAGAAAGTCAGAGAGATAAGCCAAAGAGTATACTTCATGCCTTCTATCTTATCCATATATTTTTAGAGCTTCAACCAAAATTGAATGAAATTTACATTTTTAATATTTAGACAAAGTTAAATTTCATGTTCAATCTATACCCAAAAAAGCTATAAAGTTATGAAGACACTTCAAAGTTATTATACCAGGCAAATTCAAGGCATCACTATAACCCCATTCCTGGTAGAATCCTAAAGTCACAAAGCTAAGAGTACTTATGGCCATGGACTCTACTACCATTACTACCATTTCATCTATAGCTCTGCTATTCATTTTTGAAAATCAGCAAGAGATAAAAGTGCCCTTTTAAACACAATAAACAGCAAACATTCTCTTTCTCATTTTTTTTAATTGATATGAAAACACACGCAGAATAATGAAGTCTCTGCTTCGTTTAAATTAACTCACTTCTAAACACAATCCTGGTAAGTTTTTCTATCTTTCAAGAGAAAGCGATTTCACAGATGCTCCTGAATAAATAAAAGAAATTTTCAATTGGCTGAAAAAAAGTCTCTCTTAAGTCAATGAACCAGAAACAATGACTGCCTGAAGAAACATAGCTTTTTCAGTTTTGAAAGTTCTTTTAACCATTCTACTAAGCTCTGGTCTAGAATCAAAATCTTAAGTCTCTTCTCTTCCTGTCATCTATTATAGAAACAAAAATACTCATAAAAGAACTCTATTTATTTTCCTAGGAAAGTACTCATATGGGGTCCATATTTGAATTTAAATACACTCTTTTCTTAACATCTTATTGTCATTTTAACTTTTATGTTAATTCATAGATGTATACTTTGATTATTATTATTATTAGTTCAAATTTTTTAGGAGGGTCATGTAACATTTTTTATTATAAATTAGAAACATCCAGTACTCTTCTTTCCAAATGATGTGTTATTTTATGATTTTCTCTGTTTCTCCTGCTAAACAACCATATCAAGTCAACAGGTAGCTTGGAAGTAGCCCTTGTCATCCCACACTTCAGTCCCTTACCTGCTTGGTGCTCGCATCTTCATTTCTCTCTTGTTTTTCCTCAATTCTACTGTGACCCTTGATCTTTCTTCCCACCTTGTGTTTCTTTGTCACTGCCAAATGACTTACAGATATCTTTTGTCAACCCTCCCTTTCCTCCTGAGTGATTCTAAATTCTTCTTTCACCCTTTATCTTAGCTCCTCCATTTACAATGATTTTAGAGTAAGTTACTTAGATTCTTATAAAGATGGGCTTATCTTTACCAAATAGCCAAAAAATAAAAATCAAATTTTAATAAGTTGAACAAGTTCTCTTACACACACGTATATGGCTTTTTCCAAGCCTCAATAAATTAATTGAGCCTACATTTTTGAGCCACACAAACACATAGAAATAGTAAATAAAACATTTAATTATTTTCCTAAAATACCTTTTCTATGTGATTCAGACTAAATATATCTAGTACTACTTAGGACTAAAATTAAGGGACAGATTTCTGCCTTCATGGCAGCTACTAATAAATTTACTAAACTCTACTTAGTCATTTCTCCAAAATGTGGCTCACAGCCATTCCATGCCCAATTTAAGTCTTAAAGCCAAGGTTTGTACCAATCTTTACTGCTGTTTGTAAAGATATAGCTTTATTTAATTTCATTAGTAAGTAATGACTACCTAATCACAAAATGGCTAATTAAAACTTATTTCTATGGTTTTTCATCAATTTAAGATTTAAGGCCCCAAAGATACCACTTTTACTTAAGGCTTTGTTCCCCCATGCTTTGCTTTTTTATTGCTATCTTAAGGCACTCTTTAAACTACCATTGTCTGTTTTCTTGACTTTTAGTCATTCTGTAAATCACATGCCTGATCACACAGAAAGGTTTTCATAAATTTTGGATGAATTTACCCAAAAGACTCAGTTTTCTCTATTCTCTATTCTGGAAATTCCTGGTATGCCATAAATCTACTTTTTTCCAGGGACTCAGTGTCTAGAAAAACAGTAGGAAGCTTTGGCATCACAGCAACCACATCAGCCAATAATATTATGTTCTAATCATGATTTGTTCTGATGGAAGCTGGGGTCATTTGAGGAAACATGGAGCCCTGTGAAGCACGAATCTGGCTCTATACACACACAAGACTCTCTTAAAGAATCTTGCCAAAACATATCAAATGTGGACTTAGGGGTCAGAGGAGGTTTCCTAGGAATTCAGACAGAATTGTACTAAGGGTCTAACTAGGTCAGGATTGAAACCCATAGTAGCTTCCAGAGATGACGCAGGTTCTAGGTTTATGGCCATAAGAAGTTTTCAGTAACTTTTCTTTCCTTGTACTAAACTCATGACTCATCATAAGCATTACCCAGGGATATATTTTATTAATAATATGCAAAATGTTCGGCCTTACTTTCAGAGACCCTGATTCAGAAGGTCTGAGGTGAGCCCAGAAATACTCACATTCATATTTTTCATTCAAAAGTTAATGGGAAAGAAAAATAGCTTATCCCATAGAACTGTCTCAAAGTGGTATGACATTAACATACCCTTTCAAAAACAAAAACAAAAAATCAGTAAAAGAGATCCTTACCCACCACTCTGTTGATAAGGTGTTACACAAATGCGCACACCAGGTGTAAACTAAGCTCTTTTAAGTGGAAAACGATCTAAAATCAGTTGCTATTTAAATGCTGATAGATTGTCACCTGTTGTTATAAGCTAATCCCAAAGTGCTTCAGCCAAAAGCAAGACACAGGATATTCTTATTAAATTTATAGATATGGAAGTTATTACTAAATTTTGAAACGGTAAGTATGACATGGTTATGAGAAGTGATAAGAATAAAGTTAATAATTCATCTACATATAAAGTGAAATAGAAGTACCTGGGAAGAAGCGGTCTAGAGATATCACCAGCTGCTGGTGGTGAGATTGGGCAGAAAAGTCTCCAGCCACCTCTAGCTGGGGTGCCTAGCCCACAGGCATTGCTTTGAGGATAGGAGACTCCAGGAGCCAGTGAACAGGTAGGGATCAGAGGAGAACCAGCACAGAAGGTGAATGCTTGTGTGCCAGTGAAGGCCAGCTGGTTTGGCAGTAGGTTTCAGAACGTGAAGGGCAATCCAGCATGTTTTTTGGTTTTTTTGGAGCTACCTTGGGAGAGCTTGGGTGAGTGAGTGATCTTAAACAGTGCTCAGTAGCCGGGATTGAGCCACTGGGTGGAGCAGAGCTCTCGTTCAGTTGCTGGCAGGGCATCACCATTGTGAAAGAGCTGTCCAGGAGGAACAGCCTTTAGGATCCTGTGCCAAGCTGGTTGTAATGTGCCTGGCTGAGCTGGACAGCCACCTTTGGGAAGAGACATGTAAAACCTTACTTTCTGGGAAAACCACTTAGTAGCCAAGGGGCACTGATTGGGAAGATCAAGGCATGTCTCTTAAGTAGACTGACTAGAGCTTTGGGCTCCCAACCTTGCAGGAATTGAGGGAAAATAAATCAAGAAGATGGGACCAGATTGCCTCAGTAACTAGATAGCGAATTTTAGACCTCACCGTACAGCCGTATCAGCATTATGATTAGTATCTCTTAACCCTAGAACATAACTTGTCCAGTTATATTGCAATATACACTTTTCCTTTTTTTCAATTTCCTCCCTTTAAGTGTTTGATTTTTGTATGCAAAATTTTTTATTGTTTCTTTCTTCAATAGTAACAGCTCCATTTTTGCTATAGTTTTTTTGTTCCTTTTACTTTTTTTCTACCATTTTCCTTAGGGTTTTTATTTCCTCTTTGTTTGTTTTGTCTTATTTTGTTTTCTTTTGTTGTATTTATATTTTTCCATTTTTCCTGTCTTTAATAATAAAGGCTCCATTTTTGCTATGATCTTGCTATCCCTTTTATTCCTTCTTTCCTTTCCACTTCTCTCCTCTTCTCTCACTTTTTGTAAATATTTTTCTACTTTTCTTATCTTTCCCACATAAATTTTGCAAATAACATCTAAGATATACCTCTATTTTACATATTACATAATTTTATTTTTTCTTCTTTTCTGATTTTTTTTTTTTTTTGTCAATCTGTATTCCATTTATGGGACAGAGTCTCACTTAGACACCTGGACTATGGTGCCACAACATTGGCCTGGATCAAGGAGTCATTGATCTTCTGATCTAGAATGTTCTTGTAGCTTTTTCCTTTAAAAGGATGCTATCAGAAGGTCCTCACTGAAACATACTACTGTTTTGTTTTGGGTTTTTCTTTTTTTCTTCTCTATTTGGTTGAGATGGGGTCTTGTTTTTGCCCAGGTTGGTAAAGAGTTCCTGACTTCAAGAGACTCACCCATCCTAGCCCCCTAGAGACCAAGAATTACAGGTGTGGGTCAAAGCACCCTATGCACAACTATTACTTCTATCTCTCACTTTCTGTCCTCCTTCTCTTCTTTCTACCAACTTTTCCTTTTACCCCTCCCCTTTTTATTTTCTCTCTTTTTTTTAATTTTCTCCCATCTCACTCTTTACTCTCCTCTTCCTTTTGGCCCTATAACAAAAGGATACTTCAATACCTATACACAGAGACAAGGTAATTTAAAGAGAAGGAGGAAGTGAATGGAAAAAGTAGGGGAAGAAAGCATATAAGAAAAAAACACTCATGAGGAAAAACCAACATTATTGGTACAGAACAACCCTCTGCAAGGTAGGTTGCTACTGTGGAGGATGCCACCTACAAAGAATCAATAGAAATGAAAGAAAGGAAATTTAAAATATGGATGGTAAAAACAATGAAGGAAATTGCTGAGAAAGTAGAAAATAACAAAAAGAAAATCAAAAAACAGAACCAAATAAAGGATGAAAGATATGAAGAATAGAGAAAGAATATAATAGAGCTTAAGGACTTGAAGGAGTCACTCAGGAAAGTTAAAGATGCAGTAGAAACCATCAATGACAGATTAGATCATGGAGAAGAAAGAATCTCAGAGCTAGAGGATAAAGCTATTGAACTAACATCAGCAGTTAAAGAGGCAGAAAAGAGAAAGAAAGCAGAAAATTTACTCAAAGAATTATGGGACTTTAAGAAACATTTAAACATACTAATTATTGGTATTCCTGAAGGAGAAGATCATCTCCCAGAAATGGATGCTGTACTGGAAGATATCATAAATGAAAATGTCCTAAGTACCACCTAAGATTATGACACATTCCTGTGAGAGGGATATCAAACTCCAGGTTGTCTCAACTCAAACAGAGCATATCCAAGACACACTGTAATGATTCTATACAAAGCTAAGACAAAACAGAAAATTTTGCAAGTAGCCAGGAGTAAGTGCCAATTGACATATAGGGGAAGATCCATCAGGGTGACAGTAGACTTCTCAGCAGGTATTTTCAAGCCAGAAGAGAAAGATCATCTACCTTTAACCTTAAACAAAACAATTTTGAGCCCAGAATTCTATATTGTGCTAAGTTAAGCTTTAAAATTAATGGAGAAATAAAATCTTGTACTGATATCCAAACACTGAGGAGGTTTGCCACAAGACCAGCTCTACAGGAAATACTTAGATCTATTCTCCACACAGACCATCACAATGGACCACCAGCAAAGTAAACACACAGAAACCAAAGGAGAAAACCTAGCTCTCACAATGATGCAAATGATAAAACTAATCAATGCATGTTCACAAAGTAAGATAAATAAAATTCCACCACACTTATTAGTTATCTGAGTAAATATTAATAACTTTAATTGCCCACTAAAGTGGCACAAGTTGGCAGATTGGATAATAAAGCACAACCCATCTATATGCTGCCTATAGGAACTACACCTAGCATCAAAGGACAAAACAAGACACAGTGAAGGGATGGAAAACAATATTTCAGGCAAATAAAAATCATAAGGATGGATCACAATCTTATTTTCAAATACAGGTGGATTTAAAGCAACAGAAGTAAAAAAAAAAAAGAGAGAGAGAGACAAATGGTCACATCATACTGGTCCAGGGAACAATACAATAAGAGGACATTTCAATTCTAAATATTTATCCATCATAAATGCTCCCAGATTTATAAAACAGACCTTAACTGGTCTGAGGAGTATGATATCCTATAACATCATATTAGCAGGAGAATTTAACACTACTGTTACAGAGCTGGATGGATCCTCTAAACAGAAACTAAACGAAGATACACAGGACTTAAACATGACCCTAGAACAATTAGTCTTAAAAGACATATACAGCACGCACCATCCCAAAGTTAAGAAATATATGTTTGTCATGATCATTGCCCATGGAATATTCTTCAAAATAGATCAAATCCTGTCGCGACCACATAAATGATCATGCGAGACACAGATTGACAGTACACACTGCAAGAGGTGAGGCTACCCATAGGTGCAGGACAGCACTGAGCACTTCTCAGAGTCCTTTTATTGAGAAGATACATAATGGGTGGAAAGATTACTAAGCAAAGACATGCAGGGGCTTCTTGCTCAGGGAAATGATCTCATAGATGCCAACAGAGTATGTACTCAAGGAAATGATCTTCAAGGGTGGTAAGAGAGTATATGCTTAAGGAAATGATTTTCAAGATACCACATGCAATTTTTCTCCACTAATCCTTCAAGAAACTTCCATAAAATGCTTAATGTTTAACATTAGCCTTATTACTACAGGTCTGAACTTTGCTCCTCCAGGATGACTGAGTTAATTGGTGGCTTGCCTTCCAAGTCACAAGAGATTTCCAGGCTTGCCAGGAGAATGTCTTGTTCTCAGTAATTCCTCAGATGAGTTATGATATTGGTGACTGTTGTAGTAAGTATGATGTTTAATCCTCTGTAATATCCTAAGAAACAAATCAAACCTCAACAAAATCAAAAGAATTGAAATTAAACATTGTATCTACTCAAGACCACAAGGCAAAAAAGGTGGAACTCAATTCCAACAAAAATTATAGCCCCATGCAAAGGCAGGGAAACTAAACAACCTTATGCTGAATGACAGTTGGGTCAAGGAAGAGATAAAGGAAGAAATCATTAACTTCCTCAAATATAACAACAATGAAGACACAAGCCACCAAAATCTGTGGGATAACACAAAAGAGGGAAATTTATCATATTAGATGCCTACATCCAAAAAACAGAAAGAAAGCACATCAACAACCTAATGAATCATCTCTAAGAAATGGAAAAGAAAGAGTAATCCAATCCCCAAACTAACAGAAGACAAGAAATAACCAAAATTAAAACAGAAACAAATAAAATTAAAAACAAGAGAATCATTCAGAAAATTAATGAAACAAAAAGCTGATTCTTCGGAAAGACAAAATCAATAAACCATAGGCCAGAGTAATTAGAAACAGAAAAGTAAAAGTTTTAATAACCTCATTTAGAAATGAAAAGGTGGAAATAACAACTGATACCACAGAGATACAAGAGATTATTTCTATTACTATAATCTCTCTAGGCCCAGAAATTTGGCAATGTGGAAGAAATGGATCAATACCTGAATTATACCATCTCCCTAGACTTAACCTGAAATAAATAGATCTCTTGAACAGACAGATATCAAGCACTGAGATAAAAGAAACAATAAAAAAAGCTTCCAACAACAACAATAAGAAAAGCCCTACACCAGATGGCTTCACACCAGAATTCTATCAAAACTTCAAAGATGAGTTTGTACCTACACTGCAGAACCTATTCCAAAACACTGAGAAGGAAAGAATCTTCCCCAACACTTCTGTGAAGCAAACATCACCCTGACTCCAAAACTAGGAAAGAACTTAGCTAAAAAGGATTACAGACCAATTTCTCTAATGAATATAGATGAAAAATACTTTTATATAGATTAAAAATCTATTATCTTGGCTAATAGATTTCAGCTACACATTAAAAAAAATGATGTATCACAATCAAGTAGGCTTCATCCAAGGGATGCAAGATGGTTTAACATAAGCAAATCCATAAATGTAATTTAACATATCAATAGAAGCAAAAACAAAGACCACATGATCCTCTCAATAGATGCATAAAAAGCATTTGACAAAATACAACAGCTTTTTCTAACAAGAACATTGAAAAAATAGGCATAGGTGGCATTTCTTAAGCTGATTTAAGCCATCTATGACAAACCCACAGCTAATATTGTACTGAATGGAGTATAAATGAAAGCTTTCCCACTTACAACTGGAGTCAGACAAGGATGTCCACTATCACCACTGCTATTCAACATAGTTCTAGAAGTTCTAGGCAGTGTTATCAGGCAAGAGAAGAAGATTAAGGGCATCGAAACGGGGGCAGAGGAGGTCAAACTCTCACTCTTTGCTGCTGATATGGTTTTATATACAAAACCCCAAAGACTCAGCCACAAAATTCCTGCAAATGATCAAGAAACACAGTAACATCACAGGATATAAAATCATTGTCCACAAATCAGTAGCTTTTGTATATACCAATAACAGCCAAGTTGAGTAGCAAATCAAAGACACAATTCCCTTCACAGTGGCTTTAAAGAAAATAAAATACCTAGGAATATACTTAACAAAAGAGATAAAAGAATATAAAGAAAATTATATATATATATATATATATATTACATATAAACTCTATAAAGAGAATTATGAAACCCTAAGAAAAGAAATAGCACAAGACATCAACAAATCGAAGAACATACCATGCTCTTGGGTGGGAAGAATCAACATTATTAAAATGTCTAATCTACTCAAAGCAATCTACAGATTCAATGCAATCCCCATTAAAATTCCAACATCATATTTTAAAGAACTTGAAAAAACAGGACTTTGTTTTGTATGGAACAACAACAACAAAAAAAAACATAGCCAAGGCAATTTCTAGTAATTCAGGAATTGCCTATCAGACTTCAGGTTATATTACAGGTCCACAGTGATTTTGTTAATGTTTTCTAAAAGCCAACCTTTTGTTTCATTTATCTTTCTTATTTTTTGACTCAATTTCATTTATTTCTTTTCTGATCTTTATTATTTCTTTCTTTCTAATGATATTGAGCTTGGTTTGCTCCTGCTTATCAAAGTTCCTCGAACTGCATTGTTAGGCTATATTTGAAATTTTTTTGATCTAGGCATTTATTGCTACAAATTTGCCTCTTAATATTCCTTTTACTGTGTCGCACAGTTTTTGGCACATTGTATTCTATTTTCATTTGTTTCAAGGAATTTTTCAATTTTCTTCTTAATTTCTTTCTTCAGTCATTGATAATTAAGAAACATGTTTAATTTTCATGTATTTCTATAGTTTCAAAGGTTTCTATCACTATTGATTTCTAGTTTTATTCCATTGTGGTCAGAAAAAATACTTCATATGATTTTGATTTTTTAATAGTTTTTGAGACTGGCTTTGCGTTCTATCATTTTCTCAATTCCAGGGAATATTCCATGTCCTGATGAGAAGATATGTCTCCTGCAGCTATAGGGTGAAATGTTCTGTAAATGTCTGTGAGATTCATTTGTTATAGTATAGCTTAAATCTGATAATCTTTGTTGACTTCTGCCTGGATGATTTTTCCAATGCTGAGAGTTGGGTGTTGAAGTCCCCAGTTTCAGTTTAAGTTAGAAATGTCCATTTCCTTAAGTATTAAGTCACACATCTGATATCACTGACATTTCACTTTGATATTTGTTGGTTTCTGGGTTTTGTTGTTTGGTTTGGTTTGGTTTTGGTTTGTTTATTTGTTGTATTGTGAAGGTACAACATCTTCATTCTTTCAATGCACGTTTGGGCTTGTGATTATAATTTGTTTTTTTAGAGCAATTTTTGTGAAACAATGGATAATTCAAAAATCCATGTTACTTTGGAAGATGAGTCCCATCATTAAAATAATGCAGTGCAGTAGAATCGCCATAGTTGATCACCTCCCTACACTGACCACCTCCTTAAATTGAACTAATTTTCATAGATCAGCTATGTATCATATATACATATCAGTGCAATAGAGCTGTTCCTTATGGTGACCACCTCCGTATGTTTATCAGTTTCTTACAATCCCTTGAGTCAACTTTTAGAGGTTCTACTATACTGTCTTCCTGAACTGATCTCTTTATCATTATGTAATCATCTTATCTATTTCGCTATAAAATGTGCTTCATCCAAGTATAGTTACTCCTGCTTACTTATGGTGTCTACACAAAGTATCTTCCTTTCAGACCTTTATGTCTCTATGTACCTATATGTGTCTTTTTGTGTGTGTGTGACAGGACAGAGTTTATTGAGAAGGATAAAAATTGATTAGCATGATAAGTAAAAGAAGGAGTTAAACTATGATGCCCAAACTTCTGAGCCAAAATATCAGAAATTTGTTAGTAATATAGAAAGAGGTTGTGCAGGCATTGTGCAGGACTAGCTTGCTTTGGTCAATACAAAGTTTTAGAACAATTGGTGTTTATAAATTTAAATACTATATGAGTTAAATACTTTAACTCTAAGCTGGTATTTAGGTGCTTATGACTATTAGGTTGTATTTTTCCCATTGAAAGAGGGAAAGGTGGAAGCTAAGTGAAGTTACCTATATGAGGTAAGAATCCTCCTATAGTATTAGCTTAACCTCCTTAACATTCATCAAACTTAATGCCTTGAGTCTTCAGGGAGTTTTTCTGATCCTTTCATGAAATAAGACCTAAGGTTATTACTAACTTTGTATTAATACTCCAAGTATAACAAGGGTACATATCAAATCTACTAAGTTTAGAGTAGAAATGTCTTAACACAATAACTAAGAAAGTGCAGTGAAGACTATGTTAACCAGTTTGATGAAAGTATTTAATATTGTATATAAAACCAGCACATTGTATCCCATAACTGCATTAATGTACACAGCTATGCTTTAATAAAAAAAAACTCCAAGTATAAACATTGTATAATATTCCAAGTAAACATACTTATTTTACAAAACATTGTCAAAATTATCTGGATCTAAAAAGCAATTCATTTCTATATACTTTTAATTAAATTCTACCAGAATAGCTTCTGGGTGAAATTGGAAATTTAACAAGTATTGAATTTAACCTTTCATTCAAAAGTAACATTTTTATTATGAATATAATAAGCAAGTACTCTGCATATCCTATACAGCACAAAAATTATTGAAATAATAGCTATTTGATTTTGAAAAAATACATTATTTTTATTTCACTAACCTAACAAAAATATTTATTAGGTCTCAGTTATATTAGGCACGCAGTAGTTATCTTGACATTCAAAGCCTTTCTCAATGTCAGTCACTGGGGAGTGACGTACTCTAAAATAAATTGGTAGTCTCATTCACAATAAGCAAACATCAATTGACACTGGTCTTGAGATTTGGGCCTAAAAGTCTGGAAGCCAGATTCTGCATCTGAAGTGATAAAACCAAGACACATAGCATGTATAAGAGTGATTTTTAAAAAGCCAATTGTCCTCCCACATATTCACTTTCTACTGTTTCCTTATATTCCCACCAAAGACACACATACACAACCACCACTATGAGTGCCAAAGAAACATCCCAATGACTTGAGAGGAAGAAAGCCATATGTTCTCATCGCAGGACTGATACCATGATATGCTGTTTTCATTTTCTTTTTTCTTTTCTTTTTTTTTTTTCTTTGCAGTTTTTTGGCTGGGTCTGGGTTTGAACCTGCCACCTCTGGTTTATAGGGCTGGTCCCCTACTCCTTTGAGCCACAGGCACTGCCCATGTTTTCATTTTCTTGTATCGTATTAACAGTGTGACTAACTTTTGTTATGTATAAGGCCTTTGGGGCATCAGAAACCTTTGTGACAATGTGTGTGAGTGGGCAGGAGTAGAATATATGAGTGCTGAGAGCTCTCTTCTAGAGAGAAGGGTGAAGAATAAAGAAACCTGTGGCCTTAATGGTCCTTACATATGAACTTTAGACTGGATCCAAAGTTTACAAACTAATCCTTTTATTAAAATGGGTGCAGCAGAGAAAATGAAGCCTTTCTTGCCTCCTTTGATCTTAAAAAACAAAGATCTTGAAATCAAGACCACAAGTTGTCGCAACACGTAGTAGCCCCTATGGCCCTGGACTGGATTGCTGCAGGAAGGAACCAGGCATGACGCAGATTAGAAGTACAAGCTTGCAGGAGGCAGGCTAACCTTGCTTGCAGGATAGCCCCGAGCAACCGCCGCAGTAGCCTTTTATTGAGACAGTACAAGACAGGTGAGGGGAGTATTAGATAATGATTGAGTGCCTAAGGACCTCCATGGGCTTGGCTCTTTCTCCGCCAGGAACACCTGTGGACAAATAGCCCGAGGGTCCACCCCCAGCTGCAAATCATCTTGCTCAGAGGTCATCTGGCCCTTGGCATCCTCTACAACAGGTTCCTACCCCAGCATGGAAAAGAAAGGACTAGCTTGCTTTGGTTAATACAAAATTTTAGAACAATTGGCATTTATAAACTTAAATTTGATGGCCCAGTCGTGTAGCATATTCATAAAGGAGTGTCTGAGAGTGAGCAATATGGCTGCATTTTCCTCTGGACTGACACTGTCAAGTAATCTGAAGGGTTTGTCTTAGAGCTCCATTTTCCATTTGCTGTAGAAACATGCAGAGCTTTATGGGATCTCATAAAGCTAAAAAGCTTCTGCACAGCTTAGGGAACTGCAAGTAAAGCAAACAGCCAGCCTTCACAATGGGAGAAGATTTTTGCACATTATCATTCCAACAGAGGTCTGATAACTAGAATCTACAGAGAACTCAAATTAATCAATGAGAAAAGAATAAACAAACCTATTTCTTTGTGGACAAGAGACTTGAACAGCAATTTCTCTGAGGATGACAGGCAAATGACCAACAAACACAGGAAAAATATTATCATCATCTTTAATCATCCAAGAAATGCAAATCAATTCTACTTTGAGATATCATCTAACTCTAGTAAGATTAGCCCACATCACAAAATTCTAAAACTGCAGGTGTTGGCATGGATGTGGAGGGAAGAGAATACTTCTACACTGCTGGTGGAATGGCAAACTAACACAGCCTTTTTGGAAAGAAGAATGAAGAATCCTCAAGGAACTAAAAGTTGACCTACATTTGAACCTGCAATTCCATTACTAAGAATCTATCGAGATAAACAAAAATCATTTTACAACAAAGACATTTGCACCAGAATGTTTACTACAGCCCAATTCATAATTGCCAAGTTGTGGAAGCAGCCCAAATGCCCATCACCCATGAATGGATTAACAAATTGTGATATATGTATACCATGGAATACTGTGAAGCCATAAAAAAGATGGAGACTTTACAACTTTTATGTTTACCTGTATGAAGCTGAAATGTATTCTTCTTAGTAATGTATCTCAACAATTGAAAATAAAGTATTCAATGTACTCAATACTATTATGAAACCAATATATAATCACTTACACATTCATACAAATGATAAAACACAAATACAGTGAAAAAGATGGAGGGAAAGGAGGGAGAGTGGAGGGAAGGTATTTGATGGAATCTCACTGAATGTGCACAATGCAAGGGTACATTTCAGAACAAGTAAGAGTATATTATAAATGTCTTACCACAAAAAATAATTAAGTGAGGCGATAGTTATATTAATCAGTTTGATTTGAGCATTTCACATTGTATATCAAATCATCACAATGTATTCCATAACTGTATAGTTATGATTTAACAAAAATTAAATTTTAAAAAAGTATTAATGTCTGAAATAAATAAAATAAAAATGATTATAACTCTATCTTAATTAGTATCAGTTATACTCAGCTGTTGGTTTATAGATTAATGAGTATCTTTCCTGTTTAGCTGTTGGTTGACAGATTATATTGAACAGTAGCTCATAGGAGATAAAACAAAGCAAAAACTTCAGTAAGTGCAAATTTAAAGTAATTACTAAGTTATGTGAAATCCTAGAGAAAATATAAAATGTTGAATTGGTAACTACTGTTTATTATCTTTTTCCCCATGTGCCTATGCTCTCCACTTTAGTACATCACAGATATACATCTTTAAATATTATCATTACTTTATCAATTATTATAGGAAAGTTATAATCAAAGAGTTGACCAAATAACAAAATATTTTTTGCTATACATCTTGCCAAGAAAGAAAGAATAAAAAAACGAGCAGGAATATTATAAAATAGTATTTCAGAAAGTGAAGGCTACAAACCCTATATTAGAATCATTCAAGGTGTCCCTACAAAAAAATAATCCCAATCTAAAACATATTGCAAAATAATCTCTGATTTAAGCCATAGTAATTAGCTTTCTAAAAAACTCCCAATAAGTCATAGGTGCAATATGGTTTAAGAACTCCTGCTTTAAGAGACATCACAAATCATGACTTGCCAAACCCAAAGCAAATTACCAGCCATCTTTCCTCACTCAAAGTCCATAAGATTATCCCGTTTTTCCATCTCAAGATGATTCAAAATAAACTGTTCTGTATCATTTAGCTTATATAAATCACTAGCCACAGCCATTTTTTATTAAGTTACATTTTCCAAAATATATAGTTCAAATCTGTTTTCTCAAAGACTCATAGTGTAGGTAGATAGGTAGTGTAATTTGCTTTACACCAACTACTTTTAGGCAACTGTTTAAGTACTAAGCCCTAAGTTTGGCTACATCCATAACTGGCATCTGAATGGAGAGGTATACTAATTCCAGGCCTTTGAATATCAGTTGAAGAAAATATATCTAACAATAAGATAACGTAAAATAACCATTAAATGGGAAATACATTTTGTAAAATTAGATAATCCAGTACATCCTCTGAATTTTAAATTCATTTAGTTATATATGATTATTTTAATTTCATAATGCCCTAAAATACTGTCAATAACCTCTGAAAAAACACTAACTGTCCACATAAATGAGGACAAAAAACACAAATTTATTAAATGTTTAGTGGCAGTGACATTGTGAATGATATAATATTCATGGAATAGATAAACCTTTGAAAAATATTCTCAACTTCATATTAACCTTGAGCAATGCTAAAGAGACCCCTTTCAGAGACATGTATCAAAGAAGTAAAAGAAAATAAAGGCATTATTTTTAATTATCTTAATTTTTCTTAACTCATTATAAAAAAATCAATAGCTCACACAAAAAAATAGACTAAGTAGAAAATAAGATGGAAATAGAATAGGATTAACAAAACCTGAACACATGTTGCTAATGTTTTTATTTATTCTGGATGAGAAAAAAAATTAGAAATTAAAGTCAGAACTCATGTTCTTAATTAATTTTGTGTTCTTTGATTCTCCAATGTGACTTCAGTCATTCTCAAATCTTCTGACAGACACATTTCTAAATTTCTGAATTAACATCTTCTAGGCATTATAGTCCATAGTTAAAATTGTTATCAATATTCTGGTGCCCATACTGGATATATGATATAATAGAGATGTTTGTTCTAAAAAAAGCTAATTACTAAACAGAACCATAGTTCATTTGCATCAGAAAATTATAGACCATAAAATGATTTTAGTAATACAAATTCAAGCATAAAACAAGCTAGACTTTATCATCCAGCACCCTAATGTAATAGTCAATAAAAAGTTTAGTTTATGTACCTGTTATCCAATATTTTGTAGAGTAATTGATTATCAACAAAATTTTAACAACTCTAAATAGTAATACATACATTATTTTCCTGTTTTATTTTGGTTATAAATTCTGATAATATTACTTTTAAGAATTTTGTGATGAAAGAATTTGGTAACAGAGTAAATTGAATGATAGTCTTACAGAATGAATTAGGAAGTATTCCTCTGATTCTATATTGTGAAAGAGATTGTAGAAAATCAGCATAATTTCTTTATTAAATGTTGGTGGATTTTACCAATGAACCTATCTGGACCTGGTGCTTTCTCTTTTGATGATCTTCGATTTTTGATCCTAAAGATTACAGTAGTGATTTCTTTTTTTGTAACCATTTAATAAGAAACATAGAAGGATTTCTTCTTCCAGCCACAATGATCTAATAAGGCCTAGATTTATCCTCCCATCTAAAGCAACAGGAAAAACTGAACAAAATATGTGAAACAATAGTTTTCGAGTCATTTGACATCCAACAGCAAAGGACAGTGATCTTTAGCAGATGGAAAACAAAATGAGGTGAGTTCTACAACTGCCATAACTTACTGCCTTGAGACTTTTTGGTCAGCAATACAAGGAGGGGACCCAAACAAAGCCAAGATTTTCTGAGCTGAGATGATGAAATTGAGAGTCTAGGGGGTCCAAGGTCTAGGGAATCTAAGGAGTCTAGAAGTCACAAAACAAGGTACTGAAAAAGAGACAACTGCCTATGGAAAGAGTCCCAGATATCTAAACAGGAGTTGCCTTAAATAATCTGTGAATACTGATCAGAACATATTTGTGAGAAAACTATTTAAGGCCAAGGAAAGAACTACCTAAAGGTATTATAGAGAACAGTACTGTAATTGAGTAAAGGTATCCCTCCCAAAATTAGTATGTTCAAATCTAATCCCCAATGTAACTGGAATTTGGAGGTAGAGTTCTTGAGAGGTAATTAGGTTATAAGGGTAGAGTTCTCATAAATGGGATTAGTGCCCTTATCCATAGTAAGAGGCCAAAGAGCAAGTTCACTCTTTTTTTATCAAGTAAGGACACAAGGAGAAGCTGAGCATGTACCGCATATGGTCAGGGCTCTCAGTAACACTGTACTAAATGATTACATTCTCTATTCAACTGCTTATTCTGAAAACCATAGGAAGCTATTATAATTGTTTAACTGCTTGTAACACAATGGTAAGCATTGGGTATCTCACATATTGAAATATAAAAAAGATATGTGCAGAAAATAAAAGTATGATATCATAATTTTATGGGACTACCATCAAATTGTATGTGCTCCATCACTGACCTAAACATCATTGTGTAGCTCATCACTGTACTTAGAAATACAGAGATGAAATGTCCCTCTGCTTGCCTGCTAGGCTGACTTGTCTTCAATTCCATTCTTCTAATCATCACTCCTCCATCTTTCTGCCTTCCAGATACTTGTTAAAATATTTCACTTGTTCGAGAAACCCACTCACATTCTCCTCATTATGTGTTTTTGCCTTATCATTACTTACTTCTCATTTTAACACTTGCATGAGAAGGTTATGTGTCCAAATGAACAGGCTTCATCAATCATTTTAAACTGGTAACACTTCAGATCAGGTAGTCAGTGGAAATTAACATATGCCTAATTGAGGACTGAGTCCAGGTC
The DNA here is from genome assembly GCF_027406575.1 of Nycticebus coucang. NCBI lineage: Eukaryota > Metazoa > Chordata > Mammalia > Primates > Lorisidae > Nycticebus > Nycticebus coucang. Next base: position 53,526,274 of record NC_069780.1, read on the forward strand.
AAAACCTTTCAATTACTGATGGAAAAATTATGTCTATTTTATGGCAGGTTAGTTAAAATACTTACATGTGTATTTTGTTTTAGGATTTGGATTTCAGTGATAAAATTATTATAGGTTTTATTGGTCAGATTAAGTACAAGCTTTTAGAAGTAAAATATTTCATTCACATTTATTTTCTACCATTTATTTTGCTGTTTTACTCCATTTGGTTTAAGCAAGAATAGCAGCCTGCTTAGTTCCATTTAAATCTAATGTCAATGTCCACTTCAGAGCACTTCTCATTTCCTCAGAACAAAGCAATTAACGAGCCCAGTGATCGTGGTTAGTGACCACATGGAATGAAAAGGCCAAGAGAAGAGGCCAGGGGACAAGAAACAGCTGGAAATCATTAAGGAAAGCAAGAAAAATAAAAGCATGAGATCTAGAAATAAGAATATGACTAATGCTTGATATCCAGTGTCACAAAATATGTTGGAAGTTCTGAGTGGTCTTTTCCTGGATAACAGCCTAACAAATCTATGTCCACTGTCCACCTTAAATACTTTCTGGAAGGAGGAAGTATCATGCCTACATATAAACTAAATCAAAACAGAATATTAGTCACCAGAAGAGACTAAAGTCTTATTGTGCAAAGGACAAATGAGAGTTTCTTTTGACAGTAAAATGGTTCTGGTAATATTTTGTTGATTTACCATTTTGATTTCTGACATTTAACTTGAGAATCATAGTCCAGACCAATTGAAAACCATAATACCTTCTCCCTGATCCATAAGTTCTTGAAGTTTCATTGCTCTTTAGCTTTATCCCCCACTTTTTAATGAAACTGCCTCTCTAATTTCTTGACATCTCCAACGACAGGAGAACCACATTTGCCTAGATGCAGTAACTTCCTGTCAGATACCACCAAAGGAAAATAATGGCATCGTGAAGATCAACATAGAAAAATACAAATTTTTTTCTTCACAGACAGTTATTCTCTAAGTGCATCAGAAACCATGCCCTATTCCGAACACTAACCACCCACCAAACTCAGTGTCCTACTGACAATACTGGGCTTCCTTCAATATATAAGTGGAACACAACAGGTCAAGTTGGACAAGGTGATGTTTTCCCATCAAATTTTTGGAATCCCCACTTTGATTAAAAAAACCGAACACTTCAGCATCCTAATAAGTTGAACCTGCTTCAGTGATGCCTACAGCAAAGAAAAAAACTTCTGTTGATATAATAGAGATTTTATGTGTTGTTATCACTATGATGAAACCAAAAACTACACCTACTGAATTAGCTGCCACCCTCAAATCATTATCAAAAATGTCTTATATTCACCCCCCCATAAAAAACCATATACTTGGGGTGGTGCCTGTGGCTCAAAGGAGTAAGGCGCCAGCGCCCATATGCCGGAGGTGGTGGGTTCAAACCCAGCCCCAGCCAAAAACTGCAAAAAAAAAAACAAAACCATATATTCACCACAGCAAAAATAATAATTGAGAATACATATATTCTCTACTAGAGTAGACTAGTAGAGACCATATAAGTATTTGTTTGGTCTCTATGACAGGATTGTTCAGATTCTATGACTGACTAAGCCTAGTCTATTAGCCAATCCACCACCACACCAGCAAATAAAATATAATTAGTGTTGAAAAGCCAATCTGTGGTTCTTTAATGTACCATGTTAACTCATATTCATTATAAAGATTTCAGAGTCTTTTTCTTAACAGAAAAAGTAATATTTCCTTATTTCCCTGGCACTTTGCCATGAATGAAGGGTAATTTTGTTTGTTTGTTTGTTTGTTTGTTCATGACAGTCTCACTCTGTCACCCTTGGTAGAGTGCTATGGCATCATAGCTCACAGCAAACTCAAACTCCTGGGTTCAAGCTATCATCTTACTTCAGCTTCTCAGGTAGCTGGGACTACAGGCACCTGCCACAATGCCTGGCTAGTTTTTCTATTTTTAGTAGAGACAAGGTCTCACTCTTGCTCAGGCTGGTCTTGATCTCCTGAGCTCTAGCAATCTACCTGCCTTGGCCTCAAAGGATGGGTTTTAACGTTTATTATCTCCTTTGTGCCAAAAACCATGTGCTGGGGTATTTTGAACAATAAATGATGTTATTTCATTCCATTTTTATGGCAATCCTATGAGGTAAGTAGCATTATTCCCACTTAACAAAGGAAGAAACCTATGAAACCTATGCTCAGAAAGGTTGGGTAACTTACCAACTCCAAAAAATGGCAAAGCTAGGATTTGAACTAAGGTCAACTGACTATACAATATTGCATTGCCTCATCTGGACCCTAATACACATATGAAGTCCTTTTATTTTCCATTTTTTTTTACACATATAACCCTATATGTTTTATAATAATTGCTGCCCAATTTATCACTATTTCATAAATCTGTGGGTTCCCATGCTTATTATTTACATCACCCACCAGACTATAACCTCTTTGATAGTAGAGACCATGTTCTTCTCTTTCGTCTTTGTACATCAAGCACTTTGCATAGAGCAGTAGGAACTTTGTAAATACTTGCTGACATTAAAGAATAAGTATTAATAGATATTCCCTTTGCTGAAATCCATCTACTTATACTTTCCTGACTGTGAAATGCTCTTTTTGCCTCTGCAGCTTGGCTATCACTCCACAATCTTAAAAAGAGCCTCAGTCTTCTCTTCCCTTTCAAACCTACAGAGCCACTAAGACACAGCACCATCCTTCTTCTCAAGAATCATTTCCATCTAATGTGAAATCTTAATTCTCCTTTGTCTCTGAATTCACATAACTCATTTTCTACCCTATTCATCTAATGCTGCTTTGTGAATTCATTTTTTTGGTGTATAATTTATTATTATGAGTGCATAGTGTTTTTCCCACCTCTAAGTGAATAGACCCCTGAAGAAAAGTACCATGTATTATAATCATTCATCTCCTCCCCAAAAAACTAGCACTTTTCATACTCAAAGTAAGTCTTTAAATATGTGTTAAATAAATAAATAAACAAAAGAAAGCAAGAGAAGTTTCCCTGGCATAAGATTTAAAGTGAATTATAACTTTAATTTATATAACTTTAATTTATAATTTATAACTTTAATTTAACTATAATTATCCATGGTGAAACAGGCTGTAGGTATAAAAATGAAGTCAGAGCACTCTACTACCAGAGACGCTGGGTATATAACTTCAGCCTTTTCTTTTACCAAAAGAAAGTGGTAATCCCAGAAATGTGTGAGAAGAAAATATACTGAATGGGAGCAAGTGGTACCGTTGGTTCTTTTCCCAAGCAGGAGTTCACACTCTCCCCACAGACCACATGCTCCTTCCACAAGAGGAATGCGCCAACAGAAGACACTCTTTGTATTCTCTCTTCCTCTTTCCTGTGAAGCTTTCTATGGCTGGCTAAAAGTAAAGGTGTAGAACAGAAGCAGAAGGAAATTACCAGTGGAATCTCCAGACTACTCCAACTGTTACTGCATAAAGAATGCACAAATAAATCATTATTCACCATTCTCATCTGTCTACAAAGAAAATTCAACATATCTAAATTGTCTTGATTTATACTGACTATAAACAAAAAACAAATGATGCACTAGAGCTGTAAATACTAAAAAATTGGGAGCTTAGAAGAATAAACATGTTATTTCAAACTACAGGAAGCTTGAAATATCTAGCTTGGTCAATATCACTTCATACTATTATTTATGGCTAAGTTTTCTATAAAGTAATAAATAGCCACCAAAATTGTTTTACATTCAGAGATGTCTAGCTCAGCAGGCTGTGGTGTATAGCCCCTTAGATAAGTTTGGGTTTGACATGGTTTCAAAAGATCAGGTCCTTAGGTGCTTGTTACAGCAGCTGAAATCTTTCCGGAGTCCCAGCAGCTAGAGGGATCCTGGTCTTTTAGCACCCAGCTCCATCCAGGTAGCTGGGCTTATGTTGTTGACTTCCATTAAGAAAAGAGAGTGAGGGGTCTCCAAGACTGACAGACATAATATAAATAAAAAATAATAATAATATACATTCATGGTTCTAAATGTCCACACATTTTCAATTAGGTTACACCTATGTTCTATTACTCAGCATGTGGTTTCAATTGTGACAACAATGCACATTTGTTCAAAAGCATGCTGGCTGTTAACTTCACTTTTCACTAGGTTTAAATATGCCATGGCCTGTGACTCTCTTTTAGGGGTCAAGTGTCTGGTATGTGCTTATGTTATGGTCGTTATAATCTTCTTTATTATCCAAACAGCAGCACAAGAATCTTTGAAGTTGAAAAGTCTTCTGTACGTGTAATAGATACATAATATATATACACTGAACAAGAAGAAAGGCATAAAGTGGAAAAAAAGGGACAATCTATTGGCATAAAATAGCCATTCTCTTGCTGTTTCTGGACTAACACACAACAGCCTTAATATTTTGCTCACCCTTCAAAATAAAAAAGCCAAGCTGACCGACCACCTTTAACTGTTGCTCACTCACAGACATCTTTCCTCACACTAAAGGATTATATTTCACTTTGGAATTCCACAGCACAATTTGATACGACTTGGTATTTACTGAAACATTTATGTTCACAATTTTCAGTATTTCAATGTCTGTAATTTATGGTTCCCTCACCTCCTTACTCATAGCTATAGCCCCTTTAAGAGAATATAGAAAGTTAAAAGAAATTCATTGATCTTGGCCAAAGTGTATTCTTTTTTTTTTAAGCTATTAAAGATTTTTATGTTGTAACAGAAAATTGTGATGTGATTTCCCTAAATTACAATACCCTACAAGTCATATGAGAAATTTTGTTCTCTAACGAAAAAAGTAAATGGATAGTTTCTGGCAGCTCAAGATCCATTTTCTGACTCTTGGAAACTCCTTTGAAATAATGTGTTTCCCTTCCACTATCTTACTTTTCTTTATTTTTACTTGCTTTATGTATAAAGGTAAATACAATTAAGTGAAACAGCTATCTTCAAAACAGAATATATACATTCAGATTCCAGATCTACAATGCATTGGCCATGTTAACTAAAAATCTATTATTTGGTTTCCTCATATATTAAATAGCACTAGTAATTCTTCCTTATGGGATAAGTCTAAAGATGAAATTAAATAGATAATAAAAGAGTAAGCATAGAAGTGCCAGTGTTTATTAAATCACAAAAAAGAGTCAAAAAGACCTTCTGGCTACCATATGAAAGAAGGAAATAGCAACAGAATGAACAATGCTAAAGGAAGAAAAAATTTGAGAACAATAACCACAACAACCACCAAAATTTATATTTAGAGATGCCTCTATTTTGCGCCATAGTAAAAAGTATGCCTTCCAGTCCTCCCCTACCCCAGGGCACAGGAGTCACACTGCACTGCCCGCTCACCATGCTGTGTTGCCATTCCTTTCCACTCCATGGCTTCAGACCAGCAGTTCAGAAGAGACACTGTGTCACTGATTAGCCAAGACCTCTTTTGAAATTTAATCCTAATTCGAAATGTGTCCAAGGACATCAAAACATTAAAAGTTCTTTGACTACTATATCTCACCCCTCCCTAATGTTCTCAAACCCCAAGTCACATCTCTCTCAGTGATTCACTTCCTTAACTTAATATGCATTTGAATAAGCATTTCTCAGCAGAATTAACCCAGAGGAATTTGAACCTAAATCCTATTTACTCTTCTATTATTATCTCACTAAGCCAATTCATCAAGAAATCAAGACTGAGTTAGGATACAGCTTCCTCTGAGATTCCTCCAATTAAGTCTTATTTATTTTCTAATTTAATTAGTATATTTAAAGTAAGTTCTGGCTTTAGACACTGAACAGATCATCCTCACTCAAAAGATTCAAAAAGGATGACATTTGGCTTCGTATTCTCAAAATCTATGATCCTGACGAGGGTCACATTTTGAAGAAAAATCAGCAATAAGGTCGGAAGCCTTGTTTCTAACCAGACTCTACTTCTCACCATACAGATTTAAATGGTCTCATGATCATACACAACTTCAGCTATTACATCTGAAACCACAAATCCATTTCAGACTTGTCTCCTGGGCTCTAGAACAAGGTTTCCAACTAGATGTTTCTGCTTGAATGTTCGGCAGGCATTTCAAATTCAACATGCTCAAAAAACCAAAATTATTATTGCCTACCTATCAATTTGTGGTCCTCATACTTGTTTCTTCTCCTGACTGAATTCTCCAGTTTAGATAACAAACCACAAACCCAAATTCAAAGGAATTATTTTTTATTCTTCCCTGTCCCTCTCTCATCTAATTAATAACCTCATCCTGTCAAATCTACCCCTAAAATATTAACACCTATTTCTTCTTCTCCTTTTCTTCATCCAGCACGTTGACTTGGGTTCTCATAATCTCTAATTTGAACTGCTACAAGTTTTCCTACCAGCACTCTGACTTGCTATTGAAGCATAAATATTCTAACACATAGATCACTTGATCCCTCTAAACCTAACTATAATAGTACATTTAATTACAACTCAGAATTTATGGGATGGAGTTTAATCTGTTATCAGAGAAATAGCAATACATTCTAACTAAATAAAAAAGATAAAAGATAAAAATAAATTAAGTACCTAACTACAAAAGCAAAATAAAAAACAAACAAAAAAAAAGTAAACCAAAATAGCCCAGGCACAGTGGTTCACACCTGAAATCCTAGCACAGGAGGCAGAGGCAGGAGGATTGCTTAAGCTCAGGAGTTCAAGACAAGCCTGAGCAGGAAAAAGACCCTATCTCTACTAAATACTGAAAAATCAGCCAGGCATAAGGATGTGTGCTTGTAGTCCCAGAAACTCTGTCTTTAAAAAAAAAAAAAAAAAAAATCTCAAAGTATAAAGAAGAAATTAATAAGAATAAAATTAGAAATTATTGAGATTAAAAAAATTCTAAGTGAAAAAATATCTAATAAATACATCTAAAATCTGATTCTCTAAAAAGAATCAACAAAATAGACAAAATCCTACCCAAACTATTCAAGAAAAAAGGGAGAAAGCATAAAGTGACTAAAAGGAAATAACTACAAAAAAGAAATAATAACTGAGATCACTTCCGTATGACTCTATGCAAACAAATTTAAAAACATAAATGAAAGTAGATATTTTTCATTAAAATATACCTGAGCAAAAGTTACCCCTTAAAGACAGAAAAGTTAATTATGTCTAGTCCCAAGAAAAAAATATACAGAGTAATTCATAGACTCACACATGAAAGAATGCATCAGAGATAAATAATTTCACAATGAAATTCTCCCAAATCTTTTAAAATTAGATATCTCCAATGATACTTAAACTATACTAGAGAATTTTTTAAAAGGAAAATTTCAAACCTTGTTTTGTGAGGGAAATGTATTCCTTTCTGTGATGATTACATCAAAATCTCACTTAGGAAAATAGATAAAAATAATAATAATAATAAGTAAAATATTAACATAAAAGTTGACCAAATGGGCTTTATTCTAGGAATGCAAAGATAATCTATTCATAAGCCACTAATATAATGTGTCTTATTATTACAACAGAAGTCATGTGACGAATCTCCATAACTGCAGGAAAGGCATCAACAAAATCTAGTGCCCACACATATTTTTAAACTCAATAAAGGAGGAACTAATCCTATTGTCTAAATACAAAAGCCTACAACTTACTTAATGAAAAAAATACTACAGGTTTTTCCACCAAAATAGAGAGTAATATAAAAATTCTATCTCTACAAATACTTAACATTGTGGTGGCGATATTATTCATGCTATTAGATTTTTTAAAAGCAATTAAAGGAATTAGAATCAGAAATGAAGAAGTAACTATGAAAAACTTGCTATACACAATTAAAATGAGTAAATTTAGCTAGCTATCTATAAAACCAATGACTTCATACTTACAAACAAAAACTGGTTAAAGGATAAAAGGACAAGAAAAAGAAAACATCTAAAAATCTAAGCTTTAGGTGAAGAAAACAAAGACTTCAAAAAATACCTATAAGTACCATTTAACAAATAGAAAGGAATTTGAAAAATAAAATGACAGGCTGGGCAAGGTTGTTCATACCTATAATCCTAACACTCTGGGAGGCTGAGGCCGACAGATCACTTGAGCTCAGGAGTTTGAGACTAGCCTAAGAAAGAGGGTGACCCTGTCTCTACTAAAATAGAAAAATTAAGGGCAGGGTATAGTGGCTCACACTCTGGGAGGCCAAGGTGGGTGGATTGCTTGAGCTCACAAGTTCGAGACCAGCCTGAGCAAGAGTGAGACCCGGTCTCTAAAAAATAGCCAGGTATTGTGGTGGGCAACTTTAGTTCTAGCTACTTGGAAGTTTGAGGTAAGAGGATTGCTTGAACCCAAGAGTTTGAGGATGCTGTGAGCTATGATGTCATAGTACTCTATCAGAGGTGACAAAGTGAGACTCTGTCTCAAAAAAAATAAATAAATAAAATAAAATAGAAAAATTATCTGGGCATTGTGGCAGGCACCTGTAGTTCATCTAGTTGGAAAACTTAGGCACGAGTGTCACTTGAGCCCAAGAATTTGAGGTTGCTGTGAACTATGATGATGCCATGGCACAACCTCAGGGCAACAAAGTGAGACTGTCTAGAAAGGAAGGGAGGAGGCAGGGAGGGATGGATGGAGGGAGAGAGGGAGGGACAGAAAATGACAAGAAAAAAATACCTAAAAATCCAAGCTTTATGTGAAGAAGACTATAAAACACATCAAAAATACCTGAGTATCCTTTAACAAATAAAAAGTTATACTTTTAATTTAAACAGAATGACTTAAGATAGAGACATGAATAGAAACTTCTCTAAAGAAGATAGATGAATGGCTAACAAACATATGAAAAAATGTTCATCATCCCTATATATTAGAGAAATGCAAATCAAAACCACCCTGAGATACCATCTAACCCCAACGAGAATGGCCCACATCACAAAATCTCAAAACTGCAGATGCTGGTGTGGATGTGGAGAAAAGGGAACACTTTTACACTGCTGGTGAGACTGCAAACTAGTACAACCTTTCTGGAAGGAAGTATGGAGAAACCTCAAAGCACTCAAGGTAGACCTCCCATTTGATCCTGCAATCCCATTACTGGGCATCTACCCAGAAGGAAAAAAATCCTTTTATCATAACGACACTTGTACTAGACTGTTTATTGCAGCTCAATTTACAACCGCCAAAATGTGGAAACAGTCTAAATGCCCACCAACCCAGGAATGGATTAACAAGCTGTGGTATATGTATACCATGGAATACCATTCAGCTATTTAAAAAAATGGAGGCTTTACATCCTTCGTATTTACCTGGATGGAAGCGGAAGACATTATTCTTAGTAAAGCATCACAAGAATGGAGAAGCATGAATCCTAGGTACTCAATTTTGATATGAGGACAATTAATGACAATTAAGGTCATGGGGGGAGGAAAAGCAGAGAGAGGGAAGGAGGGAGAGGGGTGGGGCTTCGGTGAGTACCACACCTTCTGGGGGCAAGACATGATTGCAGGAGGGACTTTGCCTAACAAATGCAATCAGTGTAACCTGGCTTATTGTACCCTCAATGAATCCCCAACAATAAAAAAAAAAAAAAAGAAAGAAAAAAAAAGATGTTCTCCGAGTGAATTTATAGATTGACTACAACCCCAATTTTTTAAAATCTATCAGGTATTTTCCTGGAGCTAGATTAGTTTATCAAAAATTTGTTTTTAAAAACGATCAAGAAATGCTAATTAAATCATGGAAAAGATGGGCAGTGAGGAGCAGCAAGCATGAAGTTTTTTTCAAACACTATTAAGTTGCCTTTATAGTATCATGTTTTTCTCCTAGTTACCTAACACATTGCAAAGTAGAAAATTCCACAATCATGCATTTCTCAAGTTCTCCAGTAAAAAAGTCTTCAGTTCTGTAACATATGTAAGCAATGAATAAAAGAATGTTTATTAAAACAAAACACTATTAAGCTTCTATAATTAACACAGTTTAAATTTGGCTCAGATTTAGACAAACTAATGGACAAATGGTTTTAATCCAGAAATACATCAAATTATATATGAGTATTTCATTTATAATAAAGTCAGCATCACCAATCACTGAGTACATTAGTTAGGGTCCAATCAGGTAACTAACACCTTAGTCACTTGAACATGGAAATTTTAATATCAAGAATTATTAACTGTAACAAAGCATTGGAGTAATAAGAAATCGGCTAGTAAGAGATAAAGAAAAATCAACACAACATATTATAGAAATAGCAGAAAGACCCCCAAAAAGTGTCCCAAGAGACAGCCAACACACACACACACACCTCAACACTGAAAGACAGACCTTGTTGGAGAAAGCACAGTAGATGGCATAGATATTGCTCTGCTGACATACCAGCATTGCTCCTGATAACCATCTGCTGGGGTGATAAATAAAGCCATACTCAAGGAGGCGGCATGAGGTACAACTTGTTGAAAAACCATACAAGGATATTCTAGGGACATCTAACTATTGGAAACTACTAACCACTGCTCACTGCTGGAGTTGGATGCTTGATAGCCGGTTGTACTTTAGGATCTATGCACTGGGGAAACACCTATCATCCCCAATGACCTTCTAGTACCTTCTTCTGACAAACTTAACATCATGCCAGGTGGCTAAGGAAAAATAATTAAAGAGTTCAGCTCAATTATTACAGAACTGCCAATGAAATGTGAATTTAGAACAACACAGCAATAAGTTGGCATGGTAAGGGAAAAATGTACTTTTTATACATGGTGTTGGATCCTTTTCTTAAACCATACAACAGGTAAGTACCATATGGATCAACAATTTAAATGTTAAAAAAAAAACCCATATAGGTAATATAAAGTTGGGGGTAGGAAACTTTACAGACTATGATACAAATCAAAAAACACTAAGAGAGAGTGCCTCCTAGGATTTAATAAATTTGATTACACAAAAGCAATTTTAATGTATACAAAAATACCATAAGTCTTAGCATACTACCCAAGAGTCTGGTTTCTGTCTCTCCTCAAATGCATTACAGACAGAACCAGCATAGTTTGGATGTCAGGGGAGATAAGAATAAAGGGAAAGGGCAGGCAGGTTGCTACATGGAAGTCTCCCAGAATCTCTACCTGGGAAATTGGCAAAGAACTTTTTTAGTCAAAGTCAATCTGCGAAGAATAGGAGAAATAGCTGTTTCTTCAAATATGCAAGCACTGGTGAAAAGCTATAAGGAATATGAAGAATCAGGGAAATATGACTCAAAGAAACCAATCTCCAATAACCAATGCTAAAGAAATAGAGATCTATAAATTGCCTAACAAAGAATTCGGAATAATCATCTTAAAGATCAGTAAGTTATAAGAGAACACAGACCACTAATTAAAATCAGAAAAATAATACACGAACAAAATGAAAAAATAGCAAAAAGTTAGAAACTACGTAAATGAACTAAATAGAAATCCTGGTACTGAAAAATACAATAACTAAACTGAAAAATTCACTAGATGGATTCAACAGTAGACTTACTTAGATTAAACAGAAAAAAGAATCAGCAAACTCAAAGATAGGTGATTTCAAATTATTTAGTCAAAGAAGCAAAAAGAGAAAAAGAATGAAAGAGAGTGAATAAAATACTAAGGGACTTGTGGGACAACATCAAGCAAACCAATAGCTGTATATGCACTATGAGAATTAAAGAAGAAGAAGATAAAGGTCTAGAAATCTTATTTTAGTTTAAACATGTAAAGATTGTTTGAATTTTAAAATTTAATTTAAAGATTAATATTTGGCCATTATTTAAATAATGATCAAAGACTTTCTAAATCCAGACAGGAAAACGAACATCTACATTCATGAATTCCAGAAAACCTCAACTAGATTAAATATTTTTTATAACACACATTATAATCAAATTCTCAAAAGCCAAAGTCAAACAATTTGGAAACAATAAGATAAAAGTAACTCATTACATACAAAGGAACCTTCTGTAAGACTATTAGCAGATGTCTTCATAGAACCCTTAAAACCAAAGGAGAAAGAAAATGCTAAAAGAAAAAAACTTCCAATCAAGAATACAAAACTTTGAAAACTGCCCTCTTAAAATAAAGGAAACTTAAGACTTTTTCAGAGAAGACTTTTTCAGTCTTCCCTCTTAAAATAAAGGAGAGTTAAGACTTTTTCAGATAACCAGTGGCCTAGGGAGTTTACCACTACTACACTTACCTTATAAAAAATGCTAGACAGAATTCTTTAAATTTAAAGTAAAGGCTACCCAACAGTAACATGAAAACAAAGGTATAAAGTTCACTGGCAAAGGTAACTATATAGACAAATACAGAATAATACTGTAATGGTGCTATATAAATAACTTTTGATTTTGGTATATGGCTACAAAAATGTTAATAGATATACAGTATAAAAAGATGTGAATAGTAACATCAATAACAAAGTATGTGTAAGAAGAGAAGTAAAACTGCAGAGTTTTGTATAGGATTGAAGTTAAGTAGCTGTTAATTTAAAGGAAATGTATAACTGTTAGACATTTTATATAAGCTTTATAGGAATCACAAACACCTATAGAAGATACACAAAAGAGAAAGAGAAAAAAATTAATGGAATAACAATTAAGATAGAAAATATTTACCTCAAAATTATAAAGGCCATATATGATAAGCCTGCAGCTAACATCATACTCAGATCACTAGCTGACAAAGGACTTATTTGGTTTATTTCCATTAAAATCAAGAATAAAGCAAGAATGACACTTAGACTTAATGTAGTATTGGAAGTCCTACCTAGATAAATTACCCAGGAAAAATAAATAGAAGACTTCCAAGTGAGAAATGAAGAATTAAATTATCTCTGCAGATGACATGACCTTATATGTAGAAACACCTAAAGATGTCATTTAAAAAACTTTTAAAACAGATAAACAAATTCAGTAAAGTTGAAGATTCAAAATCAACATACAAAGTCCATTGCATTTTTATGCACTATCAACTATCTGAATAGGAAATTAAGGAAACAAGTCCATTAAAATAACACCAGAAAGAATAAAATACTCAGTAATGAACTTAAGAAAGTTAAATTCTTATACACTGAAAAGTTAAAATATTAATAAATTAAATTATAGAAAGCATAAACAAATGGAAATATATCCTGTGTTTATGAATTAGAATACTTAATGCTGTTAAAATGTCCATACTAGCCAAAGTGATCTACACTGCAATCTCCATAATAATTTCCAGTGACATTTTTTAATAGCAATAGAAAAAAAATCCTAAAATTCATGTGGTATTTTAAAAAAGTCTCCAAATAGCAAAAAAAAAAAAATCTTGAAAATAGAAGAACAAAGCTAGAGACACCACACTCCTCAATTTCAAAATATGTCACAAAGCTACAGCATTCAAAAAATTATGGTACTGGCATAATAACAGACATATAGACTTCTAGAAAAATATAGAAAATCTAGAAATAAAGCCAAGAATATACAGTAAACTAATTGTCCACAAGGGTGCCAAGAATACTTAACAAGAAAAGAATTGTCTCTTAAATGGTGTTGGGAAAACTGGATATCCACATGCAAAATATCAAAATGAACACTTATATAAAAAATCAACTAGAAATGAATTATTAGAAATTAAAATGTAAGACCTGAGACTATAAAACTTCTGGGAGAAATCATAGGCAAAAACCTTCATAAGATTGATCTAAGCATTGATTGCACTTGAATATGACACCAAAAGTACAAGCCCAAAAGTAAAAATACACAAATGAGACTATGTAAATACCTTCTGCACAGCAATCAATCAACAAAGTGAAATGATGATCTATGTAAGGAAAGAAAATATTTGCAAATCATATGACAGGTTATTATTCAAAATATACCCTGTTTCCCCGAAAATAAGACATCCTCTGAAAATAAGACCTACTTACAGGAAAGATAAGACGTCCCCTGAAAATAAGACCTAGAGCATCTTTGGGAGCACACCTTAAAATAAGACACTGTCTTATTTTTGGGAAAACAGGGTATAAGGAATCCCTACAACTAAATAGCAAAAAAACCAAGAATAACAACAAAAAAACAACTAATAAATAGGTAAAGGACTCGAACAGACATTCCTCTAAAGAAGAAATACAAATGGTCAACAGGTATATGAAAAGACATTCAACATCACTAATCATCATGGAAATGCAAATCAAAATCACATGGCGTTATTACCTCACACCTGTTAAAATGGCTATTATCAAAAATATAAAAGATAATAAATGATGGCAGCAAAGCAGAGAAATTGGAACTCTTGAATACTATGGGTGGGAATGCAAAATTGTGCAGCTGCTATGGAAAACGGTGTAGTGGTTCCTCAAAAAATTTAAAATAGAAATACCATATGTTTTGGGAAAACCCCAAGACAATAAAGAAAAACCATCCTCTGAACTGAGCTGGGGCCAAGAAATCAAAGAATGACTCACACAAGTCCAAATTGGTGAGTTAAATGAGTTTACGAATATTAGAGGTTATTTATACAAGACATTTATTCCTGGACATCACAGAACTTTTCCCAGTAGTAAAATGCACATAATCTTCCCACTGTGACGCCTTAAATTTCTTTTTAGTGAATGATGTGGATTCCTTCCCAGCATCATTGTATGTACACAGGCTAAAGATATTAAGCATACACAATATATCTATATATCTATCATGGGTTTTTATGCAACCCATGTTATGTTAATGGTATCATAATTTTCCTCTAGGCAGAGTTTTTGTAGTAAAATCAGACAGTACAAGTAGTTACCAATTTACAAGGACATGCCTACAGCTGTTCTTGGGGCCTTGCACTTTTCCTTGGTACTTCAAGGAAATGTCAAGGTGTCAACTTTTCCCAATGGGGAATCTCTTTTTTTTTCCCCCTTACCGTGTGATCTACCAATCCCACTACTGAGTAAATAAGCAAAAGAAATTAAATCATTAGTAGAAAAGATACCTACAACACAATTTTTATTGCAACCTGAATAATCAAGATATGAAAGCAATCTATGTATTCATAAACAGAAAAAGAGATAAAGAAAATGTAATATAACATACAATGACGTATTATACAGTCTATAAAAAGAAGGAAATTCTGCTATCTGAAACAGCATGGATAAACCTGGAGAACATTACGCTAAGTGAAATACACCAGTTACAGAAGAACAAGTGCTGTGTGATTGCACTTACATGAGACACCAAAAAAAAAATCAAATTTGTGGATACAGAGAATAGAATGGTGGTTTCCCAGGAGACAGGAGAGAAAATATATAGTTACTGATCAGTCATGATAAAGTTTCAGTTTATTAAGCTAAAGAAGTTCTAGAGATCTGTTTTATATCTTTTGTTACAGTAACTATAATGTTTAGTCACCTTTGTAACTATAGTTAACTATGTTGTGTAGTCACTTTAAACTTTAAGAAAGTAGATTTCAAGTTTACCACAATAAAAAAAACAACAATAAAAATTAGTGAAGTAAAAAAAAAAATAAATGACAAGCAGAGAAAATTATTTTCAACTTATATATAAAAGTAAAAAATTAACATTTTGATATTCAAAGAGATTTTATAAGTGAGAGGAAAAATTCTGACAACCAAAATGAGCTCAGAATATAGAAATAATTTATAGCCAAAGAAGTACAAATAAATTTTATTCATTTGAAAATATTCTCATTCTTACAAAGAGAAATGCAAATTAGTTAACTATACCCATTGCCTATCAAATTGGCAAAAGTCTCAACATACAGTGGTCCCTTACTGTCTGAAGGAGATTGGTTTTAGGACCACTCACAGATACCAAAATCCACACATACCTGAGTCCTTTAGTAGGCCCTGTGGAACGTGCATATAGGAAAAGTCAGCCCTCATTATCCACAGGTTTCGTACCCCAAGAAGATTATATCTTTGATCAGCATATCCCTGTGGATACAGAACCCATGATATTTCCAACTGTATTTATTGGAAAAAATCCACATATAAATGGACCCACACAGTTCAAATCTATGTTGTTCGAGGATCTTTTGCATTAAGGCTGTAAAGAATTGCTGATAAGAATGCAAATAGTACATTCCCCATATAAAGGAATTTGGTAATATCTAGCAAAATTAAATACACATTTACCCTTAAAATTAACAATACCATGCTAAGACTCTATCCCAAAAATATACTTTAAAAAAAAGCAACATGCACAAGTAAATTTGCCCAGGAGTGTGCCCAACCTGTGGCCCAGAGACTGCATGCTGATTTTCTGAGGACGTTTTTTTTTTTGTTTACCTGTGGTGTTGGATATCACAAAAAGTATGCATGGACTTTTTTTTTCTAATTAGCTTTTATTAGTCTTGTGTATTTAATGTATAGCCCAAGACAGCTCTTATTCTTCCCAATGTGCAGCAGAGAAAAAAAGTCTGGACACCCCTGTATACTTTTTGTATTGAAAAAAGACTGCTAACAACCTAAATTTTCATCAACATGTGTTTAGCTGAAAATAACAGAGCACATACACATTATAGAATCCTACACAGCTATAAATGGGAGTGAGGAGATATTTCTACCTAGCACTATTAAGTGATCTCAACAGGTTAAGTAAAAATAACAAGGCAGAGAAAATAACATAGTACTCTATCATTTATATAAGAAAGAGAGGAAATAAAAGTATATAGTACTTGAGACAAGATGGCAGATTAGAAGTAGTCTGCAGTCACGACTCTCAGGGAGAGGATAAGAAGTAGCAGGTAGGGTGGCGCCTGTGGCGCAAAGGAGTAGTGCACCAGCCCCATATGCTAGAGGTGACGGGTTTAAGCCCAGCCCCAGCCAAAAACTGCTAAAAAAAAAAAAAAAAAAGTAGCAAGCAGTTGCCTACCTATGAGCAGCTCTTCTTGGGAAGAGCATGGTAAAACACTGGAGAAGCAATGGGAGACATTCAGAGTAAAGAAGGTGGTCATGGGCAATTCGTTTGGCAAGATCAAAGGGAACCTTGAGTAGGCACCAACACATGAAGAAGGATTGGATGAGAAAGTCCTAGGGCTCCCCTCTCACCCTGCCAGCACTATAGCCCAAGCTGTCAGGTGGCCCCAACCATCACTGTAGACCTCTAGACTGAACAGATAGCTACAGAGAGTCTGTGCAGTGACGCCGCACCAGAAAGCAGACACAGTAGGGTTCTGGAGGTTACCTACTAAGTTACGGCAACTGACCCAATTCTGAGCTGTTAGGCATGGGATGCACCAGGTCTTCACAGTGTTTGCCTCTGAAAAAGCTGCCTTCACAAGGTCCCTGCAGAGCCAGGGTAGCAGCAGACAGAGTGGATACTCCCTGACACCATGTTCTATGGCTGGAAACTGAGTGACCATGCCCCCCAGAGTAGGATCTGAGCAGAGGGGCTGCCTAAACCACCACTGACAACATCTGTGAAGCCTTGCTGGATGGAGCTGGGGAGAACGCAGCCAACAGATGGCCCTGGCCCAAAAATCTCACTCCCACAACCCTCAGCTTGCATCCACACCATGCAGCTCTACTAATGTGGATTTTGCACCCCTGGAGCTACCCTTGCCCCACGGCTTCACCTCTGCAGTTCTCATGCTGTAGTTTGAATCAGTGGCCCTGCTCATGTAATTCCTGAGCTACCTCCAGGCTACAGCTTCAAGGATGCTTCATGCAGATCCTGAGACTACAGCACCGCTTGAAAGCTCTAGCACTACCTTTGAGCCTTGAGACTTTGCCCATGAGACTCCAATCTCCAAGGTTTCAGCATTGCTTCTGGGACACAAGGCTATGCCTTTGTGGCTACAGTGTTCCTCCTGTGCCTGCAACTCTGCCCACAAGATTCCAGCACTGCATCTGGACCCTAACACTTCACCCTTGAGTCTCCACTACTGCTTCTGAGCCCATGGAACTGCGCTCGGGTCCAAGGCTCTACCCTGCACCCTATGGCCTAGAGCAAACATTACACCTTTCAAGCAAATGCCCACATCCCAGAAACCTACAGCCACGGCACAGAGAGCACCATCCAGCTGTCACTGTCACTCTTTCTAGAAGACCTGGGCAAAGGTATTTCCCACAATACCACCCTCAATGAAGAGTGTCTTACAAAGCCCCCAACTCAAGCTTCCAAAAATCAATCTTGGGAAAAACCCACCACTCCACACAAAAATCATCCAGCCCTAGCTTGAACTATGACAATCACAGAAGAAAGAGACAAAATAGTGCAGCTGCATTATAGGCTCTTGGTCATGCCTGCCCCTCCCCTGCTGCATCAAGGTTCCAGTATAAGACACATAAGTGCCATCTAGAGACCTCCTTTTCTTCTCACTGAGTAAGAGAATTCCCAACAGAGGAGGAAAGATGTCCTACAAACCTAATAGGCTTTAGTTGAGAAAACAGGATTCAGATGAGAAGAAACTAATAAAAGAACTCTGGCCACATGAAATAACAAAACAGGTTGACCACCCCCAGGAATCACAATGGGTCAATAGTAGGTGACCTCAACAAAAAGGAAATTGTCAAAACGTCAGAAATGCAATTTAGAATGTGGATAGCAAATATGATGAATGGAATTCAAGAAAATTTGAAAACCAGCAAAAAAGAAAAAAAAACTTCAGGAAATCAATGAAAAAAAGAAACACAATCAGAGAAGATAGCAGACTAGAAGCAGCACACATGCACTGTTTTCAAAAAAAGAATTTAAAATTATAGGTGGATGTCTATCTATGGATGGCTCTTCTTGAAGAAAGAACATTGTAAAACTCTAGAGAAGCACTAGGGAACATTCAAAGTGAAGAAGAAGGTGACAGGGCAATTCATTTGACATGATCAAGGAGAACTTTGGGGAGGCATCCACATGTCAGGAGAGTCAGGAAGAGAAAGCCTTGAGCCTCCAACTGACCCTACTGACTCTGAAGCCCAAATGGTAAGAGGGTCCCCACCACCAACGCAAACCTCTAGATTCATCATGGAATTGCTTTTGAGTATATGCAGAGATGCTGCATTGGAAAGCAAGCACAACAAGGATTTAGTAGCTACCAATCCCAGGTTTCTATAACTGACAACATTCTGAACTCTCAGGTACAGATGCCAGGTCTTCTTGGCCCAACTTTGCAATGGTAGCCTTCACATAGCCCCTGCCAGATGAGGGAAAGAGAAAGTAGTGTGGATGTTCCCCTATGCCATGCTTGTGACTGGGTGTCAAGTGCCCTCCCCCCAAACATGAAGTGTGAGCAGGTGGGTGCCACAGACACCACCATAGAAGCCTGACACCTCAGAATCCATAGTGTTAACACTGCCAGATAGCATGTGTGTGGCTTTACCTCTGCAGTCCCTATGTTGCCAGAGACACTCCACCACCTGCAGTTTCCAAGTAGTTATCTCACACCTCTGCCCTGTCCACACAATTCTTGCCCTTTATCCAGGACGCAGTTTTAGCTTTGAGGCCCCTATTGAGCCAGAGCAATTAGGCATTGCCCTGGTGGCTTCACCCCAGATTCTGAGACTGTGGCTCCACATCCCTAAGACCTAGCACTGCCCTTGGGACCAAAGAACCAGCAAAAGGTCCAACATTTCGCTAGCAACCCCAGTCTTGAACCTACATTACACCCAGACCGGGTTCAAGCAAACATTCACATCCTAGACACTGATGACCACCACCTAAATAGCATTACCCAGCTGCAACTGTCACTTCTTTAGGAGGACCCTGGGCCCCACAATGTCAGCCCCAATAAAGAGACTCTAACTACACCCCAACTAGAGCTTCCAACAACAATCTTGGAAACAACCCAACACCCCACATGAAAAATCATCCACCACCAGCTTAAGCTGTTACAATCACAAGGGAAAGAGACAAAACAAAATAGCTAGCTGCATTACAGGCTCTCTGTGTGCCTGTCCTTCCCCTGCCAGATCAACATTCAGGAGTAAGACACCAAAATGCCATCTAGGGACCTCCATTTCTTCTCACTAAGTAGAAGAGTTTCCAGCAAAGAACAGGTACCTTGCAAATCTATCAGCCCTAAGCTGAGAGAATAGGATTCAGAATGAGAAGAAACCAACAAGAGAACTCTGGCAATATGAAATAACAAAACAGGTTGATACTACTAAGAGATCACAATGGAGCTACACTAGTGGACCCTGACTAAATGAGACTGTCAAAATGTCAGAAATGAAATTCAGAATATGGATGGAAAATAAGATGACTGCAATTAAAGAGAAAGTTGAAAGCCAACAAAAAGAAGTCAAAAATTATGTCAGGACATCAATGAAAACAGTTAAAAATTCACTAAAGAGCTAGATGACATAAGAAAGAATATAACAAAATGTAAAAAAAGGAAAGAGTCTTTATTTTTTTTTATTTATTTTTATTAAACCATAGCTGTGTACATTAGTATGATCGTGGGGCACCATACACTTGGTTCACAGATCGTTTGACACATTTTCATCACATTAGTTAACATAGCTTTTGTAGCATTTTCTTAGTTATTTTGCTAAGACCTTTACATTCCACATTTACTAGGATTCACATATACCCTTGTAAGATGCACCGCAGGTGTAATCACATTAATCCCCCTCCTTCCCCCTCCCTCCCCCCTCCCTCCCCTCCCTTTCCCCTTTCTCCCTATTCTTAGGTTATAACTGGGATATAGCTTTCATGTGAAGGTCCTACATTAGTTTCATAATAAGGGTGAGTACATTGGGTATTTTTTTTTCCATTCTTAAGACACTTTACTAAGAAGAATATGTTCCAGCTCCATCCATGTAAACATGAAAGAGGTAAAGTCTCCATCTTTCTTTAAGGCTGCATAATATTCCATGGTGTACATATACCACAATTTATTGATCCATTCGTGGATCAATGGGCACTTGGGCTTTTTTTAATTGAAGCTGCTTCAAAAATACACTATTGGGACTTGATCAAACTAAAAAGCTTCTGCACAGCCAAGAACACAGTAAGTAAAGCAAGCAAACAGCCCTCAGAATGGGAGAAGATATTTGCAGGTTATGTCTCTGACAAAGGTTTAATTACCAGAATCCACAGAGAACTCAAACGCATTAGCAAGAAAAGAACAAGGGATCCCATTGCAGGCTGGCCAAGGGACTTGAAGAGAAACTTCTCTGAAGAAGACAGGCGCATGGCCTTCAGACATATGAAAAAATGCTCATCATCATTAATCATCAGAGAAATGCAAATCAAAACTACTTTGAGATATCATCTAACTCCAGTGAGACTAGCCTGTATCACAAAATCCCAAGACCAGAGATGTTGGCGTAGATGTGGAGAAAATGGAACACTTTTGCACTGCTAGTGGGAATGCAAATTAATACATTCCTTTTGGAAAGAGATATGGAGAACACTTAGAGATCTAAAAATAGATCTGCCATTCAATCCTGTAATCCCCCTACTGGGCATATACCCAGAAGACCAAAAATCACACCATAACAAAGATATTTGTATCAGAATATTTATTGCAGCCCTATTCATAATTGCTAAGTCAAGGAAAGAGTCTTTAAAGGAATTTCGAACTACAGCAGAAAGCTTCTACAACAAGCTAAATCAGGCAAAAGAAAAAAATCTCAGAACTTGAAGGCAAGGTTCTTGAGGCTAAATCAGACATTCAAAGATGCAGAAAAGAGAATTTAAAAGACTTAATAATCACTCAGAAAAGTATGGAACTAAAAGTGAATATATGAATTATAGGAAGAAGAAGAAAGATTTAAAAAAAAAATGGCAGATATATTTTAGGGAATAATTGAAAAAAACATCCTTAGTATTGTAGGAGATTCAGATATCCAGATACAAGATGGTCACTGAACACCTACAATATGCATAGAAAATAAGAGATCTCCAAGAGACATATTAATAAACATGGACAAAGTCAAAATGAAGGAGAAAATTCTACAAAGCTGGAAGGCAAAAGCAACAACTATGAAGAAAAATCCATCAGGCTAATTGCAGACTTCTCAGTGGAAACCTTTACAAGCCAGAGGGAATGGGGTCCCATCTTGAGGCCTTTTAAATAACCAAAGCCAGAAAGGATCTTGTATACTTCAAAACTAGTTTCATAAATAACAGAGAAATAAAGACTTTTCCAGACAAATATTAACAGAATCTGTAACCACTGAACTAAAAGAACTCAAAACCACATTAGACATGGATCAATACAATAGATACCCACTAGGGTTCAATCACCCAAAAGCTAAACTCATATAAAACAAAAGGGAAAACAAAGCATTAAGATAACACCCAACATAATGAACAGAAAAGCATTCCACGTATCAATACCATCACTCAGCAGTATATACTGTTGGTGGGACTGCAAATTAATGCAACCTCTATGGAAAACATGAAGATTTCTCAAAGAAATAAATATAAACTTAACCATTTGACTGGCAATGCTACTACTTGGTATCTACCCAATAGAAAAGAAGTCATTTTATCCAAAAGGAATCTTCACTTGAATGTTTATTGCAGCACAATTCATAATTGTGCTGATGAGGAATCAACCTAAGTACCCATCAATTTGATAGGTTAACAAAATGTGGTACATATATGCCATGGAGTACTACTCAGCCATAAAAAAGAATGAAGTAATGTCTTAAACAGCAATTTGGATGGAATTAAAAACCATTATCTTAATTCAAGTATCTTAGTAAAGAAAAATAATCATACGTACTCTCCAATAAGTTAGAACTAATAGATGGGCAAATATGGTCACAGGGAGATGTAAGGGTTATTGGAAATCAAGAAGGGAGACAGAGAGAAAGGGAGAGGTAAAAACTACATATCAGATACAATGAACACTATTTGGGTGATAGGCACGCTAATAGCCTTGACTTAAGTATTATAAAACCTATCCATATAACAAAAACCTTTGTACCCACTTAATATTTTGAAATTAAATATACTATTTCTATATGTATATGAGTCTGTGTATACATATGTATATTATTTGTATTGGCTTAACATGTTTCAAACATGAAACGATAATATATAAAATGTTTAAATAATTACCTACAGAGGACAAGAATGAACAAGATAGAAGAGATTTCTGCATAAATAGATTGTTTTGTAGATTTGCCTTTGAAATCATGTACCTTTTGGTATAATTATACGATAAGTAAAATTTGTATAAAATTTCTAAAAATTACAAGTAAAATGAACATAACATATGCGTCTAATGGCATAATCACACAGAGTCTCTATTATGTGTAACTCTAAAATACAGTAATTTCATGACACATTTTAAGTCCTTTTACATAGCCATATTGTAGGTCAGTATCATTATTCTGAGATTATTGTGCATATACTGTGAAATAATGTAATGTAAATAATCTTACTGTTGTTAAGAACCAAGATTTTTAACAAGGTTGAAAGGAGATAAAATATAAAACAAATAAGTAGAAACTCTTTAGTCCTGATTTTAAGTATTAGTAAAAATTCATGGTCTATTTTATCTTTTAAAAATATGTACCTAGGCCAGACGTGGAGGATCACACCTGTGATCCTAGCACTCTGGGAGGCCAAAGCAGGTGGATTGCTTGAGCTCATGAGTTCGAGACCAGCCTAAGCAAGAGCAAGACTCAATCTCTAAAAATAGCCAGCTATTGTGGAGGGCACCTATAGTCCCAGCTACAAGGGAGGCTGACGCAAGATGATCACTTGAGCCCAAGAGTTTGGGGTTACTGTGAGCTATGATGCCACAGCACTCTACCCAGGGTGACAGAGTGAGACTCTGTTGCAAAAAAAAAAAAGTACTTATTTTATAGTTCTGTCTACTAAAAAGCCCAGAAATAATGGCCAACTCAGTAATAATGAGTACTCCTTTCACCTAGGCTATGAATTTTAAACATCATATCTCACTAAAAGGAATCAGTGCTCTTTGAATAAATGACTGATTTCAGATCTGGCACAGGAAATGCACAAGACAAGTGTGGAGCATCTTGTCATTCTAGAAACAAGGAAGCTATCAGAGTATTTGGTATGTGTCAAAATGTCCCAGGAACCAGGCTGGCATAAGCTCAACCAAACATATGGAATAATATACTTAAATACATCAATTATATTTCGACCCATGTATTCACAGTGATGTTTCCATATTCCACTCCTATAACCCCCTGAAAATTGTCATCTTTTCAAGAATATAGGGAACTACTGGGATTTTGAAAACTGGTACATGAATGGAAAGAATCAAACTTTTTGTGTATGTGCCTCTACCTCGGGTAAATGATAGCTGACAAGGGAAGGTTTTTTTGAAACTATGCACTAATAAAGAAAAGTAATAATAGAATTAGTATACCATCATTTTAAAACTCATAATGAACTAATGGACCTAGACAAGGAACATTAATGGTTGATAACTCAGAGGAAGAAATGCCAAGACATCATATACTTTCTAGGAGGAACATAACATCATATGAGAAATAATCTTACCTCACTAAAAATTCTAGATCTGGATTTAGAGTTAACACTAGTTGCCTCTTATCCACAAGGAATACGTACCAAGATACCCAGTAAATGCCTGAAACTACAGTAGTGCCAAACCCTCTCCCTCTCTCTCTCTTTCAATATTGTATTGTACTTACTCACCTGTTTTCTCTTCACAATTGACCTCACATAACTGAAACTGAGGAAAGCAAAACAGTGGATTGATTTAGTATATTTAAAAAGAGAAATGATGTTTTAAATAACAGCATGGAAATAAAATCATCCAAGTCCAAACTGCAGGATTTAGGGACAAACTATCATTTGCTTTACCAAAAATTTTTCAATGAGGAAAAAAAGGGGATCCTATAGACTAAACAAGACTTAAAACTTGATTAACATATGCCTTATGTGAATCCTCATTCAAACAAACAAAGCTTAAAAAATACAAGAACAAATTGAGAAAATGTGAATACTGACAGGCAATTTTACCATATTAAATAATATTTCTTATTTTTTAAGTTTAATGATTTGATTGTATTTTTATTTAAAAAAAACCTTTCCTGTTACATACAATGAAAATATTTACAGATGTGACACCTGAGATTTGCTACAAAATGTTTCTGGGGTAAAAGGATGGGGATGCTGGTGTTCATGTACATAGATGAGATGGGATTGACCACGTTGGTAATTATGGAACCAGGGAGATATATATCTAAGTTCATTTTTTATAATTTCCTATTATGTATGTTTTTAAATGCCTGTATTAATGGGTTTTTTAAATGTAACAGTTGATATATAGAAAATCAGATGCAATCCAGTACTAAATAGGAGATATGGAAACACACAATTATTTAATAAGACAGTCCAGACAAGGACCAGGTATTTATTCCAGCCAAGATCTTCCTACTGAATCATACTACAGCAACCACTCATTCACATCTCCAAAACTCTTTGCATGTTGTAGACTAGAAGTCTACATAAATTTCATTCTCTAAAGAAGGGGAGAAAAATACTACTCTTTCACAAAATATCCAGCATGGTGTCTAAGGAAAAAAAATACATTCTCAAGAAAGGTTTTACTTGTTCAGGGAGACCTAAACCAGATCACCAAACAAATCTCGGACTATAAATCTCAACACTTGAAATAAACATGGTGTTAGACAACACGAAGAAAAACAAACTCTGTTCTTAAATAAACCTTACAGACAGAATCTGGATGTGGATCTGATTATAGCCATATAATTCAGAAACATTAAAGAATTTTCCATCCCCATGGACGGAAAAGAAACCAAATGTAAAGCAATGTCATTCTTTAATGATAGAAATAAATCCAGTAACTGAAGACAATGCATAGAAGTATAAAATGTGCCTTTAGCAATAAAACAACTCCCTAAGCTCACCGGGTGACACTAAAGAAAGGAAGCATTTGGTGGGTGAGTTATGGCTGCAGGCCCTTTGCTTTCCAGGAGATCCCCTTTAAAGTTTCCACGCTGAGCTTTCTGTCCATAATCTAGAACATGTTGTTCCATCCTAGACCTTCAAGGGTCCCCGGAAGCCTAGAGAAAACTGAGTTTTGAAATTAGGTAATATTTCAGATCTAATAGTTACTTTGTTTTTCTAAGTCTATTATAGACTACAGATGTCACAGAAGAAATGTGGCTAGCCAGGCAGCCTCTCCAAGCCTATGGATTTCACATTTCAGTAAAATTCCTTCAACTGACTTTGTAAATTTAGTTGCATTATTAAAAATATTCAATATGCATCCTCCAAAACAATGACTTTTTGCAAATACTAATTAATTTAATTGCCTTAAATAAAGCTGCTTTAGGAATTTTATGGAAATTTCCTGCGATTCTTAAATCCAGATCTTACTATTTAGATTTTATTAGATCTAGAGTATAGGATTTTATTGCAGACTACATAAGATCCCCCGATTAGCTAAATTTCCTGTCACTTCTCCTGTGTTCACTTTCCATTTTTTATTTAAAATATTTCTACTAGTAAAGCAAAAAACATGAGAGAGGAAAGAGACTGGGGAAGAAAATGTTTACATTTTGTACTGAATTTTATTATCACACAAAGACTTTTGTAACACACTGAGTTTCTGATATCTTTAAAGGCAGAGAAGTGTGTGGGCATTTACTGGCATAGCTCTGCAATAACCCACCTTGTTCCTCCTTCCTCTTTCTTTCTTTTCTCCTTTTTTGCCCCTAATACCACAACACCTATAGTACCTCAATTCAATAGAAGAATCGACAACCTTAAAAGAGTGTTACAAATACCAATCTTTTATCGGG
The DNA here is from genome assembly GCF_027406575.1 of Nycticebus coucang. NCBI lineage: Eukaryota > Metazoa > Chordata > Mammalia > Primates > Lorisidae > Nycticebus > Nycticebus coucang. The sequence goes on from NC_069780.1 coordinate 53,553,003, forward strand.
GAAAGGGTTGGATAAACTACATGAAAAGTACAAGCTACAAAATAATATGTAATACTTTTAAACTTATTCATAGGAAAAAATATGGAAAGATAGTTATCTAAATACTAACTTTGCATGAAACAGATAAATCATTCGTTCTCTTCTACAGATACATGCATTGATTTATTAAGAGAAAATATACATACTGATGATAATCTTGACATTAAAAAATACCATCCTATTCCAGATTCATGACTGACATCGTTAAAGTAACCATGGATCACTTTAAGGGAAGAGAAAAGGGCTAACACAATAAAAACACAAATGTAGATGTGAAAGTTCATAAGCAACTTGATAAGAATATTGTCACAGGAATAAGGACATTATAATGAGGACATTTTGGAATTCAACACAATGACCTACTGGAGGATGTCAACTCTCCCAAGTTTGACTGATTCTTAAAGCATAAGGTTGAGCTAATCCAGAACATTTGCATTCCAAATATTTGACACTGAAATTAATCTTGAATTCACTGTGGATCAATGCTTTTTAAATCCTTGGCTGAAAGAAATAATTTTCATAAAGGATATCATGAGAGTATTCAGACTACACATGCCTCTGATGTAATCTTTATCTGGATTAAGACAGAAAAATCAGAAAACTTTTTAACTGGACAGCATTATATGGTCCACATTTCTAATACCATCTACCTCTATATCCAGCCTATCCATATGCCCCATTAGAATTGTGTTTATTGAATTGTTTTTGAATTAAATGTACTGAAGCTATCAACCCATAACAAAAGAACTACTACTTATTTCCAGTCAAGTGTGCTGTTTTTCATGTGGCACTACACATGAGGGCCTCTCTCCACTCTTAGTATCAAAAGTTATACTTTTTCCTCAACAACTAGTTGTGTTTGTTTTTATGCCGTGGACCCTGAACCTTACCATATTTCCCTTGTCCTTGCTGTAAACTGCTTACAGGTTTGTGGCCTATAATTTGTTTCCTAGCATCACTGTGTAGCTACTACTTTCCTTGCCTTCTTTTTGCATTACCTCGTATTTCTTGCTTGTTTTAATTTTATTTTGCCATGTTCTTTGAATCTTTTTAAGTTGCTTCTCAAATAAGGCAAAAAATGATCAGTTAATTAATAAAAATTTTAAAATCACATAGAAATTCCCACTTCTAAGGAATCTAACCTGCAGTTCCCATTCAGCACACTAAAGCCCCTTATTGCAGAAAATACTGAATTAATTTCACATAATTTCATATCGTAATATCATAGTAGCTTTCATAAGCGAAAGGAATGCATGCACATACACACACTGAAAAAAAAAAACAGTTAAGAACAGTTTTGAGGCATCTGCATTACTTGTTTCAGGAAAGATAGAGCAAGGGCAATGGAATGGGGTTGGAGTGAGGGGATGGGTCTCTTTTTTGCAAATCTTAGCCCCTGCCCGCTACCTGTTAAATACTGAGCATCTCCTGCTGGACTGCTGTCCTGGAGCATCTACTGTAAGAAAAAAGCTAGCTAAAGGAGAAGAGGAAAGTTTTATTATTTTCTTTTAACCAAGAAAAGTTACTATAACTGAATGCAAACATTAGCCCTGAATTTCCTAGAAGCTGGAATCCAAGTGGAATCATTCTCTGACAGTCGATATCTCAGTTTATCAGAACAAAATACTGTGATCTTTCTCAAACCATTTATGGAACAAACTGGAGCACAAATATGATTAAATAACCAGTAAAAAAACAAGTAAATTAAAAAATAATTTTATCAACACTATCACCAAAACATTAATTTCATTGCTAGCAATACATGGCTCAGTGAGTAATTAACTGAAATTGTGGCCTGCTGTGTTATCTGTAGTTACATTTTATTAAACATACATTTACAGAGCTAAAAAAATTCTAACTTTTCATACAGTTTGGAAAAAAAAAAATACACAATTAATGCAACAACTTTGACTGCCATCGTCATCATAGTGTTTCCAAAGACCAAAATATCTCCTGAAGAATGTGGGTAATCCATATTTTCTGAATAAATGGTTAGTGAACACTGAACGTCTGGTATCACTGTGTTTACATTTATACATGTTTTAATATACATGCTGAGAAGAACTCTGGCATAGTGAAAATAACATGTATTTTTTCAGACAGCTTAGGTACTATCCAAATGCTGATAACTAATAGATATTGATACCACATATAAGAAATATTTAATTTTTCTCAAACTTGGTTTTCTCATTAGTATTTCCTAGGGTTGTTATGAAGTTTAAATAAGGTAGTCTAATAGAACCCAGTACACAGAAGTTAAGTAAATAATAATCCCCTTACTTTTCCTCTCCCTCCCTGATGATGAGTATTCCTATAGCAATATCACAGGTGTGTGTGTGCGTGTGCACTCACATGCATACAGAAAACCTAACACACTTCAAAGACATTACTACCAAAGGACCATTTGTATTTCTCTCTATAACTCTCTTCACCAACTATGAATTATCTTTCTCTTCTTCTCTTACCTCTCATTCTCGCCATATGATAAAAGGTGGTGGGGAGTACAGATAAAAGTAGGAAAAGGAAAAAAGGAAAAGAATGGAGAGAAGGAGAAGAGAAAAAAAGAATTTGGCTGTCTCACTGGACACAAAGAATGTGCCTGATAAACATTATATATAAATATAACTTCCTTTCAGAGTATTAAACAATGTTCAGTTGATTGTCATCAATCTTTCTTAGAAATCACTGACTGCAAGATTGTTGGACCTGAGTGATTAGCAGCTTGTTAGATAAGCGTTAGCCCATCCTATCTGGAAAATAAAGACATAGACCTCCTTAGAAATAGTAACAGCTTTAAGAAATTACTGGCTCTGTGGCTAACAAAATAGAAACCTGACTGACTACAGCCATCTAATGTGCAGGAAGCTAAATTATATAACAACCAATCACTCCCAGATGTCTCTTGAACCTGTGAAGTAATTCTTTTGTGTATGGTGCACTTTGTGATGAAGAAGACTTCACTCTGGTGGGTTTTTTTCCATGTATGACACAAAGTTTTCCAATCAGTGATGAAGTTTGCTTTTGTCTCTTCATCCCAACAACCTCACCCACTTCATGGAGAATAAAAAAGCAAGTACTGACCCCAAAAACTTTCGTCTAAGGCAATCTCTCCTAGACTCACTTCATTTTTTTCATTCTTCCTCTTATCAAACACCACCCCAGCCATATTCTTGGGTCTCTGTCCCTGATACAGACAGCACATTGTTGGAAAGTGCTTTAGCATTTCCAGGTGCTGGGCTGGTATGAGGGATCAGATGACAGGCTTTCATCTGGATATAATTTATTTATTAAATCAGTACTTTATATTAAAGAAAGTGCACCAGTGTGAAAATTGAAGGAGAAACATATTTTGGCTAAGGGATAACCTGGAAATCATTAGAGTCAAAAGCTTCTGGGTCAAAGGGTAGCAGCTTCATGTCATTAGAATAATATGTTAATGTTTAAGTCATGTAACCTCTATGGGTCTTTGAAACACCTGTGATGGAAATGGTTTTCACACTGTTGTAATGATAACAAATAGACCGAAGCTCACTGCTTTAGTTTTGAATCTATTCATGTGGCTGAATTTTATGAGCCAATAAAATGTACCCTAACATAAGTATAAAAAGATTCAGCAAAATACCACCCTAAGTCAATTTTTTTTATGTAACTCTGCTTTCTCTCTCTTTTTACTGCTACTCCCACCTCAAGCTCCACCCTTTCCAAGTCTTCCCCTCTCTCCTTGTCACTTCATTTTCATTTGATACAGCTGTTGCTGGACAATAGATATGGGACTGCCACTGGGATAAATCAGAAAGCATGTTAGCTACCCTATAGTTTCTATTAACAGTTTCTATTAATAAATAAGCTTGACACCATCGACTAGATTCTACCCTTTGCCAAACAATATTGTAAAAGGTATAAATCACCCCTCAAAAAATTATTGACATGCATTTATTTCACTGTATTTATATTTTTAGCATTAGTATCTAAGCATAGGAACGCACAGACACATGCTTCCCAAGACATAAACTCTCATATATCCCAAAAGTCATAATGACAAAAACCTCTTTCAAGACAGGCCAAAAGGGTATCTCTCACCTATAGTTGATGAAATTATCTAAACTGACATTCAGATAGGTAAAGTATATCAGATCACAATAATTTGCATTTATTATTTTCAAGGCAGATATCAAATCTCTGGAATTCTTTCATGTGTGCACACAAAATAGAGCACATGGGGAAAAAAACAATTCTGCTAGCTTCCAACTGGACAGTCTAACAAAATAAAAGAAATAAAATGAAATCTAAGTTAAATGTATTCTTGCCTTCAATAAGTCAACCAATTGATATTTAAAGACCATATTATGCACTGAATTGAGTCGTGTCAAAATTCGTATGTTGAAGCCTTAATCCTTTATCTCCAAGGTGACCATATTTGAAGATAGTCCTCTAAGGATGTAATTAAGATTAAATGAGGTCCCAAGGCTGTGGCCCTAATTTTATATAAGACTGTTGTCCTTATAAGAAGAGAGAACAGAAGTCTTTCTTCTCACATACACACAGAAGGCCACGTAAGGATACAGCAAGAAGGCAGCCATCTGCAAACCAGAAAGAGAGGCCTCATCAGAAAACAATCCCAATGGCACCTTGCTCTTGGACTTCAGTGCCGCACCCCCGGCATCAAGCCGTGGCGGGATGGCTCTGTCCGCGTTGTAAAAACTGTGGTAAGGCGGTGAGTGCTCCCCGGAGCGTTGCCCCCGGTCCCCCTGGCCTGCGACAGCAGCGCATAAGTTGCCTAGCATGCCTTTTAGTGAACGTAAGAATTCATGAGGTGCGGCATAAAGGCCTGAATAACCTTTACCCTGAAACCTGTTTGAAACTTGTTTGTTGAGTTGAATGGTTAATTGTTGCTTGAATGTCCTCAGAAACTAAGAATAAACATAATGACTTACTAATCCATGACTTCATCTATACAATGGAGACTAAATGCCTCCAAGGGAACACGTTCCCACCATAAAGGTCAGTTAATTGAAACAATGTATCAAGAGAATGCAGGGATGATAAGTTAAGATGTTCCTACCAGATACCCGCTCCCTCCGGTCTCTTATCTCTACCTTATGTCCCTTTGAAACTGTTTCTTTAAAATAAGTTTTCTATGAAATTGCTTTCTCTATAATTTTGTCACTATACACTTAAAACATATACATAATTCACTATCAATTCACTAACAACATAAAAATCATAATCAAATATAAAAATATAAAAATACAAAATGTGAACAAAGCAGTTTTACAAAGAAAGAAGGTTTAAACATAGATAAAGAGAAGTAAAAGAGTAACTGCTGATAAGCAGCAGTCCTTTGTTCCCCCTTACGGGCAGAAACATTGTCTAAGAAAAGACAGTTGACTACTCCCATCTACAAAACTCGATAAGAACTTTGTAAGCATCAGCAAGTCATAAAAATATCTTTTGTAGTTTGTAAGACATTGTCAAAAATGTATAAATACCATGCCTAAAAATCAGTAAAGTACAGCTGCTTTCATCATCACTTGTGGTGTCTAGTAGTCTGTCAATTCACCCTGCGTCGACCTTCCAATCAACCTGAGCCGTTTCGCCCTGAAAGCCCTCGGACTGAGACTCATTCGACTGGCGGTCCGCGGCAGCTGGCGCCCTCGAACAGGGACCTGAAGGACAGGTGATCTTTCTTTTTCTTTCTTTCCTCTCTTTTCAGATTGAAGGCGACTCTCACCAGGGAGCTCGAGTCCCGCCGGTAAAGGCTGACCGGTTAAGTGTGAGTAATCCGCAGGACAACATGGGGCATACATTAGCAAAAGAGGAACACATGCTCAGTGTCATGGTACAGCGTTTGTTAGAAAAAAATGGTTTTCATGTGTCTCTCAAACGGTTGGAGGAGCTTATGCATTTCATAAAGTTGGTTAGTCCTTGGTTTCTGGAGGAAGGCTCTCTCTCTCTCTCCGACTGGAAGAGAGTGGGACGCGAAATGCGGAATTACATGCAGGAACATGGGGAGCAGGTTTTGCCCCCACAAGCTTTTCCTTTGTGGTTACAGGTTAGAGAACTTTTAGCTGACAATACCTTTTTAGAAGCATTCATAAGAGAAACTGATTCGGAGGCTGGAAGCCCTGAAACTAAGGTGGCACCCATTTACGATGAAGTCCCCCCAGAGGCTCTTAAAGACCCCGAGCCAATATCTAATGCTGAGGGCGTCATTCCCTCAGCTCCAACACTCAAAAATATTCTACCGCCGCTCCCACCGGTTGATAATTCATCGGATAGTGACGAGTGGGATGTGGTGGATGAATTTACTAAACCAGATGAAAAAGATAACATGCATGATTTCATTCACCCTCGCCGAGCTTATCCGGCAGTCCGTGTGCCTGTGACTACACCCAGGCCAACTTTGCGGGCTCCACTTCCCCGTGTGCCTCCTTGTCTCCCCCCGCCGCCCATAGGCTTTCAGGCGGCGGTGCGAGAAGCCCGTCAGCAGGGAGATTTTACTTTCGCTTTCCCGGTACGTTTTCCTACCGAGGAAAGGGCACCACCCACCTGGGAACCTCTGTCGTTAAAGACACTTAAAGAATTGCAACAAGCTGTCCGTACATCGGGAGCTTCTGCCCCTTATACTTTACAAATTGTAGAATCAATCAGTAGTCAGTGGCTTACTCCGTATGATTGGCAACAAACGGCCAAGGCCACGCTTTCCCCAGGTGACTATATTTTATGGAGAACAGAATATGAAGATAGATGCAGAGAAAGCGTTAATCAACATGTAGGTAGAAAGGCACAGCCCACGTTATCTATGCTTTTAGGAACAGATGAATTTGCCACCTCTGAAAATCAAATTAAACTACCACGGCAATTTTTAGAAATGATTAACCACAATGCAGTTTCTGCTTGGCGCAGAATACCTCCTCCAGGTACTAAGGGCACAACTTTAGCAGGCATAAAACAGGGTATGGAAGAATCCTATCCTGACTTTATTTCTCGCCTAGAAGAAGCTATTAATAGAATGCTCCCACCGTCTGAGGGCACAGCATTATTACTCAAGCAGTTGGCTTGGGAAAATGCAAATACGCTGTGTCAGGACTTAATACGTCCACTCAGGAAAACAGGTACAATACAAGATTATATTAAAGCATGCATGGATGCCTCACCAGCAATCGTACAAGGAATGGCGTTTGCTGCAGCTATGCGGGGTCAGAAATTCAGTTCATATGTTAAAAGTGCTTTTGATAGAGACCCCAGTAATACATGTTTCGGGTGTGACCCCCCACATGACTTACCCACTTGTTATAATTGTGGGAAGCCAGGTCATATACAGAAGGATTGTAAGAAATCCACCGGTGCTAATAACAATAATAGTAAGTCTCGTGGGCTACCCCCGGGACCATGCCCTCGTTGTAAGAAGGGCAGGCACTGGAGAAATGAATGTAAATCTAAGTTTCATAAAGATGGAACCCCCTTGTCTGACAAGGGTGCAAATGCTAATAATGGCAATAGGTCAAAAAACTAGATGAGGGGCATTCTCCCAGCCCCGACCCCAAGGGAGAGCCTAAGTCTACTGTAGTACAACCTTTTTTAGAACCTACATCTACCACTAATTGTATACCGCCAGAATGGACAATTCATGACCTCCCGCGTGGAACTCCTGGCAGTGCAGGCCTTGATCTTGCCAGCTCTAAAGACATAATTATATCTAAACATGATGGTGTTACTCTAGTTCCTACTGGAATTAAAGGAAAATTGTTACCGGGCACAGTGGGTGTTATTTTAGGTCGCAGTTCCAATTATACCAAACATTTTGAAGTTATTCCGGGAGTTATTGATTCTGACACTGAGAATACAATTAAAGTCATGGTAAAGTCTTTAGTAGAAACTACACAAATTCATAAGGGACAAAGAATTGCTCAGTTATTGTTGTTGCCATATATACCACTTCCCACCTATCACTTACATGATGCCAGGGGAGAGGGTCAATTTGGATTTACTGATCAGGACTGTGTAGCTCTCATACATGATTTATATGATAGACCAATGTTAAAAATGAAAGTTGAGGGCAGGCCTATTAAAGGGTTAATGGACACAGGAGCTGATGTAACCTGCATTGCAGCTTCTGACTGGCCAAAATCCTGGCCAGTACATCGGACTGGGTCTTCATTAGTTGGTTTAGGTTCTGTTTCTGGTGTTATGCGGAGTACATCTCATTTATTATGTGAATATAAGGATAAGAAAATTTACTTTCAACCTTATGTGTTACCCTCTCTACCCTATACTTTGTGGGGACGAGATCTTTTACATGTTCTAGATATGAAACTAGTTACAGGGGATCAGCTGAACGATCAGTGTTTTTCATAGGGGCCACTGCAGAAAACTATGCCTGTAAGATAAAATGGTTAACAGATGTTCCTGTGTGGGTTAGTCAGTGGCCCCTAACAACAGAAAAGTTACAGGCATTACAAATTTTAGTACAAGAACAATTAGATAAAGGTCATTTAGAGGAATCCACTAGTCCATGGAACACTCCTGTGTTTGTCATTAAGAAAAAATCTGGCAAATGGAGACTTTTACAAGATTTAAGAGCAGTTAATGCCATTATGGAAGACATGGGCTCCCTTCAACCTGGGCTCCCATCTCCTGTAGCAGTACCTGAACAATGGCCACTTATAATTATTGATTTACAAGACTGCTTTTTTACTATTAATTTACATCCTGATGACTGTCCTCGTTTTGCTTTCAGTGTTCCTTCTCTAAACTTACAGGAACCGTTTAAAAGATATCAATGGAAAACTTTACCACAGGGCATGAAAAACAGCCCTACCTTATGCCAAAAATTTGTGGCGGCTGCATTAGCAGCACTGAGAAAACAATTTCCTAGTGCTTACATAATTCATTATATGGATGATATCTTGCTAGCTCATCCTGAGCTGCCAAAAGTACAGCTAATGCTAGAAAAGGCTATAGAACAATTAACTAAATTTGGCTTAGTCATTGCCCCAGAGAAAATTCAGAGAGATAAACCATTAAGTTATCTGGGACAATGGATTCACTCTGACTATATTGCACCTCAAAAGGTGCAAATAAGGAGAGATAAATTACAAACTCTTAATGATTATCAAAAATTACTGGGAGAAATAAATTGGATTCGACCTTTTCTGAAGATTACTACGGGAACCCTTAGTCCTTTGTTTGCTATCTTACAGGGAGACTCTAATCCCCGTTCCCCTAGACATTTAACTCCAGAAGCCTTGCAGGCTTTACAAGTTGTTGAACAGGCTTTAACTCAAGCTAGGGTTAAACAAATTAATTATCAAAATCCATGGTCTCTACTCATTTTTTCTACTGAGTATACTCCTACAGCTTGCCTATGGCAGGAAGGTATTTTAGAATGGATTCATTTACCACATGTTCAGACAAAGATTGTTGCTGATTATCCATACCTGGTGTCTTTATTAATTGATAAAGGAAGAAAAAGATCACGGGAATTATTTGGTAAAGATCCTCATGTAATTGTAACTGCTTATAATAAAACTCAAGTGGAACAACTATTTCAAAATAATGATGATTGGGTATTAGCCTTACAAGGCTATGCAGGTCAAATTTTATACCATTATCCTAAACATCCTTTAATTGAATTTACAAAAACAGTTTCACTTATATTTCCTCTTATGTGTTCCAAACAGCCTCTGTCTGACGCAATAACCTTGTTCACAGATGGCTCCTCTACAGGTCGAGCTGTAGTTTTTAGCCCAGGCCTGTCTCCTCTTATTAAAGAGGTCACACAAGCCTCTGCCCAACAAACAGAATTATGGGCTCTAATCTCGGCCTTTAATAATTTCAAACAAAGGTTTAACTTGTACACAGATTCAAAATATATTGCTTCTCTTTTTCCAGCTCTTGAAACTGCTCTTTTAACAGGAACCTCAACTATTCTACCTTTATTAAAGAAACTACAAACTTTAATTCAGCAAAGGAATAATCAATTTTATATTGGTCACATAAGAGGACATACTAATTTACCTGGCCCTTTGGCCCAAGGAAATGCCACTGCAGATTTGTTAACACGTACTATGGTGGCATCAGTGGCTGAAGCTGAAGAAAGCCACGCCTTACATCACCAAAATGCTAACGCATTAAGAAAAATGTTTCAAATTACTAGAGAACAGGCAAGACAAATAGTCTTAAAGTGTAAAGCCTGTCCTATTACTCATCATCCTTTAAAATTTGGTGTTAATCCTCGGGGTTTACGCCCCAATGTATTATGGCAAATGGATGTAACACATGTGTCTAGTTTTGGAAAATTACAATATGTACATGTTACTGTTGATACTTTTTCTCATTTTATCTGTGCCTCTGCAAGACCTGGCGAGGCCTACAAAGATGTTGTACAGCACCTATTTTACTGCTTTCAGCAGCTAGGTGTTCCTCATCAATTAAAAACAGACAATGCTCCAGCTTATACCTCTCGAGCATTTGAACAATTTTGTATACAGTGGAAGATTTCTCATTCTACGGGGATCCCGTATAATCCTCAGGGTCAAGCAATTGTTGAAAGAACTAATCAAATATTAAAATTACAAATTGAACGCCTACAAAAAGCTCATAAATATTTCTCTCCTCATCATATTTTAACCCATGCTTTATTCGTCCTAAATCACCTTAATGTAAACTCCAACAATTTAACCCCTGCTCTCTCCCATTGGCAGCCACAATCGGCTGCCACCCTTCCTAAAGTTCTTTGGAAAGATTTATTATCGGGCCAATGGAAAGGCCCTGATGTATTGTTAACCTCCGGACGAGGCTATGCTTGCATATTTCCACAGGATGCCGACTCTCCCATCTGGATTCCAGACCGGCTCATCAAACCGGCTCCTCCGGAGACCCCGGCGCAGAAGACAACGCCTGCGGCGGATGAAGATCCTATCTGCACAAATGAGGACGACTGTGGAAGTTTCACCGAAACCCTCCAAGACCACGTGGACACAGATCCGTGCCCTGGTGAAACAAGCTAAACAACTTCTCATATCTCAAGGAAACCCTCTAACTCCTACAATGTACTTTCTTGCGTTTCTATCACTAATCTCTACTCCTAAGGTAGAAACTGCAGCTTATTGGTCTTATGTTCCTAATCCTCCACTGCTACACCCTGTGGGCTGGCTAGATCCAGACCCCATAAAAATTCTTTCTAATGATTCTATCCGCTTAGGAGGTTTAACTGACTCAGAATCCAGACATCATGCTGCGGCTTTGATTAATTTCACTGGCAAAGCCGACTCCTTGCCTATTTGCTTTACTTTAAGAGGCAACACACCTCCTTTTTGTTTACCTACTAGCTACAGGGTATTTTTAACTGATGCTCCAGATCCTCATGATGCAAATAGACGTTATGTTTGGGAATATGAGTTACAAACTATTGGAAGTCCTAATTATAATGAAACCTGTTTATCTGTTAACTCATTACCTCTCCCTAACTGTAAAGAAAAATATAGAAATAAAAATCAATTCTGGGAATCATCATTAACTAAAACACCTACTTGGCTTTCCTGTGGATTCCCAAATGCTGCCAACAAGCATTCTCCTATAAATTCAAACACAGTCATCTGGGATTATTCTCCTACTTCTTGTTTTGATCATAATAAATATTTCTCGAACCAATTAGATAAATTTCATCAGTATCAGTGGTCTGGTACTCCCCAACCAATACGACGATGGTTCACACCTGGTCTAGTTGAGCCCATATGGGTAGCTCAAGACAAAAATAAAACTCAAATACACTATGATTTATTTAGACTTGTTGCTGCATCCAACTTAATTTTAGAAAAGAAACCTAATATGCCAAAACCAAATGCAATGTCAGTAAGAACTTGTGTTGGATATCCATATGCTCTACTTTTAGCTCCAAATAAGTATTTAACTATTACACAATCTAAAAACTCTTATCATATTTCTTGTACCGCTTGTAAAGTTACAAATTGTCTTACTTCTACTGATTTATTCAATGAACGCTTGTTTAATTCTGTTTTAATTGTTAAAAGACCCTCTTATGTACTATTACCTGTTGATTTACAAGATGATCCTTGGTATGATAATTCTGCTTTACAAGTTTTACATACTGTTAATCAGTTAATTCGACCTAAGAGGTTTGTAGCTGCTTTAATTCTCGGTATTTTAGCTTTAATTTCTATAGTCACAACATTTGCGGTAGCCACTACTGCTTTGGTTCAAGAAGTTCACACAGCTCACTTTGTTAATTCTCTCAGCAGCAACATAACTCTAGCTTTAATGACTCAAGCCAGCATAGATAATAAACTTGAAGCAAAACTTAACATCCTAGAAGAAGTAGTTTTAGCCTTAGGACAAGATATAAAGTTTATACAACATAAACTTCAAACCAGATGTCATTCTGCCTTTCCTGCTATTTGTGTAACTCCTTTACCTTATAATATGTCCACTTCCTGGGACAAAACTAAAGCTCATCTACAGGGTGTCTGGAAGGACAATGATATTACACATGATTTACATACTCTTCAAAAAGATATCACTGCCATCAGCGAAGCTCATTTACCTAGCACTTCTCTTGATTCACTGGCTCAATCCCTCTCTGACAATCTTAAATCTTTAAATCCTGTGTCCTGGATTCAGTACATTGTGTTTATTGTCATTATTGGATGCTTAATATTCTGTGTTGTTTTACTGTTACCTTGTCTCCTTCGTTGTGTCTTTTCCTCCTTAAAGGCTGTTCGCCAAGACCTCTTTGAGCTACGTTTCATTAACAAAAAAGGGGGAAATGCCGCACCCCCGGCATCAAGCCGTGGCGGGATGGCTCTGTCCGCGTTGTAAAAACTGTGGTAAGGCGGTGAGTGCTCCCCGGAGCGTTGCCCCCGGTCCCCCTGGCCTGCGACAGCAGCGCATAAGTTGCCTAGCATGCCTTTTAGTGAACGTAAGAATTCATGAGGTGCGGCATAAAGGCCTGAATAACCTTTACCCTGAAACCTGTTTGAAACTTGTTTGTTGAGTTGAATGGTTAATTGTTGCTTGAATGTCCTCAGAAACTAAGAATAAACATAATGACTTACTAATCCATGACTTCATCTATACAATGGAGACTAAATGTCTCCAAGGGAACACGTTCCCACCATAAAGGTCAGTTAATTGAAACAATGTATCAAGAGAATGCAGGGATGATAAGTTAAGATGTTCCTACCAGATACCCGCTCCCTCCGGTCTCTTATCTCTACCTTATGTCCCTTTGAAACTGTTTCTTTAAAATAAGTTTTCTATGAAATTGCTTTCTCTATAATTTTGTCACTATACACTTAAAACATATACATAATTCACTATCAATTCACTAACAACATAAAAATCATAATCAAATATAAAAATATAAAAATACAAAATGTGAACAAAGCAGTTTTACAAAGAAAGAAGGTTTAAACATAGATAAAGAGAAGTAAAAGAGTAACTGCTGATAAGCAGCAGTCCTTTGTTCCCCCTTACGGGCAGAAACATTGTCTAAGAAAAGACAGTTGACTACTCCCATCTACAAAACTCGATAAGAACTTTGTAAGCATCAGCAAGTCATAAAAATATCTTTTGTAGTTTGTAAGACATTGTCAAAAATGTATAAATACCATGCCTAAAAATCAGTAAAGTACAGCTGCTTTCATCATCACTTGTGGTGTCTAGTAGTCTGTCAATTCACCCTGCGTCGACCTTCCAATCAACCTGAGCCGTTTCGCCCTGAAAGCCCTCGGACTGAGACTCATTCGACTGGCGGTCCGCGGCACTTCAGCTTCCACAACTATGAGAAAATAAATTTCTATTCTTTTTTTTTATTTTTTTTTTTTGAGACAGAGAGTCTCACTATGTCACCCACGGTAGAGTGCTGTGGAGTCACAGCTTACAGCAACCTCAAACTCTTGGGCTTAAGCGATTCTCTTGCCCCAGCCTCCCAAGTAGCTGGGACAACAGGTGCCCGCCACAATGCTTGACTATTTTTCTGTTGTAGTTGTCATTGTTCTTTAGCAGGCCCAGGGAGGGTTCGAACCCATCAGCCCCAGTGTATGTGGCTAAGCACCCTAACCACAGAGCTACGGACACCAAACCATAAATTTCTATTCTTTAAGCCACCCTGTCTGTGGTACTTTGTTATGGTAGCCCTTGCAGACTAATATGAACCAGAAGTATTCTTTCTTCCAAAAACATATGGAATCATATGTTTTATAGAGATGGAAATCACAGAGATGGCAAAGACTTTGAGATCAGTGAGACCTATCTGCAAGAAATATTCACTGACAGCATCTGAAGGACCTCCATCATGACAATTTTGTTTTAAGCCTGCTGGGATTTTATTTTCTAATCTTATTAGCAATTGTAGAATTTTTTTATGAAGGCTTTTTTTTAATTTCAGGTTATTGTGAGGGTACAAATAACCAGGTCACAATTTTTGAATTTGTTAGGTAGAGTCTCTCTTGCAATTGTGTCCAGTGGCAATCCCCACAACAAAAAAATAAACAAAGGGACTTAATTAAACTGAAAAGCTTTTCCACAGCTAACGATACAACAATTAAAGCAAATAGACAACCTTCGGAATGGGAAAAGATATTTGCATGTTTTGAATCTGACACAGGCTTGAGAACCAGGATGGATAAAGAATTCAAATTAATCAACAAAAAAAAGAACGAACAATCCCATCTGTCACCAGGCAAGAGACATAGAAGGTTTTCTGAGGAAAACAGACAAATGACCTAACAAACATGAAAAAATGCTCGTCTTCCCTAATCATCAGAGAAATGCAAATCAAAACCAGCCTAGGATCACTTAACCCCAGTGAGTACAGCCCACATCACAAAATACTAGAGTTGCAGATGCTGGCACAGGTGTGGAATTTTTTTTTTTTTTTTTTTTTTTTTGGAGGCAGAGTCTCATTCTTTTACCCAGGCTAGAGTGCCATGGTGTCAGCCCAGCTCCCAGAAACCTCAAACTCCTAGGTTTAAACAATCCTCCTATCTCAGCCTCCTGAGCAGTTGGAACTACAGGTACAACCTGTACTTGTAGTTGTAGTCCTGCCACAACACTTAACTAATTTTTTTTTTTTTTTTTTTTTTTTTGTAGAGACATGGTCTCACTCTTCCTCAGGCTGGCCTCAAACTCTGGAGCTCAAGGGATCCACCTGCCTCAGCCTCCCACACTGCAAGGATTATAGGCATGAGCCACCATGCTGGCCCAGATGAACACTGTTAAAGAAAACAGTCTATATATATTACCCTTGAGACAAGTCAAATCAACAGAGATGTATAATTAGACTTCATTGTTTAGGTCCCTTTAGAGTTATGATATGAATTTGTACTAAGGGATATTATAAAAAAATACTGACTAAAAATCTATTTTTGCTATAGTTTGGATGTTTGTTCCCCCAAATCTCATCTTGAAGTTTGATCCAGGTACTGGAAATGGAGCCTAATGGGAGGTATTTAGGTCATGGGGGCAGGTCTCTCATGAATAGATTAATTCTCCCCTGGAAGAGAGGTAAAACAGTTTTTGCTATATTAGTTTCCACTAGAGCTGGTTATTAAAAAGACCTTCTCACTTTTCTCCTTTTCTTGCCCTGTGATCTCTGCATAAGCTGCCTCTGCTCCCTCTGCTATAACTTGGAGCAGTCTCAGGCTCTCACCTAAGCAGATGCCAGTGCCATGTTTCCTGTGCACAGGACCATTTTATTTATAAATTACCCAGCCTCAGGTATTCCTTCACAGAAACACAAAACAAGATAAAGACAATTGATACTTTCAAGAATAACATCCTGTACACATCATTATGATATCCTAAGGAATAACATTCTCTCATGTCTCAGTGACAAGATAGTTTGTTTCGTCTAACTTACTTTTCATTATTATAGTGATTGCAACTCCTATAATGATCATAATTCTCTCTGTACTTAGATTACCAGGAAGCTATATAGCAGTAGTTATACAAGGTCTAATAATTAAGCTCACAAACTCATCCTAGGAAAAGTACTACATATCTCATTGCTGAATATCACTGTGGTCACCAATGCGAGACTCCCCTGACACCAGGACCTAATACACCTTTCAAAGCAATTTTAGAATTCTTTTTCTGGAAATGGCATTCAAGGCGGTCATCATATTACCCTCAATGTCTTGAATTCCATCAAAGTATCTTTCTTTCAATCTTTCCTTTATCTTTGGGTAAAGAAAAAACTCACTGGAGGTCAGATCAGGTAAGTAGATAGGGTGTCCCAATCTTGTTTTCTGGCAAGAAGCTCCCTCACAGTGCTATGTGAACTGGTGCATTGTCATGATGCAAGAACCATGAGTTGTTAGCCAAGATTTTCAGTTAAGATTTTCCTGTTTTTCTATCAATGTTTACTTGGTCTACTATGCTTCTCACAGTCAGCCAATGATTTTAACACAGAATTTGATGAATTTTTGCAATGTTTTCATCAGTTCTGGTTATTAGCTGCCCTGACCTTTCTTACTCAGTAATGCTTCTCTCACCTTAGAAAAACATTTAATCCATTTGCACACTGCCATTTTTGTCATACCATTATCCCCAGTAAACATGAACTAACATGTCCCTTATTTCACTTCCACTCTTGCCAAGTTTAACAAGAAATTTACAAATGTTTGTTGATTGTTCTAATTCAAATTCTGACATTCTTATGACAATACACAGTATCATGGCGACAATAAGGAACACAACTCAGCAAGACATCACCGCACATGTTACATGTCAACATGAACACATTTGTGAGACACTGATTCCAAGGTCATGAATCTTTACTGAATCGTTTGTACAGCATTGCCAACCTAAGCACACAGTGACAACTTTGCAAACTTAATTGTTGGACCTTGTATAGACTTCTTAAAGTGCATTTTCTACAAGCCAGTTTTCTTTCATTTTTCAATTCCTACTTTCTCTTTCTGTAGACTTCCTCAAATATTTGTTTTGTGAATTTTATACATTCTGCATGCCATCTCAAGTTCTCTGTGGAATAATAGGGAAAACAATGAATAAAGAAGTAAATACAGGGTGGACATAAATTTTGTGTGCAATTTAAAATAGTTTAACATAGTAAATTGCACACAAACTTTATGTCCACCTGCATAATCTCATTCAACCCTGGTACTTTAAGTTAGGAATCTAAGATCCCGAATACTTTAGTGATTGGTTGAAGGTCTTGCAGTCAGAGTATGACACAGATGAGATCAGAAACTCCGTTCCCTCTCACGAAGTTGAATATTGCTTAGCCTCCACCATAAAATTACAGTAGAACCTCAATAGCCGACTACCTCCCTAGATTGACCACCTCCTTTCATGTCTGCTATGAAAATTAGTTGACCTAATTTTTACAGACCAGATATCCACCACATGTACAAATCAATACAATAGGTCTAGATTTTTATGTTGATCACCTCTGTATGTTTACCAGTTTGTTACAGTCTCTTGGGTGATCAACTTACAAAAGTTCTACTATTCTTCCCTGAGCAGTGAAGGAGGGAGGAAATTAACTCAAAAGAAAAAATATCTCCTTGGTACACCTATCTTGATGTTTATCAATAGGGGCAAAAGAAACCTTCACTTTTCTGTGCTAAATTGCTCTTCATTAAAAAATACTTGGCATTCACAGTCCCCCATCTGCTAAATATAATTAGTACTGCCAGTCACTGTATTAACAAAAAATCCCCTTATCAGTGTGCAATTGACTTGCACAGGTGAACTTTAAGTACACACAGTCTCTTATTTATAAAGACAGTAAAAATACTGACCACATATAAATATCTAAATTATTAGAATTTACAATGTATGAACATAGTTCAAATACTGTAAGTTTTTTTTGATCTATGGTATGTTCATAAATGCTGACAGCTATAAATGTAGGCTGTGGCAGATTATATTTTTCAAAAATAGTTGTCATAATGTCTTCTGTCCCAAACACTTTTCTAAAACCTTGCCATTCCCCATCAAAATATGAAGTCTAATTCCCCTACCTTTAAATCTGAGAAGATTTACAAGTTACCTGCAACCAGTCAAATGAGGTGAAAGTGATGCTTCATGTCTTCTGAGGTGAGGTTTATAAAGGCATTGCAACTTCCACCTTGCTTGCTAAAGTAATCACAGTGGAGACCTGAGCCACTCTGTTGGTAGTCCAATTTGGCCTGAGGCTGCTATGTTGTGAAGAAGTCCAAAGTGGTCTATGCAAAGAGATTTCACAAAGAAAACTCTTATAACTGATTCAGATAAATACAATTGTCCCTAATAAAATCTGCTTTCAACAAGAATGTATATTTCCAGAAACAAGATCTAGTTCCCAGAAAAAAATAAACATCAGAAGTTAAGCAGATTCAAAGACCACAGTAAGAATTGAGTGGCCCTTAGACAAAAGAATAGTCATATCAACCAGGTACATATGATCTCCACAGGCTCACACTATTTAGATAAAATACCAGGTTTTAGACATCGGGATTAATTTTAGGTTCTACCTATCAGAGATAAAATATCTCATAAAAGAGATGTTGCATTCTGATCCAGATTGCTTCAGGCACTGAGTAGTAGTTGAACTTTTAAGTTGAAGGTTTTTAGTTGCTGCAGTTGATCAGGAATAATGCGAGTATGAGTGATATTAAAAAAGCAGGAAGTAAAAGGAAAAGCAAAATGCAATGGCATAAGTCAAGAGCAGCTGAGCTTCTTTAGCCAAGTCTAAAGGGGTTGTACATAGTTCAACTGAGGCAAAAAGAGCATGTAAAATATAGAATGGATGTTAGAAAAATGCAGAGCCTGGATGGAAAGGCAGAGGCGCACTAAATAATAATGAGCAGTGAGGATGAGCAGGTATGGCAGGGATGCATAGCCATGGTATTAAGGTGTTGGAATGTCAGCTGAGGGGTTTAGATTTTTATCCAACCATCAGAGAGATAAGGAATCTCCTAAACGCCACGAAAGGGAAGAGTCTGAGCTGGTAATATTCTAGGCTTCCTTATTACATTCCCATTAGAACAACTATAATGTCAACCATTTTGCAATCGCTTTTCTAAAAAGTCTTTCATTTGAAAGATATCTTTTAAAATGCTGAAAAACTACTATAATAGATAAAAACTTTCATTGTACATTCTTCTTTTTTTGTTGTTTTCACAAGCCAAGAGAAGCCACCACCGGGAGGTTATAAGCAGAGAGTCACAGGACCTAATTTGCATTTTTTTTTTTTTTACTGTGCATATAATAAAAAAAATACGGAATGCTTCACGAATTTGTGTGTCATCCTTGTGCAGGGGCCATGCTAATCTTCTTTGTATCGTTCCAATTTTAGTATGTTCCAACTTTAGTGAGCACCCTGATTTGTGTTTTTAAAGGATCACTATGCCTCATGATTAGTAAATAGGAAGGGGAACTGGGAAGAAGCGGAAAGACCAGGCGGGGAGTTGAAAAAAGATGATGACTTTGAAAGTGTTTCAGCACCATATATGAGGATATTCCTGGTGCAGTGGAAATGGCTAAGAAATCACAGAAAATATCTGTAAAGAAAACTTTTCCTTCAAAGTTAAAGTCATAGAATTTTCCTCCTTGGAAACAGTCTTATATTATCTTTATTTAATCCCTATATTCTGTGCTTGGGTGTGTATTTGTGGGGAGAATAGTTCCTATATTCATTACTTAT
The DNA here is from genome assembly GCF_027406575.1 of Nycticebus coucang. Lineage (NCBI taxonomy): Eukaryota > Metazoa > Chordata > Mammalia > Primates > Lorisidae > Nycticebus > Nycticebus coucang. The sequence goes on from NC_069780.1 coordinate 53,572,717, forward strand.
TTTCCTGGGCACCTTATCTATCACATTTCTTTCGATATCACATCTACTGTTCTCCATGAGATCTAATGTCAGTTCCATTTGGGCACTTCTCTCTTTCTCCTGAACATCTTACATTCTGGCCCTTTTGACTATTTTGTCAAATGTATTCTTCCCTCCTTCATGGTATGTTCCATCTATTTCTAACTGCTCCCTGACTTGGCCTGACAAACTATGGTTTCGGAGACAAAATCCTGTGTTGTGGGACTAAATCTAAAGCTCCTTCTAATTTACTCCTTTCTGCTTTTTAATCCACCACCTTCGGCTGCTAGAAAGGATGAGCACATCACTGGGCTTCCACAGTGCTTGGGTTTTGTCCCACCCTTCGGTGCTCCAGAGATACATGTGTTCCAGGTTCTTCCATGTCAAGGAGTTTCATATAAAATCAGAGTGGAAGCCTTTGCGGGACTGGGGAGTCCTGGCTGCCTCCCCCATCTCATTGTACATTCTTGATCAAGAAAGTAACATGATAAAAAATGATATTTAAGGATTATTCCACAGCTTTGCTTATAATCTAAGAAGCAGATAGAGCAAGAAATCAAAAAGGAGAACATGATAAAACAAAAGGAAAAGGGAAAAACAATCTTTTAAAATAAAGAATACCTTGATAAAGAAATAGAGAAGCCCAAACTTAATTTCCTTTGTTATCCACTGTGACTTTCTACCTTCCCAAGATTTTTGGTCTTTGTTTCGTCATCTAAACCAGTCCTTGATTCTCATTTGTTCTGTCTCTTTCTGTGCCTACTGTTCAATCTTTTTATTTCTTAGGTCCCTGCACCCACCCCAGGATCAGAGCTGCCTTTGACTGGCACAATAATTCTCTGTTCTTCTTGCTTGGCTTTACATTACACATTTCAGTAATGCCTGTCCAAAGTAATAACTTCTTCTAAAAATATTTTATTTTTGGTGCTTACCCTTGTCAAAGTTCTTTACAGACATTACCTCATCCATTTCTCTTAAAAGTAGGTGCCCTGATGACAGAGTGGCCCAAAAGCTACTTGTGTAGATTATGGGGTATATGTGTGCCTGGGATCTCAAAGGTGTCAATCCTGTCTATTTGAGATGAAAGATAAATGTCCTTAGCTATCAATAAGTGCCAAAAGTGCACTCATTCAAAAAGAGGAAAAATGTTCCAAAACCAGCATTTAAAATAAAAATAAAAATAAAAAATCCTGCATTAAAAATCATAGCAAACAATAAAAAAAATTTGCTGTCCATCAAAGAAAGGAAATATAAGAAAACATAATGTTACATGTTTTTCGAATTCTAAATTTTTACTTCTTATAAAACTTGACAAGGTAGATAATTTTATCTCTGGGGACATTACTGGATTCTCACATACTCCTAAAAAATAAATATAGTTGAACTACTATTACTCAAAAGTCTGTAAGATCATCTAATTTACACACACACACACACCCCATTTCACCATACCACACACCAACTTGTTTAATCTTTTTCTCTGTAATGAGTAAAGCAGACATTCTGGAGATGAGACTCTATGCAACTAGAACTATTTAGCCCAACCCAATGTGAAAAATGTGATATAGCAAAGATGAAAAGGAATCTGAGGACATCTCCTTCTTCTATACTCCTTGTGCCATTATTAATATTGTACTATTTAGAGTTCTAGCCACTAACCGTAAGACCTTAGAAATATCTACCCTCATAACATGAGAAAATATTAACATTTTATTAACTTAGTAGAAGATTCCAGCCTAAATAGACTTTTTTCCCCTGCTGAACATATGTTTAAAAGATTATGGGAAAGAATTTTTAACTTCAGTATTCAGTTCCAATAAAAGAATGACTCACTTGTGTATTTTCACAAGGCATAAAGATTATTTCATTTTAACTACACTTGGTCTCTAAACCTTTTTTATATACCAACCTCTGAGTAGGTACAGGTAAGTAATTAAGTGCAGCAGTCCAGTAAAATTGAGACACTTACTGAAAATAAAAAGATACAGAAAACTAAGATATTATAAAAAAGAAGAAAGAAGTGTACTGAAAGTGCTATTTTGCCTTGGGACCAAAGTAAGGACTAAAAGACCTTTTAAAATAATTTGACAGTTAAACATCCAAAAAGAATATGGCTTTTGTCGAGAGCAGGGTCCAAGCTATCATGTAAATATAGTAGTCCACAGTAACAAGCCATGCCTCAAATCCCATTCCTCCAAACACAAGCTTTGGCTCCCTTTAAGAACAGTCATTTATCTCTGACAAAACAAAACTATTGATTAGGGACACCTACCTCTCTCATCTTAATGCTCAGAAAAGCAAAATAAACAACAATGCCCCTCTCTAAGGAGTCAGTTAAAAAATTCTATGCCATGGATTAATTTAAAATACTGGTCAGTTTCCTAAACCTCTTTAAAAACCAACTCCAGTAACAAACATGACAGTAATACAAGGGTGGCCCTGTTAAAAGCGCAACTCTCCATTCTTCTCCTCCTCGCTGACAGAATAACTACTATAGGTCCACAGGGTACACACACATAGACCCTAGGAGTTGTCCTGAGTAAAAAAGTTGCTTGTTACTTAAATGTCTTGAAATCTTCATGGCTAAATATAAGCTTTACACAAGAAGTGATATTTTGGGCAATGTAATAATATTAAACTAAAATCATTCCACCTATGTATAACAATCACTTATGTTTTATTTAAGTATCACTTCAAATGTTAAGAATAAATAAGATGATAAGACATTTTTCCTTTTCATTTTTAAAAGCATCTACTGCTCTCCTTTTCTGGCAATAACATTATCTTTTATGTTAACATACCCCTGTTGGTATATTCATATATTTGTAAATTAAAGTGAAAATGTACCTTGCAAGCCCATAAAGTGAGAAAGAACTGTGACATCTACAGTTTTGAACTGAGCTTTGAACTGAGAGTGAAATACTCCATTAGACCTAAATAGCATTATGTCTGTTTCATCTGATTCAAGACTTTGTAGCCTCTTACCAGGGTTATCAGTTAAACTAATAATTATTCAAAGATCCTACAAAGAGGAAATACCTATGAATCATATGACCAGCTACTCTCTCTCCATAATTTTTTCTCATAAATATACAAACATGAAAACTTGGATGGTAGATGAAGTTTTATCCCAGGTTGTTAGGATGTTCTAGCCAGATGTTTGCCAACATTATTCAGACAACCCAGATTCAAGCCACTCACAAAAATTAATGGAAGAAGGATCCATTTCTATTAACTTAAAAAATATATATAATTAGGCAGTGCCTGTGGCTCAAAGGAGTAAGGCGCCAGTCCCATATGCTGGAGGTGGTGGGTTCAAACCCAGCCCCAGCCAAAAACTGCAAAAAAAAACCCATATAATTAACACGCTTCTGCATAGCCAAGTAAACAATCATGGAGCAAAAAGACATCCTACAGAATGGAAGAAAATACTTGCTTGCTATATAGCTCATAAAGGGCTGATAACTATAATCTATAAAAAACTCAAGCAAATTAGCAAGAAAAAAAATCACACAACCCCATAAAAAGTGAGCAAAAAACATGAATGGAAGTTTTTCAAAAGAAGATAGACTAAATGGCCAATAGGAATATGAAAAATGCTCATTATTTCTATTTGTCAGGGAAATGCAAATCAAAACCATGATGAAGTACCACCTAACTCCAGTGAAAATGGCTGTTATCAGAACTTCCCAAAACAACAGATACTGGCATGGATGCAGAGAGAAAGGAAGTTATACATAGTTGGTGGGACTGAAAACTGGTACAACCTCTATGGAATGTAGAATGTAGACAACTCAAAGAATCAACAGTATACCCACCATTTGATCCAGCAATCCACTATAAGGTATATACCAAAAGGGGCGGAAAAAGTCATTTTACCAAAAAGACAGGTGCACTAAATTATTTATTGCAGCACAATTCATAATCTCAAAGATGCAGAATCAACCTAAATGCCCACTTAATGAGGGGATTAAGAAAATGTGGTATATGTACACACATACCATGAAATACTACTCACCCCACCCCCCAAAAATGATGAACTAATACCTTTTACAACAACCTGAATGAAACTGGAGACCATTCTTCTAAGTGAAGTGTTCCAAGTGCCTATTGCAAGGGTACATGTTGGATCTATTAAGTATAGAGTATAAATGTCTTCACACAATAATTAAGTAAATGACATGAGATATATTAACCAGTATGATGTAAGCATTCCAAATTGTATATGAAATCAGCACACTGTACCCCATAATTGCATTAATGTATACATGATCTACCTCTTTATGATTTAATAAAAAAAATGTTTTAAAGAATGGAAAAACACCACATGTACTATTAAACTGGAACTAATTTATCAATACTCATGTGCACATTTGATAGTAAAACTCAATAGAAAGCAAGCAGGTGGGAGGAGGCAGGAGGGGAGGGAAAAATTCACACCCAATGGGTACAATGCACACCATCCAAGTGATGGGCATTCTTAATGACTTTGACTCAAACTGTACGGAAGCAATTCATGTAACTAAAGCATTTATACCCCCATAATATTCTGAAATAATTTGAAATTTTTTTAAGTAAAAAGATACATATAAAAATGATGTTCATGGCATATGCTAACCTTCAGGGACTCTCAAGGATTCCTCTGTTCAATCCTAAAAGTAAAAAAAAAAATAGTCTTTTAAAGACATGAAGTAGATAAGGTGCCTCCTCAAGGAAGGACTTAGTGCTCAGGGACAAGCAATATTGTCAGCTAACAGCCTTCAGCAATCAGCCTGTCAGGGTCTCCCTCAGCTTTAGAACCAAGATTGTACTCTTCTCACAGTGGCGTCTAGCTAATGACTGAAGTAGTACAAAAGTCTCTATGCAACTACCCCAGAAAACAGCTTTTTGTGGTAGAGCTCCCCATGTGTTGGCACAAACTCTAACAGGTTTATATCCCAATCTGATGATGCATTCTGCACAACTCTTCTTTACTTTTTCTTTCACAGGTGTTAGACCCAAATAAACATTTTGCACTCCTAATTCCATCCTGGAACGTACTTCATGGAAAACAAAACAGATATAGAATGGCACAACCAACAAACAGGCTATTCTACACAAGCACATATTGGCTTAATTTATTGCAGATACTCTCACCACTTACTGAGCCAATTACTGGAAAAAGGCAATAAGTGACAGTGAGTCCAAAGCAATAAAATAACAATATAACCAACTTCCCATTAAAACAGACATTTAGTCTAAAAAATATGCCTTGGATACCTACCTCAATAGATTGCCAGGGGTATAGAGTTGATATTCAAATAGTATTGAATATTGTACACCAGAAGATTTTTAAGAAACCAGCCAGATTTTCTATCCAAGTACCAATTTCATATGTTTCCTGAGAAGGATCTTCAACAATTTCTTCCAAATTGGGTAGAATAAGACATTGATCAATACTTACTACCACAAGTTGGGCCAAAATGGGCCAACATATCTGGTGCACATTTATGCCATTGTGTGACATAAGTGGTATTTTGTAGGTGCTCCAAAGTACTTTTCCCCTTTCTCCATCAATTCTGAATATTAATGATTCAATATGTTTAAATATTTGCATCACAACCCCCAAAAGAGAAAGAAATAAGACCCAACCATGGGAAAGAGTGTGGTTAGGCTCTGCCAAGGATTAAGTCAGACATGGTTATTGAGAGGAAAAGACAGTATACACATTCTGATTTACTTTCCTCTCTCTCCTGGGCCTCTTCACACCTTGGCCAGGAAAAAGCCAAAAAGCAGAACTCAACAATTTATGTAACACTATGGAATTGATAGAAGGCACATATGATATATTAGTATAGCATAAGGCCTCCACATTGAACATGTTTCTTGTAGAGAATAGCTCATATTGCCAAAGAAATTAAATTTGAAGCCTGAAGAATGTACATGTAAAATATCCACAAATGATACTACAGTTCTTAAGTGGTAAATCTCCTACATTGTGAGAACTTGCATATTGGATTATGCCCAAGAGATCTCTTTTAGAAATGTCCTTTGGAACCAGATAATCAGTTATTTCCATCCAAACTTTTTACTTTAAAACCTCATACTGGGATTAAAATTTAAAACAAAAATTGAGACAAGAACTTCCTACTGTTATAGTAATTACTAAAAAGGTTATATTTTCAGAAATTGAATAAGGCTGTTTCAGGATTTACAATTTTACTTAGTAACTGTGTGACGTTTTTAAAGTCCTGAGAGAAATGGTCTTCTGTATATAATTTTGAGTCAGCTTTTGTAAAATACATTTAAAAGAAAAAAACTAAAATTGGGTAGAGCCTAATCTTTACACCAAAGTTAAAACACAAGAGCAGTAACTGGGGAGAGAACCTCAAGATTCTGCCAGAATAATTAATAACAAATTCCTTCCACCTGCTCCCTGCTTGGTTCCAAAGCCTTTTCTACATCTAGTACCAAAATCTGTATTAGTTATCATTTGCTACATAAGAAATTACCCAATATTAAGTGTCTTTGACAGCAAACATTTATTATCTTACAGTCTCTGTGGGTCAGTAATTCAGGAGCAGTGTAGCTGGGTGGTTCTGGCTCAAAGTCTTTCGTAAGGTTGCACTCAAAATGCTGGCTTGAGGACACAGTAATCTGAAGGCTTGACTGGGTGTCAGAGATCCACAGGACCACTCACAGGGGGCCTTCCATAGGGCTGACTGAGTGTCTGCAACATGGCAGTTGGCTGTTTTTCCCCAGAGGAAGTGATTCCATAAAGAGAAGCAAGGTAGAAGCCACATACCTTTTAGTCTTGACTATTACACACCGTCATTTTCATCATATGCTATTCATTAAAACTGAATCACTAAGGCCAATCCATTCCTGGAGAGGGAGACAGGGTGGAAATTTAAGCTCCACCTCTGGAAGAGATTCATATCAAAGAATCTGTGAACATACTTTAAAGCCACAGGTGCCTCTATGGGAGCATTAGGTTTAAAATACCAAATTATTAATCACTCTTTAGTGATTTCATCTCTATCTTCTCCAAGGGCCATGCCAGGTGTCAAACTAATCCTGGAAATAAAGACTGTGTTCTCCCAGACCGTATGCAAGTGAAGCCTATCCTTATCCAAAATACAATTACATACTACTACACCCATTTAGAATAATTAAAGTTTTTTTTTTTTGTTGTTGTTGTTGTTGTTTTTTGTTGGGGATTCATTGAGGATACAATAAGCCAGGTTACACTGATTGCAATTGTTAGGTAAAGTCCCTCTTGCAATCATGTCTTGCCCCCATAAAGTGTGACACACACTAAGGCCCCACCCCCCTCCCTCCGTCCCTCTTTCTGCTTCCCCCCCATAACCGTAATTGTCATTAACTGTCCTCATATCAAAATTGAGTACATAGGATTCATGCTTCTCCATTCTTGTGATGCTTTACTAAGAATAATGTCTTCCACGTCCATCCAGGTTAATACAAAGGATGTAAAGTCCCCATTTTTTTTAATGGCTGAATAGTATTCCATGGTGTACATATACCACAGTTTGTTAATCCAGTCCTGGGTTGGTGGGCATTTAGGCTGTTTCCACATTTTGGCGATTGTAAATTGAGCTGCAATAAACAGTCTAGTACAAGTGTCCTTATGATAAAAGGATTTCTTTCCTTCTGGGTAGATGCCCAGTAATGGGATTGCAGGATCAAATGGGAGGTCTAGCTTGAGTGCTTTGAGGTTTCTCCATAATTCCTTCCAGAAAGGTTGTACTAGTTTGCAGTCCCACCAGCAGTGTAAAAGTGTTCCCTTCTCTCCACATCCACGCCAGCATCTGCAGTTTTGAGATTTTGTGATGTGGGCCATTCTCACTGGGGTTAGATGATATCTCAGGGTTGTTTTGATTTGCATTTCTCTAATATATACAGATGATGAACATTTTTTCATGTGTTTGTTAGCCATTCGTCTGTCATCTTTAGAGAAAGTTCTATTCATGTCTCTTGCCCATTGATCTATGGGATTGTTGGCTTTTTTCATGTGGATTAATTTGAGTTCTCTATAGATCCTAGTTATCAAGCTTTTGTCTGATTGAAAATATGCAAATATCCTTTCCCATTGTGTAGGTTGTCTCTTTGCTTTGGTTATTGTCTCCTTAGCTGTACAGAAGCTTTTCAGTTTCATCAAGTCCCATTTGTTTATTTTTGTTGTTGTTGCAATTGCCATGGCAGTCTTCTTCATGAAGTCTTTCCCCAGGCCAATATCTTCCAGTGTTTTTCCTATGCTTTCTTTGAGGGTTTTTTTTTTCATGCCTTAAAGTCCCTTATCCATCTTGAATCAATTTTTGTGAGTGGGGAAAGGTGTGCGTCCAGTTTCAGTCATTTACATGTAGACATCCAGTTCTCCCAACACCATTTATTGAATAGGGAGTCTTTCCCCCAAGGTATGTTCTTGTTTGGTTTATCAAAGATTAGGTGGTTGTAAGATGTTAGTTTCATTTCTTGGTTTTCAATTTGATTCCAAGTGTCTATGTCTCTGTTTTTGTGCCAGTACCATGCTGTCTTGACCACTATGGCTTTGTAGTACAGACTAAAATCTGGTATGCTGATGCCCCCAGCTTTATTTTTATTACTAAGAACTGCCTCAGCTATACGGGGTTTTTTCCGGTTCTATACAAAACGCAGAATCATTTTTTCCAAATCTTGAAAGTACGATGTTGGTACTTTGATAGGAATGGCGTTGAACAGGTAGATTACTTTGGGAAGTATAGACATTTTAACAACGTTGATTCTTCCCATCCATGAGCATGGTATGTTCTTCCATTTGTTAATATCCTCTGCTATTTCCTTTCTGAGAATTTCATAGTTTTCGTTATAGAGGTCCTTCACCTCCTTCGTTAGGTATATTCCTAGGTATTTCATTTTCTTTGAAACTATGGTGAAGGGAGTTGTGTCCTTAATTAGCTTCTCATCTTGACTGTTATTGGTGTATACAAAGGCTACTGACTTGTGGACATTGATTTTATATCCTGAAACATTACTATATTTTTTGATGACTTCTAGGAGTCTTGTGGTTGAGTCTTTGGGGTTCTCTAAGTATAAGATCATGTCGTCAGCAAAGAGGGAGAGTTTGACCTCCTCTGCTCCCATTTGGATTCCCTTTATTTCCTTGTCTTGCCAAATTGTATTGGCTAGAACTTCCAGCACTATGTTGAATAGTAAAGGTGACAGAGGACAACCTTGTCTGGTTCCAGTTCTAAGAGGAAAAGCTTTCAGTTTTACTCCATTCAGTAAAATATTGGCTGTGAGTTTGTCATAGATAGCTTCAATCAGTTTTAGAAATGTGCCACCTATGCCTATACTCTTCAGTGTTCTAATTAGAAAAGGATGCTGGATTTTATCAAATGCTTTTTCTGCATCTATTGAGAGGATCATGTGATCTTTATTTTTGCCTCTGTTAATATGGTGGATAACGTTTATGGACTTGTGTATGTTTAAACCAGCCTTGCATCCCTGGGATGAAGCCTACTTGATCATGATGAATGACTTTTTTGATGATAAGCTGTAATCTATTGGCTAGGATTTTGTTGAGAATTTTTGCATCTATATTCATGAGTGAGATTGAAATATCCAAAATCAAGTCAGAGATCAATGAAATTGAAAACAAAAGAATCATTCAGAAAATTAATGAAACAAGGAGTTGGTTTTTTGAAAAAATAAATAAAATAGATAAACCATTGGCCAGAATAATTAAAGTTTTTAATGAAATATGGAGAATATCAAGTGTTTTCAAGGATACAGAATAATGTGAAATCGCATACACTGTTGATAAGAATGCAAAATAGTATAGTTACTGAGAGAACAGTCCAGAAGTTTCTTATAAAGTTAAATATGCATTATCCATATTACTCCTCAGTGCTACTAAGTACTTATGCAAATAAAATGAAAATCTACATTCACACCAAAATGTATACACCTGTGAATGTAATTCTATGAAATAAGAACAAATCTGGAAGCATCACGTCACAGGACTACAGGTTATAGGGTAAGTCCACAGTGATCAAAACGGCAGGGTAGTGGCATAAAAATAGACACATAGATCGATGGAACAGAACAGAGAAACTAGGGATGAGACCAGTCTCGTATTGCCATATGATCTTTGATTAAACAAAAGCATACACCAGCGAAAAGAATGTCAATTTAGTAAATGGTGCTGGGAACACTGGTTAGTCACATGTAAAAGCTGAAACTGGATCCGTACCTCTTGCCACTTATAAAATTTAACTCACAATGGATAAAAGACTTAACTGTAAAACATGAAACTATAAAAACTCTTGCAGAAAGTATGGAAAAAACTCTTGAAGACATTGGCCTTGGGAAAGAATTTATGAAGACGACTCTAAAGGCAATCACAGTAACAAAAATAAATAAGTGGAACCTTATCAAGTTAAATAGTTTCTGCACAGCTATTAAGGACATATTCAACAAAGCAAAGAGACAACATTCAGATTATGTTTATTTATAAAAATCTTTATTCATAATGACAGACTAAATCAGGAAACAAAACAAATATCCTTTTTCCACTGAATAAATAAATGATGGTACTTAAAGCAATCGACTACTACTCACCAACATAAGTTAAATTTTGATATATGCAACAATGGGAATAAAATTCAAATGTATAAGAAATCAACTTAAATATCCATATATGATTGAATTTATATGACACTCTGGAAAAGGCAAAACTATAAGGACAAGAAACAGATAATCAGAGGAAGAGTTAGCCACAAAGAGAAACAGGGGAATTGCAGGGAGGGGAGTGATGAAACTGCATTTGTGTCTTGATTATGGTGATGCTTACGTGACTTTGTCAAAACCTAAAGAACCAAGCTCAGTGCCTATAGCTCAGCAGCTAGGGTGCCAGCCACATACACTGGAGCTGGCGGGTTGGAATCCAGGCTGGGCATGCTAAACAACAACTACAACCAAAAAAAAAAAAAAAAAAAGCCGGGTATTGTGGTGGGCACCTGTAGTCCCAGCTACTTGGGAGGCTGAGGCAAGAGAATCACTTAAGCCCAAGAGTTTGAGGTTGCTGTGAGCTGTGATGCCATAGCACTCTACCCAGGGTGACACAGTGAAAAAACAAACAAAAAAAAAACACCTTACAGAACCATATACTAAAAAGGGCAAACTTTACTGTATGAATTGTGCCTTAAATAAATAAAAAACTATTAATTTACTCTTTCTATATATGCAAATTGTGTCATGGCCACTATAAAATCCATATCAAGAATTATGTTAAATACTATCTATAGACAATGACTGAATGATAACCAATCAATATCTTATTCTTGTCTCTGCTTCTTCTCAACACAAATGTGAGACTCCTCATTGGTTGTAGGAAGTGTCAGTGAACATCCTTTAGGCCCCTACTTAGCTTACACCAAATCCTAGCCCATCACTTTTAATCAACGCTCAATAAAGGAAATGAAAACACACACACCACAACAACCAGAGTCAAAATTTTATTCCTCAAAGAAAGGGAAGAATCACTTCCAAAATGGCCACTCCTAGCTCCTGAAAATTAACCACAGCTATTGATGAAAACTGGTCCAACTCCACAGGAAAACCACAAAATTGGCAACTTAAAGAGAGTAATATATCTCCCTGAACTACTTTTAATCATGATCCCTCAAGAACTCAAGACCAAACTTAACATACATCTATCCTCAGCAAAAACCTCATCATGGTTTACATGTACCATTCTGGCATCTTCCAGAGGCAGTGGCCACATTTGCCCTTATTAAACCAATAAACCGCTAAGCAGTTCACATAGAGGGACAGAAACTAATAATTTAAAATTTAAAAACGTCAATGGAAAGGGAAAAATATATCCACACAAATAACCTAAGTGATTATATATTTCAGCAAAGAAAAATGAAGTTGCCAGCAATTGTTTTAGCCCAAGGCAGTGTGGCTGGAAAGTTGGATATGGATAATGGTATGAAATAAAGAGGGATGACAGTTTCCTTGGCCATGACAGCCTTCTCTACAGCTTCCTGACCAAGGTTTGTAAACTAAAGCTTAAGATTTTCTTGTCTATCTATCTCCAGAATTTCCTCCTAAAACTAGATTCCCTACTCATGTCACAGTTTCATATATTATAGAGGTTCGATGTCAACCTTGTCAACCTTATCTCTCCTAATATTTCAGTGCGTTTGACATGTATCTTTCAAAAATGTGTTTCTGATTGTTGATACAAGAATTTTTTTCAACGTTTTAACTAGAAAAAAATTACCTTTCTTTTGAGTTGATTCATAGAATTTCTTCATTTTAATCACCATTCTCTTCAAGTTTTCTCTGGCTTAGGCATTGTGCTCCCTAGATAAAAGCATCTAATTAATTAGAGTATCATATTGTTTTTATTGTTTTCATATCATTGCTTTAAGACAGTCGAATATACTTGTTGGATCATGATAACAAGATTCTAGCCTTTCCACGAACAAGTATTTTAATATTCTTTAACATGTTTTTTGTTTTTTTTTTTTCTTTAACATGTTTTTAAACACAGTGTCTCAAAAGTTCCTTCTTGGGTGGTGCCTGTGGCTCAACAGAGTAGGGCACCGGCCCTATGTGCCGGAGGTTGTGGGTTCAAACCCAGCCCTGGCCAAAAAAAAAAAAAGTTCCTTCTTTTCAGTATTTTTATTTTTTTTAATTAATTTTTGTTTTTGAGACAGAGTCTCCCTTTGTCATCCTTGGTAGAGTACCATGGTGTTGTAGCTCACAGCAAACTCTTGTGCTCAAGTGATCCTCTTGTCTTAGCCTCCCAAGCAGCTGGGACTACAGGCACCCACCACAACACCCAGCTTTATTTTTAGAGATAGGGTGTTGTTCTGGCTTAGGCTGGTCTCAAACTTGTGAGCTCAAGCAATCCACCCACCTCAGCCTCCCTAAGTGCTAGGATTATGGTGTGAGCCACTGCGCCCAGCCCCTTTTCAGTACTTTTAATAAACTTTATTAAAGTATAACTTACATACAATAAACTCAGCAGTTTTAAGAGTATAATTCCATGAGTTTTGACAAACATATACTGTCACGTAATAACCACCAAAATCAAGATATAGAACACTTCCTCCACCCATTCTGTCACTGTAGCTTTGCCTTTCTAAAATGTCATATACATAAATGTATACATTGGCTAGTCTTTTTTACATGGCTTAACATAGTAAAAATATTTTTTATATTTATGTTGTTATTTATACCACTGGCTTGTTTCATTTTTTTGTTGAGTACTCCACTGTATGGATATACCAAAATTTGTATATCAATTCACCAGTTGACTGGCATTTAAATTATTTACACTTTGGAGTTACTATAAATGAAACTACTATAAATGTTTGCATAAGAGCTTCTGCATTAGCATACAATTTCATTTCTCTGGAGTAAATATCTAAGAGATTAATTAGATATTCATAAGATGAATGTAGCATATTAAGTTGAGCATTCTAGCAGAGAGGTAATGACATTTACTTGTGAACTTAACTTAGATATTTCTAATACCATGTAAGTAATTATGTTCAATGTATTTCCACAGCTTAATTGCCATCAATATATCTTTTGGGTAGTGTGTCCAACCAAATATTTTGCCCATTTATTAACCAACGTTTTTCATCTTCTTGAGCTACAAAAGAATTTATATCTTATGTATCAAGTTCCTTTTTAGGTTAGTGCATTATGAATATTTTTTATATGTCTATGGATTATGTATTCATTTATTATGTGAATAAGCAATTTTTATTTTAATGAAGTCCAATTTAAAAAGCCTTTTGTGATGTTTACATTTTGTACCTTCTCAGAAATAAAATCTTTGCCTAACTGTAGGATACAAAGACTTTCTCCAGTATTATCTTCTAGAAAGTTTATATTTTTTAGCACTTAAATTTAGCTCAATGATAGAGCTAGAATCATAGAAATTTTTCTATGATTTAAGAATTGAGTTCATTTTTTACAAATGCATATTAAACTATTTTAGCATAAGAAAAGCATAGTGGCTAATGCCTGCAATCCCAGCAACTGGGGAGCCTAAGGCAGGAAGATTGTTTGAGGCCAGAAGTTTAAGACCAGCCTGGGCAACATAGCAAGACCTCATCTCTGTACAAATAAGAAAAATTTGTCAGGGCAAATTACATAGAGACAAAGATAAATATGACAGAGACTCCTCAACAAAAACTACAGAAGCTAGAATACAATGGAGCAATATCTTTAAAGTACTAAATATTAAAATTTTGCATGGTTTATCTTTATCCATTTCTTTAAATGGTAAGTAGCATATATTCCTATATTTTTATTTCAAGTGAGTTTCTTGTGTTCAGCATATAGTTGGATTTTGCTTTTCTATCCAATTTGATAATCTTTCTTCTAATTGTAGAGTTAAGACTACCACATTTAAAGTAATTATTATTTTTTTCTCTGTATGCTTTTAAGATCTTTATGATTAATTTTATCAATTTTATTATAATGTACCTTGATGTGGTTTTCTTTATGTTTTTTCTGCTGGAGATTTGTAACTTTATTGGATCTGTGAGCTTATGTTTCATACCAAATTTTTATTTAAAATGTTTTTCATGTTCTTCTCTCTTCTCCTTCCAGTACTACAACTACGCATATGTGATACTGCTTGGTATTGTCCATAGCTCACTGAAGCTCTGTAAATGTATTTCTTTAGCCATCACTTTTGGCCATTTATTGTTACATATTCAAGCTCACTGATCTTTGTGTTCTAAAGTTAGATAATTAAATTTGTTTTTTAAAAAAATCATTGAGCAATAGAGTAACACCAAAAAAATCATCTTCATAAATGATTAACATAACCAGAATGTATAAACAGCTTGATTTATGAAAGAGTGACTCAGGAAAGACCAAAAATAAAAATGAAGGAATCTAGATACAAAGACATCAAGGCCTAGACTGGGATTGTGGCACGGAGAATTGAAAAACAGACAAGTACAGATATTTCAAAGGGATGTTTAAACATTATTATACAGTACGTAAAGAAACAAAGAGAAGGTGCAAATCAAATATGAAACTGTTTTTAAGTCCCAGCAGTGATGAAAGCAATGATATCATTTAGGACAAATAAAGGTTAGGTGAGGAGAATAATTAGATTCATTTTAGACAGATTATCCAAGACTACACAAATAGAAGCATTCTAGAAGAAACTGGATATAAAGAACTGGAGCTTGGGTGAATAGCCAAGCCTAAACTTATTTGTGTTCAGTCACAATTAGCATGGTTTAACCCAGAAGAATCAATCAATTCCCTATGCAAGAAATTACATACTGAGAAAAGAACAGTTACCCAGGAGACTAGCTCTTTGTCAATAATCACAGATAGGGAGAGAGAGCGGGTTAAAAACAACCAAAATGAAAAAAATAGTTCAAAAGATAAAATGGAATACAGAATAACTTAAAATCATAAAAACCAATGGAAGAGTGGTTAAGGGATGAGACCCGGGGTTCCAGTATTAAAACTTCCAAAATTTAAAGAAAAAATAAAACCTGAGAAAATTTTATCATTTTTAAAATTTTTATTTCAGAATATTATAGAAAAACATTTTGGGTGCATTATTTGTTTTTGTACTGTTTGAGTCAAAGTTATAAGTATACCCACCACCCAGACAGTGTGCATTGTACCTATAATGTGTACATTTACCCATCTTCATCACCCATTCCCACCTACTTAACTTTTTTTATGAGTGTTCTTTCCATTTGTACTTGTGTTGATTGATTAGTTCCACTTTAATAGTGAATATACATGGTTTGTTTTTCCATTCTTGCAAAATTTCAATTAGAAATATGGTCTCTAGTTCAATCCAGGTTGTTACAAAAGGTATCAGTTTCACCATTTGTCTTATACCTGAGTATTACTCTGTGGTATACATTTACCACAATTTAATTCACTCATGTATTGATGAGCACTTGAGTTGTTTCAACATCTTTGCACTTATGAACTGTACAGCTACAAACATTCAAGTGCACATGTCCTTTTTTAGAAAATGTCTTTTTCTCCTTTTGGTAAATGTCCAGTAGTGGTATTGCTGGATCAAATGGTAGGTACTTTTAGTTTATAAGGAATCTCCATACTACTTTCTATAGAGATTGTACTAGTTTGCAGTCCCAACAACGTATGTAAGTCTTTCTATCTCTCTGCATCCACACTAGCGTTTGTTGTTTGGGGACTTTTTTTTTTTCTGACAGTGTTATTTTATTTTATTTTTTTATTAAATCATAAACACATAGATCATGTAAAAAGTCATAGAGTTAAATGATATTTCATTGTAGTTTGAATTTACATTTCCCTGATGAGTAGAGATGTTGAGCTGTTTTTCATGTGTTTATTGGCTATTAGTCTATCTTCTTTTGAAAAGCTTCTGTTCTTATCTTTTGCCTACTTTTTAATGGGACTCTAATTTTTTTCTTGTTGATTTGCTTGAGTTTTGTCTAAATTCTGGTTATCATCCCTTTATCAGATGTACAGCATGCAAATATTTTCTCCCATTCTATAGGTTGTCTATTTTCTCTAATGATTATTTCCTTGGCTATGCAGAAACCTTTTAATTTGTTCAAGTCCCATTTATTTATTTTTATTGTTGCTACAGTTGCTTATGGGATCTTTTTCATAAACTCTTTGCCTAGCCAAATATCTGTAAGAGTTTTTCCAACTTCTTCTAGAATTTGTACAGTTTCACATCTTCAGTTTAGATCTGTTATCTATCATGAGTTAATTTTTGTGAGTAGTAAGGGGTATGAATCCTGTTTTAGTCATTTACAGGTGGCTATCCAATTTTCCTAGCACCATCTATTGAATAGGGATTCTTTTCCCCATTGTACGTTTTTGCTTGCTTTGTCAAATATCAAATGGCAATATGAGGATGGTTTTATATCTGGGTTCTCTGTTCTAATCTATTGGTCAATGTCTCAGTTTTTGTGCCAGTACCATGCTGGTTTTGGTTACAATAGTATTATAGTAGAGCTTAAAGGGATGCTTCCCAATTTTTCCTTTTTGCTTAAGGTTGCTTTGGCTATTCAGACTCCTTTTAGGGTCCATATAAAGCATAGAATTATTTCAAAAAAATGACATTATTATTTTAATGGGGATTGCATTGAATCTGTAAATCACTTTGTGTAGTATAGACATTTTAACAACGTTCAGTCTGCCAATCCAGGAGCATGATATATTTTTCCATTTGTTTACATCCTCTGTAATTCCCTTCCTCACTGACTCATAATTCTCTCTTCAAAATTTCTTACCTCTTTGGTTAAGTATATTCCTAGGTATTTTATTTTCTTTGTTGCTCTTTTGAAAGGTATTCAGTTTATAATTTTATTCTCAGCTTGACTGTTGTTGTTATATAAGAATGCTACTGGTTTATGTACACTGATTTTGTAACCTGAAACTCTGCTGAATTTATTTGTCAATTCCAGGAGTCTCTTGGCAGAATCTTTAGGAGTTTTCTAGATATAACATCAGATCATCAGCAAAGAGTCATAATTTGACCTCTCCTGTCCCCATTTGGATAATTTGATTTCCTTCTCTTGTCTGATTTCTCTGGCTAAGATTTCTACTACCACGCTAAATAGAAGTGGTGATAATGGGCAACTTTACCTTATTCCAGATCTAAGTGGGAATGCTTTTAATTTTTCCCCATTCAGTAATATGTTGGCTGTGGGTGTGTCATATAAGGCTTTTATAATTTTGAGGTATGTTCCATTTTATTAAAAGTTATTTTTAAAAGAACTATTTTGTTAAAAGCTCTTCTCATATAGGGGTGCTGAATTTTGTTAAAAGCTTTCTCTGCAGCTATTGAGAGGATCATATGGTCTTTTTTCTTGTTTTATTTCTGTTCATCTGGTGTGTTATTTTTATAGGTTCGTGTGTGTTGAGCCATCCTTGTATCTCTGGGATGAAGCCCCTTGGTTGTGGTGAATTATGTTTTTGATGTGCAATTGAATTTGGTTTACTAGAATTTTATTATTTTTACATCTACATTCACAAAGGATATTGGCCTACAGTTTTCTTTTTGTTGTTGAGTCCTTTCCTAACTTTGGTGTCAAGATAATATTGGCTTTTTTAAATGTGTTGGAAGGATTTCTTCCTTCTTGATGTCATGGAATAATTAATTTCTGCAGGACAGATACCAGCTCTCTCTTGTAGGTCTGGTAAAATTTGGGTATGAGATCATCTTGTCTGGGACATTTTTTGTTGGAAAATTTTTTATTGCTACTTTAATTTTGGTACTTGATCTGTTCAGGAAATTATCTCTTCCTAATCAGCATAGGGATATTGTGTGCTTCTAAGAATTTGTCCATTTCCTCCACATTTTCAAGATTGTGTCCACAGAAATTTTTACACTTTTCAGAGATGGTATTTTGTATTTTTCCTTTTTAATTCCTAATTGAGCTTATTAGAGACCTTTCTCTTCTTCTTCTCATTAATCTAGTGAATGGTCTGTCAATTTTGTTTATTTTTTCAGAACAGCAACTTTTTGTTTCATTAATATTCTGTATAATTATTTTGTTATCCATTTCATTTAGTTCTGCTCTGATGCTGCTGTTTTTTCTGCTGGGTTTGGGCTCAGTTTGGTCTTACTTTTCTAATTCCTTGAGACAGTTCATTGGATTGTTGATTGTAATCTGATTTAGGTATTTATGGAAATGTTTATCTTGATGATGACTCAAGGGAGAGAGAGTCAAATCAACAGTAGAAATGTTTAATTATTAAGTAGGAAAAAGTTACCAATAACATGATGCTGGAAGAATTTACTTGAATGGTGCATCTGAAGTGCTCTACCATTCTCTGCCAAAAAGTGGGAAAGAATAACAATGTCTACAATTTTATTTGGACTTTTCTTTAGAGCAGGACATACAAAGTTTCCAAAGAACATGATAGAAAAGTTCTAGGTTGCAGATTCTTGTTTTCCTGAGGGAACCATTCCAGAACTAAGAGGAAGGACTACAATTCTCAAGGCAATGAAATCATAGAAGGACACCACCTTGGTGGTGGGGTGGGTGGAGAAGAGCCTGTGGAGAAAGAGCAGATAGGAGAGACAACAGAGAGAGGAGAAATATAACGAGAGAGTATTTTAAGAAGGTTTTCACAGTGAAGAATTTTAGTAAATACTGCAGCTCTTGACAGTATTTCCAGGTTTGAATCTGTGGTAGGACTTACGGAAAATGTTGTTTATTAAATGTATTGATTTGTTTGATAGGAGTTTTTTGGAGATGCAACAACGTGACGAGAATGACCTTTGGGAGAATATTTTTATTTCATATGGGAAAAAGACAAATTCAAGACCATATGACAAGCATCAACTCAATGAGGTATAAATACCACTAAGCCAAATACTCACCTTACTTATCCAAGGCATGCAAAAGAGCTCACACAAAAGGTGATAGAAAGCAGAAATGCAAACAGGAAAAGCAGTTGGCATTGGTAATGGCCAAAGCAGATGTCAGGGACTAAGTCACCGGAAAACCTGGGTTCAAGATAAGAAATCAACCCATGTCGGCATAAGGTCAGAACTTACATACTGCAGACTACAGTACTAATCAGGAGTACATTCTCTGAAGAATACAGACTGCACAGCAGGAACTAAATACTTTAGGGTGGATTCTAAAAAACAAAATTAAATCATTTGGACCCTGGAGTGCCAAAAACAGAAGACAAAATTTACTCAGACCTAAGCCAATGAGTTATTTTTATAGATATTACTAAGTTCCTCCAACTTATACATGGATTGAACCTGAAATGAAAAGTAGAGGTAAGCCTAAAACAGAATGTAAGGCATGTAGGATAGTAAAAGATTCAGACAAGTACGCATGTGAGAAGCCAAACTGTACGCTTCTCATTTATTATGAATTTTAAAAATAAATAAATAAATAAATAACTTCACTCAAAAGTCAAATTCCATTTCAAAAATAAACTTTAAGTATGACAACAAATAAGTTGCCTATTATTTTAAGATTCTGAAGTGCTTCTGCAAATTTAATATTAACCAGACAGCATTTACATCTCTAAAAATCTTTGCTTTGCGTCTCAGGCCCAGTAATACTAATATCTGAAATATAGAGAAAAAGGAAGTACACTGATCTTCATAAAAGACTGCAGACATCACAAGAACTTTTCCACTGAAAAAACAGAAAAAAATAAAGAGTAGCTTAGGTGCAGAAGTCTAAAACAGAACACTTCATTGATAATCTTACTCATGTTTTATCTAAAGAGTACACCAATAAAAATATGAAAAAAAAAACTCCTGTCCTGCTGACATAAATTCAAAAGGTACTTATGTCTTATATTCTGCATGTTCTAACTTGAGCCCTGGTTTCTTAGGAAGTCTGGATAGAACTGATAAAATGCATGTAAACCTCCTAGTAGGACCTTTCAATACTATGCAGACAGCTTATGCTCTAAAATAGAATAAAGAAGCTCATAGACCTTGCATTTTCCCATATTT
Source organism: Nycticebus coucang (assembly GCF_027406575.1). Taxonomy (NCBI): domain Eukaryota; kingdom Metazoa; phylum Chordata; class Mammalia; order Primates; family Lorisidae; genus Nycticebus; species Nycticebus coucang. The sequence continues at coordinate 53,593,217 of NC_069780.1, forward strand.
CAATGATAGTATTGGCCTTTATATGTGACAAATGCAGTCCTATATTCTGAAACAGGATATTGGTTGTATAAAATGCAAGATTAGGAATTAAACCATCTCTGTTTATAGAGACTTTAACCTGAATGTGAAAAACTGATATGTGATAAAGGGGCATGAAAGAAAAACTAAAATGCAAATGAAGGTTCCAGAATAATGCTTCAGAAAGTGATTAACAATGGCACTGATCAAACAGTTTCTATGTACCTACAATGTAATTCACTTAATGACGCCATCTATAAATTCCATATTCCCCAATTGTGGGGGGGGTTGTATCTCACATGAATAGGAACTAAGTCTTATTCATCACTGTGCACCCAGTCCTGACACCAAGTAAGTGCTCAGTAAGTTCCTACTAACAAAATGAATTAATGCAAGAATGAATAGGTCAGGAGCTGAGCAGAAAAGAATTAATCTGTGAATGGTAGTAATCTGAATAGCAAATGTACCCTGCAATTCATGTCAAGGACACTGATTTAGTAGGCCTCAAAACCCTCTGTAACAGAAAAATATATCCCTCTGCCCAGAAGCCCTAGAAGCACGTGCTATGTGTGCTTCAGATTCCAGAAAAGCATTGTCACAAGGCGAGAGAATGTGTAAAACTAGAATCAATCCAAGGTAACAATGATAGTAGCTACCACTTACTAAATGCTTACCACGTGTAAGGTACTGTCCTAACCATTTTATGGGCTTTATTCATTTACTTTTTACAAAATACTTTGAGGTATGTATTATTATTCTCACATTACTGATGAGGAGACTGAGACTCGTAAAGTTGAAGCTACTCATCCAACATCATATGGCTAATAAAAAATAAAACTAGAATTTGAATAAGGTCTGTCTAATCACAAAGGCTTCTTTCTATTACAACACCATCTGGAATGATACCGAATACCTCCTACTTTCCAGCAGCTCCAAGAAACTAATTTAATGTAATCCCTTCAGCTTGATCTCAACCCCCAAAACCAATGTGCTATATAGCAAGGTCACAGTGACCACCGCAGAACAGGATCCCCTGTGACACATTCAGATTTTGTCATCAACCATGTCTCATGTGTGAGACGATTTTTATAGCTAATTGACATCTTCTGCAATCTGGGGAGAAACTCAAGAGGAGAAAAGGGAAAAAAAAGTGGAGGTGGAGGGAAAGGAGTCGGGGGGGGGTACTGAGAAAAACAAGAAGGAAAGGGTACAAAGGGAACGGGAGAACCAGAGGCTGAGACAGACACCAGATTATTATTCGAAACTTGTTACTCTGCTAAATGAAACCTCGGACTCTAGGGCCTTTGAAAAGTATATGTGAAGAAATGAGAAACTGTGCCAACAGATCCAGTAAAAATAAGCAGCTACAACAGTGTAGCCCATTATTTTGAACCTTCTTTAGCTTACTTACTAAATTTAAACATGACAGCCAGTTATATAAAATCTTTCCACTCCTTTTTATTTGTTTTTTTTTTTTAATGTAGGTTGAAACTGGAACTTTCTATGTTCCTTCTTCTTCTTTCAACGAAGTCCTAATAGCAGATTTCTTCAGACCCTGCATTACCCGCTATGCTTACACATGCCCAACTAAGTTTTCAAGGGTCTTTGTCCTTTTTTTTCTTTATGATTTTATTTTGTCCTGTCACTGCTTCTTTTACCTAAAGGAAATTAGATTTAAGTAATTTGTCTAGTGGTACTTATGTTTTCTATAGTAAAATTAGACAAAAACTCTAAGAACTTCAAAACCAAGCCTTCAGCATCACATTAGTTTGATGTAGTTTTAATTTTGACTTTCAATCACTTTAATCAACTGCTTTCCCGCCCAGCATGGACCAAGTGGTTAGTTCTGCCAACTCTGTCCTGGCTGGCATACTAGATTTCCTCACCACCTCTCTTCAGCTATAGCCACTCTGTCACTTCATGCAGCATTAACATTATGTTTACCATTTACTGAACTCTAGGCAGCGGGCAAGGTGCCATTCCACAATCAAAGACAAACTCTTTTTCTCCTTTCATGTATTCAGGCTAAAGAGCATTCTCCGAAAGAGTTGAGAAATTAGGCCAGTGGTTTCCACCATATACTCATACTGTCCATTGTGAGCTGGGATCTTAAGTTTGTTGAGAAGTTCATTTTTTCATTCATATGTGTAAATATTTACTCAGCCTCTATCATGAATCCAAGCATAATTCTAAGCACTAGAAATGTGATGAATAAATAAATGAGGCAAAAACCATGCCATCATAAAGCCTACCCTTTATGAGAAAGACAAAATAAAAGTATATAATATATGCTGAGTAATGGTAAGTGCTGTGAAGAAAAATAAAGTTAGAAGTCATATATATTTACTCCCTCACACATTCCCTTTAGTAGCCCTTTCAATCCATTTTCACTTCTCTTGTCCCTGCCATCCTGCATGTAGTCTCCAACATTTCTGTCAATCTCCTTTCCTTCAGTTTTACAGATTGAGTTAGAGACAAGTTATCATTTACACTCGTGATTCCTCCACAGCTCAAAATATCTCTGTATCAGGAGAACACTATCAGCTGCAGGTAAAAGTAAACCCAAGACAATGTTTGTTCATATTATAAAAGAAATTTATTGACTCATATCACTGAAAATTCTAGAGGTAATCAGGCTTTGGGCACATGATAAAAGTTCCAGTTCTTTTGACTATCTCTACTGTGCCTTTTTCTCTGTTTAAGCCTCATCTTCAAGCTGCCTTTCTTCAATTCAAAGGCAGCAGCCAGCAGCACACCTGCATACTCACTTCTTGGGAGTAAGCATTCATCACTTTTATAACATCATAGAAAATCCTAAACATCACTTTGGATGAACTACTGCTGAAATAATCACCAGGAAATGCCATGGGTGGGCTAGATGGAGTCAGAACCCATCACTAGAGCAAGGGGTGGGAACCAACTCAAATATGGGGTCAATTCCAGTAACCCCTATGGCTGGGCCACAGTGACATAAATAATGAGACCACCACCGACAATATTCTGTTCATTTATTTTTTCCTCTATATTATAATCCTGGAGAGGGGGTACCTTTTCTCCTTGCTAAGCCAATTCTTATCCCTCATCTTTGTTTTTACATGTATTCTGGGAACTTACTTTCCTCTATTTTGGATGTTCTTGCCCTCTCACTGTGTCTGTCTATAAGACAGAAGTCTTGCCACAAAACTGTGGCAAATCTTGTTCTGTGAAATCTTGCCACAAAACTGGTCTTTCTCAAGCTGTTCCCTCTCTACTGCCTCATACCAAATATTTTGAAAAAGAAATCTAGACTCTGCCTTCACTTTATGATGACAGTAGAGTTACAGATTTTGTGGAGATCCATGGAGTGGCATGATTAAAAAAAAGAAAAAAAAAATGTATATATACACACACAAACCTATGAATACAGAATCATGTTGAAAATAATATTTAACTGATCTCACAACCTTTTACTGGGGATGCCTGTTGTAAGACCATATATTAAGTTTTATATTGTCTTCATTGATGACAATATATTGTGCCAAGTCAGCAATAACTTTAAATCTTATTTGAATATGTTCAAAGGAGTACAATTATTACTTTCATTCAAAATTTATTTCTGCATCTTAATTACTGTATCTGGGACTTTTTGTTACAATTCACTTTTTAATCTAAAAATAATTTCTTTTGGTTTTAATGCCTTTATCATCTTTTTTTCATATTCCATATATTCCACTTTTTTGTCTTCATTTTGTCTCATTAATTTAGTGAATAAATTTAAACATAACTAAAGAAGGTCCATTTCACAGAGGTCCTAACCAGACATCTATAAATTTTCACTTGTTTTACTGAAATAGTCTCTTTCCAAAATGCAGTTAAAATTGGACCTTTACCAACTTTTTGTTTGTTTGTTTTTTGAGACAGATTCTCACTTTCTCAACCCCAATAGAGTATGGTGGTGTCACATAGCTCACAGGAACCTCATACTCTTGGGCTCAAGTGATTCTCTTGCTTCAGCCTTCTGAGTAGCTGGGACTACAGATGCCCACCACAATGCCTGGCTATTTTTAGAGACGGGGTTTCACTCTTGCTCTAAGTCTGCTCTTGAACTCCTCAACTCAGGCGATCCATCTCAGTCTCCCAGAGTGCTAGGATTACAGGCATTAAGACACTAAACCCAGCTCGCTTTACCAACTTTTTCAATAACTTTCTATATTGATTTTGTCTTTTGTTCCTGTTCTGAGTCTTTGAAATATTTTTTAACATTTTAAATCACATTATGCCCAGCTTAAAAAGCTTGAGCAACCTTAGGGACAGTCATCCTAGAAATATAGTCAGCTTATGAGTTGTAACTAGGCAGCTGTGGGCAAACCAGAAAGCATAAAGCTGTTGCAAGATACCTGAATAGCCAAAAAAATTCAAGACTTGTGAGGCAACTTCTCTCCATCAGAATTAAGGAAATGAACTGTAATAACACAAATTCTTGGACTGTATTGGTATTTTTAAAATATGCTTCATCAATCAAGAAAATAAATCCAACAATCCCATATATCACTGGGCAAGAGACATGAATAGAATCTTCTCTAAAGAAGACAGACAAATGGCTAGCCAACATATAAAGAAAATGCTCATCATCCTTAATCATCAGAGAGATGCAAATCAAAATCACCCAGGGGGGGGAACACCCTGAGATATCACCTAAGCCCAGTAAGAAGAACCCACATCACAAAGTCTCAAAGCTGCAGATGCTGGCACAGATCTGGAGAGAAGATAACACTTTTACACTGCTGGTTGGACTGCAAACTAATGCAACCTTTTTGGAAGGAAGTATGAAGAATCCACAAAGAACTCAAATTAGACCTCCCACTTGATCCTGCAATCCCATTACTTAGCATCTACCTAGAAGAAAAAAAAATCATTTTATTATAAGGACAATTTGTACTAGACTATTTATCACAGCTCCATTTACAATTGCCAAGATGTGGAAACAACCTAAATGCCCACCAACCCTGGAATGGATTAACAGGCTGTAGGCTATGTATACCATGGAATACTACTCAGCCATTAAAAAAGATGGAGACTTTATATCTTCTGTATTAACCTGGATGGAGTTGGAACACATTCTTAGTAAAGCATCACAGTAATGGAGAAGCAATAATCTAATGTACTCGGTTCTAATATGAATGAAGTAGATAATCTATTACAAGGTGGGAACAAGGGACTGAGGAGAAGGGAGATGGGAGGGGATGGATGCCACAGTTTATGGACACCTCTTGGGGGTGTGCCACAATTATAATAGGGACTGTACCTAACAAATGCAATCAGTGTAACCCAATTCTTTGTGCCCTCAATGAATCCTAAACAATAAAAAAATAAGTGTGCTTCAGTTCTTCCTACTCACTATTCTTGACAGCTGTCTTGTCATAGAATGACCAGGAATGTCATGACTGTTTACAGTTGTCCAAAAGTTGCTCCATTTTGTTGACTAAGGGAACAAATAAGATAGTTGGTTTTTGATTGGTGAAACAATTGTTTCTTGAGATTTGTGTTGTAATTTAATATAGAAACTGCAATAATGGTGTGGTATTTGGTGTCTGCTTTATTTTGCTTACTTCACTTTGTATACATTTTCTCTCATTATATCAATTAATTCCTCAGAAATGTTTTGACTATAAATCATTTTTATTTTGAAATTTTTCCAAGTTGTCAGGGAAAAAAAAATCACATTAAGCAATTAGTTCGATGATATTCATAACCTTTGTTTTCTTTGAAGAATGTCACTTTTTGTCACATCCTCTGAAGGACATTTTTCAGTTAAATTTTTTAGAATTATAACTACTCATTTTAGTTCCTTAAAATAATGAATGTTTCTTCTCTACCTCTTAAGATAGTGTTTAATATATTTTTATGCAGTTCATTCAGTTCATGTGTAATTCAAGTAAACGTAGTCTTATTCTGTGAGTGTAGTTTCATGACTATATTGAGTTTCTCCAGCCTGAAAATCATGTGACATAAGTAATATTTATTTTTCTAAAGATAGTTTACAAACAAAGCAACATATGCATTGTTAATTTGGAATGAGTCAAACCATTTGACATTGTTTTTCCTTTCAAAATGTCCATTTCAGGACGGCGCCTGTGGCTCAAGGAGTAGGGCGCCGGTCCCATATGCCGGAGGTGGTGGGTTCAAACCCAGCCCCAGCCAAAAAAATAAATTAATTAATTAAAAAAAAAAAAATGTCCATTTCAAAGGCTTCTCTTTTGTACCTTGTATGTTTTGGGATCACAATTTTGAAAAAAACACCATATTTTATTAAAAAGTGTTGCATAATTTTATTGTTTATTATAACAAGTCAAAGTGAAGAATTGCAAGACTTATTGAAGTGAATAAACTCATCAAAGTGGAGTCAATGCTGACATTTGTGTAGCTCTGCTGCCATATTGTTGTGTTAATCCTCACTTTTGCTTTCCTCTTCCCATGGCTATGTTGTTCCCTGTTTCAGAGTGTCTTGCTTCTCAAAAGCTATATCTTCTAATGAATTTTTATTGTACATATTATGTTGACAATCATTACTTATTTCCTTATTGTCTTAATTCAACCATCAGTGTATTTAGTTTTGATATTTTGAAGCTTCTACTGGAGTTTCTTTCGGTTTGCTTTTTCAACCTTTATTAGGATACTTCTTTCTCATTATATCTGAATTTTGGGATGACCACTTTTCTGAAACAATGATATCAAATAAATCTGAAATTAAGGCATACTTAACAGTAATTCAACTACATGCCTAAATTGCTGCTACGCTGCACTATACTACATAGTTGTGTAATCAGATTTTTTATATCTATATTAATTGATGAGTATTATATAGTTTCGTAAGGTATATGCAGCATCTTTTAAGATATCTTTCCTGTGATAACTGCCATGAGATAGTTGCAGTAACTGTAATTCAGGAAAGGAAAAGTAACTAAGAGTTTAAATACCTTAAAGATAAGGATCTAGGTGACATTACCAAGAAAAATAAACCAGACCAGCTAAAGTTTTGTACTAAGATAATGGAAATCTAAACTTAATAGCAGAGGAGTAAACAATGAATGTCAATTACGTCCTTGAGACCAGCTTCAGTAGCAAGAATTATATAGTTTATTTCACTAATTACCTTAAGACTTTCAGATGATGGCAGCTGACCATTGCCTTGAAGAAGATGCTACAATAACTGGAATTGTACCTCTCCTTACATGAATAAAAAAGAAGCATTTTATTTTCTCAAAAATGCAGAGCTTGTATTATAATATAGGAACTAAATGTCACAGGAAAGTACTCGTAGATCTGTATCAGATACAATTTATGTAGAACCTCCAATAAGCCCAAGAACTCAAGTCCTTTCTCATCTAGGTTTCTTGCACTTCCAATAAGCTAAGGTACTAAAAATGGATAAGAAGCGTAGAATTTTTAATTAGTTACTCTGATTAATAGCCATTTACCACATATTGTTCACAAGACATAATATTCAAGGAAATAGAATATAGTAAAATTATTTAATACTAATATTATTATGCCCACAATTCAATCATTATTCACTTATGAAAACACTGGGGATATTATATTGGCTCTGCTCATCAAAATGAACATCAGCGATCAATATCATTTCAAAGTATGAAAGCAACAATAGCAACTTATAGTGTTGTTGAAGCTAGACATCAGAAATTTTTCTAAGTAAGGTTCTTCGTTTTATTTCAAAATAACAAAGTGAGAAACTATGACACATAGTCCCTCAAAATGAAGCTGATTCCTTGGCCTAGGAACAAAGAATATCCTCTAGCAAAATTGCCCACTAGTGTCCAATGCAGTTGAAGAAATGAAACAGTATACACAAAACATAACAGATTTGCTTCTTGCCAGTTACTTGCTACTAGGTAAGTATAAAATCAGTATTATTTTTCCAGCTTCCCATCATTACTAAAAGAATATTTATCTTTTGTGTCTCTGCCAGATTTAGCTATAAGCTTCCTATGTGGCCACTTTCCAGTTCCCTTAAATTCACATAGTAGAATGACATGCTTTCCTATAAAATTTTACCTGGAATTCAGAGGTGTATGATAATTACTTTCTATGGTTCACTCATCACCTTTATTATTTCACTTAGTTTATTCTTCAAAACTAAATATTAAAATAAAATTACTTTTCAGCTTCAGTATACTTGAAATACTGCATTACACTCTACCTATAGCTTTTCTTCCTATCTTCAGGAGAATAGCCCTTTTCAAACTAGGATAAATTTGAACCTTCCTGCATGCCAGCTTCTATACACCATGTTCATAAATATCTAACAATTAGTTTAATCAGAAGTTGTCGGGGCCTGGGACTGGCCAGGTCTCCGGCCCGGCTTAGCTTTATTCCAGATGCGGACCGCTGTGCTATCTTGCTCGGGAACAATTATTCTTAGATGCCTAAGGGCTATTCACTTTAGCAGAAGGGAGAGAGAGAGAAATAATCTTCGAGGGACAGATAACAGGCTTAGTAAGATAATGAATCTTAGCAGTCTTGGTAGAGAGATGCCATGCAGATGTTCTGCGGGCAGGAGAAGCCAGAGAGTCAGAGCGAGCGGGTCGGTAAAAGAATACGCGCTCCCTTGACTGCCTTCTCCTGCAGCTTCTTATAGACGTAATCCTGGGTCTTCTTGCACCACAGGTGTAGAGACTGCAATCACTGCTGTTGTTGTCTCACGAGCTCTCATGTTGAGGAGAACCGAAACCCTTCCCCATGCCCTTATCATCAAGGTGTTATAGTACCAAGATGTTACAGGTGTTTCTTTTTTTTTTTTTTTTTTTTTTGTAGAGACAGAGTCTCACTGTACCGCCCTCGGGTAGAGTGCCGTGGCCTCACACGGCTCACAGCAACCTCTAACTCTTGGGCTTCCGCGATTCTCTTGCCTCAGCCTCCCGAGCGGCTGGGACCACAGGCGCCCGCCACAACGCCCGGCTATTTTTCTGTTGCAGTTTGGCCGGGGCTGGGTTTAAACCCGTCACCCTCGGTATATGGAGCCGGCGCCCTACTCACTGAGCCACAGGCGCCACCCAGGTGTTTCTTATAATTACTGAGTATTCCAAGCATAACTCTCAATTCTCCTTGCCATGAGCTATATGGTCTGCTACAAGAAGTCATTGCTAATATTTTTCCAGGCTACCTCTATGATCTACATAGTCCCTTATATCTACTTCCTATGATTATTCCCCAGCAAGAAGTCCAAGGTCCACCATTTGGCTAGTAATCTGTCTGTTCCAAATCAACCACAGTTCCCATCTAAGGGTAAAGTGAATCTGTATTCCTGAGCAAAATTAATTAGAAGGCAGAAGTATAATAGAATCTAGAGTTGCTATTAAGGGGGTGACACCAAAAATTCCTTCATTAATTTATATGTCCAATGTGTAAGTTGATACAAATACCACAGTAAAGACTCACTTTGAGAGGAATTGTTGAATGCAAAATTTTAGAACAACTGGGTTTTAGGGGGGAGGAGTTGGTTGGGGGCTATCTTGCTTTGTTTTGTTTTTTGAATGCTTAAATTTACCTGCAGAGCCCTTTCCTTTTAGAAAGGCTATATCACCTCATCTACGGCAGTCAACACATGTATGTTTTTCCTTCCATCTTAATAATAATATTCATAGGAGAGGATCTAATTTAAAACTTAGACTAAATGTGTGACTATTATATGTTTTTTTCTCTTCAAATAAAATACATCTCTATATGAAAATATCATTCCTATTTAAGAGGTAAGAAATATCCAGAAGTAAGTTAGAGGAAAATAGTGGTTATGTGTTGCTTTTTCCTGCCTAAAACTCAGATTTTTGTGATAAGGTTTTATCTTTATCTTTGAATGCAAATATGATGGGTCTGTCAAAAGAAATAGCTTTGGCTCCCTAGATTTGGACTCTTATACAGAGTGTCTCAAACTCTGACAATGTTTGGTTTCTACCCCAACATTGAGAGAAGCAACCTAAAATGAATATTCATTATTTTTATCCTAGATCTATAGGACTTCTCTGGTCCCTATATTTTAGTGTCCTTCAATTCTAAGTCCACATTTGTCCAATAAATTCTTACTGTTTGCCAGAGACTATTTCTATTGCAACCACAGAAGCTAAACTTATATAGAGAAATTTGGATACAGAATAGTCAGTCCTTAGTAGTTGGCTAAAAACACTGCATGTGGGTAACTTCCTGTGCCATCTTTGCAGCAAGCTGTCTCCACTTCAAATTTCGAAGAAGCAAAAAGCATGGGCTGTGCACTTCATTTCTAGTTAAAATTCTCCCTTGCCCATAGCCTGAATTCTCCCTAGAGTTAATTTCTTTCCAGCTTCTGACCTCACTAAGATGGACACTGAGCTACACGAAATTAATTAGAATTTTTTTAATTTTAATTGGATTGAGAATTAGTTCATCAGAAAAATTGTTGACTATTCATGATTGTATCCCAAATGTCCAGCAGCAACATTAATAAAATATTTTAAGAAGAACAATAACCAGAAGATGGCAAACAGAAATCACACTGTTATAGCTGAAGGAAATTTGCTTATAAGTTTGTCCCTTTTAAGCAAAATAAAATTTAAAGATGCATAAATTAAACAAAATAAAATTTAAATTTGGTTATCTTCAAATATATAAAAAGCCATCATTTAAAAGGATCAAAAGTTAGAGTAAAAGGTAAATGTTATAAAGGTGCCATTTTTAGTTCAATGTGAGAAATGCCTTTCAATTACAATTCTCCCAGTGTATGGTAGAAAATTTCCACCTCTGGAAATGTTTAAGAAAAGGCAGAAATGACATATGTAAGAAAAGCTAGAGAATTTAACTCTCGGATTCTATATTTCTATGTGTCTCAAACTAAAATTTCAGCTGCTCTGTTTCACCTTCACAAAATAAAGTGACAGAATACCTATTACAATTAAAATATATTTTATGCAGGATAATCATGTATAAAAAGCAACAAAAGAATTCCTGAAAATTAATTACCCTCAAATATTATGCCTTTTACATTTTTTTCCTTTTTCCCCCTTACCTTTTGATTTTTTTTCTAGAACTGGACTTCTTAGATTCATGCCTTACATGTTAAATTTAATTTATTTTTCATGTATAATTTATAAAATAAGTTGCCATTTTTGAACAGGAAAAAAAAGCCATCTAGGACAAACCAGTAGCAGATGTATTTACTTTTATTTTAGGTTAGAAAATCCAAAATGGCCACATCTCAGAGAAACAGGAAGAGTTTATTGACTAAAGTTTTAGTTTCAACTTAAACCTAATTTTTCTATCATCGTTTCCATTGTGGAAGATTTTAGTTCTATATTGATAGTATTTTAAAAAGGGAATAGGCACATTTTTTATGTATCTTCTAAGAAGGGGATTCCAGATCAGTGGTTGATAAGTACTAAATATGACTTTCTGCTTTGCATAGACAGCATAAGACTGTAAAACACTGTTTTGTAAAAACGGTTCAACTTTTTACAGTGCTGGAAAATTTTCCACCCATATCACAAAGGCCCTGGTGGTGTGATCTATGCATAGAATCAATGCTAACTAGAGCATGTTACTGTAGCAAACAAACCATGGAGTAGCAACACCAAGGAGCCCTACTTAATGTTACATCTGTCCTAAAGTAATGATTATCAATCCTTGCCTCTTCCCACCAATTTTGATGGTTTCATAATTCAAAATATCTCTCAAAATTGACTCACCATTAAAAAAGCCACCTTAGCATTATATCTACCACATCAAAGACATCCTCTTATCAGATGCATGGACTGTCAAACTTTACAAAGTAAACTAAAATAAACCCTTTACAAATATGCAGGAAAAATTTGCCTCCATCTGGCCTCCGTGGAGGGTTATATCCACAGTTGACTTAGGGAATTTAACTCATTAACTTAAACAATTCATTTAAGTTGAACAATTAATTTCTAATTGACCTGGGGAGATGAAAGTAACCAAAGAATGCCAGGTCACCCTAACTTACATCAAAGCAATTCAGAATCAATATTTAATACTTCAGCCTGAGACCAACCAGTCATTTCACAATCATTTATACAATTAAACATAAAGGCCAAGATTCAGATGTGAAACCTTTCCTTTGTCTTTATGCAGCATTCTTATTTAAGTTACCTGCCCACTTTAAAATATATAAAATGTATGTTTAGTAGGAAATCCTTTACTAACTAATCTTTATGTTTTTAAAAAATATAACTAATATTATGATTCCTTTATATCTTTAGAACAATTATTTTCAAATTACTTGATGAAGAATCAAATGACAAGATTAGAAAGTAAATTAACCTACTAAATTGTTCACCACCTTTCAAGATTGACAAACTCTCCATAGACTAGAAGAAAAAAGGAATTAAGTCTTTATTGCATTAGAAATAAATGACATAGTCTTCTTTACTTCTTCCAGATTTAAAACTCACAGCCCAGATCATCTTGAAAGAGATAGAATCTGAGGAAGAGATTAAGCAGATTTTGCTAAGACTAATGAAACTCCAAGCAGGCACCTTGAGACCTGTTTTAAATTGAAGGTAAACAGTTTAAGAACATCATGGGAGCATGCCCTATCAGACTGCCTCTGAGGTGCCAGGCTCTCACAGTTCAGTTCTTAAATACTATTTGGTATGTAAGAAAATTTTTAACAAACAGGAATACAGTCATAGGTTAAGTGGTCAGGTGGAAGGTCATTAGAAACTAAGTTAAGAAGAACACATAAAAGGAGTAAGACTATTTAGTTTGGAATCAGAAGAATCAACAGAACAGGGACAAGCCATGATAAATATTTTCAATTCTGAAAGATTTCATGGGAAAAAAGGTTTAGAATTTTTAGTATGTTAAGTTGCAGGGATACAAATTTACATCAATAAGAGAAAAACATTTTAAAATTCAAATATGTTTAAAGATGAAACTTTCTGCCACATGAAAATGCTAAACCATCTATCATGAAAACTATTCCACATTAGCTAAATGATTACTTGACAGAGATGTTATATAGAGTGTTCAAGCAACTGGTTGATGAATAGCTGACCAGTATGAGTTTTAAAGTACTTTTTCAATATTAAGATTTTGAATTCTAAAACAGAAATGCTATATTCTCAGTAGTTTCACCATCTTTCTAAAAAGGATCCTCACTATTCCTTTGCAGGCGTCCTCAAACTTTTTAAACAGGGGGCCAATTCACTGTCCCTCAGACCGTTGGAGGGTCGACTACAGTTTAAAAAAAAAAAAACTATGAACAAATTCCTATGAACATTGCACATATTTTATTTTGAAGTAAAAAAACAAAACGGGAACAAAAACAATCACACCACCTCATGTGGCCTGAGGGCCGCAGTTTGAGGACCCCTGCTTTAGAGAGTCTGCTGTAAGTATAGTAGAAAGTAGAACTTAAAGAATCAGAACTTGTGGAAAATTTAAAGATGAAAGGGTGAAAGTATTTCATAAAGATCAGTGCACATGCATTCATATACACATGCATACACACAAATTCATTTCCAAGCCTCAACTGAAATTAACAAAAGCTTTGATGGAAGCATAAAGAATTAACTTACTAAATCTCAAATGCAAAGTTTTCTTTACAAAACACAAATGGTTTGTTGCTAACTCAAGGCTGCATTAAGGTAGAGGTGCTGGCATGGATGTGGAGAGAAGGGAACACTTTTGCACTGCTGATTAGACTGCAAACTAATACAACCTTTTTGGAAGAAGGTATGGAGAATCCTCAAAGAACTCAAATTAGACCTCCCATTTGTTCCTGCAATCCCATTATTAGGCATCTACCCAGAAGAAAAAAAATCCTTTTATCATATGGACATTTGCACTAGACTGTTTATTGCAGTTCAATTTGCAAAAGCACAAAAACCACAAGCAATAAAAGAAAAAGTAGATACATTGCACGTCATTGAATATTTAAAACTTTTGTACTTAAAAGACACCATCAAGAAAGAGGCAACACACAGATGCAAGAAAATATTTGCAAGCCTTATATCTGATAGGAACCTTGTATCTAGAATATATTAAAAACTCTTACTGCTTAATAGTAAAAGGACATAATCCAACTGAGAATTGGACAAAGATTCTGAATACACATTTCTCCAAAGAAAATATAAAAATGACTAAGAAACATATGAAAAGATGCTCAATTTCACTAGCCATCAGGGAAATGCAAATCAAACTTCAATGAGATACTACTTCACACTCACTCAGACAGGGGTAATAAAACTGACAGACAATAGTAAGTGTAGACTAGGATGTGGAAAAAGTGAAATTTACTACGGGGCATGTAAAATTATGCAGCCACTTTGTAAAACAATCTGGTAATTCCTAAAATGTTAAATACAGAGTTACCTTACAATCTAGCAATTCTACTTTTAAGAAAATACTCAAGGGAATTAAAAAATTTATATGCACACAAAACTTGTATAAAAATGTTTATAGCAACATTATTGATAACAACCAAAAAGTAAAAAAAAATGTATCAAATTATGAATGGATAAATAATACATAATGAAAAATATTCAGGGGGTGGCGCCTGTGGCTCAGTCGGTAGGGCGCCGGCCCCATATACCGAGGGTGGCGGGTTCGAACCTGGCCCCAGCCAAACTGCAACAACAACAACAAAAAAAAAAAAAATAGCCGGGCATTGTGGCAGGCACCTGTAGTCCCAGCTACTCGGGAGGCTGAAGCAAGAGAATTGCTTAAGCCCAGGAGTTGGAGGTTGCTGTGAGCTGTGTGATGCCATGGCACTCTACCGAGGGCAATAAAGTGAAACTCCGTCTCTACAAAAAAAAATAAATAAATAAATAAAATAAAATAAAGAAAAATATTCAGCAACAAAAAGGAATGAAGTACTAATACAAGGTACAACATGGATGACCCTTGAAAACATAATTCTAAGTGAGAAAAAAAGTCACAAAATAACATATATTATGTGATTCTATTTGTATGAAATGTTCAAACAAGCAAATCTATAGAGACAAAAAAGCAGATCAGTGGTTGCCTAGGGCCAGCGTTGAGGGGAAATGGAAAGTGATAGCTAATGGATATAGGGTTTCTTTTGGAGATGCTGAAATGTTCTAATCTTGATCACGGGTTGGTTGCACAACTCTGTGAATACAATGTATTTTAAATGAGTGAAATGGATCATATGTAGATTATATCTCAATAAAGCTGTTATTAAAAAAATGAGTCAGGATTTTTCCCAGATTCAGCCCCAAAAAATATCATGCTCAGTTTCATCATAATTTTCATATGCAAGGGCAAATGTCAAATCTATTAAGTGTTGAGTATAAATGTCTTAACACAATAAGTGAGGTGAGTGCTATGTTAACCAGTTTGATGTAAGCATTCCAAATTATATATAAAATCAGCACATTGTACCCCATAAATGCATTAATGTATACTGTTATGATTTAATTAAAAAAAATTACACTCAGGCTGGGCAAGGGACTTGAAGAGACAGGCACATGGCCTACAGACATATGACAAAATCCCAAAACCAGAGACGTTGGCATGGATGTGGAGAAAAGGGAACACTTCTACACTGCTGGTGGGAATGCAAACTAATACATTCCTTTTGGAAAGATGTTTGGAGAACACTTAGAGATCTAAAAATAGACCTGCCATTCAATCCTACAATTCCTCTACTAGGTATATATCCAGAAGACCAAAAATTACATTATAACAAAGATATTTGTACCAGAATGTTTATTGCAGCCCAATTCATAATTGCTAAATCATGAAAGAAGCCCAAGTGCCCATCGACCCACGAATGGATTTATAAATTGTGGTATATGTACACCATGGAATATTATACAGCCTGAAAGAAAGATGGAGACTTTATCTCTTTCATGTTTACATGGATGGAGCTGGAACATATTCTTCTTAGCAAAGTATCTCAAGAATGAAAGAAAAAGTATCCAATGTACTCAGCCCTACTATATGCAAGGTATAACCCAATTATAACCTAAGAATATGGGGAAAGGGAGGGGAGGGGGGAGGATGGGTAGAGGGAGGGTAATTGGTGGGATCACATCTACGGTGCATCTTACAAGGGTACATGTGAAATTTACTAAATGTAGAATATAAATGTATATTTATAAACATTAAATTAAGTTATTAAATTTAAGTTATTAAATATAACACAATAACTAAGAAAATACCAGGAAGGCTATGTTAACCAGTTTGACAAAAATATTTCAAATTGTATATAAAACCAGTGCATGGTGCCCCATGATTACATTAATGTACACAGCTATGATTTAATAAAAATTAAAAAAAAATTACACTAAAAAAAAAAAAAAAAACACTGATGTTAGTGACTTACAAAGGAACCAAAAACTACAAGTGACTAACAACAGTTATTAGCACCAGTAGGTACCAGGGTGTCAGTGACGTTTGATGGTGAGAAATACCAGTAGACTGAAGCAGAGGTCTCTTTGGCAAACAAAAAGAGTGGTTATATTTTCCTCAAGTACCTGTGACATAAATGCCTGCTTCTAAGCTGTAGCAGGAAGTGACGGAATGGCAAAAACCACAGGTAGCCAAGAACTGGTCAATGGAGGACAAAGAAAACAATGCTCTGAGAGTGACTTTGATGTAATTATAGAAGCTTTATGGTTCTATAAAAGTGGGTAGAAATACTAATTTGTGACTGCCACTTTGACATTATTCTATTGCCCATATTACTCTTAAACTATATTGCACTGGATCAACACAGGTTACAGAAAGGGCAAACAGAATGAGAATAAGATACATTTTAGATTTAGAGAGTGAAAGTTCATTCTTCACTATAGCAAGAGCACTTTTAAAGAAGTGGTGAAGACAGAACCATCAATTCTGTGAGATGGAAAAGGGTCAAACAAGTAGAGAAAACTACTGAGTGCCCTTCTGTACAAGTTCAGTACCCTACCCTCCATTCTTCAGTCTTCCTATTTAATTCTTTGTACTGGCCCTGCTATACAAAAGTTGCCAAGTGTTTGGGTTATATTTTTCCTTTCTTTAAAATTACCACTAAAGACCATTTTTAGAGCATTTTTAAATCCACACCAAAATTGAAAGGAAGGTGCAGAGATAGCCCATATACCCCTACTACCCCACATGCATACCCTCCCCCATTATCAGCATTTCCCACCAGAGGAGTCGTTTATCACAGTAGATCAACTTAAATTGACACATCATCACACAAAGTTCATAGTTTACCTAAGGTTCACTCTTAGTATTGGGTATTCCATGGTTTTGGACAAAACATATAATGGCATGTTATCCACAATTATAGTATCATATAGAGTATTTTTACCACCCTATAAATCCTCTGTGCTCTGCCTATTTATCTGTTACTCCCTGGTAGCCTCTGGCAACTAGTTTTTCTTATTTTTTCTTTTTTCTTTCTTTTTTTCTTTTTTTTTTAGAGATGGGGTCGCTCTCTGCTGCCCAGGCTGGCGTGCAGTGGTGCAATTCTAGCTCACTGCAGCCTCAAACTCCTGGGCTCAAGAGATCTTCCTCCCTCAGTCTCCCAAGTAGTTGTGACTATAGGCATGCACCACCACAGTCAGCTAATACTTCCTTTTCTTTCTTTTTTTGTTTGTTTTTAATTGAGATGAGGGTCTAAGTTGCCCACACGACCTCAAACTTGTGGCCTTAAGCAATCTTTCCACCCCAACCTCTTGAATTGCTGGGATTACAAGCACAAGTTACCATCCCCAGCTCAATCATTGATCCCTTTTAAGGTCTCCAGAGTTTTGCTTTTCCCAAAATGTCATATAGTTGGAATCATACAATATGTAGCCTTTTCAGATTGGCTTCTTTCACTCAGTAATATGCATTTCGGTTTTCTTCATGTCTTTTTATATTATTGGGTGCTAAAAAGCTAGCCCATGCTTTTTAGTAACAAATAATATTCCATTGTCTGGATGTACAAGTTTATCCATTCACCTACTAAAGGACATCAGAGTCACTTCCAAGTTTTGGCAAGTAAAGCTACCATAAACATCTGTGTGCAAGATTTTGTGTAGACATAAGTTTTCTATCCATTTGGGTAAATACTAATGAGTGTGACTGCAGAGCTGTATGATAAAAGTATGTGTAGTTTTGTAAAACACATCCAAAACCTTTCAAAGTGGCATTATAATTGTGCAATCTCACTGGCAATGAAGGCAAGTTCCTGCTGCTCCACATACTTGCCAGCATTTGGTGTTGTCATTATTCTAAATTTTGGCCATTTTAATAGATGTTTGGAAAGAAATTTGGAGATCACATAGGGATCTAAAAATAGACCTGCCATTCAATCCTGAAATTCCTCTACTAGGTGTATATCCAGAAGACCATAAATCACTTTGCAACAAAGATATTTGTACCAGAATGTTTATTGCAGCCCAATTCATAATTGCTAAGTCATGGAAGAAGCCCAAGTGCCCACTGACCCATGAATGGATTAATAAATCGTGGTAAATGTACACTGTGGAATATTATACAGCCCTAAAAAAGATGGAGACTTTACCTCTTTCATGTTTACAATGGATGGAGCTGGAACATATCCTTCTTAGTAAAGTATCTCAAGAATGGAAGAAAAAATATCCAATGTACTCAGCTCTACTATGAAACTAATATATAATCACCCACACTTCTATATAAAAGCTACAACCCAACTACAGCCCAAGATAAAGGGGAAAGAGGAGGGGGAGGGGTGGGAAGGGAAGAAGGTTGGCTGGAGGGAGGGAATTGTGCAACCATACCTATAGTGCATTTTACAAGGGTACATGTCAAATCTACTAAGTGTAGAGTATAAATGTCTTAACACAGTAATTAAGAAAGTATGGTGAAGGCTATAAGTTTGTTGTAAGTATTTCAAATTGTATATAAAACCAGGACATTGTACCCCATAAATGCATTATTATGCACAGCTAGGATTTAATAAAAATATAAAAGAAGAATAAATTTGTTTCCCACAATCACAAATATTTTGTCCTGTCTTTTCAGCTAACTTTTATATGAAAATCACTAAATTGTATCATATATCCAAATATAAAACCTATGAATAAAGGTAATTAATAAAACTCAGGAAAAAATAGATGTAAAGTGGTATGTCTTTATTGCTTTAATTTGTATAATTTGATGACATCTGATATACAGCATCTTTTCATATGCTTGCTAATTTGCCATTTGTACATCTTCTTTGGTGAGTTATTAAAATCTTTAGCTTATTTTTTAATATTGGTGTTTTCTTTTAGATGAATTATAAAAGTTCTTTATATAATTTGGATAATAGTCTTTTGTCAGACATGTCTCATATGAATATTTTCTCCCAATCTGTGGTTTATCTTTTTATTCTTTTGACAGTGTCCTTCACAGAGAAGAAATGTTTAATTTTAATAAAATCTATCAATTATCTCTTTCATGGACCGTGTCTTTGATGTCATATCTAAAAAGTCATCACCAAAGCCAAGGTCATCTAGACTTTCTCCTATGTTATCTTCCAACAATTTTTTCTTTTTTTCCTTTGATATAGGTTGCCCCTGCTTATCTTGAATCCCTGGCCTTAAGCAATCCTCCCACCTCAGTCTCCCAAAATGCTGGGATTATAGGCAGGAGCCACTCACACCTAGCCTGACTTCTAGGAGTTTTATAGTTTTTCATTTTACATTTAAGTATGTGATCTATTTTGAAACCTTGGCATAAGGTCTGTGTCAAAATTCATCTTTTTGTATGTGAATTTCCAGTTGTTCTAGCAATGTTTGTTAAAAAGACTCTTCTCTGGGTGGCGCCTGTGGCTCAAGGAGTAGGGCGCTGGTCCCATATGCCAGAGGTGGTGGGTTCAAACCCAGCCCCGGCCAAAAAAAAAAAAAAAAGAGTAGCCGCCAGTGTGGCACCGCAATTAATAAAAAAAAAAAAAAAAAAAGACTCTTCTCTAAATGCATGTGTTTTCACTTGGAATACATTCACAATATAATAAGAATTTTCAATTGTCATTATAATTCCTTTTAAAAACTGACACAGAGTTACAGGCTCTAAAATTGGCCAAATGATAAATAAGAATGAAGGTAAATATTAAGATATTAGACGAAGTCCGGATATCTGTAAATTTTGTCTTTTAGGAACTTGAGTCCTATACTTAAAGTATATGCATAAATTATTCACTTACGTATCCCTTTTCTATCTGTTTGAGAGCTTTCTACCTTTCTTAGCTCATATTTTTCCTTTTCAGCACTCCTCTTTAATTTTCTACATTGCAATTATAAGTATGGCATGTAGATGTCTTCATATGTCAAGTTTTATAGATGTATCAGGAAAGAATATTGACTTATTTGACATTATCCAAGATCTCCTCTCAATGAAAAGGACGCTTTAGCTTGAGAACTTCCAAACTACATCTCTCTTGTCATGCTTATCTCTTGTCATGCTTAAGTAATATTCATTTTTATCATAACTTTACATACAATGTACTATGTAGGACGCTGATTTTTAAAATGCCTTTGATGCAGTTCCACACCAAAGATACTTTTATGTTAATTTTGAAGTGAAAGGTGGTGGGGAGGACAGATTGGTCATGGATAGGGAACTTGCTAGACAAGTAACTAGAAGATATAGTTTTACATTTCTTGTTTTGGCTAAAGATTTCAGAGTTTCTTTGGATAGCAGAAAGCATAAAGAGTAGGTTCTACAAGGATAAATCTCTAAGATTTCAAAAGACATGGAGACACTCTGAAATCTAGAAGAAAAAAGAGCTAAATCTACATTTAAGAGATGGCACACTCTAAGATAAAACTTTCAGACACAAAAAGAACTCAAAATCAAACCCATACTTCTCTTTATAAAAAAGGAAATTAAAGTTCAAGATAAAATCAGGATGGATTATTTGAAATGGAACCTCATGCTCTCCTATACAAAAATACCCATGTGCATACCCATGTAATACTGGGCACCTGTGTTGAGACCATATTTCAAGAAACAGCAATAGGGAGAAAGTCTAACAAAAGGCAACCGGTGATTGGAGAGATGAAGAGGCTTACAAATTATTTTAAAACTGAATTCCACTCAGAAAAGATAAAATCTGAAAAGAGATTTTAGTTAAAATTGTTCTAAGGACAAAAGAGGTTATCTGGTCAAGAAGAAGGGGTGTGACACAGCTGCATCTTAGAAAAGAGCAACAGTACATTCATAAGATGGAAGCATTTATTCCTGACACTGTCAGGAATACATTTTAAGCAAATTCAGTCCTGACCTTCCCAGAACTCCTTCCCCTTCTACCTAATCCACCAGAGGATTTCTTCCTTCCCGAAGTCATTACAGTAGTTTATCTGCACCACTCCATGTTCCCAAAAGACAATGTCTTGCCAGCATTTTATTCCTAGATGTTATCTTCTCAATTGTAAAGGCAGCCTCTTAAACTGAAGAAATCCATGTTTTTATTTGTTGCCCACATATCAATACCATATACTTTGTTGATTTGCAAACCTTACAAACAAAGATACAGAGATTAAATGTAGAAGGTCAGACAATTAGGATCACAAACTCATCCTGGTGCTGCTATATACCTCACTGCTGAATATCACTACGGTCACCTTCAAGGTACTCCACTTGGGAAGCTATGCACCAATGCCAGTGCCTCATTTTACCCTTCAAAGGAACTCTGGCATTCTTTTTCTAGAAAAGCCATCAGAGTTATTGTCATGTGAGATCTGACAATTAAGTTTGTGAACTCACCCCAGAAAAAGTGCTATACATCTCATTTCTGAATATCACTATCACTATAGTCACTAGATGGCCAAGGGGAGTATTTGCACAGTGACCATAGTGATATTCAGCAATGAGGTATGCAGCACTTTTTCTAGGAGGAGTTTGTGCATAGTCAGATCTCCTAAAAGAGCAAAAATTAATGAATAAATGAACTGCGACAAAATTGTTCCCTATATCCCTCATCTTCATGGCTCCAACAAATGTCAGTAACTCAGCCAATTCCCAGCTTTAGGTATCCCATCCAACCTTCCATGTCCCTCCCTCCTTTTAATCAAACTTCTTGGCCTTAAAATATTCCAGGGAACAAATTCTAAAGAAATGTTTACCCTAAGTAGCAAATATCCTTTCTCCTAGAGACACCTAATAGACAACAAAGTAGTTTGAGAACAAAATAACTGTTGTTAATCTTTCCCAAGATTACACTCTTTCTAAGATTAGATAGAGTAATGCTAATGGTCAGAATTTTGAATTCTACAGGGTGGGCAGAAAGGTGTGCTATTTTTGTTTTTGTTATTGAGTGGGTAATAGCATATTTTAATATGTCTCTATCCATACTCACAATAACCCCAAAAGTAAAGCAAAATGATAAAATTCTAATTTAAAAAATACTTTAATACTCATTTTCACCTTCTCTCCATAATTTAATTTTTCTTCTCCTCTGTCCCTAAGACATTTCCTCATTACAATCACCACAATTTGCTTCCAGGGATTTTGTGTGGTTTTTCTTGCTTTAATTTACAACTATATTCATAAAAAACTAGAGAAAATTATATTTAAATTAGTATTCAAAACATTAAAAACAAATTAAGAATAAATGGGCATTAGCACCTCAGATCAATGTCTTACACATTTTTTTTTTTTATTGTTAGGGATTCATTGAGGGTACAATAAGCCAGGTTACACTGATTGCAATTGTTAGGTGAAGTCCCTCTTGCAATCATGTCTTGCCCCCATAAAGTGTGACACACATTAAGGCCCCACCCCCCTCCATCCGTCCCTCATTCTGCTTCCCCCCAATAACCGTAATTGTCACTAACTGTCCTCATATCAAAATTGAGTACATAGGGTTCATGCTTCTCCATTCTTGTGATGCTTTACTAAGAATAATGTCTTCCTCTTCCATCCAGGTTAATACGAAGGATGTAAAGTCTCCATTTTTTTCAATGGCTGAATAGTATTCCATGGTATACATATACCACAGCTTGTTAATCCAGTCCTGGGTTGGTGGGCATTTAGGCTGTTTCCACATTTTGGCGACTGTAAATTGAGCTGCAATAAGCAGTCTAGTACAAGTGTCCTTATGACAAAAGGATTTTTTTCCTTCTGGGTAGATGCCCAGTAATGGGATTGCAGGATCAAATGGGAGGTCTAACTTGAGTGCTTTGAGGTTTCTCCATACTTCCTTCCAGAAAGATTGTACTAGTTTGCAGTCCCACCAGCAGTGTAAAAGGGTTCCCTTCTCTCCACATCCACTCCAGCATCTGCAGTTTTGAGATTTTGTGATGTGGGCCATTCTCACTGGGGTTAGATGATATCTCAGGGTTGTTTTGATTTGCATTTCTCTAATATATAGAGATGATGAACATTTTTTCATGTGTTTGTTAGCCATTCGTCTGTCATCTTTAGAGAAAGTTCTATTCATGTCTCTTGCCCATTGATCTATGGGATTGTTGGTTTCTTCATGTGGATTAATTTGAGTTCTCTATAGATCCTAGTTATCAAGCTTTTGTCTGATTGAAAATATGCAAATATCCTTTCCCATTGTGTAGGTTGTCTCTTTGCTTTAGTTATTGTCTCCTTAGCTGTACAGAAGCTTTTCAGTTTAATGAAGTCCCATTTGTTTATTTTTGTTGTTGTTGCAATTGCCATGGCAGTCTTCTTCATGAAGTCTTTCCCCAGGCCAATATCTTCCAGTGTTTTTCCTATGCTTTCTTGGAGGATTTTTATTGTTTCATGCCTTAAATTTAAGTCCTTTATCCATCTTGAATCAATTTTTGAAAGTGGGGAAAGGTGTGGGTCCAGTTTCAGTCTTTTACATGTAGACATCCAGTTCTCCCAACACCATTTATTGAATAGGGAGTCTTTCCCCCAAGGTATGTTCTTGTTTGGTTTATCAAAGATTAGGTGGTTGTAAGATGTAAGTTTCATTTCTTGGTTTTCAATTCGATTCCAAGTGTCTATGTCTCTGTTTTTGTGCCAGTACCATGCTGTCTTGAGCACTATGGCTTTGTAGTACAGACTAAAATCTAGTATGCTGAGGCACCCAGCTTTATTTTTATTACTAAGAACTGCCTTAGCTATACGGGGTTTATTCCAGTTCCATACAAAACGCAGAATAATTTTTTTCCAACTCTTGAAAATACGATGTTGGTACTTTGATAGGAATGGCGGTCAATGGGTACATTACTTTGGGAAGTATAGACATTTTAACAATGTTGATTCTTCCCATCCATGAGCATGGTATGTTCTTCCATTTGTTAATATCCTCTGCTATTTCCTTTCTGAGGATTTCATAGTTTTCTTTATAGAGGTCCTTCACCTCCTTCGTTAGGTATATTCCTAGGTATTTCATTTTCTTTGAAACTATGGTGAAGGGAGTTGTGTCCTTAATTAGCTTCTCATCTTGACTGTTATTGGTGTATACAAAGGCTACTGACTTGTGGACATTGATTTTATATCCTGAAACATATCTATATTTTTTGATGACTTCTAGGAGTCTTGCGGTTGAGTCCTTGGGGTTCTCTAAGTATAAGATCATGTCGTCAGCAAAGAGGGAGAGTTTGACCTCCTCTGCTCCCATTTGGATTCCCCTTATTTCCTTGTCTTGCCTAATTCTACTAGCTACAACTTCCAGCACTACGTTGAATAGTAAAGGTGACAGAGGACAACCTTGTCTGGTTCCAGTTCTAAGAGGAAAAGCTTTCACTTTTACTCCATTCAGTAAAATATTGGCCGTGGGTTTGTCACAGATAGCTTCAATCAGTTTTACAAATGTGCCACCTATGCCTATACTCTTCAGTGTTCTAATTAGACAAGGATGCTGGATTTTATCAAATGCCTTTTATGCATTTATTGAGAGACTCATGTGATCTTTATTTTTGCCTCTGTTAATATGGTGGATAACGTTTATGGACTTGCGTATGTTAAACCAGCCTTGTATCCCTGGGATGAAGCCTACTTGATCATGATGAATGACTTTTTTGATGATAAGCTGTAATCTATTGGCTAGGATTTTGTTGAGAATTTTTGCGTCTATGTTCATGAGTGAGATTGGTCTGAAATTCTCCTTTTTGTTTGGGTCTTTTCCTGGTTTCGGTATCAGGGTGATGTTTGCTTCATAGAATGTGTTGGGGAAGATTCCTTCTTCCTCAATTTTTTGGAATAATTTCTGCAGTACAGGAATCAGCTCTTCCTTGAAGGTTTGATAGAATTCTGGAGTGAAGCCATCTGGACCAGGGCATTTTTTGGTTGGAAGATTTTTTATTGTTTCTTTGATCTCAGTGCTTGAAATTGGTTTGTTCAGGAGGTCTATTTCTTCCTGGCTGAGTCTAGGGAGAGGGTGTGATTCCAAGTATTTCTCCATTTCCTTCACATTGTCAAATTTCTGGGCATAGAGTTTCTGGTACTATTCAGAGATGATCTCTTGTAACTCTGTGGGATCAGTTGTTATTTCCCTTTTATCGTTTCTGATTGAGGTTACTACAGATTTTACTTTTCTATTCTTCGTTAGTCCGGCCAATGGTTTATCTATTTTATTCATTTTTTCAAAAAACCAACTCCTTGTTTCATTAATTTTCTGAATGATTCTTTTGTTTTCAATTTCATTGATCTCTGATTTGATTTTGGATCTTTCTTTTCTTCGACTGAGTTTAGGCTTAGATTGCTCTTCTTTTCCCAATTCCATAAGATGGCTTGTGAGATTGTTGATGCGCTCTCTTTCTCTTTTTCGAATCTAGGCATCTAAAGCGATGAATTTTCCTCTCAAAACTGCTTTTGCAGTATCCCACAGGTTTTGGTAGCTTGTGTCTTCATTGTTGTTATGCTCAAGGAAGTTAATGATTTCCTGTTTTATTTCTTCCTTCACCCATCTGTTATTCAACAGAAGATTGTTTAATTTCCATGCCTTTGGGTGGGGTCGAGCATTTTTGTTAGAGTTGAGTTCCACCTTTAGTGCCTTATGGTCTGAGAAGATACAAGGTAAAATCTCAATTCTTTTGATTCTGTTGATATTTGTTCTGTGTCCCAGGATATGATCAATTTTAAAGAATGTTCCATGGGGTGATGAGAAGAATGTATATTCTTTGTCTTTGGGCTGGAGTGTTCTATATGCGTCTATCAAGCACAGTTGTTCTAGGGACTCATTTAAAACTCTTATATCTTTGTTTAATTTCTGTTTAGAGGATCTGTCCAGCTCTGTAAGAGGAGTGTTAAGTCCCCTGTTATTATGGTATTATAATATCATCTTGCTCAGACTGAGTAAGGTCTGCTTCAAGAATCTGGGAGAATTTAAATTCGGTGCATAAATATTTAGAATTGAAATGTCTTCTTGTTGTATTTTTCCCTTGACCAATATAAGGTGACCACCTTTGTCTTTTTGACTTTAGTTCCTTTAAATCCACATGTATCTGAAAATAAGATTGCAACTCCTCTTTTCTTCTGAATTCCATTTGCCTGAAAAATTGTCTTCCAACCCTTGACTCGGAGCTTTAATTTGTCTTTTGAAGCCAGGTGTGTTTCTTGCAGACAGCAAATGGATGGCTTGTGTTTTTTAATCCAGTCAGCCAATCTATGTCTCTTCAGTGGGGAATTCAAGCCATTAGCATTGATTGAGATAATTGTTAAGTGTGGTAGTATTCTATTCATCTTATTTTGTGAGAGTCCATTGCTTAGTTTTATCTTTTGTATCAGTGTGGAGGTTAGGTTCTGTCCTTTAATTTCTGAGTTCTTACTTTGCTGCTGATCCATTGTGGTGGTCAGTGTGCAGAACAGGTTGAAGTATTTCCTATAGAGCTGGTCTTGTTGTGGCGAATTTCCTCAATGTTTGTATATCCGTAAATGATTTGATTTCTCCGTCAATTTTGAAGCTTAGCTTAGCAGGGTACAGAATTCTGGGCTGGAAATTGTTCTGTTTAAGTAGATTAAAGGTAGATGACCATTGTCTTCTTGCTTGGAAAGTTTCATTAGAGAAGGCTGCGGTCACTCTGATGGATTTACCCCTGTAGGTCAACTGGCGCTTACTCCTGGCAGCTTGCAGAATCTTTTCTTTTGTCTTGACTTTGCACAGGTTCAACACAATCTGTCTTGGAGAAGCTCGGTTAGAGTTGAGGTGACCTGGGGTCCAATATCCCTCTGAAAGCAGTGTGTCAGAATCTTTGGTGATATTTGGGAAATTTTCTTTTATAATATTCTCTAGTATGGCTTCCATTCCTCTGGGGCATTCTTCTTCCCCTTCTGGAATTCCTATAACTCGTATATTGGAACGCTTCATAAAGTCCCATAATTCTGACAGTGAATGTTCTGCTTTCTCTCTCTTCTTTTCTGCCTCTTTTACTGTCTGAGTTATCTCAAGAACTTTGTCTTTTACCTCTGAAATTCTTTCTTCTGCATGGTCTAACCTGTTGCTGATATTTTCCATTGCATCTTTAAGTTCCCTAGTTGACTGTTTCAGTTCCTTCAGGTCTGCTATATCCTTTTTATATTCTTCATAACGTTCATCTCTTATTTGATTCTGTTTTTGGATTTCCTTTTGGTTATTTTCCACTTTATTAGCAATTTCCTTCACTGTTTCCATCAGTTCTTTCATTGTTTTCAACATGTGTATTCTAAATTCCCTTTCTGTCATTCCTAACATTTCTTTACAGGTAGAATCATCTGCAGTAGCTACCTCATGGTCCCTTGGTGGGGTTGTTCTGGACTGGTTCTTCATGTTGCCTGGAGTTTTCTGCTGATTCTTCCTCATGAGTGATTTCTTTTATCTGTTTCCTTGCCCTAATTTTCCTTTCACTTCCTCTTGCTCTTTAAGTTCTTGTGCCTGTGGACTTAGGGTTACAGGACCAGAAGGGTGAGAAGGTTGAAGAGCAAAAAACGGATGAAAGAAAGGAGGACAGAGTGATAAGAAAAACAAAGAAAAATAGAGAAAGGAGAGGGGGTGGGTAAAAGGAATATTGACAAAAAGAAGAGAGGCACAGAAAGAGGGAGACAGAGCAATATAGGTGTAAAGTAGGGTACTTTGACACAACCTTAAAAAAACCCCACCTTCTGGGGGTGCCCAGTTGGGTGGTTCCCTTGAGGTCAGCAGCTCTTTGCTAACCTGATCAGACACAGTACCCCACCTCCACCAAGTAGAGAGGAAAGACAAAAATGCTATAAATCAAACAAAAACAAGCAAACAGAAAACTTTATGGGGATAAAATTGGGTGAAAAACCAAATAATAGCAGTAGAAACACTAGCAAAAAATGAAGTTCTAGTTATTAATAAGGGCAGCAATGGGAAATTATAATTTAACTAGAAAAATTGAGAAAGGAAAACGATCTGTATGGAAAAGGTTGAAATTAAAAAACAAAACAACAACAACATCAAAATAAACAAAAAAAACAACCAAACCAAAAAAAAAAAAAAAAACTACAACCAAAAACAAAGCAGTATGTATATGTTATTGAATATTGTCTGGGCAACACGTGGTCTTCTGGGGTATAAGATGTTAATCACAGTTCCGATACAACTGGAGGCTGCTGATTTCTCAAACCCCAGCAGGTAGACACCCTAAATCTCTCTTCAGCCCACTTAAAAGGTACTTTGAACTTGTAAACTTGCTGAGCAGAAGCTTTCCCAGTAAAGTGCTTGTCGCTGGAATCACTGCTGAAGTGGCTATCCACTTACCCAGTGTGCCAAAACCGGTCTCACTCTGACCCTGAGGGTTAGGGCTGCAAGGCAGCTCAGACCCCACCCTTAGGCTACTTGGTCGCTGAGTTACCAG
Organism: Nycticebus coucang; assembly: GCF_027406575.1. Classification (NCBI taxonomy): domain Eukaryota; kingdom Metazoa; phylum Chordata; class Mammalia; order Primates; family Lorisidae; genus Nycticebus; species Nycticebus coucang. The sequence continues at coordinate 53,621,956 of NC_069780.1, forward strand.
CTCCCACCCGATTCTAGCTCTGTGACCCTGATGGTGGAGCTTGCCGTGGCAGATCACTCACAATGGCTCCCTGTGACCCAGAGCCAAACACTATTAGCTCCGTCTGGCTCAGTGGCTCAGACTGGGGCCCTAGACAACGGCCAAAGTTCTCTGCACTCCCGCTCAGGCTCTCCCCAAGGCAGTTCAACTCAGTGCCAAGTCCAAAGACACCAAAACAGTTCACAGGTAAGGCCTTTCTGGTTTGCAGTCTCGCTGCTACTGAACTTACAGTTGCGGGCGGGTTTAGATGGATTGAACACACACGACCACTTGCCGTTTATTCCACTGTTTTAGTCCTCCTCTTGGGGTCCAAAAGTCTCTCACTGACTCCCTGTATCCTCATAGGGGTGATGATAGGCAGATCCCACCAGCTAGAGATGCCTGGAGTCCTATCTCCCCAGATTCATGGTGCCCAGAGGCAAGGAAGCTGTTACTCAGCCACCATCTTGCTCCACCTCCTGTCTTACACATTTATGAACAAAAAAATCCATGGAACAAAACAAAGCAATCCCCGTAAACACTGACTCACTAACCTGAGAAAGTACAAACACTGGTTAAAAAGAAGACTACAAATATGAATCCTCATTTTTTTCCTTCCCTTTGTGTCCATGTTATTTGTGTAGAACAGAATAAACAAAAGACAATGAATCGAACTAAAGTAGACTAAAAAGATGAGGAGCTTTCAAACGGATAATTCTTCATTAGAGTACTCAGTAAGGAACAAAAAAAATAAGGAATTTTGATACTTTCATAGATTTGAGAGTCAGTCTAGGAAAGGGACTAGGAATTATTATAAAAGGATTTTTGCTAAGAGTTCAACATTTTGTAACTAAGAAAATGCCATGAAGGCTACGTTGAAGAGTTTGATGAGAATATTGTATATGAAGATTGTATATGAAAGATTGTATATGAAACCAGCACCCTTGATTGCACTAATATACACAGCTATGATTTAACAATAAAAATAAATTAAAAAAAAAAGAGTTCAACATTTTGGAGCAAGTCTATTGGCCATACTTGGTGACACCACATTAGTATTATAAAAATGTAGAGTACTTGGAAAGCAGTATGTGACAATGGAGATCACTGCATTGGTTTGGCAGAACTTGGCTACTCTTATTAGAATAGAAACATTTCCACTGCTACAGGAAATACAATAATAAAAAGATCAGATCCACTTTTCAGCATGTTTATGATCAATACATTGTATGACATTTCCTCTGACAAGTATTTGTGAGCCATGTCTCTACATGCAATGTGTATACATATATGTAAAATAAAATACATAAAAGATTTCTGTCAGTCAAGTGCCAATCCATATGCAGGCACCAGCTCTGCAAAGCGTAGAACAGCAATGTGGAAGGGGATTATCACATCAATTACTCATATTTACTTGCTACATTTCTTTCAAAGGAAGGAAAAAACAAAGGTAGAAGAGACAATAAAATACTAGGAATGTGGCTTAGCACCTGTAACTCAGTGGCAAGGGTGCGAGCCACAGACACCGGATCTGGTGGGTTCAAGCCCAGCCCAGGCCTGCCAAACAATAATAGCTGCAGCCAAAAAATGTCCAGGGTGGCTGCCTGTGGTCCCAGCTACCTGGGAGGCTGAGGCAAGAGAATCCCTTAAACCCAAGAGTTTAAGGTTGCTGTGAACTGTGACGTCACAGCACTCTACCGAGGACTACAGGGTGAGACTCTATCTCAAAAAAAAATACTGGGAATGTTATGTAACCAATCTACTTTTTCACATTACACTTATATATGAATGTATACACACATATACTATGTATGTGAAGAAAGAGAAAATGTACAAAAGAGACTCATCCCAACAACTGTATGAAAAAATAGTTTTCACATATGTATGTCTAACATCATGGCAAAAAGATGGCTAGGGATACACATAGCATATGTCTTTAGGTCACCACTAAGTATGCTAGTTGGCATGTTATGTAAAATAAAGATAACTTTAAAAATCTAATTCTTGTAAGTAAAAGTAGATCAATGGATAAAGAATGCAAAGTATTTATTATATTTAACAATCCATCAGGCACCAGAAACATTGGTGTAAGCAATTTCAATGGTCAGATGAGAGTGAAAGTCAAATAATAATTGATGCATGCAACGGTATACGGTTATATACTTTATATACTGTTATATAATAAAGTTTATATATAAAAAATAATATAATATATAATAAAGTTTAAATAGCCTTTTCAATAAACTAATGTACAAAAAAGAGGGAATTAGAGAAATGGTAAAATTGAAGACAGGTTTGAGGGAGAAGTTTCTAATGTAGAACAACGGGCATATAGTTGAGATTGAAAAACGTCCCAGAAGACACAGGATCCTCCAGTGGAAAGAAGTAAGGAGAAAGTAATAAAACTGGCATTTGTTGATTTTTGGCTAGATTCCAAGCACTCTTCTAGGCACGTATGTCTATTATCTTATATAATCACCCCTATCATGTTGTATCATTCTCCTTTTTCAGAAGAGGACACTTATCCTAGAATGGTTCGTCCATGCCCTTCAACTAGTTAAGTTGCAGGGTACGGTTCAAATTCCATCTGCATGGTGTCAAAATGCATGATCTACACTGCATTGCCCCTTTCTCTAAGACAGTTGAAAAGTAATAAGAAAGATACGTGCAAACATGTGATTTCACATACAAAGGAAAAGTGGTGAAGTTGGAAATGTAAACCCCTGATCCTCACCATGTTCTCTGAGAAACTTAGCAACAGGAGTGGGAGTAGTGATAGAATGTGGGTCTTAGGGGCCTCGTGAGAGCTGGTATACTGTCTCTAGCCTCCTGAGCTCAGACCAAAAGCAATAGCAATTCATAATGTGGCTAAGGAAAGAAATGGGGGAATTTATAGTATTCAGAACTCACATGTGGGAGTAAGAAAGGCAAAATGTCATGTAACAAAAACCTCAATAGAATTTAAAAATAAATCAGCTGTGTAGGATGGATAATGCTTAAAGGGAGACTGCTGCAGCAATGGAAGAGCTGGTGACCCTGTCATGAAATACAGTTTGAGCAATATTCAATACATAGGTCAGGGGCTTTGCTAGGTAATTCAGGGTCATCGGTTAGAGCCTTAGAGCTATGTAACAGTGAATAGCTCAGTGAGAAAGAAGAGATAATTTGTGATAATTTTTTTTCTCTTCTACCAGTAGAGGAAAGAACTATTATGTGGCCACAGGAGATGAGTAATTAACCTGTTAGAATGTGCCTCCTCGGAGCAAGATGGCAGCTGAGTAACAGCTTCCTTGCATCTGGGCACCGCGAGTCTGGGGATATAGGACTCCAGGCATCCCTGGCTAGTGGGATCTGCCTATCATCACCCCTGAGAGGATACAGGGAGTCAGCGAGAGACTTCTGGACCCCAAGAGAAGGACTAAAACAGTGGAAAATCAGCAAGTGGTCGCGTGTGTTCAATCCGTCTAAACCCGCCCGCAACTTCCACAGGCACGAGAACTTAAAGAGCAAGAGGAAGAGAAAGGAAAATTAGGGCAAGGAAACAGATAAAAGAAATCACTCATGAGGAAGAATCAGCAGAAAACTCCAGGGAACATGAAGAACCAGTCCAGAACAACCCTGCCAAGGGACCATGAGGTAGCTACTGCAGAGGATTCCACCTATACAGAAATGTTAGGAATGACAGAAAGGGAATTTAGAATACACATGTTGAAAACAATGAAAGAAATGATGGAAACAATGAAGGAAACTGCTAATAAAGTGGAAAATAACCAAGGAAATCCAAAAACAGAATCAAATAAGAGATGAACGATATGAAGAATATAAAAAGGATATAGCAGAGCTGAAGGAAATGAAACAGTCAATCAGGGAACTTAAAGATGCAATGGAAAGTATCAGCAACAGGTTAGACCATGCAGAAGAAAGAATTTCAGAGGTAGAAGACAAAGTTCTTGAGATAACTCAGACAGTAAAAGAGGCAGAAAAGAAGAGAGAGAAAGCAGAACGTTCACTGTCAGAATTATGGGACTTTATGAAGCGTTCCAACATACGAGTTATAGGAATTCCAGAAGGGGAAGAAGAATGTTCCAGAGGAATGGAAGCCATACTAGAGAATATTATAAAAGATAATGTCCCAAATATCACCAAAGATTCTGACACACTGCTTTCAGAGGGATATCAGACCCCAGGTCACCTCAACTCTAACTGAGCTTCTCCAAGACACATTGTGATGAACCTGTCCAAAGTCAAGACAAAAGAAAAGATTCTGCAAGCTGCCAGGAGTAAGCGCCAGTTGACCTACAGAGGCAAATCCATCAGAGTGACCGCAGCCTTCTCTAATGAAACTTTCCAAGCAAGAAGACAATGGTCATCTACTTTTAATCTACTTAAACAGAACAACTTCCAGCCCAGAATTCTGTACCCTGCTAAGCTAAGCTTCAAAATTGATGGAGAAATCAAATCATTTATGGATATACAAACATTGAGGAAATTTGCCACAACAAGACCAGCTCTACAGGAAATACTTCAACCTGTTCTGCACACTGACCACCACAATGGATCAGCAGCAAAGTAAGAACTCAGAAATTAAAGGACAGAACCAAACCTCCACACTGATGCAAAACATAAAACTAAGCAATGGACTCTCACAAAATAAGACGAATAGAATACTACCACACTTATCAATTATCTTAATAAATGTTAATGGCTTGAATTCCCCACTGAAGAGACATAGATTGGTTGACTGGATTAAAAAATACAAGCCATCCATTTGCTGTCTGCAAGAAACACACCTGGCTTCAAAAGACAAATTAAAGCTCCGAGTCAAGGGTTGGAAGACAATTTTTCAGGCAAATGGAATTCAGAAGAAAAGAGGAGTTGCAATCTTATTTTCAGATACATGTGGATTTAAAGCAACTAAAGTCAAAAAAGACAAAGATGGTCACTTTATATCGGTCAAGGAAAAAATACAACAAGAAGACATTTCAATTCTAAATATCTATGCACCCAATTTAAATGCTCCCAGATTCTTGAAGCAGACCTTACTCAGTCTGAGCAATATGATATCTGATAATACCATAATAACAGGGGACCTTAACACTCCTCTTACAGAGCTGGACAGATCCTCTAAACAGAAATTAAACAAGGATATAAGAGACTTAAATAAGACCCTAGAACAACTGTGCTTGATAGACACATATAGAACACTCCATCCCAAAGATAAAGAATATACATTCTTCTCATCACCCCATGGAACATTCTCCAAAATTGATCATATCCTGGGACACAAAACAAATATCAACAGAATCAAAAGAATTGAAATTTTACCTTGTATCTTCTCAGACCATAAGGCACTAAAGGTGGAACTCAATTCTAACAAAAATGCTCGACCCCACCCAAAGGCATGGAAACTAAACAATCCTCTGTTGAATAACAGATGGGTGAAGGAAGAAATAAAACAGGAAATCATTAACTTCCTTGAGCATAACAACAATGAAGACACAAGCCACCAAAACCTGTGGGATACTGCAAAAGCAGTTTGGAGAGGAAAATTCATCGCTTTAGATGCCTACATTCGAAAAACAGAAAGAGAGCACATCAACAATCTCACAAGAGATCTTATGGAATTGGAAAAAGAAGAACAATCTAAGCCTAAACTCAGTAGAAGAAAAGAAATATCCAAAATCAAATCAGAGATCAATGAAATTGAAAACAAAAGAATCATTCAGAAAATTAATGAAACAAGGAGTTGGTTTTTTGAAAAAATAAATAAAATAGATAAACCATTGGCCAGAATAACGAGGAATAGAAAAGTAAAATCTCTAGTAACCTCAATCAGAAATGATAAAGGGGAAATAACAACTGATCCCACAGAGATACAAGAGATCATCTCTGAATACTACCAGAAACTCTATGCCCAGAAATTTGACAATGTGAAAGAAATGGATCAATATTTGGAATCACACCCTCTCCCTAGACTCAGCCAGGAAGAAATAGAGCTCCTGAACAGACCAATTTCAAGCACTGAGATCAAAGAAACAATAAAAAAGCTTCCAACCAAAAAATGCCCTGGTCCAGATGGCTTCACTCCAGAATTCTATCAAACCTTCAAGGAAGAGCTGATTCCTGTACTGCAGAAATTATTCCAAAAAATTGAGGAAGAAGGAATCTTCCCCAACACATTCTATGAAGCAAACATCACCCTGATACCAAAACCAGGAAAAGACCCAAACAAAAAAGAGAATTTCAGACCAATCTCACTCATGAACATAGACGCAAAAATTCTCAACAAAATCCTAGCCAATAGATTACAGCTTATCATCAAAAAAGTCATTCATCATGATCAAGTAGGCTTCATCCCAGGGATGCAAGGCTGGTTTAACATACGCAAGTCCATAAACGTTATCCACCATATTAACAGAGGCAAAAATAAAGATCACATGATCCTCTCAATAGATGCAGAAAAAGCATTTGATAAAATCCAGCATCCTTTTCTAATTAGAACACTGAAGAGTATAGGCATAGGTGGCACATTTCTAAAACTGATTGAAGCTATCTATGACAAACCCACAGCCAATATTTTACGGAATGGAGTAAAACTCAAAGCTTTTCCTCTTAGAACTGGAACCAGACAAGGTTGTCCTCTGTCACCTTTACTATTCAACGTAGTGCTGGAAGTTCTAGCCAATACAATTAGGCAAGACAAGGAAATAAAGGGAATTCAAATGGGAGCAGAGGAGGTCAAACTCTCCCTCTTTGCTGACGACATGATCTTATACTTAGAGAACCCCAAAGACTCAACCACAAGACTCCTAGAAGTCATCAAAAAATACAGTAATGTTTCAGGATATAAAATCAATGTCCACAAGTCAGTAGCCTTTGTGTACACCAATAACAGTCAAGATGAGAAGCTAATTAAGGACACAACTCCCTTCACCATAGTCTCAAAGAAGATGAAATACCTAGGAATATACCTAACGAAGGAGGTGAAGGACCTCTATAAAGAAAACTATGAAATCCTCAGAAAGGAAATAGCAGAGGATATTAACAAATGGAAGACCATACCATGCTCCTGGATGGGAAGAATCAACATTGTTAAAATGTCTATACTTCCCAAAGCAGTCTACCTATTCAATGCCATTCCTATCAAAATACCAACATCAAGATTTGGAAAAAATGATTCTGTGTTTTGTATGGAACCAGAAAAAAACCCATATAGCTAAGGCAGTTCTCTGTAACAAAAATAAAGCTGGGGGCATCAGCATACCAGATTTTAGTCTGTACTATAAAGCCATAGTGCTCAAGACAGCATGGTACTGGCACAAAAACAGAGACACAGACACTTGGAATCGAATTGAAAACCAAGAAATGTAACTAACATTTTACAACCACCTAATCTTTGATAAACCAAACAAGAACATACCTTGGGGGAAAGACTCCCTATTCAATAAATGGTGTCGGGAGAACTGGATGTCTACATGTAAAGGACTGAAACTGGACCCACACCTTTCCCCACTCACAAAAATTGACTCAAGATGGATAAAGGACTTAAACTTAAGGCATGAAACAATAAAAATCCTCCAAGAAAGCATAGGAAAAACACTGGAAGATAATGGCCTGGGGAAAGACTTCATGAAGAAGACTGCCATGGCAATTGCAACAACAACATAAATAAACAAATGGGACTTCATTAAACTGAAAAGCTTCTGTACAGCTAAGGAGACAATAACCAAAGCAAAGAGACAACCTACACAATGGGAAAGGATATTTGCATATTTTCAATCAGACAAAAGCTTGATAACTAAGATCTATAGAGAACTCGAATTAATCCACATGAAAAAAGCCAACATTCCCTTATATCAATGGGCAAGAGACATGAATAGAACTTTCTCTAAAGACGACAGACGAATGGCTAACAAACACATGAAAAAATGTTCATCATCTCTATATATTAGAGAAATGCAAATCAAAACAACCCTGAGATATCATCTAACCCCAGTGAGAATGGCCCACATCACAAAATCTCAAAACTGCAGATGCTGGAGTGGATATGGAGAGAAGGGAACCCTTTTACACTGCTGGTGGGACTGCAAACTAGTGCAACCTTTCTGGAAGGAAGTATGGAGAAACCTCAAAGCACTCAAGCTAGACCTCCCATTTGATCCTGTAATCCCATTACTGGGCATCTACCCAGAAGGAAAAAAATCCTTTTATCATAAGGACACTTGTACTAGACTGTTTACTGCAGCTCAATTTACAATCTCCAAAATGTGGAAACAGCCTAAATGCCCACCAACCCAGGAATGGATTAACAAGCTGTGGTATATGTATACCATGGAATACTATTCAGCCATTAAAAAAAATGGAGACTTTACATCTTTCGTATTAACCTGGATGGACGTGGAAGACATTATTCTTAGTAAAGCATCACAAGAATGGAGAAGCATGAATCCTATGTGCTCAATTTTGATATGAGGACAATTAATGACAATTATGGTTATGGGGGGGACAGAAAGAGGGAAGAAGGGAGGTGGGTGGGGCCTTGGTGTGTGTCACACTTTATGGGGGCAAGACATGATTGCAAGAGGGACTTTACCTAACAATTGCAATCAGTGTAACCTGGCTTATTGTACCCTCAATGAATCCCCAACAATAAAAAAAAAAAAGAAAGTTGATACAGCCATGTCCATAAAAGCAGAACACTGGAAACAACCTAGATATCCATGGGTAAATAAATTACAGTTTATTCTTACAGAAATGAGAAAAAAAAAAAAAAAGAATGTGGCCTCCTGACTATCTTGCCAGATTGGTACAGACTGAAGGAAATACCTAACAGGGTCAGACTGCTTCAAGATTGGGGGATTTCAGGATGTACATGGGACAGAGTCAGAGTAAAAGAAAAGGGAGATGCTGGGAAGAATCAGTTGGTGGTTCAGATGTATTAGGAAAGAGAATACAGACCATAAGGGCATGAAAAGGCAAAAATAGAAGTTTATGGGTGTAGTTCTATATCAAAGTTCCTAAACTTTCCGAAAAACTTTGTTGACTATCTTTATACCCTATTGTTACTCATTCAGAATTCCCAGCCCCTAAGAGTCTTCAAAGCCCCAATATTTAAAGAGAACCCCAGTTTTCCCTTCCATGCCCACACTTCAGACAGAAGACGAAATTATAAGACAAAATTCAACAGAAAAAAATATGTAATAAATAGAAGCGTTCCTAGGAATGGGAAGTACAGCTACACTTTGACAGGAGAGAATAAAGAAAGATGCTGAGAAGGCTATGAGGTGATGGAACTTGAATGTGTGTCTATACCACACCAAAAACTTAAGTAGATTAACGTGTATGTCAGGGTTTATGCTAAAAATAAAGAAGAGAACATAATGACTATCTACAAAGTAATTACTAGCAATAGGGTGCCTACATAGAGCAGGGGAAGATAAACTGTAGAGAGAAGATTAAAAATATAAACTCAGCAAGCTCTGCATCTGACCTTTACGCTTGATGAAGCTCTGCTTTCATCAAATGACAAACTATTGGAAATACCATAACAAGTACATTAAATTCTAACAAGTTTGGAACTGAAATTGTACAGTCTCTCAGCATGTCAAAATGCTTAAAAAAACAGGAAGTACTTTTTTAACGGGAAAGTTAATAACCAACTTGTGTTATAGGCAAGATATAGGCGGAAAAATGCTCTGTAGTCACAGTCTGTTTCATATTGCCCCATGATACAAAAAAAAAAAAAAAAAAAACTTAGGAAAAAGGGGCCAAATCCTACATAGACAAATGCAGACTGACCATACATATGCTGAAATCTAATAAGATGAAAAGCCTGAGCTATGTAAATTTATAGCTATACTAATACAGTGAGGAAAGTAATTGGCCTGAGATTTTTATATACAAGTGGATTAAAAGACTAAATCCAAACCCTTAAAGTGGACTTTATATAATACACTGTACTTACATGATAAGTTAAATGAAGTAGCTTGTGAAAGGGATAATTAGATTTAAGAAGTGCTTTAAAAAACCCTTTCCTAACCACTTTTTAGTAAAAGCACAGAACTGGAAACAGCATTAATAGAATACTATTAACCAGTAAATGTAAAGAGTATCAACTTTTAATCATCAACATCTATCTCCACTCAACAAAGGAAAGGTTTCAAGCATCAGGTCCCAAATACTACTCACGGGCTACAATATCATTCTAATATAGGATCTGGAGGATGTTTACATTATTGAGTTTTAAATGGTCCATTGCATGATGTGCTTGAAACTCACATTAGAGTAATAGACAATATGGGCCAATCTATTCAAATGGCTAATTATTGAGACTTCAGGGAAAGAGGTTCCCATTTGGAGCCTCATCTTAATGTTTCAGCAAGACCATTAGAAAGAACAATTTATTTTGTAATCTTCATGTTTAACAGCAAATACTTTTCTCTGTGATGATGTCTGAAACCTATTAACTGTCAATGACACCACTATGATCAACCCATCAGTTACAGGAATTAAGAAACAGTTGTATCCAGTGTTTTGCTAACATGTTATTCCATATGATTCAAGGAAGAGTAATAGTAACAGAAAGCTATATAACATATAAAGTCAAAGACCCATGTTATCAGTGGTGATTACCAAGACCCAAGTGAGTTAATGCTCCAGGAACTAGCACTAAATCACAGATAATAAGCAATCCTAAAGATTGGTGTGATAGCCAGGCCCCAAAAAGGCCCAAGTGGTTCTCACCTCCTATGAGTAAGTTAATCCCACTGTTACCAGACGAAGAGGATCCGGCTGCTTGTCACTGTCCAGCCAATATACAAAGAAGTGGTTTAAGTCCAAACAAGCTTTATTTATTAGAAGGCCAGTGATTTAAGGAACAGTAAGAGTAGCCTCTCAATTCTGTTCTGCCTCAGTTACAAGTCTAAAACTTTGATAATGAAATACAAGAAAACCAACCTAGAAAATTTTAACTTTATCTGATAGGAAGCAACATCAAAGTACTTTCCATTCTAACAGTACAAAATGTTTAAACAACAGAAAGATGATTTTCATTTTAACAAAATATCTAAGAAAATCATCAGAAAAAAACATTGTCAAAGTAACCTTTACTCTACCACTATCACACTATTGTCTATGTGTGACTACCTCCTCAGAGTCTCCTGAGACAAACATCCTCACAATCACAGTGAAACCTTACTTAAATAATCATGGTTTGGGGCCGGGGCGTGGGGGGCGGGGGGGAGAAGTGAGCTAAGCAGACTATCAGATGTGCTGCTCCAGGTTAGCTTCTCAGACTCCATCTTGCAGACCACTTTTCTGGCTTCACCACTGACACTAAATTATACCCAACCTACGTGATCAACAGAACGCTAGAGAAGCATAGGTACATTACCTCCAAGGCTATGTCACAAAAGATATTAGATTTTTCTGTCTGGGCTTGGATCACTCACTCTGGGGGAAGCCAGCCTCCATGTCATGGAAACACTCAAAGCAGTACTGTAGCAAGGCCTTGATTAGGAAGAAATTCAGGTTTCCCACCAAAAAACAAAACAGATTTATCCCTGCGAGTGAGCCACCTTGATGGCAGATCCTCCAGCTCCAGTCACATCTTCAAATGGTAGCAGCCTGAGTTGCACCTTAAGTGCTACCTCACAAAAGACAGCTGAGCTAACCATTCCCAAATTCCTAATCCAGAGAAACCAGGAGGGAGGGGAAATTTTGCTGCACAACACAAGTGAATTTTATCCTTTTATCCTTTATAGACATCTCTGTAGTCTTAGTTAGATAATTCTTCTCTGGGTTCCCCTAAAATTCCATGTTTATGTCTGTTCTGTCATTTATCATCCTCCATTGTGAATGTTTACTTATCTGCCCCCTCTCTAGATTATAGGCACTGGTGCTTTGAAGGTACACACTGTGTTTCCCCACAGAAAATTTCCAAATATATTTCAGGTGCACAATAAATGTTTGATGAAAGTATTTGTTGTCCACAACACGATGACTGTTGGACTGAATGTACTAACACAATAACTAAGAAAATGCCAGGAAGACTATGTTAACCAGTGTGATGAAAATATGTCAAACGGTCTATAAAACCAGTGTATGGTGCCCCATGATCACATTAATGAACACAGCTATGATTTAATAAAAATAAAGAAAGAAAGAAAGAATAGACATGGAAAAAAAATAATGAAAAATATGTGGTACTATATTATCAGGGAAGATATAAATGTTGACAAGCCAGTGAGAACTTGTAAGACCAAATACTTGAAGCCTATCACAAGTTTCAAAACTTGCCGTAACAAAAACAGCAATAACCTTTTCAGAGATGTATTACCGATGCTTATCCAAGGACAAATTCAATTCAACCTCAGTGGAAGAGTGCCTAGCACTTACAAATGAGCTCAAAATAAAGGTTACTTGAATAATACTTTGTGAACAAATGAAATAAATTCATTTTAGATGGTTTTTTAGACCCACCTCAGATTGCAATAATTGTTAAAGCGTAGAATTCTAAAATGAAGCACATATATAAAATGTTTATGTTTCACATGAAATAATTTATTAAAAACAAGATCACTCACTTAAAAGAACAGCTGCTTACTATAGTAGCAATATCAACTAGTGCTTGTCCATTGAACCATAATATCTCCGAAACCAAGCATAACATGGTACAGAGTAAGTGCACAGTAAAGGCTTATGAAATTATGCAAAAAAAAAAAAAATCTGGAAATGTTTTGACTTTCCTTCATTAAGCTTCTTACATGTGATTGGAATAAAATTTTATCCTGGCTTCCAGAACAATCTCTAGACTAATTCTTTGAGTGTCATGCCTGGACCTCAGGATTGTCACTTACACATTCTCATTACAGTCCTGTCTGAATGGTCATTCTAAGGACAACTTATTATTTTCCTCCCTTTAATCATACCTTGGTTTGGACACCTATGAGATCTCCAATTTACAGCAAACAAAAACATATTTTATATTTCTCAAAAAAATCCTCTTTCCAAAGGGCCTCAGACCCACAAAGGAAGAGTTAGAGACAGCACTGTGGCCTCTCATCCCAGCATGCAGGCCTGATGTACCTGACATTGTGAAGCCCAGTGCCACCTCAGGGCCTTGCCTGGCGTTTCTCCCAGATCAGATATGTCCAAAGCAGATGTCCATGGAGAGAGACATTTCAAATAATAATTTCATTTATTTTACTATCTCTTAATACTTCATTGGGGATAAAGCTAAATTTGGCTTTAACTGCCAGGCTTTAATTGCTGAGGAGTCTGTTCATTTCTTGCTACAGCACTCAAAAGTCTTTACGAAAATGAATGTTTTGCCATCATTCAGAGGCGTTGCAATGCTGAGAATCAAATATTGAATACACTTGCTTAATTCCCAAATCCATCATAATTTTATTGTACCAAATTCTAGCTCTATGTAATGCTATCAAAATTTCCCCTGAGAATTGTCTAAAATCTGAATCCAGTCTGATACTCTGTCTTAAACATAGGAACTTTTATCTAAGGATTTCAAAGCATCTTATACCTGAGGTTAAGAGATCTTTGAAGGCTATCCAACAAATCATCAGATTAGGCCCAAATTACCCAACTCTAACTTCTACGTTTTTTTAAAGTACAGTTTTCTGGGATTTGTTATGTCAGCACTATAGGCATTTTACACTATACTCATAAGTCGAAAAGTCACTCTTACTCATTCTTATTAAAGAATGAGCATACACAATCTCATCTCCACCAATAAGAAATAAAATTTTTTTAAAAAGGCAATATAGTGCTCAGGAGGCTGAGGCAAGAGAATCGCGTAAGCCCAAGAGTTAGAGGTTGCTGTGAGCCGTGTGACGCCACAGCACTCTACCCGAGGGCGGTACAGTGAGACTCTGTCTCTACAAAAAAAAAAAGGCAATATAGTGTATAACAAATATCTTGTTGCATATGAAATTTACATGAACACATTACAATAGAAACACAAAGTCTTTACATGAAACCAGTTCAACAGAGACCTACTTCCTTTAATGCTAAAAAAGTTCCTATATTTGAGTCCATTGATACTCATAGGTAGAGCTGTTTGGTGCTCTCAATATCAATTTTAGCTTCATACCTGCCTTGATATATACCTAAAGGATTTAAATTTAAATTAGTATCAATAAAACCTGGAGCCTACAATAAACATACAAAATTTTATGTTTTCTCATTTCTGAGAAAAAAATTCTCTCCTTTACTCATTTAATTTTCCCAAAACTAATAACATTTAGCATGAATTATATTTCATCTTTTAAAATGCAAAGTTGTCACTAGTCTAGAGGAGTAACTTCCAGATTTTAGATGGTAGTTTTCAAAACTTAACTCTCTAACAAAGAGTATTATAGAGCCAGCTGGTTACAAAGATCTGGATCATCTGGTAAAATATGTATCCAAACGAATAGATTACAACTCTGAACATCTTGGGGGAAAAAAAAAAGGCATTCTGGCCATCCCTGGGATTTTACCTTTCAAATCAACCTATTCCAAAAGAATCCAATTCATGTTCTTAATAAAAATGTCAAGACAATATTGCAACAATAGGCAAGTCGGCCATAGGGTAAGAAGAATACCCACAATTTCTAAGCCCAAATTTCTTGAATTTTCCAATATTCTCAATTTAATCAACAACCTATGTTAACCACTAAGGATAACAGAGAGCATATATTCAAATATAAATATATTGTCATCTCAGTAAAATAAAATAAAAAAATAAACAAATAGATTGTCATCCCGATATTCCCCAATAGACAGAAGGAGGAGATGTGCTCTATACACACATCTATAATATAATTCTTATTGATGGTAAATAAAGCAAAAGTCTTTCTCAGGAACTTTTGAGGATTTGGTGAAAATTCCAATAATAATGTGAAAAAACATGTTATTGCTAATGTGCTTTATATCCCATGGCTGTGACTTAAGCATAACTCTGGTCTTCAGATAAAATGATACTACTAGTTGAAATTACCAAGACAAAACAAATTCTATACCTAAGGTGGGCAATTTATTTTTATCTCAAATAATGGTAATGTGGGTTTTATATGTTATTCTTAGTACGGAAAACTATGGTAGTCCAATTTCTTTTATAATACTATTTACAGGCAATAATTCAAGAGCTAATGCCAAACATAATTCAGCTCTCTCTGATAACATTATTAAAGTAATGAAAACCCAGTTTTCAGAAAGAACATCTAATATAATGGTAGCCATTTTGTTTCACACAGTCTGATCAAGAACACTTCATCATGTATAAGTGACAAGAAAAAGTTTCATTACCATCTTAATGGCAATTAAATAACCACTGACATCATTGTAGGAAATGTCTTTCATCACCTTTTCAGATTTCTTGAAATAGTAGGAAACGTGATTTTGTTATTGTAGTGTTATGCAGTTAGGATGTGTAATGGTCTTGTAAAAGTAAAAACAGAGCAGGAGGTTTAATGACAATCATCATCACTTTTTTAAAGTCAAAGTGAACTATATACATTTGATCAAACCTCCATCTAGACTTATAAGACATCTTTTTCTTGTCAGTGAAACCACTTTTCTCCATTACAGAACTGCTTATTCCAACCTAATAATATGGGCAGTGAGCAGTGGGATTTAAAGTTAGAGTTATGCATGTGGAAGTAGAATAACCCAAACATTTTTCCACTAGTATCTTAAGATATTGTATTTCCTACTTTTGCCTTTAAACCCACGCCTAACCTTTTTCTTTTATTTGATCAATATATAATAGAATCTTCAAGAAATGTTTTTACCTTAAAAATGTAAAATGTAAGATAACATATAATTTTTTATTTAACCCAATAATTGTTTCCATATTTTTGGCTCTATCTGGCTAGTGTCAAACTATTTTGATTATTAGCTGATGAAAATGAGGACATTGTTCCCCTGTACACTGCTATTCAACTTTTATTTAATAGCAGTTATTTCCTCTGATATCACGGCTTGCAAGCACTACTTAACCATTTAATTCGTGTGCTTCAGATTTCTAACTTTAGTGGAAATTAATCCTATGTGGAAGTCTATCTCTATTCCCAGAAGAAATTTTATCCATTGGCAACTATGGAGTCCTTCAGAATTTAAATAAAAAGAGACCACCACGATTGCTCTTATTCCTTGAAAATAGAAGAACCTACAGCCAAAAGAGTGGATGGTTTATTGTAATTACTCTTTCTCAAACTATGGCAAAGTAAGAATATTTTTGCCAGGCTTAAAAAAAAAAAAATGTTCCTTGCCCCAAGAATCAAGTAAGTTAAATATGACTAGAAATAGTTTATGCTTTTGTTTACATATTTATCTATATTTAGTTTTGTTTCAAAAGTTTAGAGTAATAAGAACAGGAAAATTTATGATACTTCAAGTAGATTTCAAACTCCTTAGTGAGGTTTAGCATAGTTGGGAATTTTTTTAAGCTTCTACAAAAACAATATCTAGACTGTAACTGACAAAGGATCATGATAGAATAAGGAAAATGGCCCAGAAGATACCCAAATCTCATCTGGATCTAAATTTGACTCTCAAGTGGCCTATGGCAGAGCCACCTTTGTATGTATCTACCCTTAACAATTAACCTTATATTTCCTACCCTGCCTCTCTCACCTCAAGAGCTAATAGCATGAAAAGTCAATTTTAAATGAAGACTCAGAGGAAATTACTACAACTATCTCACCTTCTTAATTAAGTCTCCCCACTCATACATACACACTTGACTGAGAGTTGAGGCCGCTGTCACTCACTATTAGGAAGCTCCATTCCTGTTCTCCAAAGCTGACTGCATAAAGGCAAGGCTGCCAGTGTGTACCCACACTACTTGATCTGTCATAGATCATTTAGCATCTTGGCTGCTTCCAAAATGATCTCAGAGTTTTTGCAAGATTAGTATTCCTAGTTTTTTCCTCAAAGCAGGCTTAGATTTTTGTAGTCAGTCCCACCACACACCTGAATTCCATCCAGAACATCCTTTGACACAGAAATGTCCCAGGGCCGGAACAGCCAAGCCCTTAGCAGTCAAAATTCTGCTGCTCAAAAATCTGAATAGATTATAAGAAATCACAAATATTAGGACAAATTTGGGAAAGTATTCACCTCAGAGGCACATTCCATCAAGAGAAGGAAAGGAGGGTGGCGCCTGTGGCTCAAAGAGGTAGGGCGCCGGCCCCATACGCCAGAGGTGGCGGGTTCAAACCCAGCCCTGGCCAAAAAAAAAAAAAACTGCAAGAGAAGGAAAGGGAAAAAGTTGTTAGGGGAAAATTAAAGGTTCTCACTCCCATTCTAACACGAAAACCACCTTACTTGTACAGTTTCTGCACTGTAAGATCATTTGGATCTATGTTTCATTTTTAATTCTATTTTGAACTATGTGCTAAATGACTTCCACTATATCTTCTTACCATGGAGAAAAATGGTAAAAAATGGAATCAATTCATCATATTTCCAGTAAAAGGGAGGACATAATATCATTATAGGGAAAAAATCATCAGAAAGAAAAAAGAAAAACAATTTTTTATATGTAAAGAATAAAGAAGACACTAAAACATTGACCCCTACGAAAGAGTCATCTAAAAGAAAAATCCACCAAGTATGATAAAACCAAGCTTTAATTGTTACTTCAAACCCAAAACTTTAAAATGATTTTTAAATGAGAGTATCTTCATTCTTTCTTAATGTTTCTGTGTACTCCAAAAGAGAAGTTAAATATTGTGATCGTTCAAATATTGTTTTGCTAGTATTTTGATCCAAAGAGTTCAATTTACTGAACTTGCCCTGAAAAGTATGTGTTATCCCCCTTTCCTGAGCATAATTTGGTGTGTGTGAGGAACTGGAAGGGATTATAAGAAAACCACAAGGCATAGTTCCTTTTTGGCTATTATTATTATTTGGCACCAGAACTCACTCCTGAAAGGTTTATTTTCAAAAATTTCAAAACATATCTTGTGTGCCCTATATAATTAACATATTATATATTTTTTACCTCCTTGAGGAAAATTGTTCTCCTAATTTGGTTCCCAGATGGCATAATTCCCTAGGTCTATTTTACAAGTGTGTGTTTATAAATACATCCTAAAACATATACGTAATAGAAGTGACTGTCCTCCAGACAAGCCCTCAGCTGGCTCTCAATAAGGACAAGTCAAAAATCATATTGCTTGGCCCACAGCAGGTTTTGTATTCATGTCCAAACTTCTGTCTTTAATATTCCCATAATCTTCAGCCAGTTTCTTGCAGCCTGCTTTGCTGGGCCATGTGGCAATGCTACCACCTAGTGGAACTCTCCTGTCCTTTGGTGAGCATGTTGCAATAAAAACAAGAGTCCCCACTTTTGTTTAGGGTAAATGGCCTTCTCCTAAGAACCTCATTCCCAAAAATATTCCTTCCTATGGCAACTACCAGCCTTCAACTTGTTAAGAAATTCCAACATTACATTCATTTTTTAGAAAGATGGCCATCCAAGATGGTGGCATTATTTGCCATAGGTGGCTATTTTAAATACACCTAATACCCAAGAAGGAAAATTTTATCTTTCTAGGTTTTCTTTTACTTAATTATCAATTGAGAAGGCATTTAAATATAAAAGTTTAATAATGGTCAGAATAAGTAGGCAAAACCAAAATAGTAAGAGTGATTACCTCTGAAGAGTATAGGTGAAAGTAAAGGAGGGTGAGATAGAGTGTTTTTCTATGTTTTTCATATATTCTGCATTCAGCAAGTACTTTTGAAATTAGACAAATAAACTTTCATTTTTAATTACATTAGTCAAGCAGAATTAATCAGAGGAACTAATTTTTCAAGGTGGTAAAGTGTAATACCCTTTTATTATAGATGAGGAAGTCACCAAGGCTTAAGAATGTGACTTTATAAGATAACTGTGATGGTTAATTTTATGTGTCAACTTGATTAGGCCACAGGATGCCCAGATAGCTGGTTAAACATTATTTCTGGCTGTGTCTATAAGGATATTTCTGAAACAGGTTGGCATTGTAACCAATAGACTGAGTAAAAAAGATTTGCCTTCACCAATGTGAGCAGGCATCATCTGATCCCTTTAGGGTCCAAATAGAATAAAAAGCCAGAGAACAGTTTAATTTGCTCTCTGACTACTTCAGCCTGACTCCTTCAGCTGAGACATTAATCTTCTCCTGCCCCCTACACTCCTGATTCTCAGGCCTTCAGACCCAGTTTGAAACGTACATCATTAGTTCTGAGGTTCTCAGGCCTTCAAACTGGGTCTCCAACTTGCAGACAGCAAATCATGGAACGTATGAGCCTCCATATTTGCATTAACCAATACCTTATAACAGATATAGTCAGCCCTCCTATGGGTGTGTTCTGCATCCACAGATTCAATCCAACAGATCAAAAATTCTCAAATACTCAATATCAAGAAATATTGAAAACTCATTAATTATCTTGGTAAAACCTCTGAGGGGTTCTCTTCTGTTTCTTTGACTCTTTCTTAGACTATGTGCAAATAAGCAGATTATAAAATAAAAAAACTACTGACCAAGTAAACACAGAAATCATTTCTATTCATTTTCAGTGTTTTAAAAAAACATACCTTCCAGTCTAGCTTTTCTCAGTATTCTTGCAATCATTTGTTGAGTACTTGCTACATTCTGGGTGCTTTGTAAATATCTCTAATCCTTACAATCAACCTGCAAGATAGCAGTTGTTACTCTTTGCTTTAGAGAGGAAGAAAATGAAACTCCAAGAGCTATTTGTCCAAGTAACTCACAAAAAAGACACTTCCATTTCTGCCCTCATGAAGGTTAAACATTTATGTCTATAGTTACATTTAAGTGCTTTGTATGCTAAGGGCCAGCAAGTTATATCTAGGATCTTGTCTACAATTATTAGGTCACCAAATTATTTCAGCAGTTGGCCAGGTCACCCACATTACAAGCATTTTCCTCATCAGACAAAAGTATACACACATGAAATTCATTAACTACTCCCTATTTAATAAGTTAAGTCTATTCAAGGATGCAGCAGAGGGGCTGTTTGAGAGACTCCTCAGAAAAAGACAACACTAAATATAGTTATCTCATAGAATTTCCTGAGGTGGAGGTAAACTGCCCAGTCTCCCAGAACATCAAAACATCAGTTAAAAATGAGCTAATCTTTCAATCAGTTCCATTGGGCTCTCTGGCAGGAGGCAAAGGAAGCTTGGACACTGACAATCTATTGTGAGACAATGGGATTTTCTTCCTCAGTGCTATTATTCTGGCACTTTTCACAGGCAATAAATCCTTTAAAACTTAACAAGTAACTGTTGAGAGATTGAAACTAAAGCTGCAATAGTTGCAAAGCTTTTAATATGTCACTTGAGTAAACCATCATGTTCACCGCTCTGAACAGAAATATTCTTCACAACTACAGGGTTATTTTTTTTTTTTTTTTACCACCTGCTACAAATCTGGCACTGGGCTAAAAGCTACAAGGAAGACACACACATATCTAAAAAACATAGTAATTTTTGTCCTTAAGAAATTTAATAGAAGAAAAGTGGCAGGTAATTTACAAATAATAATCGCAATTTTTAAATTAAGCTCTCCTAGCTTATTAGTAAAAATAGATTCAGAGCTGTGTCATTCCAAAATTATCAAATCTAAATATAGTTACAGAATTTTGTATGAGTCAAAGTCCCAACAAAAAAACAGAATTCTTCCCAAATACTTCAAATGAATAGATGCTAATAAAGGGACTTGCGGCAGAGGTGTGGGAAGGACTAGGGCTATTAAGGCACCCAGAGACCAGCCATTAGAAGCATTAGCATTCCTAGGGCTAAAAGGCAGAAAAGGCTGCCCACTGGGAGCTGAATCACATAGGAGCACTTCTATTGCAAGAAAAACAGCTACACAGAGGCAGAAAAAGAAAGAAAAAATTAACCACATCTTTCTTCCCTTTTATCCACCATGTCCTCCCAGTCCCCTCCCCAACCCCGCCCCCTGCTGAACCCAACCAGAGGTCAGCTAGAAAAAGGGCCCAGATAAAGCTGGTCAAAATCATCAACCATCTGGTAAGGCACTAAGTGAGGAAGAACACACACAGAATATTAGCATAAATGCCAAGGAATATTTATGCATATAGTGATGTAAATTGCAAATACTAGGGACTTACTGTGCCAGACACCAGTTTAAGTGAATGACATATACATTATACATATAAAAGTAGTCATTTAATCCTCACATGGACCATGTGTGTCAGGACTATTATTATACTCGTTTACTGAAGCAGACTTGCACAGCTAATAAGTGGTAGAGCCCAGACGATAAATTTGGTGATACAG
The DNA here is from genome assembly GCF_027406575.1 of Nycticebus coucang. Classification (NCBI taxonomy): domain Eukaryota; kingdom Metazoa; phylum Chordata; class Mammalia; order Primates; family Lorisidae; genus Nycticebus; species Nycticebus coucang. The sequence continues at coordinate 53,643,296 of NC_069780.1, forward strand.
CCCCAAAGTTCATGACCTTAAAAATTATTTTCCACTCCCTATCCTAAACCTAAAGCCATCCAAGAGTAGCATCTCTGAACATGAAATCAACAAAGTAAAATCAATTTGATTCTCAGGATGTCACTTATTTTTTGTTAGTGGAGAGTAATGGGATGGACATGCTTTACACAAGGAAAGAAAAATAGGCAGCATTTTGATCTTGCCTTTAATTTCCAAAGATTAAGGAATTTTTGGATAGGTAGTGGGGAAATAATCAGGAAACACTTCATTGCAAAGGAGAAAATGAATGGCAGAAAGGAAAGAAATATTATGATTTAAAGCCCAAAGAGAGTAGTATTTTCACAAAGAGCAGCTACTACTGCCATTACTTTGCCTCTGGTTCAAGCTGAATATGGAGAAATGTTGATGTTCTTGAACTAGTAAAATTGTAAAGCTCCTCAGAGACATTTCTTCTTGGAGGCAGGAGAAAACTGATTAGCCATTTAACTTGAGGTAGGTAGAAAACATGAGTTCAAAAGGAACCAGACATAAAGAAGGACTTATTCAAACAAGTCTGCAATAGTCTCCAGATTGTTGTTACAACTCATCACATCCTTCCTGAAAAATATGAAGGAAACGCTAAGTTTTCCCTGGCCCACAATAAATCACTCAGGAGCTACCACTCCCAGGCTAAATCTTCTCTGGTCCATTCCTTACCCTTTCCCTTTTTTTTTTTTCTTCATATTTTTCCTCTCTCATATTTCCATTCTCAGTTAAAAGAAATGAGAAAGAAAGTAAAAGTAGACGATTTTTACTCCTGTTACTGCCCTAAATACCTAAGAAAATGTTGGATTATGGATCCCCTTTCCTCCTACTTTTGCTCAAAATTTTGGCATCATAAATTGTAGCTGACAAGTGTCTACCAAGAAGGTATATAATTTTGGTGTTGTATATGAAAAGAGGAAATGATCACTTTAAAAGATTGCAAGTTTTAAGATTACTCAAAAGACTCACTGTCCGAGTTTCTCTCCACTGTCCTATACTAAAAGCTTCTACTTTCTTAAAGATCTATTTCTTTGAAGTATCAGTAAAAATGCACAAATTAGCTCAAATGCACAGAGGCATTGCCTATTTGGTCTTCATAGCAAATCAATGACTCATGGAATTTGCTTATTTCTGTTCCTAGCACCACTATTGTTTATAAACATTAGTAAGGTGGACATTTTGCAGGCTTAAATATTAAATGAGGGAGGCAAAGAGCCCACTATAGATCGGTGGGGGGAGAGTAACTTTACAGTGGAGAAACCTAACAAACACTACTTCAGCCAGGTGATCAATGTCAACATCAAAAGTGACAAGGCAAGTTTATAGTATGGTGAAAATGGTACTTTACCTCTGTTGGGCCTCTTCAAAGAAACTTATAACCCAAATTTCCATTAGGAAATCAGAAAAATCCCCATTGAAGGATGCCCTACATACCTGACCAGTACTCCACAAAATGTCAAGGTTATTGAAAATAAGGAATGTCTGAGGAACAGGCAAGAGGTTAAACCTTAGAAGACATGGCAACTAAAAATATGGTATTCTGGATGGAATTCTGGATCAGAAAATGGAGATTAGATTAAAAATGAGAAACTCTGAATAAAGTACAAACTTCTGTTGATAATAATATATCAACATTAGTTCATTAATTGCAACCAAGATGTGATAGTAATATAAGATGTTAATAATAAGGAAGAGTGGGTATAGAGTATCTGATAACTCTGTACTATCTTCACTATTTTTCTGTAAGTCTAAAACTGTTCTAAAAAATAAGGTTTCATTTAAAAATGAAATGAGCTGGGGTGGCGCCTGTGGCTCAAAGGAGTAGGGCGCCAGCCCCATATGCCGGAGGTGGTGGTGGCAGGTTCAAACCCAGCCCTGGCCAAAAACTGCAAAAAAAAAAAAAAGAAAGAAAGAAATGAACTTATGTATAAAAAGCATTTGTAAACCATGACATATTATTAAGGTGATGATGGTGGTAATGATTAAAGAGCTGTGTTTTGGTGACAATCTGACAGTAGCTGAAAACAGATTAGTGCTATATACACAGAGTTTCTCTTGGTTCAAGTATCTACTGCAATATTCAATATTTAATGTTTTTGAAAATCATAAATTTGCAGATATATAACTTCTGAAAGTGGTTCCACTTATCATCAGATGATTTCAGAAATTATTCAACAGTTTCTTAATCACTCAGCAAGTCATTTTTAGTCACCATCAGGTTTGGGGTACTATCCTAAGTAATGGAACACAAAGGTGAACCCTCAAAGAGGGAACTTATCAAAGAGAAGAACAAATGAAACCAGCATTTATTAAAGGTCTGTAATACACACAAAGTTCACCTGCATTGCCTCATTCTGTCCTCACAGACCCCTAGGAAGGCTTCCATTGTTGCAGGAGGGTGAGGCATTCACACACAAAGCATCTACATCTTAACCCCATCCTGGTATTTATCATGCAGGGGAGCAGCTGCTGTGAATGCACTCCACATCTCCAGCTAGACAGCCAAGGCCTTGAGGATGAGGACTTGTTCACTGTTATTTCACCAACATAATAAAGCATAATGCCTGCCCATAATTGGTGGAATAAATGAATAAACATAGTTAAGACCCTAATTTTTTTTTAAAGACAGAGTCTCACTTTGTTGCCCTCAGTAGAGTGCCGTGGCATCACAGCTCACAGCCACCTCCAGCTCTTGGGCTTAGGTGATTCTCTTGCCTCAGCCTCCCAAGTAGCTGGAACTACAAGTGTCCATCTGCCACAATGCCTGGCTATTTTTTTGTTTGTTTTTGAAGTTTGGCAGGGGCTGGGTTCAAACCAGCCACCGTGGATATATGGGGCCAGCACCCTACTCACTGAGCCACAGGTGCTGCCCAAGAAGCTAATTTTCAAGTGATACAAAATTAAAGCAAAAAGAAAATTTATAGTTCATATGCCCAAAAGGGAACTTCTGGTGCTCTGAATGCATATGGAGTTTCTCCGGCCTGAGTAAAGTCCTGGTCTCTCTACTTCCCCCTGACTCAACAAGGGGAGGAAGAGGACTTAGCTAATTTGTATATGTAGAAGATGGCACCACTCTTCCACTCCCTGCCTTAGGGATCTATCTCCCTACCTCACTATAAGAAGAGTGCTCTCCTCTGCTTTCTACCATGTGCTAAGCTTACTATACAGTATTTGACTCTACAAATCCAATTCAGGAAGTCCACTACACCTGAACATCTAAACTATATTCACTAATCCAGCTTTTATTAGTATTACAGCTGATATTTTGATCCCCATTTGTCTAACTCTTGTTGCTATCACTTAGTTGGCTCCAAATTTGAAGGAAGGAAATAAGAAGCTGTTCATTAGGGGTGTGCGCTAGCCCAGCGGGCAGGCAGCAGGAGTGGCCCAGGACCCCACAAGGCAGTGGAGAGAATGTCCCTGCCTCACAGGATACTGTCCTTCCTGTCATTGTGATCCAAGAAGGTAGGTACATTTTGCTGCCACACAAAAATAGGACATGCTGAGTTAATTTAGAAAAAGTCTAAGTTGCAGCCGCCAGCGCTGCAGGAGGTAGTGGAGGCCACGCCGAAGCCAAGAGGTCTCTCCTCCATGTCCCACGTCCCTGGCTCTGCCCCTCCTCTGCCTGCACCTGGTCCCGGAATTCCCGGGCCTTCCCTGGGCCCCCTATCTTTGCATTTCGCACACCGCAGCGCCCAGCCCAGGCCATGCCTGCCGGCCCAATGAGGAGGGACATGAACAGAGTGACCAAGAGCAGGTTTGAGGAGGCAGAGCATGATAGCAGATGGGATGGACATATAGCCCACCTCTCCCAAGTCATCAGGTTAGAGGAAGAGGGGTCTGGACCTTTTCCCCACGTGGATCAGTGGTGTGGACAGACAGCTGGAGACGCACAGTGAATTGGCAGATTGCTGTATATGAGGTATAATTTAAAACCACAGACTCTGTTGTAGAGATTTTCCCTGCTTGGCCGAGCTGGCTGGAAGGCCCCTGCCTCATGTAGCATAGCAGCTTGCAATTCCTGGCAAAAGCCAACTGACAAAAATTTATTCCTGAGCAGAGTTTGGCACCCGAAAGGGGAGCCACTCAGAATCACAAGGAACTAAGCAACCTAATGGAAAATTAAAGGGAAGGGATCCTACCCGGGAAACATACATTTTGAATTCTCCGAAATGGCGGGTACCTTACCCCAGAACAACAAGAGTGATTAAATAGACCGGACCATTCCTGGTGGGGAATATTGGTGTGGGCTGGCAGTTCAGGCTGTGTGGGGAACTGGCAGGTGGCTGGACTCAAAACTCCAGATTCAAAAGTGAGACTCTGAGCCACAAAAACTGAGTATAAGGTTTCCTTGCGCAACAGCCACTGCAGTAGCAAGACCCAGCAGCAGCCAGCACTCTCCCCCACAGCTAATTGCAGTTGCCAGTTTGCATGAGAATGCGGGAGCAGAGTGGAAAGATTTGTGAAGCATGGACTCCTGCACAGAGTTGGGAGGTCAGATAGGAGTGCTACCTGAAACAGAGCAGCTGAGGTTGCACAACAATTAGGCAAAAAAACTTTTACAGAAACTCCAAAATGGCAATCGGCCAGGTAGGGTGGTTACCGTGGTAACAGTATAAATTTTGAATCAGGTATGAGCCTGGGAACTACTCACAGTGCCACCTGATGTCCAGAAAGTATATTGCACTATAAATATATTCCTACAAAAGTTGATCCCTATGTTATACATATACATGTACATTTCTACATATATACAAGAATATTTTTGTGGTTGGTGCAATTTTTTTTCTCATAATTTTCTTGGAGGAAATATCGTTAAATTTTTTTATATATATTTTTATTTTTTTTCTATTTCTAATTTTTTCTTTCTCCGTTTTTAACTTTTTTATGAACACTTTTTTTTTTCTTCCTTATCTCTTCCTCTTCCCTTCTTATGGTTTCTGAGAGTACTAACATCAGATTTCTAGAGGGTTTTTGGTTTGATTGCTCATTTTGTTTGTATGTTTTTTACCTTTTTTTGCAACTATTTTATGATTATCATTATTTTTATTGTAGTTGTTTTTTGTTGTTGTTGTTATTGTTGTTGTCTATATGTCTATGTGTTTCTGATTGTTTGTGCATCTGTGGGCTTGTATGTCTGATAGCCTTTTTATCTGTTCATTTGCTCATTTAGTCTCAAAGAGTTTGGTGTTTCAACCTGCAATTCAGAGCTCCCAGCACTCCCCTCTACTCTCACTCTGAGGTCTGCAGGCCTGTCCCCCAGGAGGTCAGATCCTTGGGTGATTTCTCGAGGGGTGTGGACAGGGCCTGGACAGCAGCTGGTCAGTGCTGATTTGTGGCACAGGAGTGAGGAGATAACAGTCGGCTGAGAGGGAACCACACCAGAGCGGCAGGCCCTGAGGCACAGAGCAGTAGCCATTTTTGGCAACAATAGGGCCCAACCCCGGATATTCCGAACCCACAACCCCTGTCTCCCTGTGCAACCAGAGGAGGCAGGGCATCTTCTCAGATGGCAACCACCACAGAACAGATCTGAGACTGAAACACAGGCCCCGTGAGTAAAGGTTTGCCTGTGGCAGTACCAGCCTGGGTGGAGCACGGGGACTAGAAAATGCACGCGCAGAGCTGGAAAATTCCCAGGGCAGGGCTGACCCAGAGGACTGCATTACTGAGACAAAGACGAACCCGGCCCTCATGGGATCAACAGCCTATAGACAAAGGAAGGCAGGAGGACAGAGCTAACCACACTACGAATACAAACCTGCAGGAGTACAGACAGGGCCTGGGGCAAAGGTTCTGGGAACTCAAAACAGCTTCTCTTCTGCAGAGGAATTTAGCAGTGACAGAAACAAATTCCCACAAAGTTGTTCTGTTCTGTCAGTAACATCAATCAGGTGCAGGGCTGGAACTGAGTGAACACCCCCAGCCTCCATTAAGCACCCAAGGATGTCAGTCCTCACCTCCCCCTGCTGGATAGAGTCAGAGATCAGTGGCCTGGTTAAGCAGATACAGATTTCCTTGTGATTCAGGCAGGTGCAAACCCCTGGAGTATTTGCTCACTGGAGGCAACTGAGTCACAGACCTGCAAGGCTATCAGTGACTAGGTGTGACAAAGGTGCAAGTTGGGGAAGGAGGCATCAACCTTCCCAGACTACTCTATTTGCTGGGGGGGTACTGCTGACTTCACGGAGCACTGGAGCAAGTCATATTTGAGTTGTCACCAGACACCTGCGATCCAGTTGCCAGAGACCTTTGAAACTCTCACACCTGAGACAAGTGCTGACTGAGACAATTCATTTGAACATTTGAACTGAGCCAATTGCCCAAGGACAATTCAAGTGGTGCCCTTGGTGTGTGGTTGTAGGAAGGTTTGATTTTCCGTTTCCACTTGTGGGACTGTGGTGGTCGAGGTGACTTAATTGCTGGTATTTCTACACAGCTGAGATTTCAACCCAGAGTAACTGTTTCACTAGGATAGAACACAGACCAGCTGAAAACAAGACAGAACCACTTAGCCCCATCACAACAAGTAGTCCAGAGTTTCACAGGCTGTAGCACTGTAGAGGTCCTCAACAAAGCTCCAGGGGAAATGTCAAATGGTGTAAAATAATCATGGGGCAGAATCAGCAGAAAAACTCTGGTAACATGAATAACCAAAATAGAACAACCCCCCAAAGGAAAGATATGGCAGATGTAACTGAAGATCCCATTCACACACAGCTGGCAAAGATGTCAGAAATCGAATTCAGAATTTGGATTGCAAACAAGATTAATAGAATGTAGGAAAATTTGAAATTAGAAATTCAAAGAGCAATTCAAAAGGCAGAATTAAAAAATTGAGGAGAAATTCAAAAGTTGTCTCAAGAATTTAACGAATTAAAAGACAAAACAACCAAAGATTTTGACACACTGAAGCAAGAATTTGCAGCCCTCAAAGATCTGAAAAATACAGTAGAATCCCTCAGAAACAGAGTGGAGCAAGCAGAAAAAAGCATTTCTGACACAGAAGACAAAGCTTTTCAACGCTCCCAAACTCTCAAAGAGGAAGAGAAATGGAGAGCAAAAACAGATCATTCTCTCAGAGAGCTCTGAAACAATTCTGAAGAAGGCTAATATCTGACTCACTGGAATCCCTGAAAGTGATGAAGTGCCCTCACAAGGCACAGAGTACATTCTCCATGAAATTATGAAAGAGAATTTTCCAAACATGCCAAGAGATTCTGAAATTCAGATTGCAGACAGTTTCAGAACCCCAGCACGACTCAATCCACATCCCCCCAGGTATATTGTAATTAACTTCACTAGTGTTAATATGAAAGAGAAAATACTGAAAGCACCAAGACTTATGAAATCCATTACCTACAAAGGGAAGAATATTAGAATGACTGCAGATCTCTCTGATGAAACTTTTCAAGCCAAAAGAGGATGGTCATCGACTTTTAATCTCCTGAAAGAAAATAACTTTGAACCCCAGATCCCGTATCCAGCTAAACTGAGTTTCATTTATGATGGAGAAATTAAATACTTTAATGACATTCACATGTTGAAGAAATTTGCCATAACCAAACCTGTTCTTCAGGATATTCTCAGACCTATCCTTCATAATGACCAGCCCAATCCTCTACTGCAAAAATAAACCCACTCAGAAACTTTTGCTCAAACTCCAACTTCCACAGTGGCGAAAGGATTAAAAATATCCACTGGACTTTCGAAAAACTCGATACCCAAAATTTTACCGGACTTATCAATATTCTCCATTAATGTGAACGGCTTAAGATGTCCTCTAAAGAGGCACAGGTTAGCTGACTGCATACAAAAACTTAGAACAGATATTTGCTGCATACAAGAGTCACATCTTACCTTAAAAGGTAAATACAGACTCAGGGAGAAAGGATGGTTGTCCATATTTCAGGCAAATGATAGCAAGAAAAAAGCAGGCATTGTAATTCTATTTGCAGACACAATAGCCTTTAAACCAACAAAAGTAAGGAAGGATAAGAATTCTCACTTCATATTTCTTAAGGGTAATACTCAATATGATGAGATTTCAATTATGAATATTTATGCACTGAATGAGAATGCATCTCAATTTATAAGAGAAACTCTAACAGACATGAGCAACTTGATTTCCTCCAGCTCCATAATAGTCAGAGATTTCAACACTACTTTGGCTGTGTTGGATAGATCCTCCAATAAGAAGCTGAGCAAAGAAATTTTAGATTTAAACCTAACCATCCAACATTTGGATTTAACAAACATCTACAGAATATTTCATCCCAACATAACTGAATACACATTCCTCTCATCTGCCCATGGAACATACTCCAAAATCAATCACATCTAAGGTCACAAGTCTAACCTCAGTAAATTTTTAAAAATAGGAATTATTCCTTGTATCCTCTCGGACCACCATGGAATAAAATTTGAACTCAGTAAAATAGGAACCTGCAAAATCATACAAAAACATGGAATTTAAATAACCTTATGCTGAATGATAGCAGGTTCAGAGATGACATCAATAAGTAAATTGCCAAATTTTTGGAAGAAAATGACAATGAAGACACGAATTCTCAGAACCTCTGGGATACCACAAAGGCCATCCTAAGAGGGAAATCTATAACACTGCAAGCCTTCCTCAAGAGAACGGAAAGAGAAGAAGTTAACAACTTAATGGGACATCTCAAGCAACTGGAAAAGAAAGAACATTCCAAAACCAAACCCAGGAGAAGAAAAGAATAACCAAAATTAGAGCAGAATTAAATGAAATTGAAAACAAAAGAATTATACGAAAGATCAATAAATTAAAAAGCTGGTTTTCTGAAAAGGTCAATAAAATAGATACACCTTTGGCTAACCTAACCAAGAAAAAAAGAGAAAAATCTCTAATTTCATCTATCAGAAATGACAAAGATGAAATAACAACAGACTCCTCAGAAATTCAAAAATCCTTAATAAATATTACAAGAAACTTTATTCTCAGAAATATGAAAATCTGAAGGAAATTGGCCAATACTTGGAAGCACGTCACCTTCCAAGACTTAGCCAGGATCAAGTGGAAATGTTCAACGGCCAATGTCAAGTTTGGAAATAGCATCAACCATATGAAATCTCGCTAAAAGAAAAGCCCGGAACCACATGGCTTCACATCAGAATTCTACCAAACCATTAAAGAGGAACTATTACCTATATTACTCAACCTGTTCCAAAATGTAGAAAAAGAAGGAAGACTACCCAACACGTTCTATGAAGCAAACATCACCCTCATAACCAAACGAGGAAAAGACCCAACAAGAAAAGAAAATTATACACCAATATCACTAATGAATATAGATGCAAAAATATTCAACAAGACCTGACGAACAGAATCCAGCAACACAACAAACAAATTATACATCATGACCAAGTCGGTTTTGTCTCAGGGTCTCAAGGCTGGTTTAATATATGTAAATCCATAAGTATAATTAAGCACATAAACAAATTAAGAAACAAAGACCATACGATTCTCTCAATTGATGCAGAAAAAGCTTTTGATAGTATCCGGCATCCCTTCATGATCATAACACTTAAGAAAATTGGTATACACATTTCTTAAACTGACAGAGGCCATCTACAGCAAATCAACAGCCAATATCTTATTGAATGGAGTTGAATTGAAATCATTTCCACTCAGATCAGGAATCAGATAAGGCTGCCCATTGTCTCCACTGCTCTTTAACATTGTAATGGAAGTTTTAGCCATCGCAATTAGGGAAGAAAAGGCGATCAAGTGTATCCATTTAGGGTCAGAAGAGATCAAACTTTCGCTCTTCGCAGATGATATGATTGCATATCTGGAAAACACCAGGAATTCTACTACAAAACTCTTAGAGGTGATCAAGGAATACAGCAGTTTCTCAGTTTACAAAATCAACATTCATAAATTGGTAGCCTTAATATATACACAAACAATAGTCAAGCTGAAAAAAACACTTAAGGACTCTATTCCATTCACAGTAGTGCCAAAGAAAATGAAATATTTGGGAGTTTATCTAACAAAGGACATGAAAGATCTGTATAAAGAGAACTATGAAACTCTAAGAAAAGAAATAGCTGAAAACGTAAACAAATGGAAAAACATACCATGCTCGTGGCTAGAAAGAGTCAACATGGTTAAAATGTACATACTACCCTAAGCAATATACAATTTTAATGCAATCCCTATTAAAGCTCCCCTGTCATACTTTAAAGATCTTGAAAAAAATAATACTTCATTGTATATGAAATCAGAAAAAAACTCAAATAGCCATGACATTACTCAGAAATAAAAACAAAGCAGAAAGAATCACGCTACCAGACATCAGACTATACTATAAATTGATAGTGATTAAAACAGCATGGTACTGGCACAAAAACAGAGAAGTAGATGTCTGGAACAGGATAGAGAACCAAGAGATGAACCCGGCTACTTACCATTATTTGATATTTGACAAGCCAATTAAAAACTTTCGGTGGGGGAAAAGATTCCCTATTTAACAAATGGTGCTGGGTGAACTGGCTGGCAACCTGAAGAAGACTGAAACTGGACCCACACCTTTCACCATTAACTAAGATAGACTCTCACTGGATTAAAGATTTAAACTTAACACATGAAACGATAAAAATACTAGAAGAGAGTGAAAGGAAAACCCTTGAAGAAATCGGTCTGGGTGAGTATTTTATGAGGAGGACACCCTGGGCAATTGAAGCAGCTTCAAAAATACACTACTGGGACTTGATCAAACAAAAAAGCTTCTGCACAGACAAGAACACAGTAAGTAAAGCCAGCAGACAGCCCTCAGAATGAGAGAAGATATTTGCAGGTTATGTCTCCAACAAAGGTTTAATAACCAGAATCCATAGAGAACTCAAACATATAAGCAAGAAAAGAACAAGTGATTCCATCACAGGCTGGGCAAGGGACCTGAAGAGAAACTTCTCTGAAGAAGACAGGCCTACAGACATATGAAAAAATGTTCATCATCTTTAATCATCAGAGAAATATAAATCAAAACTACCTTGAGATACCATCTAACTCCAGTAAGATTAGCCCATATCACAAAATCCCCAAATGAGAGATGTTGGCATGGATGTGGAGAAAAGGGAACACTTCTACACTGCTGGTGGGAATCCAAATTGATACATTCCTTTCAGAAAGAGGTTTGGAGAACACCTAGAGCTCTAAAAATAGATCTACCATTCAATCTTATAATTCCTCTACTAGGTATATACCCAGAAGACCAAAAATCACATCATAACAAAGATATTTGTACCAGAATGTTTATTGCAGCCCAATTCACAATTGCTAAGTCATGGAAAAAGCCCAAGTGCCCATAGATCCACGAATGGATTAATAAATTGTGGTATATGTACACCACGGAACATTATGCAGCCTTAAAGAAAGATGGAGATTTTACCTCTTTCATGTTTACATGGATGGAGCTGGAACATATTCTTCTTAGTAAAGTATCTCAAGAATGGAAGAAAAAGTATCCAATGTACTCAGCCCTACTATGTAACTAATTTATGGCTTTAAAATGAAAGCTATAACCCAGTTATAACCTAAGAATAGGGGGAAGGGGGAAAAGGAGGGGAGGGAGGGGGAGGATGAGCAGAGGGACAGTGATTGGTGGGATTACACCTGCGATGCATCTTACAAGGGTACATGTGACCTTAGTAAATGCAGTATATAATTGTCTTAACACAATAACTAAGAAAATGCCAGGAAGGCTATGTTAACCAGTGTGATGAAAATGTGTCAAACTGTTTATAAAACCAGTATATGGTGCCCCGTGATCTCATTAATATACACAAATAGGATTTAATATTAATAAAAAAAAAAAAAGAAGCTGTTCATTAGCCCCCAAAGTCTTACTGAAAATACTGGGCCTCAGACATGACTTGACTTCAGAAGCTCAGATCCTGCCAGAGAATTCAGACTGTCCATTTCTCCATTCTACTCTTCTCTGTACAGCTTCTTCATACTTAGGTTGGCCTTCTCCAAAGTGACAGCCCCTTCTAGCTCCGAGCTTATAACTTCTCAAGCTTAGTAACTAAGGAAGATAAAGAGCTTCTTCCCAGTTCTTTCAACAAAAATTCTGAGATGTCTCTTCTTATGATTTAGGTCCTGCATCTATCCTGGACCACTCACCTTAACAAGGGTGTTAAGAGCCCTGACTTAACCAGGCCTGGGCCAAATGAAGTTCAGAGTGTAGACAAAACCTTTTGGAATGACTTGCACTGAGAGTGAGCAATGTTGTGAAACTGTCAGAATGGAAAGAGGCTAAAACAAAAAGAGAGAAGTCCACCACAGCTAATACTAACTGCTTTTCACAAGAAAGAAAACCTATGGAACACAATTTGTGTGGGGCAGATATACAATTTAAAACTACACGTGTTTGACTCCCAATCTGTGAGCCTTCCCCTACATCAGGATGCCTCTCAAAGCTTCCACCCTCTTATCACTCTAGCTGAACAAGTGGTACAAACTCTTAAGGTTTCAGATCTTAATGGTGGAAGATAACTACTGCCTTTCTTCATTAACTTGCCACTGTGTGCCCTGTGCCCCTCGTGAGAGGTAAGAATCACTCCTGCTAAATAACTAATGGGGCAGTACCTCAATGCTTTTCTGACCAGCTCAGCTCCAATTTCACAGAAGTCATCTAAAACAAACTGGATCATATTTGGAAGGGTACTTTATTATGCACTAGTTCTCCACGGCAGTTTTCACCTTGATTATTTATACAGGCAGACCCAAACTTACACGCAGTCCCAAAGTTACAAACATCTGACTTACACACAACTCCCACTTACCAACAGAGGCTATTACAGTAAGTCCCCCAGTTACGAACATCTGACTGACATATGACTTGCACTTACGAACAGAGGTTATTACAGGTAATAAGTAAATGTATTTGTTCCAATTTACATAAAAATTTGATTTAAGAACATATCTACCAGATCGGCGCCCAGACCTCTGTAAGAGCTGAGCACAATCAGCAATCAGCGCCGGGACTTCCATAAGAGCTGCACCACGATCAGCCATCTGCCCCTGCCCAAGCCCTGGTAAGAGCTGTGCCCGCTGGGCCTCGGCACGTCCTGATCAGGATCTCCGGGAGCCGTGCAACCCCACGTCCTCCTCCTGTACCCTCCCTGTCTCCACACCGGCCTACACGTCTGGCCAAGGACTCTGGTAGCTGCGTGCCCTCCCGAGCCCTTGTGCCTCTGTGCAGACCCAATCTCCTGGACAGAGACTGCTGGAGCCTTGGGCTCTCTGAGCCAAACTCACTGGGTGCCAGGCACTCACAGAACCATGTGAACCACCACCCCTCCCCACAGCCCTGTTGCTGGATCTGGGTGTATCACAGTCTGGAGCGGCTCCCACAACCAGAACTCCCTGGCTGGGGCAGCCCCAGAGGAGCAACACAGGGTCACTCCCTACAAAGACCCAGCAACAATAGAGTCATCCCGCTGGGGTCTAATCTTGCAGAGGCACCTCCCCAACTCTGAGGACAGCTAGAGGCAATGTTGAAAAAACTATCATGAGATGAAATCAACGGATAAACTCTGGCAATATGAATAATCAGAGTACATCAACTCCCCCAAGGATCACTGGCGCAGATACAACACAAGATCCCATGTACAAACAAATAGCTGAGATGTCAGAAATCGAATTCAGAATCTGGATAGCAAATAAGATCGAAGTAGAATTCCAAGCAGTAACCCAAAAGATATCACAAGAAATCAACGAATTCAAAAAACAAATGACCAAAGATTTTGACACACTGAGACAAGAAGTTGCAGCCCTCAAAGATCTGAGAAATACAGTCGAATCCCTTAATAACAGAATGGAGCAAGCAGAAGAAGGGATTTCTGACATTGAAGACAAAGCTTTTGAACGCTCCCAAACCCTCAAAGAGGAAAAGAAACGGAGGGCAAAAACAGATCACTCTTTCAGCTCAGGGATACTTTGAAGAAAACCAATATTCATCTTATAAGGATCCCGGAAAGTGATGAAGTGGCTTCACAAGGCACAGAGTCTCATCTCCATGAGATTATGAAAGAGAACTTACCAGACATGCCAAGAGATTCTGAAATTCAGATAGTAGTTTCAGAATTCAAGCATGACTCAACCCAAATAAGATATCCCCCAGACAGACCATAATCAATTTCACCAAAGTTAATATGAAGGAGAAAGTTCTGAAAGCAGTCAGACGAAAGAAAACCATCACCTGCAAGGGGAAGAATATTAGAATAACTGCAGATCTCTCTGCTGAAACCTTTCAAGGTAGAAGAGTATGGTCATCAACTTTTCATCTCCTAAAACAAAATAACTTTCAAGCCAGGATCCTGTATCCAGATAAACTGAGTTTCATTTATGACAGCAAAATTAAATACTTTAACGACATCCACATTTGAAGAAATTTGCCATAACTAAACCAGCTCGCCAGGATATTCTTAGACCTATCCCCCATAAAGACCAGTGTAACCCTCCACCACAAAAGTAAACCCACCCAGAAAATTTTGATCACGTTCCAAAATCCACAGTCACAAAAAGATTAAAAATGTCCACCGGCCCCTCGAAAGGCTTATCAATATTCTCAATTAAGTGAATGGTTTAAATTGTCCTCTAAAGAAGCACAGGTTGGCTGACTAGATACAAAAACTCAAGCCAGATATCTGCTGCATACAAGAATCTCATCTTACATTAAAAGACAAATATAGACTCAAGGTGAAGGGATGGTCATCTATACCCCAGACAAATAAAAAGCAGAAAAAAGCAGGCATTGCAATCCTATTCGCAGATGCAATAGGCTTTAAACCAACCAAAATAAGGAAGGATAAGGATGGACACTTCATATTTGTCAAAGGCAATACTCAATCTGATGAGATTTCAATTATTAATATTTATGCACCCAACCAGAATGCACCTAAATTTATAAGAGAAACTCTAACACACACGAGCAACTTGATTTCCACCAGTTCCATAGTAGTTGAAGATTTTAACACCCCTTTAGCAGTGCTGGATAGAAACTCCAAAAAGAAGCTAACCAAAGAAATTTTAGATTTAAACGTAACCATTCAACATCCGGACTTAACAAACATCTACAGAACATTTCATCCCAACAAAACTGAATACACATTCTTCTCATCACCCCATGGAACATACTCCAAAATTGACCACATCCTACTCTACAAATCCAACCTCAGCAAATTTTAAAACATAGAAATTATTCATTGCGTCTTCTCAGACCAGCATGGAATAAAAGTTGAACTCTATAACAACAAGAATCTACATACCCATACAACAACATGGAAGCTAAATAACCTTATGGTGAAGGATAGATGGGTTACAGACAAGATGAAGAAGGAAATCACCAAATTTTTTAAACAAAACAACAATGAAAACACAAATTATCAGAACCTCTGGGCTACTGCAAAGGCAGTCCTAAGAGGGAAATTTATAGCACTGCAAGCCTTCCTCAAGTAAATGGAAAGAGAGGAAATTAATAACTTAATGGGACATCTCAAGCAACTGGAAAAGGAAGAACATTCCAACCCCAAACCCAGCAGAAGAAAAGAAATAACTAAAATTAGAGCAGAATTAAATGAAATTGAAAACAAAAGAATTATAACAACAGATCAATAAATCCAAAAGTTGGTTTTTTGAAAAGATCAATAAAATAGATAAACCTTTGACCAACCTAACGAGGAAAAAAAGAGTAAAATCACTAATCTCATCAATCAGAAATGACAAAGTCGAAATAACAACAGAGGGGAGGAGACAAGATGGCTGACTGAAGCCAGCTCTCCACAGAGGCTCCCATCCAGAAGGAGAGTTAAAGGACAAAAATTCAGCAAGTAACCTGGTGGATTTGAGCTGCACTAAGAGAGAAGGTTGTAGAACGCACGTCAACCCCACTGAGGCGAGCTGCGAACACAAGAATACAAACAAAAGGTACAAAATCCATCACCAAGCGGACGGAAGTCCCCTGCCCCATGAGAACGGCTCAGAGTGCCCCACAAACAACCAGTCAGAGTTCAAAGGTCCTCCCACTACACTCCATGGGAGAGACCGCCTAAAAACTGGACCTACCTCCCCTACTAGGGTGCCACGGCATCCTCCTGCCAGGCATAAAACTGCATAAACTGTATATAGTCTCTACCTGGAATTCTGAGCTCCCAGCGCTCCACTTCGCTCACACTGGGGTCTGGAGGCAAGTCCCGATCAGTCGGCGGAGAGGGGACTGCACCGGAGTGGCAGTTCACTGAGGCACGGTGCGACAGCCGTCTTTTGGTGACAATACAGCCAGGCATAAAACTGTGTAAAGCTCTGTGTGTTCTCTGCCCGCAACCCCAGGCTCCCAGCGCTCCCCGCATTCCCCTCTGCTCTCGCTCCAAGGTCTGGAGGCCTGTCCCCCAGGGGTCCTGATCTTTGGCTATTGCTTGAGGGGTGTAGACAGTGCTGGGCTGCAGCCTGTCGGTGCAGACTCTGGGGTACGGGAGCGGAGAGAGGACAGTTGGCTGGAGGGGAGCTACACCGGAGTGGCCGTTCCCTGAGCCATAAAGCAGCAGCCCTCTTTTGCTAGCAATACGGCTTAATACTGAATATTCTGAAGCCACATCCCAACTCCCTGGGCACCCAGAGACTCTGAGTTTGCCTGAGGAAACTCCAACTTGCAAACCAGGGAAACTCCCAGGGTGGTGCTGACCCAGAGGTCTGCTTTACTAAACCAAAGATGCACCTGGCCCTCAGGGGATCAACAGCCTATAGACAACACAGGAGCAAAGACAAGCTGATTTGGAGCTCAATTCAGCTTCTCTTCTGCAGGGGAAACGCAGAGTTGTTCTGTTCTGTTTTGTCAGTAACATTAATCATGGGCGAGACTGACCTGAGTGAAAACCCGTCAACCTTCATCAAGCGCCTGAGGTTGTCAGGCCTCACCTCCTCCTGCTGGAGAGAGGCAGAGCGCAGCGGCCTGGCAGACTTCCTTGTGATTCAGGGAGGTACAAACTCTTAGAGTACCGATTCACTACAGGCAACTGGGTCAGCCAACTGCAGGGCTATCAGTGACTGGATGTGAAGTGGTGCAAGGTGGGGAAGGAGGCAGCAACCTTCCCAGACTGATTTATTGGCTGGGTGGCTTCTCCTGACTCCACGCAACACTGGAGCAAGCCACACCAGAGGAGTCACCAGACCCCTGTGATCCAGTTCCCAGAGACCTCTTAAACTCTCTCACCCGAGACAGGTGCAGACTGAGACAATTGATTTGGACCTTTTTGAACTGAACCAATCGCCTGAGGACAAATCAGGTGGTGCCCTGAGTGCACGGTGGTAGGAAGGTTTGATTTTTCTTCTCTAATTGTTTGCTGGTGGGGGGCAGGGTGACTTAATTGCTGATATTTCTCCACAGCTGATACTTCAATCCAAAGTATCTGTTTCACTAGGGTGGAACAGAAACCAACTGAAAACAAGACAGAACCACTTAGCCCCACCACACCAGACAGGGCCCACAACACTGTACAGGCCCACGACAAAGCCCCAGGGGAAAAAATCAGAGGGAGTAAAACAACCATGGGGTGGAATCAGCGGAAAAACTCTGGTAACATGAATAACCAGAATAGATCAACCCCCCCAAGGAAAGATATGGCAGATGCAATTGACGATCCCATTCATAAACAACTGGCTGAGAGGTCAGAAATCAAATTCAGAATTTGGATTGCAGACAAGATTACCAAAGTGGAATTAGGAATTTGAGGAGAAATCCAAAAGTTGTCTCAAGAATTTAACGAATTTAAAGACAAAACCACCAAAGACTTAGACACACTGAAGCAAGAATTTGCAGCCCTCAAAGATATGAAAAATACAGTAGAATCCCTCAGCAACAGAATGGAGCAAGCAGAAGAAAGGATTTCTGACATCGAAGATAAAGCCTTTGAACACTCCCAAACTCTCAAAGAGGAAGAGAAATGGAGAGCAAAAATGGATCATTCTCTCCGAGAGCTCTAGGATAATTTGAAGAAGGCAAATATCCGAATCACAGGGGTTCCAGAAACAGATGAAGTGGCCTCACTGGGCACAGAGGACTTTCTGCATGAAATTATGAAAGAGAATTTTCCAGACATGCCTAGAGATTCTGAAATTCAGATAGCGGACAGCTTCAGAACCCCAGCACGATTCAACCCCAATAAGACATTCCCCAGGCATATCATAGTTAACTTCACTAAAGTTAATATGAAGGAGAAAATACTCAAAGCTGCCAGGAGAAAGAAAACCATTACCTTCAAAGGGAAGAATAGAATATTAGAATCACTACAGACCTCTCTGCTGAAACTTTTCAAGCCAGAAGAGGGTGGTCACTGACTTTTAATCTCCTAAAGCAAAATAACTTTCAACCCCGGATCTTCTATCCAGCTAAACTCAGTTTCATTTATGATGGACAAATGAAATACTTTAATGACATTCATATGTTGAAGAAATTTGCCATAACAAAACCAGCTCTTCAGGATATTCTCAGACCTATCCTCCATAATGACCAACCCAATCCTATACCACGAAAGTAAACTCACTCAGAAACTTCGGATCAAACTCCAATTTCCACACTGGCAAAAGGATTAAAAATGTCCACTGACTTTTCAAAAACTCCATACCCAAAACTTCACCAGACTTATCAATATTCTCCATTAATGTAAATGGCTTAAACTGTTCTCTAAAGAGGCATAGGTTAGCTGATTGGATACCAAAACTCAGGCCAGATATTTGTTGCATACAAGAGTCACATCTTAACTTAAAAGACAAATACAGACTCAGGGTGAAAGGATGGTTGTCCATATTTCAGGCAAATGGTAATCAGAAAAAAGCAGGTGTTGCAATTTTACTTGCAGATACAATAGGCTTTAAACCAACAAAAGTAAGGAAGGACAAGAATGGTCACTTCATATTTGTTAAGGGTAATACTCAATATGATGACATCTCAATTATTAATATCTATGCCCTCAACCAGAATGCACCTCAATTTATAAGAGAAACTCTAACAGACATGAGCAACTTGATTTCCTCCAGCTCCATAATCGTCGGAGATTTCAACATTCCTTTGGTAGTGTTGGATTGATCCTCCAACAAGAGCTGAGCAAAGAAATCTTAGATTTAAACCTAACCATCCAACATCTGGATTTAGCAGACATCTACAGAACATTTCATCCCAACAAAACTGAATACACATACTTCTCATCACCCATGGAACTTACTCCAAAATCGATGACATCTTAGGTCACAAGTCTAACCTTAGTAAATTTAAAGGAATAGAAATTATTCCATGCATCTTCTCAGACCACCATGGAATAAAATTTGAGCTGACTAACAACAGGAATCTGCATACTCATACAAAAACACAGAAGTTAAACAACCTTATGCTGAATGATAGCTGGGTCAGAGATGAGATTAAGAAAGAAATCGCCAAGTTTTTGGAACAAAACAACAATGAAGACATGAACTATCAGAACCTCTGGGACACCGCAAAGGCAGTTCTAAGAGGGAAATTTATAGCACTACAAGCCTTCCTCAAGAGAACGGAAAGAGAGGAAGTTAACAACTTAATGGGACATCTCAAGCAACTGGAAAAGGAAGAACATTCCAACCCCAAACCCAGTAGAAAAAAAAGAAATAACTAAAATTGGAGCAGAATTAAATGAAATTGAAAACAAAAGAATAATACAACAGATAAATACATCAAAAAGCTGGTTTTTCGAAAAGGTCAATAAAATAGATAAACCTTTGGCCAGCCTAATCAGGAAAAAAGGAGTAAAATCTCTAGTCTCATCAATCAGAAACAACAAAGATGAAATAACAACAGACTCCTCAGAAATCAAAAAAATCCTTAATGAATATGATAAGAAACTTTATTCTCAGAAATATGAAAATCTGAAGGAAATTGACCAATACTTGGAAGCATGTCACCTTCCAAGACTTAGCCAGAATCAAGTGGAAATGTTGAACAGACCCATATCAAGTTCGGAA
The DNA here is from genome assembly GCF_027406575.1 of Nycticebus coucang. Lineage (NCBI taxonomy): Eukaryota > Metazoa > Chordata > Mammalia > Primates > Lorisidae > Nycticebus > Nycticebus coucang. The sequence continues at coordinate 53,663,352 of NC_069780.1, forward strand.
ATAGCATCAACCATAAAAAACCTCCCTAAAAAGAAAAGCCCAGGACCAGATGGTTTCACGTCTGAATTCTACCAAACCTTTAAAGAGGAATTCGTACCTATATTACTCAACCTGTTCCAAAAGGTAGAAAAAGAAGGAAGACTACCCAATACGTTCTATGAAGCAAACATCACCCTGATCCCCAAACCAGAAAAAGACCCAACAAGAAAAGAAAATTATAGACCGATATCACTAACGAATATAGATGCAAAAATATTCAACAAGATCCTAACAAACAGAATCCAGCAACACATCAAACAAATTATACATCATGACCAAGTTGGTTTTATCCCAGGATCTCAAAGCGGGTTCAATATACGTAAATCTATAAATGTAAACCAGCACATAAACAAAATAAAAAACAAAAACCATATGATTCTCTCAATCGATGCAGAAAAAGCTTTTGATAATATCCAGCATCCCTTCATGATCAGAACACTTAAGAAAATCAGTATAGAAGGGACATTTCTTAAACTGATAGAGACCATCTACAGCAAACCCACAGCCAATATCATATTGAATGGAGTTAAATTGGAATCATTTCCACTCAGATCAGGAACCAGACAAGACTGCCCATTGTCTCCATTGCTTTTTAACATTGTAATGGAAGTTTTAGTCACTGCAATTAGGGAAGAAAAGGTGATCAAGGGTATCCATATAGGGTCAGAAGAGATCAAACTTTCGCTCTTCGCAGATCATATGATACTATATCTGGAAAACACTAGGGACTCTACTACAAAACTTTTAGAAGTGATCAAGGAATACAGCAGTGTCTCAGGTTACAAAATCAACATTCATAAATCGGTAGCCTTTATATATACCAACAACAGTCAAGTTGAAGAAACAGTTAAGGACTCTATCCCATTCACAGTAGTGCCAAAAGAAGATGAAATATTTGGGAATTTATCTAACAAAGGACGTGAAAGATCTCTCTATAAAGAGAATTATGAAACTCTAGGAAAAGAAATAGCTGAAAATATTAACAAATGGAAAAACATACCATGCTAATGGCTGGGAAGAATCAATATTGTTAAAATGTCTATACTACACAAAGCAATATATAATTTCAACGCAATCCCTATTAAAGCTCCACTGTCATACTTTAAAGATCTTGAAAAAACAATACTTCGTTTTATATGGAATCAGAAAAAACCTCGAATAGCCAAGACATTACTCAGAAATAAAAACAAAGCAGGAGGAATTACGCTACCAGACCTCAGACTTTACTACAAATCGATAGTGATCAAAACAGCATGGTATTGGCACAAAAACAGAGAGGTAGATGTCTGGAACAGAATAGAGAACCAAGAGATGAATCCAGCTACTTACCGTTATTTAATCTTTGACAAGCCAATTAAAAACATTCAGTAGGGAAAAGATTCCCTATTTAACAAATGGTGCTGGGTGAACTGGCTGGCAACCTATAGAAGACTGAAACTGGACCCACACCTTTCACCATTAACTAAGATAGACTCTCACTGGATCAAAGATTTAAACTTAAGACATGGGGGAGGGAGACAAGATGGCGGACTAAATCCAGCTTTCAACAGAGGCTCCCGTCCAGAAGGAGAGTTAAGGGACAGGAATTTAGTAAGTATCCTGGTGGACTTGAGCCACACCAAGAGAGAAGGTTGAAGAACGCACATCAACACCACTGAGGCAAGCTGTGATCACAAGGATGCAAACAAAAGGTACAAAATCCACCACCAAGCGGACGGGAGTCCCCCTCCCCCATGAGACTGGCTCAAAAGCCCCACAATTAAACAAACAGGCAGAAATTAAAGGCCCTCCCACTACACTCCACGGGAGAGACCTTCTAAAAACTGGACCTACCTCCCCTACTGGGGTGCCGTGGCGTTCTCCTGCCGGGCATAAAACTGAATAAAACTTTAAACATCCTTTGCCGGCAAACCTGAATCCCCAACACTCCCCTTCCGCCCACTGAGGTCTGGAGGCCTGTCCCCCAGGAGTTCGGATTCTTGAGTGATTTCTCAAGGGGAGTGGACAGTCCCTGAGTTGCGACTGGTCAGCATTGACTCTGAGGCACGCGAGTGAGGAGAGGGCACCGGGCTGAGGGGGAGTTACGCCTCGGCGGCACTTCCCTGTGGTGCGGTGCAGCAGCCCTCCCCGTGCATCAATACAGCCAGGCATAAAACTGAATGAAACTCTAGCTTCCCCCCCCCACTCTCACTCAGGGTCTGGGGGGCCTGTCCCCCAGGAGTTCGGACCCTTGGGTGATTTCTCAAGGGGAGCGCATAGTGCCCGAGCCGCGACTGGTCAGCGCTGACTCTGAGACACGCGAGCGAGGAGAGGGCACCGGGCTGAGGGGAAGTCACGCCTCGGCGGCACTTCCCTGCAGTGCAGTGCAGCAGCCCTCCCCGGGCAACATTACGGCTGGCCAGGCACAAAACTGGATAAAACTCTAGCTTCCCCACTGAGCGCCCCTACTCTCACTCGGGGTCTGGAGGCCAATCCCCCAGGAGTTCGGATCCTTGGGTGATTTCTCGAGGGGAGTGCACAATGCCCGAGCTGCGTCAGGTCAGCGCTGACTCTTAGACACGTGAGCGAGGAGAGGGTACTCTGCTGAGGGGAAATCAAGCCTTGGTGGCACTTCCCTGCAGTGCGGTTCAGCAGCCCTCCCCGGGCGGCAACAATACGGCCGGGCATAAAACTGAATGAAACTCTAGCTTCACCCCCACTCCCACTCGGGGTCTGGGGGCCTGTCCCCCAAGAGTTCGGATGCTTGGGGGATCTCACAAGGGGTGTGGACCCAGCATGAACTGTGGCTGCTCAGTGCTGACTCTGGGGCACGAGACAGAGGAGAAAAGGGTCGGCTGAGTGCCCACACCAGAGCGGCAGTTCCCTGGAGGCAGAGCAACAGCCGTTTTTTCTTTAACGGCAGAACACTCACTTCTGGATATTCTGAGGCCACACCCCCCCGTCTCCCTGGGCAACCAGAGGAGGCCACCGGTGAGCGGGGGATTTCCTGACACTGCTCACAAACCCGGGAAGCTTCCAGGGCGGGCCGACCCAGAGAGGTGATCGGACGCAAACCTTCAGCAGCAAAGAGGACACAAACATCCAGCAGCAAAGACGTTTGAACTCAGAACAGCCCGTCTTCTGTAGGCGATTTCGGCAGGAACAGAGACAGAACCCCACAAAGTTGTCTGTTCTGTTCTGTTCTATTAACAGCACCCATCAGGGACGGGGCTAAGCCTGAGTGAACACCTCCTTCCCATCACCTGCATCAAGCACTCAAAGATGTCAGGCCCCATCTCCTCCTGCTAAATAGCGGCAGTCTGTGGGGACCTGGCAGACTTCCTTGCGAGTCAGGCAGGTGCAAACCCCAGGAGTGTCTGTTCACTGCAGGCAACTGGGTTAGCCATGTGCAGAGATACCAGTGACTGGGTCCGACGGAGGGGCAAAGTGGGGAAGGAGACGTCAACCTTCCCAGACTGCTCTGTTTGCTGGGTGGCTCCTCCTGACTCCACGCTGCACTGGGATGAGCTGTGTCAGAGGAGTCACCAGGCCCCTGTGATCCAGTTCCCAGAGAACTCTTGAACTCTCCCACCCGAGACAGGTGCCAATTGAGACAGTTGATTTGGACCTTTTGAACTGGGCTAATAAACTGAGGACTTTTCAGGCGGTGCCCTGGGTGTGCTGTTGTAGGAAGGTTTGATTCTCCTTTTCCAACTAGGGCCAGAGGGGGGCAGGCGGGGTGACTTAATTGCTGATTTTTCCACACAGCTAAGACTTCAAGCCAGAGTAGAAGTTGCAATAGGATTGAACAGAAACCAGCTGAAAACAAGACAGAACCATTTAGCTCCACCACACAAGACAGGACCCCAGTTTCGCAGGACACAACACTGTACGGGCCCTTGATAAAGCCCCAGGGAAAAAATCAAAGGGAGTAAAATAACCATGGGGCGGAATCAGCGGAAAAACTCTGGTAACATGAATAACCAGAATAGATCAACCCCCCCCCCAAGAAAAGATACGGCAGATGTGATTGAAGATCCCATTCATAAACAAATGGCTGAGATGTCAGAAATCAAATTCAGAATTTGGATTGCAGACAAGATTAATAAAATGGAATTAGGAATTCGAGGAGAAATTCAAAAGTTGTCTCAAGAATTTAACGAATTTAAAGACAAAACCACCAAAGACTTAGACACACTGAAGCAAGAATTTACAGCCCTCAAAGATATGAAAAATACAGTAGAATCCCTCAGCAACAGAATGGAGCAAGCAGAAGAAAGGATTTCTGACATTGAAGATAAAGTCTTCGAACGCTCCCAATCTCTCAAAGAGGAAGAGAAATGGAGAGCAAAAACGGATCACTCACTCAGAGAGCTCTCAGATAATTTGGAAAAAAGCAATTAACGAATTATTGGGATTTCTGAGAATGATGAAGTGGCCTCGAAGGGCACAGAGGCCCTTCTGCATGAAATTATGAAAGAAAATTTTCCAGACATGCCTAGAGAATCTGAAATTCAGATAGCAGACAGCTTCAGAACTCCAGCACGATTCAACCCCAATAAGTCATCCCCCAGACATATCATAATTAGCTTCACTAAAGTTAACATGAAAGAGAAGATTCTCAAAGCAGCCCGGCGAAAGAAAACTATTACGTACAAAGGTAAGAATATTAGAATGACTGCAGATCTCTCTGCTGAAACTTTCAAGCCAGAAGAGAGTGGTTATCAAATTTTAATCTCCTAAAGCAAAATAACTTTCAACCCAGGATCTTGTATCCAGCTAAACTGAGTTTCATCTATGATGGAGAAATTAAATACTTCAATGGCATTCATATGTTGAAAAAATTTGCCATAAGTAAACCAGCTCTTCAGGATATTCTCACACCTATCCTCCACAATGACCAACCCAATCCTATACCACAAAAGTAAACTCACTCAGAAACTTTGGATCAAACTCCAACTTCCACACTGGTGAAAGAATTAAAAATGTCCACTGCACCTTTGAAAAACTCGATACCCAAAATTCCACCAGACTTATCAATACTCTCCATCAATGTGAATGGCTTAAACTGTCCTCTAAAGAGGCATAGGTTAGCTGACTGGATACAAAAACTCAAGCCAGATATTTGTTGCATACAAGAGTCACATCTTAACTTAAAAGACAAATACAGACTCAGGGTGAAAGGATGGTCATCCATATTTCAGGCAAATGGTAATCAGAAAAAAGCAGGTGTTGCAATTTTATTTGCAGATACAGTAGGCTTTAAACCATCAAAAGTAAGGAAGGACAAGAATGGTCACTTCATATTTGTTAAGGGTAATACTCAACATGATGAGATCTCAATTATTAATATCTATGCACCCAACCAGAATGCACCTCAATTTATAAGAGAAACTCTAACAGACATGAGTAACTTGATTTCCTCCAGCTCCATAATCGTCGGAGATTTCAACACTCCTTTGGCAGTGTTGGATCGATCCTCCAGGAAGAAGCTGAGCAAAGAAATCTTAGATTTAAACCTAACCATCCATTATTTAGATTTAGCAGACATCTACAGAACATTTCATCCCAACAAAACTGAATACGCATACTTCTCATCAGCCCACAGAACTCACTCCAAAATTGACCACATTTTAGATCACAAGTCTAACCTCAGTAAATTTAAAGGAATAAAAATTATTCCATGCATCTTCTCTGACCATCATGGAATAAAACTTGAATTGAGTAACAACAGGAATCTGCATACTCATACAAAAACATGGAAGTTAAATAACCTTATGCTGAATGATAGCTGGGTCAGAGACGAGATTAAGAAAGAAATCACCAATTTTTTGGAACAAAACGACAATGAAGACACAAACTATCAGAACCTCTGGGACATGGCAAAGGCAGTTCTAAGAGGGAAATTTATAGCACTGCAAGACTTCCTCAAAGAGAAACGAAAGAGAGGAAGTTAACAACTTAATGGGACATCTCAAGCAACTGGAAAAGGAAGAACATTCCAACCCCAAACCCAGTAGAAGAAAAGAAATAACCAAAATTAGAGCAGAATTAAATGAAATTGAAAACAAAAGAATAATACAACAGATCAATAAATCAAAAAGCTGGTTTTTTGAAAAGGTCAATAAAGTAGATAAACCTCTGGCCAACCTAATCAGAAAAAAAAGAGTAAAATCTCTAATATCATCAATCAGAAACAACAAAGACGAAATAACACAGACTCATCAGAAATCCAAAAAATCCTTAATGAATATTACAAGAAACTTTATTCTCAGAAATATGAAAATCTGAAGGAAATTGACCGATACTTGGAAGCACGCCATCTTGCAAGACTTAACCAGAATCAAGTGGAAATGTTGAACAGACCCATATCAAGTTCAGAAATAGCATCAACTATACAAAACCTCCCTAAAAAGAAAAGCCCGGGTCCAGATGGTTTCACGTCAGAATTCTACCAAACCTTTAAAGAGGAATTAGTACCTATACTACTCAACCTGTTCCAAAAGGTAGAAAAAGAAGGAAGACTACCCAACACGTTCTATGAAGCAAACATCACCCTGATCCCCAAACCAGGAAAAGACCCAACAAGAAAAGATAATTATAGACCAATATCACTAATGAATATAGATGCAAAAATATTCAACAAGATCCTAACAAACAGAATCCAGCAACACATCAAACAAATTATACATCATGACCAAGTTGGTTTTATCCCATGATATCAAGGCTGGTTCAATATATGTAAATCTATAAATGTAATTCAGCACATAAACAAATTAAAAAACAAAAACCATATGATTCTCTCAATCGATGCAGAAAAAGCTTTTGATACTATCCAGCGTCCCTTCATGATCAGAACACTCAAGAAAATTGGTCTAGAAGGGACTTTTCTTAAACTGATAGAGGCCATCTACAGCAAACCCACAGCCAATATCATATTGAATGGAGTTAAATTGGAATCATTTCCACTCAGATCAGGAACCAGACAAGGCTGCCCATTGTCTCCATTGCTTTTCATCATTGTAATGGAAGTTTTAGCCACCGCAATTAGGGAAGAAAAGGCGATCAAGGGTATCCATATAGGGTAAGAAGACATCAAACTTTCGCTCTTCACAGATGATATGATTGTGTATCTGGAAAACACTAGGGACTCTACTACAAAACTCCTAGAAGTGATCAAGGAATACAGCAGTGTCTCCAGTTACAAAATCAACATCCATAAATCGGTAGCCATTATATACACCAACAACAGTCAAGTTGAAAAAGCAGTTAAGGACTCTATCCCATTCACAGTAGTGCCAAAGAAGATGAAATATTTGGGAATTTACCTAATAAAAGACATGAAAGATCTCTATAAAGAGAACTATGAAACTCTAAGAAAAGAAATAGCTGAAAATGTTAACAAATGGAAAAACATACCATGCTCATGGCTGGGAAGAATCAACATTGTCAAAATGTCCATACTACCCAAAGCAATATATAATTTCAATGCACTCCCTATTAAAGCTCCACTGTCATATTTTAAAGACCTTGAAAAAAAATACTTCGTTTTATATGGAATCAGAAAAAACCTCGAATAGCCAAGACATTACTCAGAAATAAAAACAAAGCAGGAGGAATCACACTACCAGACCTCAGACTTTACTACAAATCGATAGTGATCAAAACAGCATGGTATTGGCACAAAAACAGAGAAGTAGATATCTGGAACAGAATAGAGAACCAAGAGATAAATCCAGCTACTTACCACTATTTGATTTTTGACAAGCCAATTAAAAACATTCAGTGGGGAAAAGATTCCCTATTTAACAAATGGTGCTGGGTGAACTGGCTGGCAACCTGCAGAAGACTGAAATTGGATCCACACCTTTCACCATTAACTAAGATAGACTCTCATTGGATTAAAGATTTAAACTTAAGACATGAAACTATAAAAATACTAGAGGAGAATGCAGGGAAAACCCTTGAAGAAATTGGTCTGGGTGAGTATTTCTTGAGGAAATACTCCCGGGCAATTGAAGCAGCTTCAAAAAATACACTACTGGGACTTGATCAAACTAAAAAGCTTCTGCACAGCTAAGAACACTGTAAGTAAAGCAAACAAACAGCCCTCAGAATGGGAGAAGATATTTGCAGGGTATATCTCTGACAAAGGTTTATTAACCAGAATCCACGGAGAACTCAAACGCATCAGCAAGAAAAAAGCAAGGGATCCCATTGCAGGCTCAGCAAGGGATTTGAAGAGAAACTTCTCTGAAGAAGACAGGCGCGCAGCCTTTAGACAGATGAAAAAATGCTCATCATCTTTAATCATCAGAGAAATGCAAATCAAAACTACTTTGAGATACCATCTAACTCCAGTGAGTCTAGCCTATATCACAAAATCCCAAGACCAGAGATGTTGGCACGGATGTGGAGAAAAGGGAACACTTTTGCACTGCTGGTGGGAATGCAAATTAATACATTCCTTTTGGAAAGACATATGGAGAACACTTAGAGATCTAAAAATAGATCTGCCATTCAATCCTGTAATCCCTCTACTGGGCATATACCCAGAAGACCAAAAAGCACATCATAACAAAGATATTTGTACCAGAATGTTTATTGCAGCTCAATTCATAATTGCTAAGTCATGGAAGAAGCCCAAGTGCCCATCGATCCATGAATGGATTAATAAATTGTAGTACATGTACACCATGGAATATTATGCAGCCTTAAAGAAAGATGGAGATTTTACCTCTTTCATGTTTACATGGATGGAGCTGGAACATATTCTTCTTAGTAAAGTGTCTCAAGAATGGAAGAAAAAGTACCCAATGTACTCAGCCCTACTATGAAACTAATTTAGGGTTTGCACATGAAAGCTATAACCCAGTTACAACCTAAGAATAGGGGGAAGGGGGAAAGGGAGGGGGGTAGAGGGAAGGGGATTGGTGGGATTACACCAGCGGTGCATCTTACAAGGGTATATGTGAAACTTGGTAAACGGTCTGTAAAGCTAGTGAATGATGCCCCATGATCATATCAATGTACACAGCTATGATTTAATAGAAAAAATAAATAAATAAATAAATAACAACAGACCCCTCAGAAATTCAAAAAATCCTTAACAAATATTACAACAAACTCTACTCTCAGAAATACGAAAATCTAAAAGAAAACTACCAATACTTGGAAGTACACCACCTACCAAGACTTAGCCAGAATGAAGTGGAAATGTTGAACAGGCCTATATCAAGTTCTGAAATAGCATCAACTATACAAAATCTCCCTAAAAAGAAAAGCCCAGGACCAGATGGCTTTACATCAGAATTCTACCAAACTTTTAAAGAAGAACTAGTACCTATGTTACTAAACCTCTTCCAAAATAAAGAAAAAGAAGGAATACTACCCAACACATTCTACGGAGCTAACATCACCTTGATCCCTAAACCAGGGAAAGACCCAACAAGAAAAGAAAATTATAGACCAATATCACTAATGAATATTGATGCAAAAATATTCAACAAGATCCTAACAAACAGAATCCAGCAACACATCAAAAAAATTATACATCATGACCAAGTGGGATTTATCCCAGGGTCTCAAGGCTGGTTCAACATATGTAAATCTATAAATGTAATTCAGCACATAAACAAACTAAAAAATAAAGACTATATGATTCTCTCAATTGATGCAGAAAAAGCTTTTGATAATATCCAGCATCCCTTCATGATCAGAACACTTAAGAAAATGGGTATAGAAGGGACATTTCTTAAACTAATAGAGGCCATCTACAGCAAACCCACAGCCAATATCGTATTGAATGGAGTTAAATTGAAATCATTTCCTCTTAGATCAGGAACCAAGCAAGGTTGCCCATTGTCTCCATTGCTCTTTAACATTGTAATGGAAGTTTTAGCCATTGCGATTAGGGAAGAAAAGGCGATCAAAGGTATCCACACAGGGTCAGAAGAGATCAAACTTTCAGTCTTCACAGATGATATGATTGTATATCAGGAAAACACTAGGGATTCTACTACAAAACTTTTAGAAGTGATCAAGGAATATAGCAATGTCTCATGCTACAAAATCAACACCCATAAATTGGTACTCTTTATATATACCAACAATAACCAAGCCAAAAAAACAGTCAAGGACTTTACCCCTTTTACAGTAGTGCCAAAGAAGATGAAATATTTGGGAGTTTAGCTAACAAAGGACGTGAAAGATCTCTATAAAGAGAACTATGAAACTTTAAGAAGAGAAATAGTTAAAGATGTTAACAAATGGAAAAACATACCATGCTCAGGGCTGGGAAGAATCAACGTTGTTAAAATGTCTATACTACCCAAAGCAATATAGAATTTTAATGCAATTCCTATCAAAGCTCTATTGCCATATTTTAAAGACCTTGAAAAAATAATACTTTGTTTTATATCAAATCAGAAAAATCCTCAAATAGCCAAAACATTACTCAGCAATAAAAACAAAGCAGAAGGAATCTCGCTACCAGACCTGAGACTGTACTATAAATTGATAATGATCAAAACAGCATGGTACTGGCACAAAAACAGAGAAGTAGATATCTGGAACAGAATACAGAACCAAGAGATGAATCCAGCCACTTACTGTTATTTGATCTTTGACAAGCCAATTACAAACATTCAGTGGGGAAAAGATTCCTTATTTAACAAATTATGCTGGGTGAACTGGCCGGCAATCTGTAAAAGACTGAAACTGGACCCACACCTTTCACCATTAACTAAGATAGACTCTCACTGGATAAAAGATTTAAACTTAAGACATGAAACTATACAAATACTTGAAGAAAGTGCAGGGAAAACTCTTGAAGGAATCGCCTGGGTGAATACTTTATGAGGAGGACTCCTCAGGCAACTGAAGCAGTATCAAAAATACATTACTGGGACGTGATCAAAATAAAAAGCTTCTGCAAACCCAAAACATAGTAAGTAAAGCAAGCAGACAGCCCTCAGAATGGGAGTAAATATTTGCAGGTTATACCTCCAATAAAGGTTTAATAACCAGAATCTACAGAGAACTCAAGTGTTTAGCAAGAAAAAAACAAGTGATCCCATCTCAGGGTGGGCAAAGGACTTGAAGAGAAACTTCTCTAAAGAAGACAGATGCACAATCTACAAACACATGAAAAAAGCTCACCATCCTTAATCATCAGAGAAATGCAAATCAAAACTACTTTGAGATATCACCTAACCCCAGTGAGAGTAGCCCACATAACAAAATCCCTAAAACCAGAGATGTTGGTGTGGATGTGGAGAAAGGGCACACTTCTACATTCCTGGTGGGAATGCACACTAATACATTCCTTTTGGAAGGATGTTTGGAGAACACTTAGAGATCTAAAAATAGACCTGCCATTCGATCCTGTAATTCTTTACTAGCTATATACCCAGAAGACCAAATATCACAACATAAAAAAGACACCTGTACCACAATGTTTATTGCAGCCCAATTCATAATTGCTAAGTCATGGAAGAAGCCCAAGTGCCTATCGACCCACAAATGGACTAGCAAATTGTGGTACATGTATACCATGGAATATTATGCAGCCTTAAAGAAAGATGGAGACTTTACCTCTTTCATGTTTACATGGATGGAGCTGGAACATATTCTTCTTAGCAAAGTATCTCAGGAATGGAAGAAAAAGTATCCAATGTACTCAGCCCTACTATGAAGCTAATTTATAGCTTTCACATGAAGGCTATAACCCAACTACAGCACAAGAATATGGGGGGAGGGGAAGGGAGGGGGGAGGTTAGGGTGGATGGAAGGTAATAGGTGGGGCCACACCTATGGTGCATCTTAGAATGGGCAAAGGCGAAACTTACTAAATGCAGAATACAAATATCTACATACAATAACTAAGAAAATGCCATGAAGGCTACATTGAACAGTTTGATGAGATTATTTCAGATTGTATATGAAACCAGCACATTGTACCCCTTGATTGCACTAATGTACATAGCTATGATTTAACAATAAAAAATAAATAGGGAGGCACCTGTGGCTCAGTGAGTAGGGCACCGGCCCCATATGCCAAGGGTGGCAGGTTCAAACCCAGCCCCGGCCAAACTGCAACAACAAAAAAAAATAGCCGGGTATTGTGGTGGGCGCCTGTAGTCCCAGCTGCTCGGGAGGCTGAGGCAAGAGAATCACGTAAGCCCAAGAGCTGGAGGTTGCTGTGAGCTGTGTGACGCCATGGCACTCTACCAGAGGGTGGTAAAGTGAGACTCTGTCTCTACAAAAAATAAATAAATAAATAAATAAATAAATGAATAAATAAAAAAGAATAAACCTACCAAACTTATCTTGTGTATAACCCAGGAACTCTCTCTACATAGAAACCTATGGGATGGGTCCAATGTAAGAAGTATACTTTTTTTTTGAAACTCAACTTAATCAATCTCCATTCTACTTGGCAGCAGAAAATTTTAACTCATTAATTCAGCTTAAATTCAGTTAACTTGGTATTTTCTTAGTAAAATAAATATAAGGTAAATTCAATATAGGGTTCTCTCTTCCCTCCCCCATCTAAATTCCAGTTGGCCTACTGTCATGGCATCAGGGAAAGGCACCTGCCTCTCCCCCATTGCTGGTTTCTGCTGAGATGTATCTCATTCCACATGACTCACAGAAAGAATCACATCTCCATGCTGGCATCAGCTGAGAAGGACACCTACCTAGCTGGGCTGCTTTCCAGTGTTGGTTCTTTATTACAAAGGCAAGGCCTCTTCACAACTGCCTATTTTCAGTGCCACATCAGCATTGCTCCTGGATGAACAGGAAAATATCTGACTCCTTTTCACAACACATGTGAGAACACAGAGATTCTTTTAGCAACCCTGTGCTGTCTCCAGCTACTCTGTGGCCCTACAGATAAGGACAGTATCAAGACAGGGACAGGGGCACATTCCCTCTCTCCTCTGAGATTACCCAACCCTGAAGCTAGAACTGTCACTGCAAGAGGTGTAGGCAAAATGTCTGACACCACTCCTTTCCAACTCTATCTCCACATTAAAAGGAATCTTTATCAGATCTAGGGGAGAAAAAATATTCTCTTGTTATTATATATTCTCGCCAATCTTCCAACATTTTCTTTTAACTATGATCTCTACCCAGAGTTTTAAACTCAAAAGCTGGAATTAACTCTTTTGTTTTCAGTCATTCTGCCAGGTCCTCCTTCTCTGAAATGGTGAGCTCAGTCTGCCTAAAAAGTGGGTAAAATTAAAAAAAAATTAATACTAAAAATAGAAATTTTTACCAATTTGAACCAAGTTGAATTCCTGTATTTGAAGCATTGGGACTAGGACCACAGAAGCATAGAAAGCATGACAAAGCACAGTTTCTAAAGTTAAATAAACTATGAATACTTGTTTTCAGAGTGACTTGGCCGACTTCTCCAGGACTATTTTATAATAATCTTCGGGCTGCCTTAACAAATGACTTGAGAAATCAACTGAAAAGACCTGTGTAAGCTTCTCTAGCTAAGCCTTCAAGTGTTTGTTAACAGTGATGGTTAATATTATGCATCTACTTGACTGGGCTAAGGGATATCAAGATATCTAGTAAAGTCATTCCTGACTGTGCCTATGAGGCTGTTTCTAGAAGAGATGTGAATTGGTGAAATAAGTAAAGCAAAGGCACAGTGTGGCTGCCTCAGTGTGGATAGGCCTCCTCCAACCCACTGAGAACTAAATTAGAAGAAAAAAAAGAAAGTGGAGGAAGGGAGAATTCACTTCCTTTGAGCTGGAGATCCATCTTCTCCTGCTTTCAGACAATTAGCATTCCTGGTTCTTGAGTCTTTAGACTTATCACAATTTATACCGTCAGCTCCCTGGTTCTTAGGCCTTCAGATCAGTACTAAATTATACCACCAGTTTTCCCAGTTCTCCACATAACAGATTGTAGAACTTCTCAACCTCTGTAGTTGTTCAGCCAATTCCTACAACAGAAATAGAGAAGGGGAAAGAGTGCAGAACAGAAATAGACCCCATGAGCTCTGTTCTCTAGACGATACTAATACATTAACTATGGCAAGAGGAGAGGAAAAGTCACATGCCAATCAGAGACTTCAGAGCAAACATCAGCAGAATGTCAATGAAAAGAACCAGTCCAAGAATCAGACCACAACCCAGTGCCAGAGGGTACTATGCAGAGGTCTCCAATGTCACTCTCAGACTCTATCTTGAAGAAAATTGTGGAAAGGGTATTGAAATCTTAAGGGCCATAAGTCTAAACTAAAAGACATTGGGCCATCAAAAATCAACTAAACAAAAATGGAGGGAAAGATTATAAATTGAAAAATAGAAATTATATTTTGTTCTTAGCTACCCAGTAAGGTTGTTAACCAAAGGGGAAAAAAGCAATTTTTTTTTTTTTTTTTGCATATCTGACCATGGTAAGACTGCTGCTTTGTGATCCAGTCCTCCAAAATCAATCTTTCCAACAAGACGTGCCAAAATGGAATGAGGCAAGACAGTACCAACTGCTCCCACCTAGCAAATCACAGTAGTCCAAACCCAACTATCCAAAAAGTCTGTGGTATGTTTACTATTTGGGCCGAGTTATGGATACTAACATAATTAAAAGAAAGAAAAACACATGGAAGGAAAGATGGAAGGATGGGAAAGAGAAGGGGGAAAATGAAGGCAGGAAAGGCGGCTGAAAGAAAAGGAGAAAGAAAATGGGGAAGAAAGACAGCAACAAAATGACTTACATTGTATATAATAACTCATTGGTAAAATCATTTCCTCAACAAGTTATGAGTGAAATGAAAACTGATGACAGTGCCAGATTGTTCAAATACGTAATGCTTTAAAAATTTCACTTGAGTATGTGCCCAGTGAATTAAGAGCAATAAAAAAAATTTGAAGGTTTCCTATTTTTACCTAATCTCATGGTTGAGTCTCTGCTCCAAAAAAAACTTAAAAATCTCTACACTGCAAAAGTAAAATTATTTATCTGTGAAATCTTATGAAGGCTGCCTTTTATAGTGAATGAATGAATGAATGAAAAAGAAAGAGACAGAGGGGAGGAGGAAGGAAGGGAGAGAGAGAAAGAGAGAAAGGAAACACCATAGGAAGAAAAGAGGGTGGAGAGAGGAAGGAAGAGAAAAAATAAAAGGAAGAAAGAAGGAAGGAACGGGGGAGACACAGGGGGCAAAGGAAGGAGGGAAAAGCCTAGAGAGAAGGAACATAAATCAACACAACCCCCTTAAACATTTATGCTTTAATGACTTTTATCAATGTCTCCGAATCTTCCCGCAATTTTAGGTAAGTTATAAAACCCAGGCCCATTTACCAATTGATGTTCTGTGCTACTGCTCAAAGCTGGAAAAGTTACAATCCTCTCAGCAGAGTTGTAACCCATTTACCAGACTACACTGTAAATGAGCCTTCTTTCCTGCTGGGCTCCCCAGAAAGGGTATAATGGCAAGTCCAGCCACAATAATTGCTTCACAGATGTCTTCAAGGAGATTTGAGAAGACCCAAAAGCCCACAAAACTTATTGACTTAAATAAAGAATACACAAAGAAGTTTTATTTTCGATTCCAATTTCTTCATTTTTTTTTTATTGTTTTCCCCCAGCATACAGCAGTCTTTGTACCTGTGAATTTCCCTAAATGACTATGTCCCAAAGTAGGCATGAAAAAGATAATTCATGCTCTTGATAAATTCATATAAGACATGGCTTTGAAAGTGAAAAACAAATCAACTCCTTCTTTCTTCTAAACTTTCTTTCATGTCAAAGGTTAGTTTCATTTATTCAACAACCTAGACCTCAGCACTTGAAAAATAATGAGTATATCCAAGTGCTATCAACAGCTAAGATTTTAGAAACACAAACAGAAAGCCTTTAGAAAAGTAACTCAGGGTTAGCAACTAAAGAAGAGTTCACAGTTTTGCTAGTCTAGAAATAAGCTATTGCAACATGTTCATTTGCTAACTCCCCCATAACACACCAGAAAAGTTTAAAAATTAGCGTTTTGACATAAACTGTTTGACTTACTCTTAGCACACACTAAAATCATGAATGTTTACCCTATAAGTAAAACTGCCAAGAATGTAGCAATTAAAAAAATAAATCCATCTTTTTTTTAGGAAAAGCATAACAATTATACCTACATATCAAGCCAACAACAAATCCCAACAACAGATTACCTATTGAGTCAGACATAAATTTTTGTAATAAACTTATTCCTTGTTCTTTCACTCCCACCATTTCCAAGTTAGTGAGAGCAAACCTCTCACAGGTCACCAAAGAACTTAACTTTAAATAGCGAACAACCTGCATATCAGTCACACTTCAATCCATTATGGATAAGATTGGGAGCTCTCTTTATGTTTAACTTACATGTGAAATGTTACAAAGTTGTGAGTGAAAGGAGGAAGGCCACAAAATTTACCTGCCACAGTACCCTTACTTAACCCATCTGCTATCATGAACTGTCTCTTCTAGTCCATGAATGCTCGGTCTGTGTTAGGACAAGAATAATAGCTAACATATAATGAGTGTTTACTTTGTGCCAGGCACTGTTTAAAGCAATGACAGAAATGTATAATATTCATAACAATTTCTATCTCTTGAAAGAAGAACCAAAACTAATTGAGAATATGAGAAAATGAAAACAGTGTGATTTATCTGGGTGGCTAAATCATGAATTAATGTTTTCTTTCTTTTTGATTGCCATTAGCGTGATTATTATATACACATAGTAAAAATGTATATAAAGTTTCTTTAAAACCTCTTCCAAACTCAATTTCCCATGTGGAAAATAAGGATAATAATAGTACCTTCCTCCTAAAGTTACCACATTACTTTTATATATTGAAAAAAACTTCCCAAAATGCCACTTTTAGTCATACAATATTCAGCTGCTTATTAGACCTCATCAGACTTATTAGCTGGTCAAGAGAGTTGCCCTTTTTTATCTCACTACTTCACAGTACCATCTTCCACTCTAATTGGCCCAACTCCAAAGCTACATTATTTCTTGCTGCCTATCTTAACTCACATTCCTAAGTCTCCCCCATCCTGCATTGCTTAACTAAATGCCTGTGATACGCTTGACACCTTTTGAAGGTTATTTAATTCTTTCTGCAATCCTAGAGATAGTTAACTGTATCCCCATTAGACACATGAGGATTAGAGACAATGTGATTTATGCAGGGTGGGAAAGCCAAGGTTCTCTCTGAGTTATGCTAATCCATCCTCCACTTAACAAAGAGTCTTTAAATGTATATGCTCTTGTGTTTAACATATGTTAAGTTACTTGAAGTTCACATCTCATGCAGGGTACACCATAACTGCTTAGTTAATACTGATGACCTGCATTGGCAAATGTGATATGAAGTTCACATAAAAGAAACACTCTTTAAATATTAAATCATTTCAAACATTTCTAAAAGGTCTATAAAATACCAGACACTTCATACAGCCTGGTAGAGGTATCAGGAAAGCAACATCATAAACACTCATTGGGTGTTTGAAAATAATGATGAGAAACTCTTGAGAGAATTGGACCCCTGACAGAAGGGAGTAGAACTGTGAGAGGAAGATCTGAGTTGCCCTGAAAGCCATTATGCATCCAAATACATCTTAAGAAGAAGTGGTAAAGATAGAGTGTTTCTATCACTTTTTATGCATTTCCCTTTCTTTTGACCCTAGAGGTCCACATCAGCTCAAGCAAAGTTTTAGAAGACAACTAAATTGAGTTGTTTAACTACCACTAAGTAAAGTCTGACATACTTCTTAATGCTGTTTCCAGAGGTCTTGATTCAAACAGAAAGAGGTGGAACAATGCCTAGAGAACTCTCAGCAACCACTCACCCAACTCTCCCCTGGCATTACCAAGGAATATCCAGGCAGATACACTGAGTTACCATCACTGTCCCTCTCACTCCAGGCACCATAACCACACTGCAGAGCTTCCAGCCCTACAGTGCTGGGGATGTAGCTACTGCAGGATAAGCCCACAGCTACAGAGCTACCAGGAGAAAGCAAACCTTTGATACTCTCGTGTATTTCAACATTAGTGTGTCACTGATGGTAATACAAATTGCTTGGGACTTAAAAATTTGTAGACTTGGGACTTGAGATTTTTCAAATTTACTATGGTGTGAAAGCTGTATGTATTCAGGAGAAAGTGCTACCACACTCCCTGGAAATGCTAGGCAGTAGCAGCGAGCAGCAGCTCCCATTCAGCCACAAGATCAGGAATTCCAGCAAACAACTAACACTGTTTTGCTAGAGATTTTGTGCAACTGTAGGCTAATTGTAAGTGTTCTTAGCATGTTTAAGGTAGGCTAAGCTAAGCTATGATGTTTGGTAGGCTAGTTGTATTAAATGCACTTTAGTCTTAACAGTATTTTCAGCCTGGGAGGGGTTTATCCATACACAACCCCATAGTAAGTCAAGAAGCATCTGTACCCACAAAAGAAAACTCATCACTTTTCAAACAGACTCACTGGCAAACTTTATAAACTAATAATTTCCATCACCAAGGCTCTTAACTGCCCCTTAACAATGTCCTGTGGAAACAGGAGAAAAACAGCGGTTAAAAGCTTCTAGCTTCTCACTCAGTCCTGCCTACAAGTCTCTCCGTGACTTTTATTCAGGGCATGAGGCAGCTGGCGCGCAGCCAACTCCATCCTTCAACAGCCTTGCTCCTCTGGTTTCCAGGGGTCAGACACAACACTCCAGCTGCCAGTTCTATGCTCACTCACAGGGTGAAGGATCTTTTCCACAGAAAGGTAAGGTTAATAAACAGCCCAAAGCACAGGCTCCTTATTCTCTCTTCTCTCCTCTTCTCCCCTATGCCAAGAGACCTCCCTCTTGTTTTGTAATGCCTTCTGTCACCAAACAATTAAGCCAATTGCTCTGCACCCACCCCCAACACCCTGATTTGAAGAGAATATGAATGTAACCAGGCTTGGGCCAGGAGAGGAAGAGAGCATGCTATTTCGCTGGGAAGTCTGTTTACTAAAGCACTTCCCTTCTCAAGAACTGGGTTAAATACTTACAAAAAAATTAATGAAGTATTATAAACCTCAAGTCTTCAGGCACATTTATCCACAATGCCATATCAGACAAGAAGGTGTTTGCTTGGGTTTTTCTTTCCTAAGAAATGCTAAACTATCCAAGAAAAATCTAAAAAATATAAATATAATATATAACGTATATTTGTATGTGTATAATATACACATATAAAATATTTTTATAATTATATATTTTATATATTATTATATAATTATAGTATGTAAAAATAGTTATGTATAATTATGCATTACTTATATTTTGAATTTATATATTATTTGTTTATATACTTATGTATGAAAAAATATATAAACAGAAAAT
Source organism: Nycticebus coucang (assembly GCF_027406575.1). NCBI lineage: Eukaryota > Metazoa > Chordata > Mammalia > Primates > Lorisidae > Nycticebus > Nycticebus coucang. The sequence continues at coordinate 53,682,747 of NC_069780.1, forward strand.
ACACATATAAAATATTCATGTTTTATATATTTTATATAAAATATGCTCATGTAAATACATATTAACAAAAACATTTCAAATAACACATTAATATGGATTTTATATATAAACATAATATGTCATAAAATGTAGAATATATATACACATATATCCTTACCCCAAATAAGACCTGCAAGAGTCATTCAAGTCCTATACTGAAATTTCTTCTACTCCTTATTTTCTGTGTTTTTTGTTTATGTTATGAATAGGGGATGGGGTGAGCATTACAAAATCACCACATCTAATGAATTCTAGCTCTGTTACTGATTATAATGAAAACATCAACAGTTCTACAACCTTAAGTGTCTTCACTGTTTTAAAAAACTCTCATTTTTAAGAGGAAGATAAAGGAATTACGAGTAAAAATTTCACTCCTAAATATAGACTAAAATAATTTTTTAATGGATTTCACAGGTCAATATAACCAATCTGAAGTAGAAACTAAAACTGAAGAGAAAAAAGTCCTTCAATAAAGGTAAAACAAATATGATATTTATTCCATGATACACAGATAATTTTAATAATATAGTCTCCAGCCTTGGAAAATGGAAGCTTATCAGTTTTAGAATGTTTATGGGCCTATCTAATTCACAGGGAATCTGTGAGAATGAAGAATCTATCCATGTAAAGTTCTCGTTTCCCTATTTTGTATTTGTTTAACTTGCCAGTCAACCTAATTTCATGAAAGGACTTGAGGCAGAATTTGTTTCTAAACTGTAGAAGACCCTGCTAGGGAAAGTGGTGGCAGCAATGGAAATAATACTAATAGGAATGCTGCTTTTCCTGTCCTCCCCAGACCAGACTCCTACACAACCAGGGCAGTGCTGTCCTACTGTGGTCCTTGGATTCAAAGAAAAATAAACAAACATTTCACCATTTGGCACTGTGTCTGACTTTCAAAGCCATTCCACCAAATGTTAAAAATAAATAATTATACAGTTTATGTATACAACTTACATTGTTTATGACAATTATGAAAAAAGAAAGGCAGAAAGAAGAGGAAATATTTTCTTTTGGCATTTCCAAGCAGCTTCTGAAATAACAATTATTGCATTGTGAGAATATATATTGCCTCAGTAAATTCTATTCCCCCCAGGAACTACCAAAATTGCATTCTGCAAACACTGAAAAAAAGAACACATTACTGCCAAATACAAAGACAATATCTATCAGCCAAAGAGTTCAGAGAATGATAGCACTCTCTAACAGATTTCCTTTTCACTCCAAGTATGTGGTAAAATACCTTTGCAGCTCAGATAGATGCATTTAGCACCTTACACACCTTGAAAGCAATTTATGAATTTCACTAAAAATGTTTACTATCAATGCCACATCTCTTTTCCCTCCCCTCTTCTCCCCTTCCCTCCCCTCCTCTTCCCTTTTCTAATATGGAGACAGGGTCTTTCTCGGTTGCCTGGGCATGAGGGCAAATGGTGTCATCACAGCTCACTGCAGCCTCAAACTCCTGGGCTCAAGCAATGCTCCCACAAAATGCTGGGATTACTGGAATGAGGCACCACTGAAATTTTTGTTTCATCACATACCTGCTAATAACTTATCAAATACTAACATTCCCAGAATACTGTTTAGAAATCAGTTATACAAAATTAATAACTTATTATCCAGCAGTATGGATAATAAAAATATGTAAATGTGCTGATTTTAAAGACCAAAAGAATATTTACAGATAAATAAGAATAAAGCATACTCTTCAAACATTACACTCAATAGTCCTGGCTCCTACTTTCATATATCTCTCATTTAGTCTTATTCATTTTCTCTATCTTTTTCACAATTTCTATTTCCCTAATTTTATTTCTCAATAAAAGTTAATGATTAGGGGACGGCGCCTGTGGCTCAAGGAGTAGGGCGCCAGTCCCATATGCCGGAGGTGGTGGGTTCAAACCCAGCCCCGGCCAAAAAAAAAAAAAAAAAGTTAATGATTAGGGATGGCACCTGTGGCTCAAAGGAGTAGGGCGCCAGCCCCATATGCTGGGGTGGCGGGTTCAAACACAGCCCCGGCCCAAAACTGCAAAATAAAAAAAGTTAATGATTATCTAAACCAATCTTTACTCAGATTTTGATTTATAGATAAAAGAAAACCCAAACATAACGAATTGAAAAATACACTGAGGGAAAAAAAAGAAATCTACACTGAGCCTCTGTAAATAATAAAGAAAATAAATATGTTATGAAAATGACAAATACGTGCATTAAAACAAAATGTTTCCCTTTACAGAAACACAACAATTTTAGCTAACATAAAGATGATGGAGAAAAGCTAGAGCATGTGCAGAATAACTCACGGGAGACACAGAATGGATGACAGTAGTTGGCTCTAGGAAAAAGATAAGAGGATTTTTTTTATTCTTTTATTAAAAAAAATAATGATAACTAGAATCCACAAAACCAACACAAGAATAAGGTATGGTTTGCCATCTACATCAGATATGTAGATTTCATATTTAGTTAAAAGACTAAACATTAAAATTATATGTTTAAGCCTTGTAACTGAAAAGAAATATCAGGATCTCTGCAGAAAAAACAATTATTCAAGCAAACAAACAAACCAAAAAGCTGATGCTGCTGTGTGGTACTCAGTTTATACATCTGACTTTTAATTCAATATCAGAAAATCCTCAGGGGCATGTGAATTGAAATAAATGTGTAAGAAATGAAAATTATGGAATCCATAGTCAGTGACTAAGAAACAAGCATTTCAAATGGAAGAAGAAACACTTAGTTTTCTGGGCATTGATACAATAAAACAGACGGAAAGTCCCAGGGAAACAGAGACTTAAGACATGCATGATTCAAAGCTGTAAAGATTAGTATATAAATATTGAAAAGATAATCCAGGAAAAGAAAAACTTAGTATATTAAGGATCACTGCAGTTTTATTTCAAAATGTGAAATTTAGTAAATAACCTAAATGTGCAGTAATAAAGGAGCTATTTAAAGTTATAGAACAACTCTTCAACCAGTATCATGAATTTTCATCACAAAAACTGTGTAACATGAAAATTATTTTTATCTAATCCTACATAATAAAACAGAATATAAAACTTCATGTTTGGCCATCATAAAAATATATATATGTCTGTGTATCAAGTTTGCAGTAATTGACTGCTACAGCTCCAAAGGCATGGAGAAAAACAAGGTAAAGGCTAAGATGCCTAATGTTTAATTACACACACACACACATACCCCTCTGATACTCTATCACAAATACTATCACTTCTTTGAATCTCAGCTAGGAGTGGACACATATCTCGGTCACACGAGAAACACCTCCCAAAAGACTTTCCTCTTGCTCAACTTTGAGAAATTCTCCACAATAACCCATACGCTTCCAGGATTAGAATACTTCTGCCTACATCAATTCAAGCCTGGCTGGCTTCCTTTAGAAGCATAATCCCAAACTTAATGGTCTTCATTGACTCTAAAATCCTGAAATACAAAAGATTTTTATATCCTCTCTGACAGGTTGTAAGAGGTGATGTTGGAAAGGAAATAGGAAATTGGGAAGAAGAATAAATTCAAAAGAGGAAAATATGATACATTTGTCCATTCATCCAACAAAAAGCACTTAGTACACAGTACATTCCAGACATGGAGAATACAGCAGCAAACAAAAGAAATACAATCAGGTATTGTAATTGTGCTCCTCATCAGGGAGCACAATTAATGATGAGTTTTATTTTAGACACACTGAATTTGAGTTACTTCCAGGATATGCTTGTAGATAGAAATATGGCTTTCAAAAACAAAAGTACAGGCAAGACTCCCTACAGGTTTAGTTTTAGATGCTAAGCACACAGAAATTGAATATTTAGGGGGACTGTATGAATGTTTCTGAGAATACAGTGCAGGCTTGCTGTAAAGGACACTAAATAAGATGTTAATTCCACAAATCTTGGAGATATCAGAGGTGGAAGTTTACTGGTGATGAATGATGAGGTCTACATTATAGTCACGATGGTTCTGGCTGAGGTGAAATGCAGATAGGCGTCAGATGCCTCCACTAAGTTGGAGGAGTAGAAAAATCGTTTAATTAGCTTACTTTTTTTAGCGTATGAGCAATTTAAACCAACACAAGAGGGCTTAGGATAAATTATAATAGTATTTCCACAGATAATCATTCTGAAAGAGATGGAAAGTTTAAAGGAGATTGACATGCCTCAAGAGACCTAAAGGGAGAAAATTCTCATGCATACAAATAATAAAGTGGACTGGAGGTGAGCCAAAAAAGAAGAAAAATTAAAAACTATAAAAGCTAAGTATATGAACCATAAGAAATGTATCTGAGGAGAAAAAATGTCAGGGAAAACATAAAATATATATATATATATATATATATGTATATATAGCTTTAAGAGCTTTAGAAAACTTGGAAAAAAATAATTAGAGATAAAGAAGACACAAAAGAAACCAATAACTATATCGAATGTGGCTCAAATAATGATGTCAAGAACTTTTATTCAAAGGACAAATACTATAAAGACATTTGTACCACTAGTGATCTAATTCTCCTTCTCTCATCAATGTTGCAACCATAAACAATAAGCTACAGATCTGGAGACTATGAAATAATCAAAATTAAAAGCACATTTTGGGGAGGTAACATTGGGTAACACTGCTACGTCCATTTAAAAGGCAGCAATAAATGAGCAACTCAAACGAATAAAAAGATCCAAATTCTCCACATCGATAGAATGTTTGGTTAATGTTGCCATGGTATTTAGATTTGCATAATTGAGCAAGAGGTATTTTTCAGCAAATCTGATGTTTTTAATAGTATTTCAATATTTCTTCTCTGACATCAGTTTTTAAAATTATGAAACTCCAAAGTCTGTCAGACCATTTAGTAATTATGTAATTTATTAACTTGGGAAGGTGGATGGGTAATTTAGTATTTCATTTCAAAAAATATTTTTAAGAGCTAGAATTTGTTGAATCTGGTGAATTTTTCCATATTTTTATGAGGATGAAATGTTATTAAGACCTACAAACAAAATGTATTTTTATTAAAAATGACTAATGCTTAGTGAAAAGTTCAAAGGCTGGGAAAGAAACACTAAAAAGAGTTTTTAAAGCAACAGTTCAACTCTCTAGGTTACTGGAAAAATCATTTTCAGAGTTAACCTTCATGGTTATCCAGCAGCTGGGAAAGCAGCTTATTTTAGTAAGCAGTTAATAAATGTCACACACTCTTCTTGAAAGAGTCAAAATATGTTACCTGCAAAGACTGCAAATGAGTCTTTAAAAGTAGACAAAATATACAACAGATTTAACACACAATGTATATGATATTTAAAGATACCTCTCAACTAAATGCAATGTATGATCCATGATTGGCTCATGGATCCAAAAAAATAAATAAATAAGGCTATAGAATGAGAGAGCGGGAGCGGGAAGGGGTTGAGGTGCAATCAGTGAATGGGCTTTGGGTTGGGATGTCTGGTTATTTGTGAGACATAACCACGAGAGGGACTCTACCTAACAAAATCAAATACTTTGACCTGGTTGTACCCTCACATTAACCTGAAATAAATTTATTTAAATAAATAAGGTTGTAAGAAATATTTTTGTTATATTTGAGAAAATTTAAATGTAGAATCAATATTAAATTAATATTATTGATTTGATGTTAAGGTTCCTGGGTTTAATAATGTTTTCAGATTTAGGTTGAATTTTCTTGTCCTTTAAAGATTCATGCTGAAGTATGTAAGGTGAAATGTCATGATGTCTGCAACTTATTTTCAAATGTTTGTATTAAGTGTGAATTGTGTGTGTGCACATACAGAGATAAAGCAAATGTCTCAAAGCATTAAAAATTGGTAAATCTAGATGTAGTCTATATAAGCATTCATTACGCTATTATTTCAACTTTTCAACAGGTTTGTAATTTTTATTAAAAATCTGGGCAGCACGGGCAAGATATCTCAATCAGACATTATTAGAAAATAGAATCTCCACAGAGAGCCAAAGCAAAACTTGATAGGAAAATATCACCAGAAAAATACATTTAACATTTATATTATACATGATACACTGCAGTAGTTGTCTCAGGCTCCCAAGAACATGTAATCAAAGGTCAATACCATCAATAAGCATAAAAAATATTTAAATAAAAAAGAACACCTATATAAAATAATAAAGTAAGCATATGCCCTAATTATCACCCCTCTTCTGTCTGGACAAGGAAAAGCTACGGAGATTTGGCAAAATTCATTCCATACTTTAAGGCTGCATTCCCACCCCCAGGCCTCAATGCCACCAATCTATGGCCTGTTAGGAACCAGGCCACATAACAGGAAGTAAGCACAAGCAAGCAGCAAAGCTTCATCTGTCTTTACAGCTCCTCCCCATTGCTCTCATCACCTCATGAGCTCCACCTTCTGTCAGATCCCCACATCCCACATACCCCTTGCTTATGCAAAAATTGTCTAAACCGGTGCCAAAAATGTTGGAGACCACTAAATTCAAAGTTCTACATACATTGTACCACCTTTTGGGGGCTCACAGGGATACAGAAAGTTCAACTGGTATCACTCTTTCTTCTAAGAAATTAGAGTGGCCATTTAAGAGAGACCTTATTTTGTGAGGAAAAACATCTTATTTCTTCACATAAAACTAGCTTAGAAATTATAAAAGAGTATTTTGTGCTAAATTAAAAACTTTCCCTCTCCCCAACTCCTGCTTTCCCTTATGAGTCAGCTCAAGTATTCTTTCTTAAGAGCATTTTCCAAGTTAGATGTCTCTCCACGTTCCCTTACATATTTCATGGCATTACTACCACTGATTTTTCTTTTTCGCACTGACCCAGCCCTTCTTAGGTGCTTTATATACAAGAATGAATAAGATACTTGTCATGCCTTTACCAAATTTATAGCCTAGTAGTGGAGACACCCAAGCAAATAAATAATCATATCTATCATCTAATCTCATACCTTCTACCCACTTGTGGAAATGACAAACCTTGAACTCCTCTTTTGAGTTCTCTCTTTTCTTCACTGACATCTAGGCCATTGGAAAATTAATTCCACTACCAAACATATCCTGAATGCATCAGTTTCTCTCCATTTTCATTATTACCCTGATTTAAACACTTCCTCCCATTACTTTAATTGCTACAATGAAACACAATTGCTTGCCCATAATGGCCTTCCTTTCTTGACTCCCTACAATTTGTTTTCCAAACAGGAGCCAGAGTGATATTTTAAAGCATGAAACAGATCATGTCAATATCCTGCCTAAACCCTTCCAATTTAGGATAAAATCCAAATTCTTTACCATGACTCCAAACCAAGTTCTATACGATCAGGAACTGTCTACATCTCCACCCTAATCTTCAAGTCTGTTTCTTACATAGTACACTTTTGCGCACTGTTCTTTCTCTTCCTTAAATATACCAAGATGTTCCTTCTCTTCCACTTCTGCATTAATAGTTCCCCTTTGCCTGGAATGCTATGGATGTTTGACTGGCACATTATTATCACATAGGTCTCAATGAAAATGATATTTCTTGGGCTGGGCACAGTGGCTCATGCCTGTAACCTAGCACTCTGGGAGGCCAAGGTAGGTGGATTGCTTGAGCTCAGGAGTTTGAGACCAGCCTGAGCAAAAACAGAAAAACTAAGGTGAGAGGATCACTTAAGCCCAAGAATTGGAGGTTGCTGTGAGCTGTGATGCACAGCACTCTACCCAGGACAACAGCTTGAGACTCTGTCTCAAAAACAAAAAAAAAAAAGTTATTTCTCAGCAAGGTCTTTTCCTACCACCTAATCAAAAATAGCAACCTAGCCACTTTCCCAGTAACACCCTGGTTTAGTGATCTCTGTTTTATGTTTTCTTGTTTAAGTGTTTATTTGCTACCTCCCTCTTTCAAATCAAGTTTTCTCAGAATAATTTATTATGGACCTTACAGAAATAAAAAGAATTACAGGGGAATACCATGAGCAACTTTACTATGCCAAAAAATTAATAATTTAGATTAAATGGGCAAATTCCAAAAAGACAAAAACTACTAAAACTGTATGAAGAAATAGAAAATGAGTAAACTTATAACAAGTAAGGAGAATGAATTAATAGTTTTAAAACTTCCCACAGAGAAAAGACCAAGGCTGGTAAGTTTCACTGATGAATTCCACCAAACATTTTTTTTTTAAATCATACAAATTTTTCAAACACTTTTACCAAAAACTAGGAAAAGAGAAAGCAGTTCCTAACTTACTCTATGTATTACCATGACAGCCAGATGAAGACAACTTAAGAAAAGAAGCTATAGACCAGTATCTCTTACAGATACAAAAATCCTCAACAAAGTACAAACTACCAAACTGAATCCTTTAATACATAAACTATACCAGTATTAGGTCTGTCTCAATGTTTCCTGGGCCTCAGTTCTCAGCGTCGGGAATTGAGTCACTCATGGAGTGATCACAAATATAAAGCAACCTCACAAAGGGAAAATATGACTCAGAGGGAAAGAGATAAGTCACTGTCTATGAGTGAAGAAGACCTTGTAGTCATAGTACAAACAGTCTTTTATATGCTAACTAGTTTGTCTGACCTTGCTCCTGGATAGGATTGATTGCCATTTCCACTTTGGGATGATTGACAGATTGGGGTTACATAACAGGTTACATAACAGGCTGGGGTTATGTAACAGTTTCCTTTCTGTGCTTGCATCTTCCCAGAGTCCTTCACTAACAGCCCACTGAGGGGGTCAAAACCACATGCTAATGAGATGGTAATGAGCTCCTGATCATTTAAGAAGTTCCTTACTGCACATGCCCCAAACAGATAGTCTCTAGCCACAAATACCCGATATGGTGGTTTCCCTTTTGCATTCTGATAGAATTCCTGCTCTCCACCCTCAGCTACTTCCTCTACCTGCCTTGCCACCTATTTGCCTTCCTTCCTACCTAATACCGACAAACTAAAAGAAAAAAAAAAATTATCCCCATAAATGTAGGAAAAGCATTTGACAAAATCCAACATCCCTGCATGATTAAAAACACTCAACAAACTAGGAATTGGGAGTCTCCTCAATCTGATAAAGGGCATCTGAGGAAAATCCGCACCACAATGTCATACTTGCTGGTAAAAGACTGAGAGCTTTTCTCCTAAGATCAGGAACAAAATAGGGATGTCTATTCTCACCACTTTTAAAATTCTATTGAGAGTTCTATATATGGTAATTTATCAAGAAGATGAAATAAAAGGCATCCAGAAAGGAAAAGAAAAATTAAAACTATCTCTACTTGCATACGACATGTATATAGAATATCCTGAGGAATCCACTAATAAGCCTATTGAAATTAAAAAACAAGTGCAGCAATCTTGTAGGGTTTAAGATCAATACATAAAAATCAACTGTATTTTCTGTTCACTAGCAACAAACAACCTAAAGATGAAAATAAGAAAATTCTGTTTAAATAAAATCAAAATGAATAAAATACATAGGAATAAATTTAACATAACAATGTAAAACTTTTTCTCTAAAAACTACAAAATATGATTGAAAGAACTTTAAGAAGATGTAAATAAATGAAGAGACCTAAGTAACTGTTCATGGATCAGAATATTTCATACTGTTAATTATCTAAAGATTTCCTGTTTATCTAAAGATTTCACACAATCCCAATCAAAATCCCATCTGGCTTTTGGCAGTAATTGACAAGCTGTCTCTAAAGTTCATATAGAATTTCGAGAGACCTATAATTAGCCAAAACAATCCTGAAAAGACCAAAATAACAGGACTCTTGCTTTCCAATTGCAAAATATATACAAGGCTACAGCAATCAAGACAGTATGGTATTGGCATGAGGATAAACATATTGATCAATGAAATACAATAAAAAGTCCAGAAATAAATCCTTATATTTATAATTGAGTAATTTTTGAAGAGTATGCCAAGATATTCAATTGGGAAAGAATGGTCTTTTCAACAAATGAGGAGGGCGGCGCCTGTGGCTCAAGGAGTAGGGTGCTGGTCCTATATGCCGGAGGTGGCGGGTTCAAACCCAGCCCCGGCCAAAAAAAAAAAAAAAAAAAAAAATGAGGAAAAGATATCTGGCTATTTACATGCAAAAATAATGAAGTAGAACCCTTTCTTCACACCACACACAAAAAAATGGATCATAGACCTGAAATATAAGAACCAGAGGTACAAAATTCTTAGAACATAAGAGTCATCTTCTGGACCTTGAATTTGGAAGTTGTTTCTCAGATATAACACCAAAAGCATAAGCATCAAAAGAAAAAGTAAATAATTATTCCTAGTTATCAAAAATTAAAACTATTATGCCCTAAAAAATACCATCCAAAGAACTATACAGACCAGCAGTCACCATTCAGTTCATTTGGCATCTGGTGTAACATGCAGACCTATGTAAGTGTGCCTCAGAGACAGAGCCAACTGGACAGTATCTGTACAAGACAGTATCACACAACCACCCAGGGAAAACAAAACAGAGTCTGTGCTACCTGGAGTGTATTTGGGGGAAAAAAGGACCACATGAAACATGGAACAGGGACAATTGCTGGGCTAAACTGCCCTTGCAAGAGTGCACTGTTCACAGAATGCAAGACAGAAAACAGAGTCATTAGAAGCTGTAAAACGTGAAATAACAGAAATGTAAATATTTGAAACACATAACTTTGTAATACTGAAAATAGGAGTATTGGATGGAAAGGCAAGATTATGGGTTTTCAAAGATTCATATATTTGGGGCCTCAAAATTGAATGTTCTAAGATTCTCTATTACAGGTGGGTCAGGAACAAGAACAAAGCTGGGAGACTGGCTATGCTGAGTGATACGCTGAGGAGGTCCCTCACATCCCTGAGCCCCACCTCCATACAGCCCCACCTCCATACAGCCCCACCTCCAGTCAGCATAGCTGACTCTTCCAGCTATGGTCTGTTCCAGCACTCAGTGGACAGTCAAAAGGCCCTGTCTGGCACAGGACACTCCTCAGAGGGACAGAAGAGCATCCTCCACCCAGCACAATCCCCAGAGGGCCAAAAATAGGGGGTGTCTGTTTCCACCAGGAAGTAAATGTGTCCTCTCTGGATAGAGGTTGTATGTGGTAACACTGATGTCAGTGGTTTAAAATGCTATTATGAGGATTTTATGTCCTGTGTAATAAGAGTGGTTTTATTCAGATTGTAGTCATTGTCAAAGCTGTGTGCTTTACTTTCAAACGATTCAGTTTTTCATGTTGCATCAAATGTTAATTTGAACTTGGAGTTACTGGGAGGGAATTATAGGAACCACACAGAATCAACTTATGCCCGGGTGCTCATGAAGGAAAGAGCACCTATAATTCCCTGGCTCCTTCTGCCTAAAGAGGGAGAAGTATAGATGGAAGCCTGGGAACCTGTGTGTATTCCAGTCTCCATCCCCCATAGGGCCAGCCTCATGAGGCAGCCACATTGGGGCCTGAGAATTCAGTGTCAATAGACTTGAGCCTGGTATGAGAAGCATACTGGGGGTGATGGTGAGCTCAGATCGTTTCCTTGCCAGAACTTCCATAGATGCCCACCTTCTGATCACTTCCATTTCTCAGCAATGTCCTTTATTAAGTGTGTGAGTTGGAAAAATTTTGTTCAAGTTTGAGTAAGCATTTTCCTTCCATGTGTACTTTTAAATGATGATCTGTATCTGGGAGAAGTTAGCCATTGACATTGTACACATGCTAATCTGATTGTCCTTTTAATTCCTTGAGTTAACTTCAGGATCTTGGATCAGGGAGTACTATGGTTAATGTCTTAGATTATCATTCATGAACAGGGCCAGACCATCTCTATTTTAGGCCCTGAGATCCAGAGTTGCCATCTGGATCATAAGCAGAAGCCCCTGCAATTGGGACAAATGACCCAAGTTTATTTTTCACAACAAGTGTGGGTCCTATGTAATCTTTCCTTTTTTTCCCCTAGTTAATATAGACATAAGGCATGGAATACAGTTCCACTTTTCTTTCCAGAGATGATCTTTTCTGTAATTGCTTCTTGGTCTCTAGAAGAGACCAATCAGATCTCTGTCTACAGAACCTGATTTCCCCTGTATATGGAAACTGTACATTTATAAGTGAGAATGTCAATACATTAAATTATTGTTAAACTTAAAGCATGAAAAAAAAATACCATTCAAAAAATGAAAAGACAAACCATAGAATGGAAGAAAATACTGTATTTGCAAATAATATATCTGACAAGGGACTTATAGCTATAATATATAATGAACTATTATAACTCAAAAATAATAAAACTAATTAGTCAGTTTAAAATGGGTAAAGGATCTCAAAAGACATTGCTCTAGAGGAGATGTAGAAATGGCCATCAATAGCCATTATTAGCCATCAGAGAAAGTGCAAATAAGAACAATTTTTTCACTGGTTTTGAAATATCACTTTGCTACCACTAGGATGACTAAAATAAAAAAAAAAAGAAAAACACAGACAATAACAAGCACTGGAGAAGAAGATGTGGAGAGATAAGAACCCTCATATACTGCTAGAGGCAATGTGAAATGGTACAGCCACTTGGGAAAAGGTCTCAAAGTCCTTCTAAAGGTTAAACACAGAGTTACCATGTGAACTATAAATTCCACACCTAGGTATATATCCAAGAGAAATGATAACATACGTGCACACAAAGACTTGTAAATGTTTGTAGCAGTATTCCTAATAGCCATAAAGTACAAACAACCTAAATGTCCATCAACTAGCAAATGGATAAACAAAATGTAATATGGGCCTGTAATGGAATTAAAAGGAATGAAGTAGCGACACATGCTATAACATGGATCAACCATAAAAAAAATTATACTAAGTGAAAGGTAGTCCTAAAAGATGATATATTGTTTAATTCTTACATGAAATGTTCAGAATAGGCAAATCTATATAGAGGAACTACTCTTTTGTGGTTCCCAAGAGCTAGGGAAGTGGAGGCTGGGAGGAAATGAGGAGTGACCACTAATAGGTACAGAGATTCTTTCTGGGGTGACAAAAATGCTTTAAAATGGAATGTGGCAATAGTTGCTCATTTCTGTGAATATATTCACTGAATTGTACGAGTTAAGGGTGAATTGTATGATATATGAATTATATATATATATTTATTTTTTATTTATTTTTTTTTTTTTTTGCAGTTTTTTGGGGCTGGGTTTGAACCCACCACCTCTGGCATATGGGGCCGGCACTCTACTCCTTTGAGCCACAGGCGCCACCCAATATATGAATTATATTTTAATAAAACTCTTATATACATTTTAAAAGGTCATCTGTTGTATGCAGATATGCTTTAATCATAATGGATTACAAATAGCCTTAATAGACAACTCTTAGCTAATTCTCTCCCAAAAAGAAGGCAACAAGTCATATTTGAAACCAATCAATATTTTTGATAGTATCTTCTAAATGTGAATTGGTTTACTGATGTATGTTTATAGTTAATATATCCATATAATAATTTACACCATTCACTTTTGTGGCATATTTTTGAAACAAATTTTTCTTGGAAAGTAAAACTAGGAGTCACATTGCTCAAAGACATTCTAATGGAGTTTTACTGATAATTTTGTTATGGCTCAAGGAAAGTGTTTGGTTACAGCTGCTTTAAAAATCTTCCAAGTTACTGTGGTTATAATCAATGGCCAAGAATTTTGGAGCTTCATTCACCCATTCAAATGTGGTCCAGAATCTTGGTTCTCTTCACAAGTTTCTTAGACATGTGTTCTTATTGAACTGCTTGATTTTTATACTATACTACCAACCCTACCTATAAGTTAGCTGATTGTTAAAGCTCCACACTTCATTAAAATTACCAAATAGATATGAATCAGGCATTTTTTAGGAAACATTCTGAAATTATCTAAAGAAAATGTCATGTATCCATTATTATTGACCTATGACTAGATCCTACCCAAAGTAAAATGATCCAAGATTGGAGAGATGGGTCTAGGTATCCATGGTTTTCAAAAGCACCAGAAGTGATTCTAAATACTCTATTCTAAAAGTTATGCATAGGATAGACCAGATCATCATAAAACTAGGTATACAGAACTCATTACATTATACTCTCCACCATACATATCATAGAATTTTTTAAAATAGTGACTTCAATTAATATCAGGTTTTACTGGTAGGTTTTAATTAAATCCCTTATGAAGCTTATCTCTATATTATAAATGTCATTCTGAATACTTTTGTTTTTATCATATTTCATGTTTTCCCTACAAAGTATCATAGGGGATGTTTTTCTCTGATATAACTACCAAAAAAACCTCTTGAATTATTTTTATATGAAATACTGTGAACCATGTAACTGATCCTGTTTTGTACTGTGAGGTGGTTATCATACAACTTAAGAGTCAAAATTTGGTTCCATCCCTAGTTAAAGTCCAGGACCTTCCATCACAACCTTCGTGTACTAACCTTCCCCTTGATTTCATCTTATTTTTCACAAGAACCATGGCAATGACTTTGAATCTATTCCAGTCCCCAAGGGTATTGTACAAATATTATCAGTTTTTATGTTCACCATGATATAAAAAATATTAAGAATTCATTTAAGGTGTCAACAATACATAAAGCTCTGTGGAAAGGAGACAAAAATATTTCTCCTCTCTTAGTTTATACAAAAAAACGGGCTTTTAAGTCCTGCTGATACCCACAATGTCTTAAAGATTTCTATGAAACTGTTTTCACTTTTTACATCTGTGCCATGTCATTCCCTTCAACCCATTATATGCAGATATAAAATACTGTACCAGAAGAAAAATCCAAGTGGAAGATACCAGTCAAAAATTAGAATTTTCACTTTACACAAAAAGGATCAAAAAGTTGTTTCCAAGGAGACTCCTTAGTGTAGTGGTTCTCAACCTGTGGGTGTAACAATAAAAATACATACTGCATATCAAATATTTACATTAAGATTCATAACAGTAGCAAAATTATAGTTATGAAGTACCAACAAAAATAATTTTATGGTTGGGGCACTACAACATGAGGAACTGTATTAAAGGGTTGCAGCATTAGGAGGGATTAGGAAGGTTGAGAACTACTACCTTAGCATTTATGTTAATACATTTGTAATTCTTTTGGATCAGCTTCCTATGTATGTCTAGAGCCCAGCTAGACCCAGGTTGAGACCCACAGTACCTTGATTTCCATGTGTTATACACACAGGCACCAAAAGTGAATCAATTGTTTAATTCTTATAAAAAACCTTATTCATAGGGCATTATTGTTCTGTTTTACAGATGAGGAAATTGAGTTTCAAAAAGGAGAAAAGAGTAATTTGAAAGCTAAACTTGGAAACTAATAAAAAAGCATGCTCTCTCTGGCTTAAAATTACATAGTTTTTTGATTTGGGTCTTTATGTCACTATGACTTTATTCCCCACTATGCCATCATTTCCACTCTAGCACTTTCTATGCATAATTCCCTAATTGTACACTAACCATAAGGACATCCTGCCACCTTAGTTCATTCTTAAGATCTTAAGTGCAGGGGGGTGGAGGCAAGATGGCTGACTGAAGCCAGCTTTCCACAGAGGCTCCTGTCCAGAAGGAGAGTTAAAGGACAGAATTTTAGCAAGTAACCTGGTAGATTAGAGCTGAGCCAAGAGAGAAGTTTGCCTCCCTGCTGAGGCAAGCTGTGACCCCAAGGATACAAACAAAAGGTACAAAATCCATCGCCCAGCAGATGAGAGTCCCCTCCCCCATGAGAACAGCTCCTAGTACTCCATACAAACAAGCGAGCAGAGATCAAAAGTCCTCCCATCCCACGGGAGAGACCCTCTAAAAACTGGACCCACTTCAGCTACTGGGGTGCCATGGCACTCACCTGCCAGGCATAAAACTGTATATATTGTCTACCTACAATTCTGAACTCCCAGCATTCACCTCCACTCTCACTCTGAGGTCTGGAGGCCTATCCCGCAGGAGTCCAGATTCTTGGGTATATTCTCAAAAGGAGTGGACAGGGCCTGGACTGCTGATGGTCAATGCGGATTCTGTGGCACAGGACTAAGGAGAGGACGGTCAGCTGAGAGGGAACCATACAAGAGCGGTGGTGCCCCAAGGCACAGAGCAACAGCTGCAGTGGCAACAATAGGGCTCACCCCTGGATATTCTGGAGTCACACCCACCCCCTGTCTCTCTGGGCAACCAAAGGAGGCCGGGCATTTTCTCTGCTGGCAGCCACTGGCGGAACAGATCTGGGATGGAAACGCATGCCCCATGAGTAAAGGGTTTGCCTGAGGCGGTACTGGCCTGGGCAGAGCATGGTGACTAGAATACATACACGCAGGTCCAGCAGATTTCCAAGACAGGGCTGACCCAGAGGACCACTTTACTGAGCCTAAGACGCACCCAGCTCTCAGGGGATCATTAAGTGAGACAAAAGAGGGCAGACACTGGAACTAACAGCTGAGTCTGAGCTCTAACCATATCACCCCAATACAAACTGCAGCTGAAACCGGGCAGTGGCACAGACCGGGACTGAGTTGCAGTTTCTGTGAACTCAAACAGCATCTGATCAGCAGGAGAACATAGCCAGGACAGAAACAAATTCTGCGAAGTAGTTCTGTTCTGTCAGCAACATCAATCAGGGGTGAGGCTGGAACTGAGTGAATTGCCCCAGCCTCCATTAAGCACCCGAAGTTGTCAGGCCTCACGTCCCCCTACCGAATAGTGACATAGATCTCCCTGTGATTCAGGCAGGTTCAAACCCCTAGAGTATCTGCTCATTGAAGGCAACTGGGTCACAGCCCTGCAGAGTTATAGGTGACTGGGTGTGACAGAGGTGCAAGGTGGGGAAGGAGGCATCAATCTTTCCAGACTAATCTATTTGCTGGGTGGGTCCTCCTGACCTCACGGAGCACCAGAGTGAGTCATATTTAAGTTGCCAGAAGACCACTGCGATCTAGTTGCCTGAGACCTTTTGAACTCGCCCACCTGAGACAGGTGCTGACTGATACAATTGATTTGGACCTTTTGAACTGGGTCAATTGCCCGAGGACTATCAAAGTGGTACTCTGGGTGTGTGGTTGTGGGAAGGTTTGATTTTCCTTTTCTAATTATTGCCTGTGGGGGGAGGAGTGACTTAATTGCTGGTATTTTTCCACAGCTGAGACTTCAATCCAGAGTAACTGATTCACTAGGGTCGGACAGAGACCAGCTGAAAATAAGACAGAGCCACTTAGCCCCACCACACCAAGCAGGTCCCCAGTTTTTCAGGCCATACCACTGTACGGGTCCTTGGCAAAGATCCAGGAGAAAAGATACAGACACCAGTCCCAGTTTTTGGGCAAAGGGCTAATTAATCACTACTCCTAGAGTCCCCAACCCAACTTCTCTTTATCTGCTCATCTAGTCAAACATTGTAAAATAATCATGGGGAGGAATCAGCAGAAAAACTCTGGTAACATGGAAAACCAGAGTAGATCAACCACTCCAAGGAAAGATATGGCAGATGCAACTGAAGATCCCATTCATAAACAGATGACCGAGATGTCAGAAATCAAATTCAGAACTTGGATTGAAAACAAGATTAATAAAATAGAGGAAAAGTTGGAAGTACAAATTCCAGGAGCAATTCAAAAGTTGTCTCAAGAATTCAACAAATTTAAAGACAAAATCTCCAAAGATTTTGACACATTGAGGCAAGAATTTGCAGCCCTCAAAGATCAGGAAAAAAAAAAAAACAGTAGAATCCTTCAGTAATGAAGTAGAGCAAGCAAAAGAAAAGACTTCTGACATTGAAGACAAAGCTTTTGAATGCTCCCAAACCCTCAAAGAGGAAGAAAAATGGAGAGCAAAAACAGATCATTCTCTCCAAGAGCTCTGGGATAATTTGAAAAACAATATTTGCCTCATAGGAATCCCTGAAGGCAATGAAGTGGCTTTGCAAGGCACAAAGGCTCTTCTCCTTGAAACTATGAATGAGAATTTTCCCAACATGCCAAGGGATTCTGAAATTCAGATAGCAGACAGATTCAGAATCCCAGCATGACTCAATCCAAATAAGACATCTCCCAGGCAAATCATAATTAACTTCACTAAAGTTAATATAAAGGAGAAAATTCTGAAAGTAGTCAGATGTAAGAAAACCATAACCTACAAGAGGAAGACTATTAGAATGACTGCAGATCTCTCTGCTGAAACCCTTCAAGCCAGAAGAGGGTGGTCATCAACTTATAATTTCCTAAACCAAAATAATTTTCAACCCAGGATCCAGTATCTACGAACTGAGTTTCATTTACAATGGAGAAAATCAATACTTTAATGACATTCACATGCTGAAGAAAGTTGCCATAATTAAAGTAGCTGTGCAGGATATTCTCAGACCTATCCTCCATAAGGACCAGCATAATCCTTCACCACAAAAGTAAACACATTCAGAAACTTTTCATCAAACTTCAAATTCCACAGTGCTGAAAGGATTAAAAATGTCCACTGAACGTTCAAAAAACTCAAAACCCAAAATTTTACCAGGCTTATCAATATTCTCCATTACTGTGAATGGCTTAAATTGTCCTCTAAGAGGCATAGGTTGGTTACTGGATACAAAAACTCAGGCCAGATATCTGCTGCATACAAGAATCTCATCTTACCGTAAAAAATAAATATAGACTTAGGGTTAGGGGATGGTCATCTATATTTCAGGCAAATGGAAATCAGAAAAAGCAGGTGTTGCATTGTATTTGCGGATACAATAGGCTTTGAAACAACAAAAGTAAGGAAGGATAAGAATGGTCACTTCATATTGGTTAAGAGTGATAATCAACATGATGAAATTTCAATTATTAATATTTATGCACTCAACACAAATGTCTTGGCCATTCAAGGTTTTTTTCTGACTCCTATTAAAGGAAGTATTATTTTTTTGAGATCTTTAAAGTGTGACAGTGGAGCTTTAATAGGAATGGCCTTAAAATTGTATATTGCTTTGCATAGTATGGACATTTTAAGAATGTTGATTCTTCCCACCCATGAGCATGGTATGTTTCTCCATTTGTTAACATTTTCAGCTATTTCTTTTCTTAGAGTTTCATAGTTCTCTTTATAGAGATCTTACACGTCCTTTATTAGATAAACTCCCAAATATTTCATTTTATTTGGCACTACTGTGAATGGAATAGAGTCCTTGACTGTTTTTTCAGCTTGACTATTGTTGGTATATATAAAGGCTACCGATTTATGAATGTTGATTTTGTAACCTGAGACACTGCTGTATTCCTTGATCACTTCTAAGAGTTTTGTGTAGAATCCCTGGTTTTTTCCAGATATACAATCGTATCATCTGTGAAGAGTGAAAGTTTGATCTCTTCTGACCCTATATGGATAACCTTGATGGACTTTTATTCCCTAATTGTGATGGTTAAAACTTCCATTACAATGTTAAAGAGCAGTGGAGACAATGGGCAACATTGCCTGGTTCCTGATCTGAGTGGAAATGATTTCAATTTAACTCCATTCAATATGATATTGGCTGTGGGTTTGCTATAGATGGCCTCTATTAGTTTAAGAAATGTCCCTTCTATAACGATTTTCTTAAGTGTTCTGATCATGAAGGGATGCTGGATATTGTCAAAAGCTTTTTCTGCATTATTTGAGAGAATCATATGGTCTTTGGTATTGAATTTGTTTTTTTATTTGTTTGCTGATTTATGTGTATTGAACCAGCCTTGAGACCCTGGGATACAACCCACTTGGTCATGATGTATAATTTGTTTGATGTGTTGCTGGATTCTGTTTGTTAGGATCTTGATGAATATTTTTGCATCTATATTTGTTAGTGATATTGGTCTAATTTTCTTGTTTGGTCTTTTCCTGATATTGGGATCAGGGTGATGTTTGCTTCATAGAATGTGTTGAGTAGTATTCCTTCTTTTTTTATATTTTGGAAAAGGTTGAGTAATATAAGTACTAGTTCCTCTTTAAAGGTTTGGTAGAATTCTGACGTGAAGTGATCTAGTCCTGGGCTATTCTTTTTAGGGAGATTTTGTATAGTTGATGCTATTTCAAAACTTGAAATAGGCCTGTTCAACATTTCCACTTGATTCTGGCTAAGTCTTGGAGGGAGACATGCTTCCACATATTGGTCAATTTATTTCAGATTTTCATATTTTTGAGAATAAAATTTCTTGTAATATTCATTAAGGATTTTTTGAATTTGTGAGGAGTCTGTTGTTATCTCATCTTTGTCATTTCTGATTGATGAGATTAGAGATTTTACTCTTTTTTTCCTGGTTAGGTTAGACAAAGGTTTATCTATTTTATTGACCTTTTCAAAAAACCAACTTTTTGATTTATTGATCTGTTGTATAATCCTTTTGTTTTCAATTTCATTTAATTCTGCTTTAATTGTGGTTATTTCTTTTCTTCTACTGGGTTTGGGGTTGGAATGTTCTTCCTTTTCCAGTTGCTTTAGATGTCCCATAAAGTTGTTAGCTTCCTATCTTTCCATTCTCTTGAGGAAGGCTTGCAGTGCTATAAATTTCCCTCTTTGGACTGCCTTTGTGGTATCCAGGAGGTTCTGATAATTTGTGTCTTCATTGTCATTTTGTTCCAAAAAATTGGCAATTTCCTTCTTAATCTCATCTCTGACCCAGCTATCATTCAGCATAAGGTGATTTAACTTCCATGTTTTTGTATGAGTATGCAGATTCCTGTTGTTACCGAGTTCAACTTTTATTTCATGGTGGTCTGAGAAGATGCAAGGAATAATTTCTATTCCTTTAAATTTACTGAGGTTAGAATTGTGACCTAAGATGTGATCGATTTTGGAGTATGTTCCATGGGGTGATGATAGGAACGTATATTCAGTTTTGTTCAGATGAAATGCTCTGTAGATGGCTGTTAAATCCAAATGTTGAATGATTAAGTTTAAATTTAAAATTTCATTGCTCAGCTTCTTATTGGAGGGTCTATCCTACACTGCCAAAGGAGTGTTAAAATCTCTATTTTCTCAGGCCAAGGCACTGTACGGTCCTTAACAAAGCGTCAGGGGAAAAATCAAACAGTGTAAAACAATCATGGGGCAAAATCAGCAGAAAAACTCTGGTAACATGAATAACCAGAATAGATCATCCCCCGAAAGGAAAGATATGGCAGATGTAACTGAAGATCCCAGTCATAAACAGCTGGCCAAGATGTCAGATATCGAATTCAGAATTTAAATTGAAAATAAAATTAATAAAATGGAGGAAAATTTGGAATTAGAAATTCGAGCAGCAATTCATAAGTCGGAATTAGAAATTTGAGGAGAAATTCAAAAGTGGTCTCAAGAATTTAACGAACTTAAAGACAAAACCACCAAAAACCACCAAAGATGTTGATGCACTGAAGCAAGAATCTGCAGCCCTCAAAGATGTGAAAAATACAGTAGAATCCCTGAGTAACAGAGTGGAGCAAGCAGAAGAAAGGATTTCTGACATTGAAGACAAAGCCTTTGAATGCTCCCAAACTCTTCAAAGAGGAAGAGAAATGGAGAGCAAAAACGGATCATTCTCTCAGAGAGCTCTGGGATAATTCAAAGAAGGCTAATATCCACATTATTGGAATCCCTGAAAGTGATGAAGTGGCCTTTCTCCATGAAATTATGAAAGAGAATTTTCCAGACATGCCAAGAGATTCTGAAATTCAGATAGCAGACAGTTTCAGAACCCCAGCATGACTCAATTCGAATAAGACATCCCCCAGGCATATCATAATTAACTTCACTAAAGTTAATATGAAGGAGAAAATTCTGAAAGCAGCCAGATGTAAGAAATCCATTACCTACAAAGGGAAGAATATTGGAATGACTGCAGATCTGTCTGCTGAAACTTTTCAAGCCAGAAGAGGGTGGTCATCGACTTTTAATCTCCTAACCAAAATAACTTTCAACCCTGCAGATACAATAGGCTTTAAACCAACAAAAGTAAGGAAGCCAAGACATTACTCAGAAATAAAAACAAAGCAGGAGGAATCACGCTACCAAACCTCAAACTGTACTATAAATCGATAGTGATCAAAGTAGCATGGTACTGGCACAAAAACCGAGAGGTAGATGTAAGGAACAGAATAGAGAACCAAGAGATGATCCCAGCTACTTACCGTTATTTGATCTTTGACAAGCCAATTAAAAACATTCAGTGGGGAAAAGATTCCTTATTTAACAAATGGTGCTGGGTGAACTGGCTGACAACCTGTAGAAGACTGAAACTGGACCCACACCTTTCACCATCAACTAAGATAGACTCTCACTGGATTAAAGATTTAAACTTAAGACATTAAACTATAAAAATACTAGATGAAAGTGAAAGGAAAACTCTTAACAAAATCAGCCTGGGCGAATATTTTATGAGGAGGACCCCTCCTGCCCAGGCAATTGAAGCAGCATCAAAAATACACTACTGGGACCTGATCTAACTAAAAAGCTTCTGCACAGCCAAGAACATAGTAAGTAAAGCAAGCAGACAGCCCTCAGAGTGGGAGAAGATATTTGCAGGTTATGTCTCCGACAAAGGTTTAATAACCAGAATCCACAGAGTACTCAAAAGTATTAGCAAGAAAAGAACAAGTGATCCCATCTCTGGGTGGGCAAGGGACTTGAAGAGAAATTTCTCTGAAGAAGACAGATGCATGATCTACAAACACATGAAAAAAAGCTCACCATCCTTAATCATCAGAGAAATGCAAATCAAAACTACTTTGAGATATCATCTAACAGTAGATTAGCCCATATCACAAAATCCCAAGACCAGAGATGTTGGTGTGGATGTGGAGAAAAGGGAACACTTCTACACTGCTGGTGGGAATGCAAACTAATACGTTCCTTTTGGAAAGATGTTTGGAGAAAACCTAAAGATCTAAAAATAGACCTGCCATTCGATCCTACAATTCCTCTACTTGGTATATACCCAGAACACCAAAAATCACATTATAACAAATATATTTGTACCAGAATGTTTATTGAAGCCCAATTCATAATTGCTAAGTCATGGAAGAAGCCCAAGTGCCCATCAATCCACAAATGGATTAATAAATTGTGGTATATTTACATCATGGAATATTGTGCAGCCTTAAAGAAAGATGGAGACTTTACCTCTTTCATGTTTACGTGGATGGAGCTGGAACATATTCTTCTTAGCAAAGTATCTCAAGAATGGAAGAAAAAGTATCCAATGTACTCAGCCCTACTATGAAACTAATTTATAGCTTTCATATGAAAGCTATAACCCTATTATAACCTAAGAATATAGGGAAAGTGGAAAGGGAGGGGGGGAAGGGTAATTGAAGGGACCACACCTATGGGTCATCTTACAAGGGTATATGTGAAACTTACTAAATGTAGAATATAAATGTCTTAACACAATAACTAAGTAAATGTCAGGAAGTCTATGTTAACCAGTGTGATGAAAATATGTCAAATGGTATTTAAAACCAGGGTGTGGTACCCTATGATTGCATTAATGTACACAGCTACAATTTAATAATAAAAAAAATAAAAAGTCATCACAAAAAAAAGGATCTTAAGTGCAAAGAAAATACAGAATTTATGGGTTCTCTTAATTTTCTTAAGACTATAAATTCCCCAAACAAAACCATCAACACAAAATCAAACAGCCAAATTCTAGTCTTTAAGAAAAGCTTCAAAAAGAACTTTATGCCTTTTTTTAAGTTGTCATGCAAAAGGTACTTTCGTTTATTTGCCCATTTGTTCATTTATCCAAGATTTATCATGTATGTGCTCTGTAGCAGCCATTCTACATGACAGGGGGATAGAAAGATAATTAAGCTGGCTTTACTCTTAGGTAGCTCATAATAGCAAATATGTTAGGTAGTATTTATGCCTGAGGAACAGAAAAAAGATCCACTGGACTCTCACTTGCTCATTATCTCTGAGTAGTTTGTTTCTTTCAGTATCTGTGATGGTTAATTTTATTTGTCAACTTGATTGGGTCACGGGGTGCTTAGATACTTAGTCAAACATTCTGGGTATGTCTGTAAAGGCCATTTCTGAATGAAATTAACATTTGAATCAATGGAGTGAGTAAAACAGACTGCCCTATCTAATGTGAGCAGGCCTCATCCAATTAGTTTAATAAGGAAAAAAAGGCTAAGTAAGAGAATTTCCTCGTGACTGACTGTCTTGAGCTGGGAATCAGTTTTATCCTGCCTTTGAACTCAAACTGAAATATCAGCTTTTCCTGGGTCTTTAGTTTCACCTAACAATAAATAAATGTATTAATTCTTAAATTGTGTTTAAAATGTAAAATTAGTTTTATACCACCAAACTATGACATCTTCTTTGTTAAGTGTAGCATACTTGAGAAACAACCAGGAGGTGAAATTTGCATACTAATGTAACAGTTGGAGAAGTCAGTCTTAAAAAGGGACACAGTGTATGATTCCAAGTATATGACATCATGGAAAAGGAAAAACTGAGGAGACAGCAGAAGGATTAGTAGTTGCCCAGGGTTGGGGGGAGGGAAGCATGAATAGGTGGAACACAGAGGATTTTTAGGGCAGTGAAACTATGAAACTACAGTGGTGAATATTATCATTATATATTTCTCTAAACTCATGCACAACACCATGAGTGAAACTTAATGTAAAATAAGGAATTCAGTTAATATGATGAGTCAATATTGGGTTTGTCAGTTGTAACAACTGTACCACACTAATCCAAAATATTAATAATAGAGAAAACTGGGTATGTATAGGGGAGGAAGGTGAGAGGTTATCTCGGAACCCTGTACACTCTTCTCAATTTTATACAAATCTACGACTATTCTAAATAAAGTCTATTAATTAAAATAAAATTGGATAAGCTTTTGGTAAGACTAGGGTTTTTCTAGTAAGTGCCAGAGTATTCTGAACTTGGTAACTGCTATGAGCTGAATGTGTCCCCCCCAAAATTCATGTTTTGAGCAAGACACAGTGCTCAAGCCTGTAATCCTAGCATTATGGGAGATTGAGACCAGAGGCTCACTTTAGCTCAGGAGTTCAAGGACCAGCCTGAGCAAGAGCAAGACCCTGTCCCTACTAAAAAGGAAAAATGAAATTACCTAGGCCTTGTGGCAGGACCTGTCAGCTACCTGAGAGGCTGAGGCAGGAGGACTGTTTGAACCCAGGACTTTGAGGTTGCTAAGACACCATGGCACTCTAGCCTGGGCAACCCAGTGAGATTCTTGTCTCAAAAAAAAAAAAAAAAAAAACACAAAAATTCATGTGCTGAAACCCAATCAACCAGTGTGATAGTAATAAGAGGTGAAGACTTAAGAGGTAAGGACTTACAAGGTGATTAAGTCATGAGGGCAGAGCCTTCATGAATAGAATTAGTGCTCTCACAAAAGAGGTATTAAGGAGCAGTTTGCCCCATTTCCCTTCTGTCGTGTGAAGACACAAGAAGTCTCCATCTATGAAGTAGAGAGCAGGATGTCCAAATAGCTGGTAAAACATCATTTCTGGGTGTGTTTGTGAGGGTGTTCTGGAAGAGATTAGCATTTGAATTCAGTGGAATGAGTAAAAAAGATCTAGCCTCACCAAAGGGGGCAGATATCATCCAATCCACTGAGGACCTGTATACACAAAAAAGCTATGGAGGGACAAATTCATTCTTTTTTCTGAAGCTGGAACATTAACCTTCTCCTGCCTTAAGATATCAGTGCTCTCAGTTCTCAGGCCTTCAGACTCAAACTGAATTACACCACAGGCTTTCCTAATTCTCCAGCTTTCAGACAGAATATCACGGGACTTCTCAACTTCCATGATTGTGTGAGCCAACTCCCATAATAAATATCCTCTTATATAGGGTAGACATAAAGTTCATGTGCAATTTAAAATAGTTTAACATGGTAAATTGCTTATGAACTTTATCTCCAACTTTATGTCCACCCATCTGTATGTGTGTGCAGTATCTTATTGGTTCTATTTTTCTCAAGAAGCCTAATACAGTTCTTATGTTCATATCTTAGGGCATCTTTTTTGACATTTTGGTTTTAGATCATCTTAATGTAGTTAATTGGATTTCATTTTATAATTTCTAAGTTACATTGGATGACTTGGCAGGTAATAGTTTTAATTGAACTAGACTATAGTGTGAAATTTCTGTCTTGGAAATTATTTTTGTTTATGTAATTAATGTGCTATTCGACCTATCTCAAAGCCTACTCAGATTAAAATCTTTGCTGCCACCAGTACCTCAGAAGATTCACAAAGAAGCAATGGTTTGCACTGAGAGAGAGAACTTAGGAAAGCACAGCAGAATTGTTCTTGAGTGAGTGCCGATCTTTTCTCCACGGCATAGAGTAGACATAACCCAATAGGCCAAGCTCAAGGTGTCTCTAAGGAGTTTTATGGGGACAATTCATCCTCACAAGGGACTATTCTGTATATTACAAGATCTTTAACATTCTTGGACCCCACCCACTAAACATCACTAGTACTCTGCAATTATTGCTACAGCCAAAAACTTCTTTCAGGGAAGACAACAATCCTAGTTTACAATCACAAGGTTAAAAGAACAAAATTTTTTTTAAAAAAGAACAAAAAAAAAACCACACTTCTGGCTGGCCAGGTGAGGTTCATGCATGTGTAGCCTAACACATTTTAAGGCCAAGGCAAAAAGATCTGTTGAGGTCAAGAGTTCAAGGCCAGCCTGAACAACATGGCAAGACCCTGCCTTTAAAAAAATAACAATAACAATAATAATAATTGTAAAAAAAAAAAAAAAACACTTCTTTCCTGGTCTTGATGTTCCCTTCCATTTGAATGGAATGCCATTAAAGTAGCATTCATGGGTGGTGCCTGTAGCTCAAAGGACTAGGGCACCAGCCCCATATGCTGGAGGTGGTGGGTTCAAACCCAGCCCAAGCCAGAAACTGCAATAAATAAATAAATACATAAAATAAAATAAAGTAACATTCATACGCTCTTCCGAAACTTTACTCCCTCCTTCCCTACTCCCTCCTTCCCAAACGCTGCACAAAGACTTACTGATAAAAATTTTAAGAAAAATAAAATGGCATGTTGGTCTATTTCCCCTTGACTTTCTCATGGAAGCAAGCTACCTGCAGAGAGCAAATATTCAGTGCTACCTCCCTAAATTGAAGGTAGTATGGAGCAGCTCTGACTCCACACAGAAGTACCTGCCTAGCCCTGTGCTATTTGGGACACACTGGAGAAGAGAGCCTAGCCCTGGAGTCTGTTTTGAGGAAACCCATTATTCCTACCTACCATTAAATCACAATCTTCAACTACAGTTTTATAAAAACTGTACAGTTTTATAAAAACATAAAGGCGGCATTTTAATCTCCCATGTGCCCTACTTCATTTTTAAGTTAATTCTAAACATTAAAAGAAGGATAATATTTACTGAACTCCTCAAATCCAAACACCTATCATACTTCTGCCTATCCACTAACTTAATATTTCCTGCTAATCTAGATTTCTTACCCTATCACACATATCCTTCTTTAATGAAACTTTTCACCATCTAAATCAGGGATCCTCAAACTTTTTAAACAGGGGGCCAGTTCACTGTCCCTCAGACCATCGGAGGGCCAGACTATAGTTTAAAAAAAAAAAAAAAAACAGAAAACTATGCGGGCAGGGCCTGTGGCTCAAGGAGTAGGGCGCTGGTCCCACATGCCGGAGGTGGTGGGTTCAAACCCAGCCCCGGCCAAAAACCACAAAAAAAAAAACAAACAAACTATGAACAAATTCCTATGCACACAGCATATATCTTATTTTGAAGTAAAAAAACAAAACGGGAAAAAATGCAATATTTAAAATGAAGAACAAGTAAAGTTAAATCAACAAACTTACCAGTATTTCAATGGGAACTATGGGCCTGCTTTTGGCTAATGAGATGGTCAATATTCAGTTCCATATTTGTCACTGCTAGTCGTAACAAGTGATGTAAGTGTGCATCAGTTAGTCTAGATGTGGTTGGAGATTTCAGATGTTTCATTCTGGAAAAAGTTTGTTCACAGACATAAGTGCTACCAATGATTGCCATTTTGAGTGCATGGTTCCTGAGATTAGAATATGTCTCAGAGGGGAGAGATGCATACAAATTAGGAAGGCTGCTTGACTTGAATGCATCTTCCAGAGAGTCACAATTCGGCAGTTCAGCCAGTTTCGTTTGGTAAATTGTATCCACATTTTCAATGTCAATAGAAAATGGGTTACAGAAAAGCTGTATGTCCTGTTCATGGAGATGAAGCTCTTTAAATCTAAATTGGAACTCCTTTTACAACTTTTCCAGTGAATGCACACATGTTCTATTTGGGAATGCAACCAATGGATTTTCTGCTAACAGGTTTTGAGTTGTGGGGAGATGGCAGAAATTTTCCTCTTTCATTTGTTTGATGAGGAGGCCTAATTTTACTTCAAATGCTTTCACATGTGATTGCATATCACAGATGAGCTTCCCTTTCCTTGAAGTTGCACATTGAAATTGTTGAGTAGCTCTGTTCCATCTATCAGAAAGGCAAGGTGCCATTTCCATTCTGCATCATTGAGCCGTACTTGTTTTTTGAAAGCAGAAAAGCTGTAATCTGTGGAAGTAAGTCATAGAAATGTTTCAAAATTCTCCCTTGACTCAGCCAATGGACTTCTGTGTAGTACAGAACATCTTCACAGGCAACATTTAGCTCAGACAGAAATTCCTGAAATTGTCTGTGGTTTAGTGTATTACCTCTAATGAAGTTAACACAAGATACCACAGTTTTCATAACAGAGTCCCACTTCAGTGATTTACTGCACAGCGCTTGTTGGTGGATGAGGCAGTATATGGCTATTGGATGAGAATGGTTATATTTGTCCATCTCTTGGTTACTGAGAGCAATTACTCCTTTCTAAGACCCTGCCATGCTAGGAGCAGCATCAGTTGTCACACTGGCTAGTTTTGCCTAGTCCAGCTCCAAACCATTCACAGTTTGGCAAACCTTTTCATAAATATCCTCTCCTGTAGTTGTTCCTTTGATGCTTTGCAGTGCGGCAAGCTCTTCTGTGACTTCGAAACAGTCATTCGTACCACGAATAAAAATTAGAAGTTGTGCAGAATCACGAACATCATTACTTTCGTCAAGTGCCAAGAAAAAATAGGAAAGGTTTTTTGCGGAGTTTTGCAAATGCTGATGCAAGTTGTCTCCCATTTCTTCAATCCTTCATGTAATTGAGGGTCCTGAAAGACTCACTGTACTAAATAAATCGGCCTTCTCTGGACACATCTCTTTGGCAACAGAAAAAAGGCATTCTTTAACAAATTCTCCCTCCACGAATGGTCTGCCAGTGCAGGCTATTATCTTGGCAACTTGAAAACTTGTTCACAGTGATGAAGTACTTAGCTGTTTCTGCTTACAAAAGTATTTTGCTGAGTTGTCAATGTATATTTCAGTTTTAATATTTTATCTTTTCTTACTTCTCTGACCAAACAATCATATTTATCTTTATGTGGAGTTTCATAGTGTCAACGCATGTATTCTTTGAACACAGACACTATATTCTGGCATATCAAACACACAGCTCTTTCCTTGTACTGCATGAAAAAGTAATCATAAGTCCACTGTTCTTTGAATATCCTACACTCCGAGTCAATTTTTCTCTTTCTTGATATCTCTGTTTCCTAGGGATTCCAAATTGCTGTTAGTAAAATACCAATATATATATACAGCACTCCAAAAACAATATACCAGCAATAACTTCGCCCACACAGAGACATATAGACTGCACTGCCCATCAATGCAGTCTGATTAGTGCCAATCAATGCCATCTGATCAGTGTCCATCAATGTAGCCTTGCCAGTCCACATCATTTCAGCCTCGCCAGTACCCATATGGTGAAACTCTGCTTTTACCTCAGGCTCACACTGGTGTGGTGCGGGAACAGGCATGATTACAGAGCTGGTTCCTCCGCCACCTTTCCAGTTCACACTACCCTGTGCGAACCACACTGCGATCTGTGAACTCGCACAGCAATCTGATCTCATGGGTGAGAAGACCCATGTGATCAGATTCCACTGCAGGAAAAAGAAGGCATGTATGCCTTTTTTCTTCCAACTCTAATGCAAGTTCAGCCATACAAGCATATGGCTGAACTCGCACTGCTCAGAGATCGCAACAGTGTGAACCAGGGCTTTCACAGCATACAACATACAACATCATACACAACTGAATAGCAATCAGAATATAAATGCACTTACTAGCAATTAAATTGAGTTTCCTACTCCTCGGCTGTCTGCAGAGCCGGATTAAGTTCCCATGGGCCCCTAGGCAGACTACTAGTTTGGGGCCCCCATGCAATAACACTGAGCACTGACCATTTACATTAACACTGACTACTGACCATTTGTGATAACACTGACTGCTGACAATTTGCATTAATACTGAGTGCTAACAATTTGCATTAACACTGAGCACTTACAATTATCATAACCACTGAGCAATGACTATTTGCAATACCTCTGAGCTCTGACAATTTGCATTAGCACTGAGCACTGACTATTTGCATTATCACTGTGATGCAACCCCCCCCCAGAAACTACCCCCAAGCAACTAACCAACTTAAAAAAGAAGGCTTTCCTAACTTCAAAAAAAAGGCTCTTCTAACTTCAAAAAAAGGTGCCCCCATCTGCAAAAAAAAAGACCTCCTAACTTCAGGAAAAAAGGCCCCCCTTAACTGCAAAAAAAAGGCCCTACTAGCTGCAAAATTAAAAAAAAAAAAAAAAGGCCTCCTAACTTCAAAAAAAAAAAAAAAATCCTAACTTGTTCTTACCTCAGTCCTTAGGCAGCAGCAGGCTCTGCACAGGCAACCTGGTGATTCCTCCAATTACACCAGAGACTGAGATGAGAAGTTAAGGGACAGAGAGAAGGAGGGGAGTCGGAGAGTAGGAGGGGAATTGGAGAGTGTGGGGCACATTCCACACATGCACACTGTGGCCTGAACAGTGGGTTGCTAAGCAGGACAGCAATAACACCCGGTGGGGAGAGACAGAGAGAAGGAAAAGAGTTGGAGAGTTGGCACACATTCCACACACGCGCACCATGGCCCAGACGGGACAAGTGGCTACTAAGCAGGATAGGCAGCTGTGGCAAAAACACCCGCCAGGCCAGATAAATGTCCTCCGCAGGCCGCATGTGGCCCGCAGACCATAGTTTGAGGACCCCTGATCTAAATCAAGCCCATTTTAAAAGCCTAGTCTTCTCACCTTCTCCCTCCCATTTATATGCAAAGTTTACAGAGGCTAAAGAAATGTAGACACTTAGAAATAGCTTGGTATTAAAAGCCTTGGAAAACACAATGACAGCAAATGCTATCCAAGAAAACTTTAATCACCAAGCATTTTCCCCAAATATTTACCTGTTTTTTT
The DNA here is from genome assembly GCF_027406575.1 of Nycticebus coucang. Lineage (NCBI taxonomy): Eukaryota > Metazoa > Chordata > Mammalia > Primates > Lorisidae > Nycticebus > Nycticebus coucang. The sequence continues at coordinate 53,714,166 of NC_069780.1, forward strand.
CCTCTGTCCCCCAAATTTCGGATCAGGTCAACCTTCTTCTAAGGAATATTCAATAAAATAATTTTATTACTGAGGCTAATCTTTAGAAACTACACATATTAAAAATTCAAAAGTTTTCTCTTGTTCATTCTTTTATTAGCAGTACTTTAATCACCAGAAATACTTTCCACAAAGATGTTCCAATTTGAGTCTTTTAAGCTACTCAGTTGTTCAACTATTTGGGGTTTTGAAGAAAAATGACAGCATTTTCTTTAGCCACTTTTTCCTCTTAATTGCTAAACATGTATATTTTAAAAGAA